>NC_089597.1:10300255-10911901 GCF_019320115.1 Miscanthus floridulus
CGAGTTTTGGTGATTCTACGAATGCAGGAGAGTTTATACAGAAAACGGACCATGTGGGACCACCTTGTCAGAAGTTGGACACACCCACTAGTTATATATAGGTCGACCGACCTATATATGACTACCTTCAAGCTTCCACCCACTCTATGACATGTGGGACAGCTTCTAAAGAGGAAGTTGTATGTACCCACCAGTTATATATAGGTCGGCCGACCTATATATAACCAGCACCATGTTTCCGTTCGACTTTATGACATGTGGGACACCTTCTAGAAGATAGAGGACGGCCCAGGGAGCCCAAGGTGGGGTCGGCCGACCCCCTGGTCCCACCTGTCGGCGCCAGTTTTCTTCCACCGCCTTTGAGGATCAATCTCCACCATTTATCAAGGTTGGTTTGGATGGAGAGTCAAGATTTCACGTTGCCACGGATTCATGGGCTCACAGGGTGCCGGGCGCCCCCTATAAAAGAACCCTAGACCCCCTCTAGAAAGCACACACCTACACACAAGAGCTTCACATCTTCATATACTTTGTAGTTGTGTCCCTCTAGGTGGATCCCTCCTAGTTGTAATATAGAAAATAGGGAGAGAGGTAAGGCGAGAGCTCAAGAGGAGCCGGATCTGTCGGATCCTCCTCGACTTTGTACCTCGGCGGGTGTAACTGATCTTCAGGCAACATCTGGAACATTACTCTGGTATTTCTGGCTTATTTAAGTTCAGTATTTGTTTCAAGTTTATTTATTAGATTCCCGCTTGCATCAAATGCTCTAGTCGTAATTAAACTATAGTAGTAATCAATAGAGTAGGCGTGGTGCCTAGTGTAGTGATTACCTGGAATTGCACCTAGCCCCACGGATAGTTGTGGTAGCCCTAGGTGGTGACAGCCCTGACGGTCGAGGTAGTCCACCACATTCGGGTTGGTGTTTGTAGGACCGTAGTCGGAGCTTCGTAGCCCTTTCTCATCATTGTCTGTGGCTAGTGTTCTGATGTCCCGAAGTAAGTAACCTTGATATAACCTGATCCTTGATTCTTTAGATTGGCCAGGAAACCTTAGTAAATTTGTCTCTACAAATAAAAACATTTTTCTATCTTTATTTTTGGACGACCTTGATCCTTGATTAGTACACTTTGCGTTCCCCATGGAAATCGATACCTTGGAATACTTCCGGGTGAAAGCTACAGCGGTATCTTCGAGCTACTTGATCATAGTTAGCAAAAGAAGGATAATTGTAGGATACGGCTCCATATTTGTTGTTGCCGCCGTCCTTCGCTTTTCTTTCCTTCTTGTTGACCTTGGATGCTTGATATGAGATGTCATCATCTCCATCATCGGTGCTACTTGACTCTTCTTCACTTGCTAATGGGGCTTTGCCTGCTTTCTCCGCTTTTAGCCTTCTTTGCTTCTCTTCTCTTTTCAATCTTCGAGCTTCTTTTCTTTGTATCTTCTCAGCCCTCTTTCGCTCTTTTTATTGTTTGTCTCTCTTTCTTTGTCTTTCTTCTCTTCTCAACCTTCTTTCTTCTCTTCTCCTTGCTTGTTCTTCGGCGGATAGGACAGCCAATGGAAGAGTAGTGTTGCTAGCAGTTGTATGGCTGCTGTCCATGTCGTGTAGATCCACTTCTTTTGGATCCACCATTTGAACTCTACTACCTTCTCCCTCTTGCGTAGCCATACCTCTCGCTGTTAAGTGATATCTGAGGTAACCTTGCTCTGATACCGCTTGTAAGGATCCCTACTGTGCCTAGAGGGGGTGAATAGGCCTATCAATATAAAACTCAAAAAACGAGATCAAATCCTGTGCGGCACTGCCGCCCACACAGACACAAGGAAATCACAGTTCAAAATCTGCCTAAGGAATTTTAGATCGGGTAAATTACCGAGCTTCCTGGGGTACAGTAGAGCCTATTTCACCAGCTGAATGTATGCGGAAGTGTATGAATGAGTAGATCAAGACCAAACCCTAAAATCAACAACAAACAAGTATAGCACAATACAAAAAGCAAGAACACGAGAGCCAAGGGATTTTTTCCGTGGTTCAGTTCACTACCAAGGCTTGCCTAAGTCCACGTTGTTGAGGAATCCACAAAGGCTTGGGTTTCATAAACCCTATCCTCATTCTTAAGTCAAGAGAGTAATCTCTTGAGATGAGGAGTTCTTATAAGATGTAGAGGGTGATTACAAACGTCCTGGAGCAGCTACAATGAGTTGGAAGCTTCCGAGCGACGCCTAGCCGGCTAGGAGCAAAGCTCCAAGAGTAATGGACACAATCCACTGGCTTGAACGCGAACCACGTGCTCTAAGAGTTGAAGAACAGTTGGAGCAGCTCTCCAATGAAGTTTGAAGGCTCAATCTCTCAAAGATTTGGAAGGGAATCAAGGGGAGAGAGCTTGGGAGCCTTGGAAGGGAGAGAGAGGAGCTGCTCTGGTTGCTAGTTCAAGCAAATGGGGCAGATAACAGTTGGGGGTGGGTGAGGGAGGTGTAAATTACCTCCCTGAACCCAACAGCTATTTTAAGTCGCGGCAGTGCCGCGTGAGTGCCCGGTATTGCCGCTGGGCAGCAGTGCTGCTCTGCCCAGACAGCGAAAGCGATGGAGTGAAAAGCTTGTTGTCTCGGCACTAGTTGTGAGGATATTTTGGTGGGTGTTTGAGCACATGGTTACACATTGAAGCTTGAGAATTGTATCCTCTTTGTATTACGGGTTTTCCTAAACTCAAATTCGAAATATAAAGAATTTAAACGCTTTTGAGTCGAACACCGTGTCCATTTGTAATTGGGAGCTCCACCAAGACACATATTATCCTCCTTTGCAATTTACCTGCTTGTCAACTTGATAAATCTCACTAGTCCCCTAATTACGTAGTCATTATCAGCAAAACCCACAATAGGGCTTGATTGCACTTGCATATCTTAACTGACTTCAGCATTACTTGAAACTAGGAAAAACTTATGTAGAGCACCCCTCCGCGATTCTACGAAGTAGTATTCTTGTTTTCTTTTTTCCTTTTCTGAGCACCCGACAACATATTCAAATAAATACATTGAATTAGAAATTTATAACCCTACCACTGTACAAGCAAAGCGCATACACAAAATAAATAAGAAAAAAAATGAAAAATACTAATCGATCATGGGTGTTGATGTGTTGCTTACTGTGATCGCGTCTGGTGTTCGCCGTCCTCGCCGGTTGCGCCATCGCGTTCTCGCTGTGGTGTGCCGGTGAGTCGACGATGGCGACCAGTGTCGGCCGTTGGGAGTCAGCCAGTCAAGACTCGGGCGTCGGGTGAGGAGCGAGTCGGTGTCGGCGTCTCCTCTTCTTAGCCAAAATAGCGCGTCGGATGTGGGAGAATAGGAAGCTTCGCGGCGGCAGAAAATGAAACGTCGGCTGCGCTCCATGGTTACATGTTACGTAGAATAGGAAGACTGGGAGAGTTACCTACGGCATGGGCTGATTTCTGATGGGCCTTCAAAGGCTCATGCCAAATAGAAAATTATATCTACTAATTACCTACATGGTCATGGCCCCCCAGCTCCATGGGCCCCCATCAGTCGCACTGCCTGCCCCTCCCTTAGAGCCGGGCCTGTACCAAAGGAGGCCTTACGGTGGAAAGGATCCCTACTCGCCTGACTCTGAGTCCACTCAGACAGCCCCCCTGTAGATCTTCGAGTGACGTTGTCGAGCTTGTTGGACGAGTCTTCCGACTAAAGGATCCCTGCCTTTAGTCGGGGTGGCTGGACCAATGAAAACATGTCCCGCTGACCATTGGGCCCCACGTCCGAGTGCGAGTCCTCTCGGTGCGTGCTAGCTCCGGTGGGTGTAGCCTTCGAGTCCCTTTCTGACTAAAGGCAGTTGAGCGGAGACTTAGCGTCTATCACGACTTCGCTACCCGGTCGATGAGGGTACCAGTAGTATTAGTACTTTATCCAAACCCTAGATGCTTCGATTTACAAAAATTGGACCGCCCAATTTTGATTGAGGTTACCAAAAACTATTATATGAAGCATTTTTAGAGGCGGCTAGAATTGGTTTCTAGAGATGGCCACCTGTGTGTCTCCAGCAGAACAACATCATTGGAACAATATTATTCAGGACTGTAATAAAGGCTCTAAATAAACTCAAATAAAAAATATTTAAACTATAAAGTTGTAGATCATTTCTCCGTCCGAGGTCGTTTGAAAATTTTGAATTTCAAAATATAAGAACTTCAAACACAATCATGGGACCATAAATTATTTAAAATAAAAAAAGTTGTCAACTACAAAGTTGTAGATTTCTTCGATGCTACACCTTTGATTTTGGTCGTTTCTCCATTCGAGGTCGTTTAAAAAAATAAAAAATTGAATTTAAAAATCTTAAAACTTAGAACAGAATTGTTGGGTCCTAAATGATTTGAAATTAAAAATTCATCAACTATAAAGATGTATATCTCTTCGAGATCTACAACTTTGATATAATTTTATCTTCATCTGACTTCATTTGCAAAGGTTATGAATTTTACTATGCTACATCCTTGTTTTAGAGGCACGCCAAATTATTAACTGCCTCTAGAAATCGATTTTAGAGGCAGCTGGGCTTTCTAGCCGACTCTAGAAATGCATCTATTATTAGAGGCGGCTAGAAAGTCCAACTGTCTCTGAAATACTATTTTTTAGAGGCAGCTAGAAATCCAGCCATAGGATGCTTGAGGCGTGCGAGTCTTAGAATCTAGCACCATGGAGTTCTTCACATCCAATGGATGGTTCTTTATTTTCCATTTATAATAATATTACGAAACTGTTGTAAGTGTTTAAAGTGGGTGTATTTGTTTAACTCTAGACTGATGCCTCTTCTTTTAAGAGGACTAAAGCCGGAATTTTCCATGATCTAAAAAAAGGTAGAAATCGAGCCATCTATACAAATGGAGGACATTTCTAGAGGTGGCTATATTTTTTTCTAGAAGCGTGTTGGTTTAGAGCCCATTTTTACAGGCAGTTTTAAATATAGTTGCCTCGGCCCTAAAATGGAGCCAATTCTAAAAATCATCTCTGCAATTTTGCATGGACCTAATTTGTAAAAACATGATCGGTTGGGATGTAACAACCCATAAAAACTGGTCTTCTATATATGCTCTTCTCAGTTTGAATAGAATGTAGGATATGTGTATATAATACTCGCTCCGTTCCTTAATATAAGCCATATAAATTTCTAAAGAAAATTCCAAAATATAGGTACGTATCAGCTCCCACGCTGATTAGTTTGAAAACCTTCCCACCGTACATAGTACATGCCCCAACCAATCCCTTAGATTTAGGAAGCAATCTGATTGGGAGAGAGAAGATGGCATGATTTTCATTTTTTTTCTCGATCTCACATCCTTTCCCAAGCCGTGCGTTAATATTAGTGCTAAAAACTATATGGCTTATATTAAGGCCTTGTTTAGCTCGCGAAATTTTTTGGGAAATGGTACTGTAGCACTTTTCGTTGTTATTTGGTAATTAGTGTCCAATCATAGTCTAATTAGGCTTAAAAGATTCGTCTCGTGAATTTCGTCTAAACTATGTAATTAGTTTTATTTTTTATTTATATTTAATGCTTCATGCATACGTCCAAAGATTCGATGTGACGAGAAATATTGAAAAATTTTGCAAAATGAAGTGCTACTAAACAGCACCTAAGAAACGGAGGGAGTAGCAAGATGGCCAAACTCCATTATAATCTAGTGGGTAAGGAGAATCGGTGACATCCACGACACTATTATAGAATATGACCAAATAGTACGACGTGAGGTAATGACGTCACCTTTTTGCCGTGCAACTTCATGGACTAAGTCCGTCGTGCTTGCTTTGAAGGTGACCTTCAATTCTTTTTTTTTTTTTTTTTGGGGGGGGGGGGGGGGGGGGGGGGGGGGGGTTTGACGAACTGTGGAGCAAAGCTCTCCAGACTTTTATTAAAAAGAAAAGGAAAAGAAGAAAGCACTGTACAGGGGATGGTTAGTGGTGGGCTAACCAAGAGAGCTTGCCTAATTACAAGGGTTAGAGAAACCCCAAAACAGCACAACACAAGCGATTCAGGTGAAGTTTAACTTCTGCTGAGAACAATCTCTTCCAATTTGTCACCGACGACATCTTGTTGTTAAAGATATAAGCATTCCTCTCTTTCCAAATGCACCAAATAGCAATCATAAAAATCTCCATGGAAAAAGGAAACTGCAAAGAGTGCCTTTGATCAACAATCACCTGGAACAGACTCCCCTAGATGGTCCAGTGGATACCAATAGAGCCCGTGTTTAGTTGGCTCAAGTTTAGAATTTGGGTTGCTATAGCACTTTCGTTTTTATTTAGCAATTAGTGTTCAATCATGGACTAATTAGGCTCAAAACGTTCGTCTCGCAATTTCCCACCAAACTGTGCAATTAATTTTTTTTTCGTCTACATTTAATGCTCCATGCACGTATCGTAAGATTCGATGTGATGGATACTGTAGCATTTTTTGGGAAATCTTTTTGGAACTAAACACGGCGAGAGTGAACCTTCTAGCTAGCTACACCGGCAGAGCATTTAAAGAACAAGTGCATGGAAGTTTCCTCTACTCCGTCTGGGCACAAAGCGCCCCGCACTTATAGCCCTCTTCCAAGAATGTCTTACGTCGTCGCAGCACACTTCTTGTGTTCGGTTGGTCAACAAAGACCTTGAATTCTTTTTTAGTGTCCGGTTTTTCAAAAAGGCCCATGATTCATGTATTTTAACAAAAAAAGGTGATCAAAGGTGGGTTTGAACTTTACATCTGCTTTGTGCGACTTTACCATTGTTGCTCCTACGTATCAGATAGTGCGGAGGGCCCTTTGGTAATCAAATGAGCTGTGAAGCACTCCAGTGAGAAAACAATGCTAGTGTGTGTATACACTAGTAGTATTTTCCAGTAAGGCAGCACTTATTTACGACTGGTTGTGGCTGTTTCAACAATGTTCTATGAGAGAGATTAGGGTTGCGGAAGCGCTAAAAAGCCGCTGAAACCAACGGCCGAACAGGCTCTGTAGCATGCCAGCGTGCTGCAATACCAGTACATCCAAAGGTGGCCTAAAAAGGAGAGTAGTCGTCATAGCGGCTATTTTTTTCTCTAAGTGCTGTTGCTACTTGCTAGTTGTGTCTGCACTAATATTGTGCCCACAATAAACTTTCACGTCGTGCTCCGTCAACATCGCCACATCGGTAGATGATCTCAGAGAGATTATTGTGCCAGGTGTCTATATAAGCTATATATAGCATAGTAACCAGCATGTGTGGAGCAGCCGGACACGGGAGAGTGCAAGGTGTACAGCAGCATCGCTCGCGTCGCTTCGTATATTCGTTCGAATCAAGTGCCATGGAGGAACAAGGTACATACATATATATATACTACACGCACGTACGCGCATATTCGTAATTTTCTTTTCTGTATTGATATTTTTTATTAGCATTCTCTTTGAATACTGTATTATCCATTCTGTTGCTCTCGAGGTTTGTATGGACAAACCCATTCTCCACGTGGATTCAGACGGATTGTAGGGGGGGGGGGGGGGGGGGGGGGGGGGGTACGGTGGTGGTGTGTTCATTTTCCTCTCCAATCTACATATACGAGGAAAGAATAAGTTAATTTATCCAAACAAGCCTGCAGGGCATATGCGCTGTATAGTTTAATTACTCACTCTGTTCAATTCTAGTTCACTCTCATTTTGTCTTAACTCATTTTTCAACTTTCACTTACTTTATATAAAAAATCAATAACGTCTACAACATCAAATAAGTTCCATTAATTTTTTCATAAAATACATATTGATATTGCATTTCATTCAACTTGTGGATATTAATGATTTTTCCTAAGTGCTGGGTCAAAATTAGATAAATTTGATGTAGCACAAAGCCAACGTGAATTATAATTTAAGGCGGAGTGAATAGTTAAATTATGTGATCAGGAAGGTCGGGTGTTCATTCAGTTCGTCCGGCCATTATGCACGCGATAATAAGATGTAAATTATTTCCTTCGTTTCAAATTATAAGACGTTTTGGCTTTTCTAGATACATTGCTTTTATTATATACCTAGACTTAATATATATCTAAGTGCGTAGAAAAAATTATGTATCTAGAAAAATCAAAACGTCTTATAATTTGGAATAGAGAGAGTAATTAACAAGCTAGACATTGATGTGGTATAAAAACTAAAATAAAATACAAATAATAGGTGGCGACCAGTAACATATATTCCCATGCATTGTTCAAAAGTTAACGAAATATGACAAATAATTCAAGACAAAATTGTCCTAGTCTGTGCATAACTCTACCACCGCCTGTTGGCTGTATTTCAATCTAACACATGTGATGATCCATATATATATACATCGTGCACGATTTTTCCCACTTTTGTTTCTATATGTTCAAGTATCTGTCAAATCCAAAAGGTAAGCTTCCTGAGGGACAAGCCTCGCATTGCTGGAAAATATGGTGCGCGTGGCGCATGTGTCTAAACATTGTTATCATATTTTTAAATCTCTAGCAGTATCATAGTATTGCATACCATTGCTTTTTCCACTACTGCCAAAACAACCTCTCCGAGCCGTTAGAATCGGTTTCTACAGACGGGTATAGGAACTGCATGCCTCTGTCTATCTATGTACGTGTCTCTAGGAATCCTCCACATTACCTTGTGAATCTTGTTCCTCTCAGGCCATGCATATATCTATAGATCTACATCTAGTTCTAGATCCAAACTTAATCCTCATTCAAAAATCAATGCATAGGGGCTAAAAAAATAGGTGAATCTTGTTCTCCTACTCAATTTATCGAGCCTCAAAAGATTTGATCTAATTTCATTTCTAATTGCCACAAGCATGCATATGAAGAGTGAGAAAACTAATTAATCAAGTAATATAGCACTAAACTTCAAAAAAAATGTTTGGAATGGTGTCAACTTACCTTCTAGAGTCACCTTCTCCAAAACCTTCCCCCATGAGATTTTTAAGTTTAGGGTTGTTCTTGTGAGAGCCGCGCCTTCTCATCTTCGGACTAGAAATCCTGTACAGAGAAGGAAGAATGGAGGCTATTTATATTCTGTGTGCCGTTTGTAGAGGCGGCTGAAAATATTAGCCACCTCTGGAAATCAATTTCCACGGGCGCATTTGGAAATAGCCCTTATTTCTAGTGGTTAGCATTTCCAGCTGCCTTAGAAATTGCATTTTTAGAGGCGCCTAGTATTGCCAACCGTCTCTAAAAATTGAGTTCCAGAAGCGGTCCGTCTACTGGGCCCCTTGGAGGTCTCTATAGAGGTGGTTCATGATTGAGCCACCTCTAAAGAAAAGAGACTCCTATGAAATCATTTTTGTAGTAGTGTTCTTAACTGTTGAAGTCTCACTTATTAATTTAACAATCAACTTTGTTTAGATAAACGTGCGGTCCCTATGTCCATAAAGGGGTGGCTAATAATGGGTCAGGTATACTGTTTTTTTTTTCTCTTAGCTTTGCTCAAATTTAATTCGTTTTTTACTTTTTTATAATCTCTCTATCAGTTGAGGCCCATTTGAAGGAAGCCTTATTTCGTTCAAATGAAGTATTTTTTTAATTCAAAAGAACTAGTGTAGTAATCAGAGCAATTTTGGAGGAGTCATGGGCCAGCAGGAGACTTTATTTTTTTGCCTCTAATATAGCACTCTTTTGCTTGTATTATATATTCTCAAGTGAATAGAGTAGGACAAAATACCTCCCAAATATTTTCTCACGGCTAGAGTGCCGGTTGTAATTGAGCTTATGTTTTTTGTTTCTTTTTTTTGTTTTTTTAGTGAATTTCCTTTTCGCTTCTTTTCTACTTCAACAGGTAAAGTTGTTCTCTTTTTCCTTTTGTTAATATATTTCAGTAGGGGCTAAGGCCCCTCCTGTCCCCTCAAAAATAGAGTAGGACAAGTTTCAAAAAAAAAAATAGAGTAGGACAACTGTCGTCCGACTTTTCACGCCCTAGACTTCCTAGCTCAGAAGACAAGGTTGACCTCCCCAGCTAGGTGATCTTCGAGTTGAAGTGAGCGAGCAAGATAGTTTGAGATACTATGATGTTTTTTTTAAAAAAATGTTATTCCATGGGAAACTTATTCTCAAGGTTATTGTTATATAAATTCTCATTTTTTGTTATGTTAATAATTCGTAGATTTATTTTATGCCTTATTTTGTTTGAAGATTTGAATTAATAATCTGGAAAGAAGCCTAGTCCCTAATCAACATTGTTTTATACTCATTTAGGAACTTCGTAGGGTTATTATTATTGGATTGTATATGCATGAGATATTTTTCCCAAAATAAATCATTATAATAAGAACATGACAAATCCATCAATGGCATTATGTATGTATGTATGTATGTATGTGTGTTCCTCTTCAATTGGATCGTGCAATTAAAATCTCTACGCTTTGGAGAATAATGATTATGTCTGTGGCTTCATATATATATTATCTTGAATCAAATTAAGATAAAGCATTTGGTTAATTATGGGAGTATGTTGGGGCGTTGGCCTGCCCTTTTTTGTGTGTTGCTACAGTAGATGTGGCTGCAAACCCCTCACACGCCATTGTAGTAGCAGCAGCTGGCTGCAAGGTAGCTGAAGTGAACACCCTATGAGGGTCTTTGGTACACCTTCGATCGGTTCATGGCTACAGTCACAAAACATTGTTGTGCGCTGTAGCGACATTGTAGCGCGGAGCTTTTTTTATCTCTCCAGGGCAAAATGAACTAGCAACAGGTGAAGCCCGTGAAAATAGCTTCGACTAGCTCCTCGCTACAGCCTCATCAGTACAGGGGCTGAAGGCAGCAGGATCCGCACCAAATGGACCCTATATATGCTTCTGACCCGCTGGTAATATATATACAGGGAGGAGGCCAGAAATCCAAGTTCAAGACCAATCCGATGACAATAATGGTCGCACCACCGACGCAGCATTCCCTACTATCTACAAATTGAGCGACGATGATGGATACCTGACGCCATACCATGTGTCGACCGGACCCTACTACCGGCGTACCTCCTTCCTGTTCAGGGAGGCCGAGAAGCAGAATTACCTAATCGAATTGAGCAACATTGCTGCTAGAGAGAGACAAGTAAAAGACTTCGAGTCATATCTATCTACGAAGATTAGTGAACAACTAAGAAGCAGTGCCGGCGGCGCCCCGTGGTCGTTGTTCACTTCCGGCGGTTCTCATCAACAAGATTTATACTACGGCGACATCCCTCTTCAGGAGGAGGAGGAGTCGCCGTCGTCGTCGTTAGCACGGAGACTCTTGCTCGATGGGTGCTACCTCTTTGCTAACTTCGTCGATAGGGACGAAGCGATGAGGACGACGACAACGACAACGACATCACAGAGAGGAGGTTCTTCGACGACAACCAGAACCAGGGGGACTGCTGCCCCTCACAGTGGCCCGTTGGTGCGGGACACCTGGTACCTGTTGCAGAACCAGATTCCCTTCTTCGTGCTTGAGGAAATCTACATGAGGGTAACCGGACGCGCCGCCATAGATGCTCGCAGGGCGTTCACCAGCTATGCTCGAACGTTATTGTGGAACCAGAAGATGTACTACACAGAGCAGCTGGCTTCCAACATGGTAGTGCCTCATGACGTGTTCCATCTTCTGCACCTACTGCACGCACTCTTAAAGCCACCAGCGGAAGCGAGGAGGAGGAGCAACACCAACGATGACGACAGTAATGATAATACTATGTTCCACCGTCTTCGGCGCACATTCTGCTGCTTCAAGCCATGGAATCCACCCGCACCCACACATGTAAGGCCGGAGCAAACACTGACAATAAATAACGTAATGTAGGCCTACTACTATTGCATGCACGCACATTCTTCTTGGGAGTGTGGCTGCTCGCATCCTGTGTATAACTGGATGTGTATAACAACCTCCGGCCCCCCCTTTTTTTTTCTTCTAATTTTCTGCATTATATACTGGCGCATGCAGGTTTTGCAGGACAACCTAACAGACCCCAGTCGTCAGAATCCACCGGCGGAGGCTGACATCAACACCGACAATGGTACTATGTCTCATCTTCTGCACCTAGTAAGAACATTCTTCAAGCCACGGCGGAATCCACCGGCAGATGGGAATAGCATTACCAACAGTAGTGTTGGCCCGTGGCACCGGGCCACAGAGTACCGAATGTATGCCAACATTACATTCAAGTCTCAGAAGATTAATGGAGACACGAGGGTCGTCGAGGTGCTGTCTGTGCTCGATGTGGGCTTCAATGGAGGAAAGGTTATTGTCCCTCGCCTACACCTTGACGGGCACACCTGTACACTCCTGCACAACCTGATGGCGCTTGAACGGCACCACCCACGGCTGGGCACCCACGTCACGGCTTACTGTGCCTTCATGTCGAAGATGGCGTGCACTAAAGATGACGTGGAGCTCCTATTGGGCCAAGGTGTCATCGACAACCATCTAGGCTCACCGGAGGATGTCGCGGCAACCCTCTCTCAGTTAGGCAGCAGCATCGTCTTGGACATTAACGACAGCAAAAGAAACTATCTCAAGCCCCTCTGGCACCATCTGGATAAACGCTACAAGAGCCAGCCGCAGATGGTTGCGGCATGGCTCTCCCAGAATTACTTCACTTTTAGGAACGTAACGGTTCTCGGCGTTCTTTCGGCCCTCATTCTTCTTGTCACTGGAGTTTTAAGTGCAGTATATCAAATTCTCGCGTATAAACACCCACCACCACCATGCGGCCACTAACTTACTAGCTAGTTTTCTTGTTTTTCTGTTTCTGGTATTGTTGTGATTTTTTTTTTCATTCATCATGCATGCATGCACTTCTAAGATGTAATAATTATAAGTAAGGAGGAGTATCATAATGGTGTCCTTATACCACATGTACTCTCAGACATGCATGAATTGTGATATTTTTTTACTCTTATTCTTTCCACCGTGTGATTTTGTCTTCGTGTTCAAGTGTGATGATGATGGACTATCTCAGGCCCTCCGCAGTCCGCAGTGTACGTCTAGAGTAGTGCTTGAAAAAGTGTGTGTGTGTTTGAACTTTCCTCTGCACGCTGCAGCACACGATGCCTGCTTGAAAATTTGGGAGCGGCGCGTGGACAGGAACCGATGACGCCCACCAAATAGAAAATTATTTGCTTGTTGCATGCTGCTGCCTGCCTCCATGCTTCGTAATACTTGCTCCCCTCCCCCTCCGCGAATCCCCACCCCTCGCTCGGTCGCACGCAGCACGGCAGGGCAGGACGCAAGCAAGCACGCAGCAGGGCAGCAGCCAGCAGGCCGCTCCCCGCTCGGTCCCTCTCTTCTCCCATTTGCAGGCGACGGCGCGACGCTTGACGGACAGGAGGCAAGGCAAAAGAAGCTAGGCGGGCATCCCTCTCCTCTCTTGGTTCGTAAGCAAGTCCCCATGCGCCGTTGCGCTTCTCTCATCTCCCGCTTGGGCTTGGCTGATGCCTGCAGGTTGTTGCCCCTTCTCTCGGGCTGGGTGCTCCTCTGCTCGTGAGTTTCTCGCTTGGGGTTCGGGGGCAGGTGTGCATTTTCACTCGAAAGGGAGTTTGGGGCCGGGCGGGTTCGACTATCGGGTTTTGGGTGCGGGTGCGCAGATGCTCCACTCGGCCTTGACCCGCCCTGTTGCCATCTCTATGACCCATGTTCCGTGGGTGGCTTAGCTACCGAGATCAATGCAGATAATTATGTCTCTCCTAGAAGTCGGTTAGCGACCTCCCAATTTGGGCCATTTGTAGCATGCAGGAAGAGGCTGAGCTGCTCTGAAGGGGCGCGCATGACAACACTGTGGCTAGAACTGATGGGGACGGGCCAGGGTTCCCGATCTTCCGTCAGGTTTAAGATAACTATCGATTTGATGAAGAGCGGTACACCGATCCGGTTTCAGATGACAAAGACCTGAACCCTGCAACCTTAGCACCACATCTCCTATGGTTATCAACCGTGTCGCAATCCGGTTGACCTCGCCAAGAAGCCTAATCCCTGCTGCGAATCGAAGAACACAAGCAAAAACAAGATAACACGCAACTCGAGTATAGTGACAATTGCAGATATATGATTAAAATCTCGAATGTGGGGTTTCACAAACCGATAACGGCGACTCTTCAAAGATAGATTGATCTAAAAACCCTCAAACCCTAACGTGGGCGGTGGCTACAAATTATAAGGTCTAAGGGTCGTCACCCCCCTGGACGTGCCCCCTAACGGGCTCTAAGACGATACACGGTTCAACAGACCAAAAGACGGTGACGTAGCACCCTGACAGACTCTAAACGCTGACTTGTTTCGATGATTCTATTGACTCCGAGGGAATTTAGCCCTCCAACCAAAGTCATTGGTTAGCTTATTGTTGACACTCAAAAATGTTCCAAAGTGGTTTTGGGCATTACCAGCAAGTTATAAATGTCTTGGACATGTTAGAGGTCAAAAGGCGCAGCGAAACATCAAAGAAATCGCGCGGAGAAGACGGTGAGCCAGGCCAGTCGGCTTAGGCTGGTTCACCCCCCAGTCGTCCATAATCCAGCCCAGGGAGGCTGCCCAAGCCCGTGAAAGTCGGCTTAGCCGACTCCCCCAGTTGGTTAAGCTGACTCCGCCTGTATTCCGAACCGGTTTAGTTTCCAAATCGATTTTGACATGTTTTTGACGTGGGAAACTTGGAGAACATGTTTTGGAGTTGTTTCCTATTGAGATAAGACCACCCACTCTATATATGAAAGGATCACGGCCGATTGAGATCCCATCTATCTAATCGCTAAAAAAACACAACAACTACACCCTTTAACCTATTTTCCAACCCTTCCTGCTGTTCGGCACGTCTCCCGACGAGATTTGTCGGCATCCTAGGTGGCCTTGCTGGTCCTAGGAGATCTTCAACGTGCTCCTCCCTGACTGGTCTTCCCAGAAGAAGTTTGAGAGCTTTTTTGCCAAGAACGAGCTCTACATCGGTCTTACCGGTCTCTAGATCGGTTTTGATCGATTACATCGCGTTCTTGCTACGTGCAGGTTGTGTGCAACCTCTTGGGTGTTCAAAGCCCTGCTGGTGTGTGATTTGGATCGTCTCCAACATCAACACATTTTTTGGTGACTCTGCTGGGAAGGAAGAAACAAGCCCAGATCCAATCTACTAGCGACATGGAGAGCAAAGGAGATGATAACAAGACCAATCCGCACAATCAAGGCAACGTCATCCACCCCGAGTCCGTTGAAGAGCTTCCCGAGGAGCTGAAGCAATAAGTGGAGGCCAAGTTCAACGCTGTTTTCAAAGCTTTCCTTGAAAGCTGCTCTAAAGATCGGCGGGACGAGGTCACCCAATACAAGGAGCCGGATTTCAGTGAGCTGATTGCTACTACATCGTCATCCTCTCCATCTAAAGAAAAGGTAAATGAGGAGGTGATAGCGGATAAGGCTGGATACTAGCAAGGAAGAGCTAGTATGCATGCTATGCACATGATTTCCACCATATCACTTGATAACTTTTGTGGCTCAAGTATTCATCAGCATATCAGAGGTTGATCTTTTGATCTTTTTTTTTGTTATCCTTGTAAAGATGTTGTAGATCCAACTATCCAAGTCTAGAACCGGTAAACAGAACTGATTTGCCTTTGAATCTTCTTACTTTTTTTCTTGAGAATTGTCTTACTGATATTGAATATGTAATGGTTGTATTGTTATTTTTATGTTTCATATATAAGCCATCAAGTCAATATTGTTCTTCTGTTTAATATTGTTTTCATGAACTGAGATTCGAGCGATTATTATATCACAAACATTATGTAAGACTAAATGATAACAAAACAGAAGTCTTTGTGTCTTGTGAAGATGGATCTTTGTCCAGTCTTTTTTTTTTTTTTTTTTTTGCTGATAACAAATATTGCAGCCTATAATTTTATTAAGCAAAAGAAATATTGCAACCATAATTTTTTAATCAAGAAAAAGGCATGGCCTAGAGCAAGAATTCAAGCAAGAGAGGTCTTTCAACATAGCAATGAAATGAAATTTAGTATGTGCTAATGAATCAAAGACCTGTGTGTTGCATCAGAAGGCCTGGATATGCAAAGAATAACTGTCCGATAGAGCTGAACCTTGTAAGCATTTGGTCGAGCATGTAGTGGGCGTCGTCCATGGCGCTGTCCACCGCAGCTGCTGGGGCATTACCTGGCGCGTTCTATGGCACGAGAGGGAGCACAGAGGTACGGGGAAGCTGCGCAGTGTTGGCGCTGTTTGCCTTCTTTCTCGTGGCAGCGATGCTCACCTTCCCCCACGGCAGCGAAGACGTGGCGTGAGGAGGCGGCTGCTGCTCCCTTTTGCGCAGCCGAGTAGGGAGCACAGCAGGGGGGCAGCGGCGCTACGCCCCGCAGCTGAGTCGCCGACCAAGGCGGCACGGCGCCGCGCAGCAGAGCAGGGACGCTCGCCGAGCGGCTTGCAGCTGGGGTCGGAGGCGGGAGGCCGGGGGCGGTACAGCGGGGCTGGGGAGCAGTGCCAAGAGTTTGGGACCGCGTGAGGTGGAGGCGTGGAGCCGCCAACGCCGAGTCGCCGAGCAGGGGGAGCTGGGAGTGTCGCCACCACCGGTGCGCCTTCGGGCTTCGAAACGTAAGTGAAAGAGCTTGCGGGCCAATTTGTTTCCGGGCGATCGGACAACGTCGCTTGCTTGTCCGATCTAACGGCCAATTTGTTTCCGGGCGACGTGGCGCTATCACGGGTCGGGGAAGCCCGGGAGGAGGTGCAGGAAACGTGGCCGTTTGAAATACTAGATACGTACGTGGCAAGATGATATGCCCGATTTCATGGTGCGGATTTCGTCTTTTAGAAGATGGAGGATATTTATGGTTTTGCTAAGATAGTGCATACCAAATGTGTCCAGCCTTCTTGCAATATATTAAGTCTTTTTTAGCACTGTATCTTCAATAATTACCCTGTTCTGCTCATCTATTTTTCAGCTGGCTTATGCTTCTGGGCGTATGGTTTGAGTATGAAACGATTTTTTCATAATAATTTAAGAGCTATATATTTCTTTGTCAAATTCGTTTTCTAACGTTTTGTCTCACCTGTGTAATCGATAAGTTGCAAAATCATCATAGACCCAGTGAAGACACTATTTTATACACATTTACGTGTGCATAAAACTCCTCTTTTTTTTCTTCCTCAAGGCAAAACGGATTGCGTTGCACAAGTACACGAAGCACAAGGCAAAATCATCATCATAGAAGCGATTGCATCTCCACATTTGGCAGGGACAGAGGAAGCTACAATACAAGCATTTTCTACTACTCATTCAAATAACATTAATGTAATGGGTTTCAGCGTTCCAGGCTATATATCCAGCACACACGAACAAGTTCAGAACTACAGTGCAAAAGATCAAAGGTAGGAGCTAAACACAGGGTTGCTGTCGATGCGGGACCCACGGGATACACCGCAAGGAAGAGAGGAGATCTAGTTTGATTAGGATTCCTTCCATGTAATCCTAGTAGTAATACTACCTGTAATCCTACTATGACTCTACATTATAAACCAACTAGGATTCTGGCCTCCTGACTATATAAAGGAGGGCAGGGCTCCTTAGATGGAGGGCAGAAGAGAGTTAGATAACAAAACACTTGACAATCAATCCAACGTAAAGGCTAACGCCGACTGGACATAGGACTATTACTCGATCACGATCGATGGTCCGAACCAGGAGAAATCGACTGTCTTTTGTGTTTACCGTTGAGTTCTGCATACGTTGAAGCCCGAACAAACTGCCCCGGGTACCCCCATGGCAGGCTATCGGTGGTGAAACATCGACAGCTGGCGCGCCAGGTAGGGGCACCGGTGTTACTCATTATAGAACATATATAGTATCCACAATGTACACTCCCAGGCTTCTGCTTGGGGCACTGTGTGTTTTGCATATAAAAATGTTAAGTAATGCTTTTGACAGCCATGTAATGGAGTACTAAAGAAGTAAGTTACACTTACCGCACATAGTGTTTTATAGCCAGCTTTTCCTTCCTTGCTGGATCATGCCTTCCATGATGATTAGTGACATAGAACATAAATGCCCTGTTCGAATTATTTTAGCAAATACAACTTGTTAGTATCCAAAAGTGAACGTTACAAGTATGTATACAAACATATAAGCTAATAAGGATTGTCGATATATATACATCTTGAGAATCGATATGAAGTCTTTGTATGTCACCGTGTCCTTATCTAATGAATCAAAGACCCATGCCATACTCCTTCCGACATCGACGGCTATACAAATCTAGTGGTTGCTGCATGGATTTAATCATAGAACTAGATAAGCTCTTTTGCATCGAATAAAATATATCGAACAAAGCTTTAAATATAGAGTTGAGCTTACTCGAAGTTGTATGGTAGCCATATAGTAGAGTGTTGTTGGAGATTTTTGAAAGCCAGGGCAATGTATGCTGTAACCTTAAGGGACTCTTCCCTTAGTTTCGTCGTACGGATGTGCTCTTTCTCCCGAAGAGACTTTGCAGCAGCAAGCTCTTTGGCATCAAGTGTCCACCGTTTAGGGTAATTGAAATTTGTTTGGGCTATAGCTTGAGGGTCCACATACCCGACTTTCACACTTGGCATTTGTTTTACAATGTGCACTTGCATTCTACAAATCACGGCGTGGGTTAGTCACAACAAAATTCAAAGATTACATTCAAATATTGCAATCCTTTGACCATTTGATGGCATCAACATTTGGATACTGCTTTGTAATTTGGTGGAGTTTGCTAGTGACGGCCTCCTCAGAACCCTGTGATGGGACCTTTTTAACTTGGTTCTCAGGCTTGAATTGGTCATGGGAATACCACTTGGACACCGACGAGACGTCTTTGATCGGAACATAAACAGGCCTTATGGTGATTGGATGCTTCTTTCGAAATTCCCATTCAGGCACGTCCTCATCTTCTTGTGCTGCAGCTTCTTCAGGAGGCACTCGTTGTTCATGTATCGGTTGTGCTTGTTGAGAAGACTGTGGTATCTCATGATGCACTTGCTCGGTATGAGCTGGAGAAGGTTGTGGCATCTCATCAGGCACATGCTCGCTAGGAGGCGGGGAAAAATGTGGCATCTTAGGAATATAGGGGTCACGAGACGGTGAAAATATCTCTCCGACCTCAACAACTCGCTCCAAATTTGGGAGAGGGTGAGGCGGCGAAGAAGCAATCAATATAATATCCCATTTGTGCCAGAGGATGAACTGCCCCATAACGTCTCCGAGTAACACCAGCCCCTCGGGAGTTGCATAGTCTATCCTCCACTGCATGAACTCGGGCTTCACTGTATGCACCTCGACCCTAGTGTAGTCCGACGGTATCTTATTATTGTGGTGTAAGCCACTGGGAGGATGTACCACACCTGTTGCCACCTCCATCACAGTGTTCTGCCGGCCGCTGAGAAACACCAAGGTGCATCTAGTTGGTTCCTGTATGCGATCGACTAGGGTTGTGGCTGCAGTGGAACCTTGGCTGCTAGGAACTTTCGGAGGGCTACCAACTAATGCCAGTTCTTCCAGCGGCGTCACTAATATCTGTGGCTCCATAGACAGTCCTTGCTCCACCAGCGCCTTCGTAACTAGAGCCTTCACTTAGAGCTCAAGACTAGTCTCCCGGTCTCGGCCATGTTTCTTATACATGTGCATGTCCTCTTCGAATCCTTGCTTCCAGGTCGTCCTTTTCCCTAGCCCCCTGGTGCGGCCTGTGTGCTCCTTGTTTCCCAAGCCAAGGCTAAGCTCGTCCCTCTCTCTGGAAGGATTGAATGAGCCCTTCTCCTTGTCTTCAGCATATTTCAGTATCCTTGATACCGCCTCTTGGGTCTCCGGCTTATCAAACTTAAGATTACTATCGGATGATTCTGTACTCCTCGCATATATCCAGTTCCTTGAGCATACCTTCAAATTCGTCACATCGATATTCCCAGTAGTTGAGGCCTCTTCGTCCATCTTCCTAAACTGCTCTTCCTTGACATAGTAGCCACCGGGGCCTAGATGATGGTGGTGTTTGTTCCTCTTCGCTAGCTCGGTGTTACGGGCACTGAGCTCCAATGCCTCCGGTGAAGTCTTCTGAGCCACGAGCTCCTCACATTGACTAGGAGTTATTTTGCCAAACTCGTTGAAGGGAGTTAACCCCTTTTGGATATACTTCGTGTTGAGCTCCGACCTCCAATGTCGAAATGACTCTCCCATCATCCTGATAGCATTTTTTACCAATTCGTGCTTACCCTCCGGAAATCTAAAATTGACCTTCAGCTGCCTATCCTATAGTGCATTCTTTGTGTTCTCTGGTACCTCTTTCCAGTTAGGGATTGCTGGGTTCAATTTATCTCTTCCTAGTGCCCCGATCGCATTATGGAATTTTTCTCTTAATTTCTTCGGCTCAAGGATCTCCCCTGCTGGCCCGACCTCTGTTATCACATAGCATGCCTTATCTGGATATAGATTTCCTTTTCTATCCCCTCATTTCCTCTTAGGCTTGGTAGTCATGGTTGTGTCTTGAGTTTGTGGAGCAGAGGCATCGTGATTCGTCTCTGTGGCTGTTGCCTCTGCTCTCCTTTTCTCTACTCCGTCTTGTCCAGCGAGATGTCGCGGACGTCGACGTCATCTTTTCTGAGTTTTAGGAGGGACCTGTATATACGATAGGTCAAAGTGTTAGCAGAGGTAACACAACCAAAGCTTTAGCAAAATTTACAAGCTAAGGCTTTTTCCCTACCTCCTCGTTAGGGTCAAAATCCTTGTCCAAATCTTCCTCCATTGGCCTCCTTCTGGCTTCACGTGGGAAAGGATCCTCGGGACTTTTATATCCCTCTTCTGAGTCATCATCATCATCCTCCTCTTCTTCTTCGCCTTCAGCAGCCTCTCCTTCGGGGCCTTTCTCCTCGTCACACTGCTCCTGAGTAAGCATCACTTCTAGATCCTTTTCTACCTCGTTATTGAACTGTTCCTGAGTAAGCTGGTCCTCTAGTGCTTGCTCCTCAAGGGTTGGCTGCTCATCAGGCACGGGGCATCGGGCTGCACTGTCTGGTGTTCACGATATTATTTCGCGCTTTGTTCTAATAGATGCAAGAAAGTGTGCTTTAGAAACATGTCAAAAAAGTCCTATAAAACAACAATATATCAAAAAAACTAGTAGTAGCAGTAGTAGATGCCTCAGAAACATGTCAATCATCATTTGATCATGAACTTGGAGCATCAAGGCATCATAACAGAGAAGAGAGGAGAAGGTAATGTAGGGGCGGCTGCTAATGATGCTAAGTTCCTCACAAGTTCTTGATCATCAGCTCATATTCCATATAATATATGGACTTGGATAATTTCATCATCGGCAAAACAAAGGAGAGGAGAGGAGAGGGGAGATTTGGCAAAAAAAAGAAATAGCTGCTTAACAAATATAGTGCAGCAGCTGATGGCAAAAGACAGGACAACAAGTCCTGGGTGAGTCCTAGGAGATTTGGCAAAAAAAGCAACAGCAGCCAACAGTTAGTAGCTAGAAGTAGCAAGTAGTAGTAGTAAGTAGAAAGTAGTAGAGTAGAGAAGAGAGGAGAGAGGAGAAGATAGAAGAGAGGAGAAGAGAGGTGAGAGAAGAGAGAAGAGAGGAGAAGATAGAAGAGAGGAGAAGAGAGGTGAGAGAAGAGAGAATGATAACTTAACTGAAAAAGATCCATTCCATTCCATGGCTTCAGTAAAAAAAAGTAGCAGCGCAGCTATTGCCAAAAAAAAGTAGCTTAGACAGCCAGTGCACTTAACCTATTTGGTTCATGGCCATGGCCTGCCTCAGGTTTCACAGAGCACAAGTTGTTGGTGCAATAGTTTTAAGTTTTAACTACAGAACAGTACACCTCTTTTTTGAGCAACAAGAAACTACTGTGGATAACATAGTATAATGAAGCAAGCAACAGTTTGTATTATGAAAGCATGACCTCCACCAAGACTTGAATTTTTCAATCAAAAAGGCATATCTAACAGCAAGATTAAATATTAACATGAGACACTAACAAGAAAATAGTGAATAATGAAACAACAGTTTGTATTTTTGAAACAAATACAAGCAGTTTTGTAACCAGATATAAAGATAAACAATTTCATTCCCTTCAGTGGTACATCTAACAGTAGCATGTACCATTTTAGATTTCCGGAGGGTAGATTATAAGTAGAGAAAATTCAGGCAGCACGCAAATTAATGTAGGTGAAGTTCTGTCACTTTCACTGCATCATTGTAAATATCTTTTCTTTGATCATGAGTTGATCAACAGCTAGCTAGCTAGCAAGCAATGAGAACCGGAATGACGTGAGGGTTCCCAAATTTGATTCAGTCTTATCAAACAAGGATTTCTTATTGCCCCCTAACAGTGGTAGTAGGTGGCATCATACTTTGCACAGCATGTTTTGTAATGCATGCCTATGCCCCAGTATTGCATGACAAGCTAGCAGAGAAGATAATTTCACAAGGAAAGAAAAATTATCTAAACAATTGCTAAACTTAGCAAGAAAGATTAAGAGGCATACAAACATAATTGTCATCAGATCGGTGCATGCTCTAAGGCTGACAGCACAAATTTCAAGGTAGGACACAGCATGATAATCAAGGAATGAGGCAGGAGCCGGCCTGTGTATTGCATGACAAGCTAGTAGAGAAGATATTTTCACAAGGAAAGAAAAAATATCTAAACAATTGCTAAACTTAGCAAGAAAGATCAAGAGGCATACAAACAACCCATGTAGGAGCAGGCAAAATTAATTGTTTGGGCATCATATATTTCTCGGCGAGCCTTCGATATTAAGGAATAGAAATAAAAACATATACATGAAGTCTATCTTTCTAGCACATACAGATGGAACTGTTCTCAACAAGCCGGAAAATGATGGCGGCGTGGCAATCTAACTTGCAACCAGCCCAAAAATGATGATGTACATTCACAGGGATAAACTAAAATATTGAACATATGAACAGTTGACCCAAGCTACCATGAAAAATGAAACAAAATCGTGCTTAGTTTTTCGACAAAAAACAGGTTGTTCATTCAGTCAATATAGTCGATACATTTAAACTGCTTCCTTTCAGTAGTAGATGTGAACCCATAATCTACCATTCATAACAGAAACATGACTTGTCGGCATCTTTTATTTTGGCAAAAAGCAGGTTGTTCATTCAGTCAATGTAGCTGGTTAGGCAATCAATCTCATGATAACCAACAAAACTAAATAACAGTATCACATAAATCAGAGAGGGAGAGGCACAGGGAGAGAGAGCGGGAGATCACTGACTTGGCCACTGTGCAGGGAGCCTGGTCGTCGGCGTGCGGGGGCGGGACGCCGGGGGCCGGGCGCGGGGCGCCGGGAGCCTGGTCGTCGGCGTGCAGGAGCCGGGCACCGAGGGCCGGGTGCGGGCACGAGACCGGCGGTGGAAACCCTAGGTGCGCGGGCGCAGGCGCCGGGGGCCGGGTGTGGGCGGGCGCGGGCGCGGCGACGTGGCTGGCGGCGGAAACCCTAGGCGCGCGGGACCGGCGGCGGAAACCCTAGGCGCGTGGGGGCCGGCGCCGGGGGCCGGGTGCGGGACACCGTGGGCCAGGTGTGGGCGAGCGCGGGCGCGGGACCGGCGGCGTGGCCGGTGGCGGAAACCCTAGGCGCGTGGGGCAGCCTAACGGCGTCGGAGGAAGAAGACAACGCCTAGATAGTCTGACTCCCGTGTGCCCTCCTATTTATACTTAGGACTATTTGTAGGGGCGATTTCTGATCTAGCCGCCCCTACAAATGCATTTGTAGGAGTGGTTCCTGATCCAACCGCCCCTATAAATAGTTTCTATTTTTTAAATTATAAATTACATATTTTTTATATCATAATCACACAAAGTAATATAAAAAATGTGTATATGCACAAATATAATATTTTGTATTATTATATATATGAAGAAATATATATATAAACAATTGTAGTCAAAATAATATAGAAAACAAAAAAACAAAAATTAAAAATTTGAATTTTAAAACTTCGACTATAATTTTATGACATTAAATGAAATAAAATGAAAATGTTGTAAACATAAAAGTTGTATAACTCATCGACATATACAACTTTTATTTTGGTCATCTTGTCATGTGACTTTGTTTGAACGATTTAAATTTTGAAATTCAAATAATTTAACTTGAAACAATATTTTGAAAGAGTAAATGATTTCAGATGAAAAACTCATGAATACCAAAGTTGTAGAACTCATCAATATGCACAACTTTTATTTTGATCATATTTTCATTTGACCAAATTTAAATAGTTGAAATTTTGAATTTCACTAAATGGCAACTTCAAACAAGATTTTGAAACCTTAAATGATTTCAACAATAAAAGTCGTGAACATAAAAGTTGTTGAACTCCTCACTGTCTACAACTTTTATTTTAGTCACTTCTTCATGTGACAAAGTATTAGTAAACATTATTCATAAATTCACATATGACTCATAGTTTCATGAACTATACGAGA
The DNA here is from genome assembly GCF_019320115.1 of Miscanthus floridulus. Classification (NCBI taxonomy): domain Eukaryota; kingdom Viridiplantae; phylum Streptophyta; class Magnoliopsida; order Poales; family Poaceae; genus Miscanthus; species Miscanthus floridulus. The sequence goes on from NC_089597.1 coordinate 10,324,725, forward strand.
AATATGTTGATTTGTGAACAATGTTTACTATCACTTTGTCAGATGAAGAAATGATCAAAATAAAAGTTGTAGATCTTGATGAGTTATACAACTTTGGTATTCATCACTTTTTTAGTTGAAATCATTTAATGGTTGAAAATCTCGTTCGAACTTGTCATTTTTTAAAATTTGAAAATTTGAAGTGCTCAAACTTTGTCAAATGAAAAGAATGATCAAATCAACACACTAACTTGATAGGGCAAGATTTTAGAAAATTTTAGAAAAAAAATCATCACATTTGGAGTTAGTATGAGGGAGAACGACTAGTTACAAATTTTACCCAGAGATTAAAAAAAATCACACATGTTCATGATGATCAATGATGAACAAGTGTGATTTCTCTTTTTAATCTGTGGCTGAAACTTGTAACTAGTTTTTCTTCCTCATACTAACTTCAAATGTGATGGGTTTTTTCCCTAACATTTTCTAAAATCATGCTCTATCATTTTAATCTAGTCATCTATCTTTGTCACTAATTTTGAACAATTCAAATTTTAAATTTCAGAAAATGATAGCTTCAAACCTGATTTTCAAACACTAAATGATTTCAGTTGTAAAGGTGATGAATATAAGAGTTGTATAACTCATTAAGATCTCCTACTTTTATTTTGGTCATTTCTTCATTTCATAAAGTGTTAAGTGATTTCATAAAGTTTTAGTAGTAATAGAGTGGATGTTCAAATAGAGTCATCTAGATGTTGCAAAGGGTAGTCTCACACACATGCATAAAATGTAGTCTCACACACATACAAAAATATGTAGTCTTACACATGTACATAAATATATAGTCTCACACGCATGCATAAATGAAGTCTTACAAACACACACTTACGCAAACACTCCACGTTCAACAACTAGCTAGCCCGCTGTAACGACTTTCCCCTTGACACATTTTCGTTCCCATGGCATTATGTCGGGAGGTTCTTTTCCACAACACTGATTTTCTTAGAAAAGTCTGTGAATAGCGGCATCTCTCGTAGTTATTGTAAGCTTCAACATCGTCCACGCCATCAACCCCAATAATATGTTGTTTCCCGGAGGCAACCACGTGCTTTGTCTTCTTCATCGGGGGGAGGTTACTTTGTAGGTCAGACATATAGAAAACTTGTGCGACACGTGAAGCGAGCACCCAAGGGTCATCTTGGTAGCCTAGATTCTCGAGGTCCAGGACTCTCAATCCAATCCCATTCAGTTGGTGTTGTTTGATCCAGCGGCATTGAAACAGGGCCACCGTTATATCCCTTCCATAGTCAAGTTCTCATATCTCTTCAATGATGCCAAAGTATTGGATCTTTCGCCCTAATCCATCGAGAGCCTCTATTCGAACGCCGCTGTTTTGGTTCACATATTTACTATCCTTTGCGTGGGTATAGTACATATACCCATTGATGTCATAAGCATTCCAAGATGTCACTTGTCTCGATGGCCCCTTCTCCAACCTACTGATGGTAATAGAGTCTATAGTTTCTCCAAGCGGTATGTTTTGGTCCTTCAACCATGTAGTTAGTCGTTGCTTGTGTTGTTTCATGACCCAATCATCCGAACGACCATTTCTCTCTGCCATAATGATAGCCAAGTGTTCATCAATGTATGGTTGCATCAGTTGTATACTCTGCAAGACACTGTAATGCGCCCGACTCACCTCTTTGTAATCATGGTCGATGAACACTTTTCTACCACTAGTGCCCTTCCTAGCCAGCCTACCCTTGTGACGAGAATCAGGTTTACCAATCTCTTTCTATACTTTTAGGTACTCTTGACAGCACTCGACGACTTCTTTAGTACTGTAACCCTTTATCATGGAGCCCTCTGGGTATGCTCGATTATGCACATATCGACTTAGAACCGACATGAATCGCTCGTAGGACCACATTTCATGCAAGTAGCAAGGGCCAAGCGCCTATATTTGATGAACCATGTGAATCATGAGATGTGGCATTATATCAAAAAAAGCAGGAGGTAAACACATCTCTGGTTGGTTTTGTGTCTCTACCACAAATTCATGTAGGTCACTTAGCTCTTCCTTGCCAATCGTCTTCTGTGAGATCTTCGAAAAGAAGTAGCACATGCGGGTGATGGCCATTTTCAAGAACTCTGCCTTTATAGCCCTGATTGCAATAGGTAGAAACACTATCAGCATCACATGGTAATCGTGAGCCTTACAGTGTGTTATTGACAAGTCCTTCATCGACACTAGCTTCTTCACATTTGCTGAAAACATAGTCGGGACTTTGATCCCCCTCAGAAAAGTGCATATAGCTCTCTTCTCGTCTGGTGTTAGGTTGAAGCACGCTGTGGGCAGAGTGTATTTTCTATTAGCCTTAGGTACCGGGTGAAGCTGTGGCATCACGTTTAGCTGCACTACGTCTTTTCGTGCTTTCAGACCATCCTTTGACTTACCTATGTCCATCAAGGTAGCAATGAGACTCTCAAAGACATTCTTCTGCACGTGCATAGCATCAATGGCATGGGGGACCTCCAAGTCTGTCCAATAAGGCAGATACTGAAAGAAGATCGATTGTTTCTTGAAAGGTACGCCTTCGACAGGAGGTGTGCTTCTATCTCTGTTTGTCCCATCTAGATTCTTCTTTCTATAGATGACGCGTATGTTTTTCACTATTCTGTACACGTGTTCTCCGTTATGACGTCTCTCCGGAAGGGGTTCAATCTCCGAGGCGTTGTTATAAAATCTAAAGAACAATTTGCTGCGGTACTTGTGACTTGTCTTTAAGAAGCGTCGGTTCCTTAGGTAAACTATCTTCTTGGATGCATCCAGGTACACCTATGTAGTACCATCCAAGCAAACCAAGCATCCCGTCTTCCCTTTGATCTGTCCAGACAAAGCAAACAACACAGGGTAATCATTGGTAGTAACAAATATTATTGCTCTACATATGAAGTCCTCCTTTCGGAACACATCATACATCTGCTCCCCATGCCTCCATAGCATCTCCATTTCTTGCATCAAGGGCTCGAGGAACACGTCTATATCAATGCCTGGTTGTTTAGGGCCAGAAATAAGAATAGTGAGGAGAAGGTACTTTCTCTTCTGACACAACCATGTTGGGATATTGTACATGATCAAGATCACTGGCCATGTGCTGTGGTCGCTCATCCTCTCATTGAAGGGATTCATTCCATCGGTGCTCAAGCCAAACCGTATATTCCTTGGGTCATCGCTGAATTATTTGTGCTTCTCATCAAACCTTTGCCACTGACTACAATCAGCCGGGTGTGCAATCTTATCATCATCCACCTTGCGCTCATCATCCCACCATGTCATGAGTGCGGCTTCTTTAGGGTTTAGGAAGATACGTTCAAGTTATTGGATAAATGTCCCACTATGCAATCTTTATAGGGGCAAATAATTGTATCATTATTCTCTTTCAATGTCGTTGCATGCTTCTTTGCGGCTTCAATAAATTTATCCACCTCTTCACGGAAACCTGCCTTGAACCTTAACGAACCATACATCTAAGAGTTCCTGTACTCCATCTTTTACAACAACAACAAAACAAACATTAAAGGACTACTTATTCAGATATATATAAAAATGAATCAAAGTAATAATTACTTGAGAATAATTGTATATACTTTAGATATATATGAATATAAATCTAATATAATTACATGAAGCATACAAACACACCATGGTAGAGGAAAATTAATTAATGGCCCATTTATCCATAAATAATTAAAATATATATTTATTGATTACAATAAACAATTTCAAAGACAACAATTAGCAACAATTATACTTTACCCAATATCTTTCATACAAACCCTAGTCCAATTTCATCAAACATAAATTTACAAAAACGAAATTAATAAAAAAACCAAACCCTAGATCTAGATCCACATGCACATGAAACATCCATAAAACTAACTAATTGTTCACTAAAATCAAGAAACATGGACTAAATAAGGGTATGATCTTGTTTTCCTCCTTAATTTATCCCAGTACATTTAAAACTTGGGTCTAATTTGCTTCATAAGTAGCTCAAGCACCATAGAAGAGAGAGAAAAACAAAACTCTAATTACTCACTAACCAACCATTAAAACTTCAAAAAAAGTGTGGAATAGCATTTTCTTACATTCTACAACCTCTCCACCAAAGGATTTGAGACCAAAACCTTCCTCCCTTAGTAGAGCAATTTTTAGGAGGTGCCCAAGGCCTCTCCACATTTCTTTCACGGGTTGGAGTGAGTGACCCGAGGAGAAAAACGGTTCTGCAGCGTTTTTATATGTGGGTCATTTGTAGGGGCGGCTGGTGATTGAGTCGCCCCTACAAATCCGAGCTATATATACGTGGGCATTTGTAGGGGCGGCTTAATCACCAGCCGCCCCTACAAATAGAAATTGCAGGGGCGGCTAGTGATTGAGCCGCCCCTACAAATCAGACCCCATTTATAGGGGCGGCTCGTATCACCAGCCGCCCCTGTTGTTCCATTTGTAGGGGCGACTGGTGTCTGGGCACCCGAGCACGTCACTGTAGGAGCGGCTCCATCACCAGCCGTCCCTACAAAAAATTCGACCTGTTGCTAAAAATCGTTTTTACGTAGTGAACGCGCCCTTTTTTTTCCTCACTATAGTTTCTTTCTTGTATACAGCGCGCGCGCACACACATTTCCTTCCAAATTTGAATTCCAGAATTCCAAACAAAAACATAATCTAAACAGCTCGGTTCAAACGCTAAAAGAATAGACAGAAAGCTGATCCTGAGTACACATAGTGGGTTTCCCCTTCATTTTTTTTGGCATTTTCATGGAATTTATTTCAGGATTTAAGTCAATTTCAAAATCTGTCAGCTCAATCGTTGGTCGTAGGGTTGTTCACAGGGGTATCAATGTTGTGCATGTTGTTCATAGGTGACTATTTCTTTCCAAGTTCATTTTCTGTTGTTTGTTTAGCTCGTGTAATTTAGATTCTAACTGTCAAAGTCTATGCCCTGAAAATCTATGAAACGAAAGTGGCTGAAGGCAATACTTACACACATTTGGATTTCTGCTTCATGTCCAGCGTGCATAAGAATAACCTTTATTTTCCCTTCTGACAAACAGATTGCGTAGCATAGCAAACAAAGGACGAGGCAGCAACCAGATGCCTGCATGGCTGCTATACAACTATACAAGCAATTGCGTCTTCACGTTTTTGCATGGACAGAGGAAACTCACACACATTAGAAACGTTTGTCTGCTACTCATTAAAATAACAGTATCCAGCCTTCCAGGCTTTCCAGAATAGCTAACAAGTTCACAAGTCATAACTAGTGCAAAAGATTAGAAGTAGCAATGGAACACAGCTGATAACTGAATGGAAACTGCAAGTCTACAAACTCTCATCTACCATAATGGCCTTTATCCATTGTAAATGCAAGCTTCTGTCCTCTAAGGAAATTCAAGGCGAAGTTTCAGCACAAGCAGATGGAGTTCATCCATCACTTGCCATCAGCGATAGAGCATACTTGGGTACACCCAGAAGACCTGCAGTTGGGTGTACCAGTTCCTCTTGAACTCTAGGTAATCATCGTTGTCTGGATTCCACACAGCATCCGCATCATCTCCAAGCCCATGCAACACCAAGGGTGGATCATAATACCCGTAGTACAAGCAGTTGCTCCTCCCGCTCCATCGTCCAAAGCTGGTGCAAGAAAACGCAGGGCTCCTCACATTGCACCCAATAAAAAGCGAGTAATTCTCTAGCTTCTTCACCTCCACCCAAGCTGCAGGCACAGTTGACATGTCGAGGCGATAGGCTTTGTACTCGACAGGTGCTCCAGCTAACGAAAGGGTTATGCAATGGTCGACCATCAGGAGCATGTCACCACACACCACGATCCATGGCCTTAGATATGGGCAGCATTCATCATTGCCATCCCACGACACAGTTGCTATCTTCTGCAGACCAAGCTGAGGGGCCAAGGACAGATTGTAGAGCTTGTAGTAGTAGTCCATTGAGATGAACTGGCCATTGAACTCCACAATCTGCTCAATCCGTGAATCATCGAGCCTAAGTTTGACCAAGAATCACTTCCAATCAGCCAATCAAGCAGGAAGCACTGACCTCCCTGTTTCGATGATGCGCAAAGTAGGTGTGAGTTTGGTGATGCGATTGGAGCTGTCAGCATGCCAGAGTAGAAATAAGTGTTGTCGCCAAATGGGTAAAACTTTGGCACCAGTGAACACATCCACGATAAGACAATTTCTGCCGCGGCCACAAATCAGCTGCCCATAGGAAGAGCCGGCAAAGTGCAACTTCTGAAATGTCTCTTCAGGAATCTGGCAGCGAAGGGTACTTTTCAAGTTTGCTGGATCAAGGACCTGGCACGTGCGGAGCTCCTGACCATCATCGCTTCTAGAAGGGAGATTAGGAGCACATACTTTGATATGGGGCAGGATGAGGAGAGGTGGGAGCAAGGTGCAGAATGTGGATTTAGATGGGTATGAGGCGAAAGCAGCACGCCAAGAGCGGCAGGTGCTAGCAAAGGCGTGGAGCTCAAGGAAGGAGCTCAACAGAGGAATGACGGAATGGAGCAGACCTTCTGGGAGATCTGCCCACCCTTGAAGTCCATACACACCAGGGGGCATACTGGAGGCTGAGGCACGGATGATTTTGCTAGCGGCTTGCATGATGTCAGACCATCTGCAAGAAAGTAAAAAAATGAGCGAGTTAGAACTGAATCAAAAATGGAAAATAGATTGCAAACATTTTGGTATATGTGTGTTGCACAGTACAGATCTGAAATCATTTGTTAAGCTGCTATACACTGTTACAAACAAGGAATTCTATGCGCTGGGTAAATCCTAATTTTCTGGCTAAGACAGATGGACAATGGAAAACACAGTTTGTATGCAAGTCTTGTTTAAATTCAATCCTTTCTTTAAAACAGCCTAAACCCATCTCTAATTTCAGAATATGATATTTAGGATGATCTGCAGTACACATTAGTGAAGCATGAAACAAAGGTGAAAACAGTGGGAAAAATGCCCAGTTATGCACTGAAATACAATTCCGTGTACTGTTCGCATATCAACCACGGCATACAGAAAATATCTCAATATCCTGGGTTGAACCCTCCAATATTAACATAAAAGTGGACTCTTTTACCATAGCCATGTTATTCGTGGGCATACATCTTTTTGGATCTACTTGATCGATGAGGTCCATTTGTTATAGGGTTCATCAAAACTCAGAGGATGATGCTGACAAAATTCCTTTGCTTAGTTTGGATTAAGAAACCAAAGCACTCAGGCACAGATGTGCCAAATGAACCAAGTAAAAAAGAAAACTAGATATTAGCCTATAGGCATCTGAAATCGCAAAATTGGAATGTTATGTAAAACACAGAAGAATTTATTTGTTCAAATGGCATAAATGCACAGCAAAGTGCCAAAATGAGTAAAATAAGCAATTATGTGCTTCTGAGTTTAAGGAGAGCAGAGCACTAGCATCAGTATTTGAAGTGGACTACATCCACGACAATCCAAAGTAAACTACATCGACGACAATCCAAAGTAAACATAATGCAGGCTGCTAAAACACCTAGTTGTTCCATGGAAAACGTACTACAAGACCAGATTTTTTTTTACCAATAATTAATTAATAATGATAAGGATTAGAGCCTTCATAAAAAATAGGCCACACAAAGATTGCCGACCAACCGTGACATACACAAAGATTGAAACTTCTATCTATTGTGCCCACATTTTCCTGTTCAATAATAAATCTATTCATTCAGTTTTCTCGACACTAGGGTTTTCCCGTGCCTTACATCTTACAATCACACAAAAATCCAATGCAAACCTAATCTAAATAGTTGGGTTCAAGATCACATCACAGCAACAAACACGCAGTGCAATTTATCGGCTTACTTGGTTCAACAAACTGAAGTACTAAGGAGGAGACAGGAATACAGGATGCGTGGATGAACCAAGCAAAAAGAATAAAAAAAAAAATCGGAAAGAGGGAGTGAGAGTGCTGGCCTTGCCTAGGAAGCAGGCGCCGATCGGTGACGTCGGTGCCGGCGCCTTCGCCGGCGGTGGCGAGATGGCTTTCCCTTTCTCGTCTTCCCACTCTGCCGCTTTCCAGTTCCGCTCGCCTCTGCTCTACGCTCTTTTATGCGCCAAAATTGGGCCTTGTGGGCCAGGGCCGTAGAGACTATTGGGAAGTTTGGGCCAAAATGATGAGCCTTACAACTGGCCTAACAATTTCTTCCAATTTCAGAATTTTGCCCTCATTTGTTTTGAGCGACTATACAATTATTTCCTATCCAAAATAAAAAATTGTGACTCGCATTTGAGTGTTGAAATTGGACTTCAGTTATTGTTTTACTAGAATATAAATTTGTTCACGTCAATTCCAGTTCCACATTGTTCTGTTTGGTAACCATTACGAATTATACCTTGCCTCCTTTTTTTCCCTCACAGTACAGTTTGTTTCTTGTAGACATACATTTCCTTCCTAATCTGAATTCCAGAATTCCAAAAAAAAAAACATAATGTAATCAGCTCGGTTCAAAAGCTAAAAGAATAGACAGAATGCTGATCCTGAGTACACATAGTGGGTTTCCCCTTCATATTCCAAAAGCATACATCAACATTTTCTTCAGATACACACACTATTTAAATGCAGATAGAACGTTACCAACACCTCATTCAGATAGGGAAAAGGAGCGTTCAAACCGGGGCACCACTCTCAATGAGAAAAGTGACTTATTTCAACTACTAAGTAAGTGCTAGTACCATAGTGACATCATCTATTCGAATGCAGAAGTCTTCCTACCAGCAACATAGGGCAGGCACGGATCACTGTCCAAGTAGAACATGCTCGGGTACACCCAGAATGGCTGCAGCTTGAGGCACAGGCCCCTGACGTACACAAGGTCAGGGTCAGTGGAATCATCCCAAACGGCATCTGCATCATCACCCAGCCCATGCAAGACCCAGGGTTGTCTGTTATGAGCATAGTACAGGAAGTTGCTTCTCCCGCCCCATCAGGAGGCTCATGCAAGAGAATGCCGGGCTCCTCACATCTCGCCCAATGAAGAGGGCATCATTCTCCAGCTTCACTACCTCCACCCAAGTTGCAGGTTCAGTGGACATGTCCAAGAGGTAGGCTTTGTAGTTGACAGGTGCTCCAGATGATGTGCTGCTGAAGTAGTAGTCAACAATTAGAAGCATGCCGCTACATACTACCAGCCAGGGCTGTGCATATGGGCATCCAAGCATGTTGTCCAGCCACACAGTTGCTATCTCCTGCAAACCAAGCTGGGGGGCCAAGGACAGAGTGTAGAGCCTGTGGTAGTTGTCCATCGCGATGAATTGACCGTTGAACTCCACAATCTGCACAATCACTGAATCATTAAGACTGAGCTGTAGTTTTGACCAAGAATTACTTCCAATCAGCCAATCAAGCAGGAAATACTGACAGCCCTGTGGTTTTGCGCAAACTAGGAGGTGTGAGTTTGGTGATGCAAGGGGAGTTGTCAGCATGCCACAGTACAAATAAGTGTTGTTGGTAAATGGGAGCTGTGGAGATAAAACTTTGGCACCAGTGAACACATCCACGCTGAGACAATTTCTGCCACGACCACAAATCAGCTGGCCATAGGAAGAGCCGGCAAAGCGCAACTTCTCAGATGTCTCTTCAGGAACCTGGCAGCAAAGGCTACTTTTCATGTTGGCTGGATCAAGGACCTGGCATGTGCCGAGCTTGTGACCATCATCACTGCTGGATGGTAGATTAGGAGCATGGACAGTGACATGGGGCTGGACGAGGAGAGGCGGGAGCAAGGTGCATAATGTGGATTTAGATGGGTATGAGGAGAAGGCAGCACGCCAAGAATGACAGGTGCCGGCGAAGGCAAGGAGCTCAATGATGGAACCCAACAGAGGAACGACGGAATGGAGCAGACCTTCTGGGAGATCTGCCCACCCTTGAAGCCCATACACAGCAGGGGTTGTAGTGGAGGTAGAGGCGCGGGCGATTTTGCTACGGCTTTGCATGATGTCAGGCTCTCTGCAACAAAGTAAAAAAATGAGCAAGTTAGAACTGAATCAATTCAAAAATGAAAAATAAACAGTTAACTTGCTAGAGACTTAGGTGACCTGCAAAGATTTTAGAATTTGTGTTATACAAAAGCCACTTTTTAAGTTGGTATACACTGTTACAAACAAGGAATTCTATGCGCTGGGTAAATCCTAATGTTCAAGCTAAGACAGATGGACAATGGAAAAAAAGTTTTTATCTAAGTCTTGTTTCAATTCAAACTTTTCTTCCAAACAGCCAAAACCCACGTCTATTTTCAGAACATGACATTTAGGCTGGCCTGCAGTAACTTTAGTGAAGCATGAAACAAAGGTGAAAAGTATGGCCAAAAAAAAAGCGCAATTATGCGCTGAAATACAGTTTCGTGTACTGTTCACAGGTCAACCATGGCATACAAAAAATATTTCAGTATCATGGGTTTAATACCTCCCCCCCCCCCAAAAAAAAAAAAAAAACATACATAAAAGTGGAGTCTTTTATCATAGCCATGTTAGTCATGGGGCATAGCCATCTGTTATAGGGTTCATCCAAACTCAGAGGATGATGCTGACGAAATTCCTCTGCTTAGTTTGGATTAAGAAACCAAAGCACTGAAGGACAGGCACAGATGTGCCAAATGAACCAAGTAAAAAATAAACTAGGGACTACAGAGCGAATCTGTACTGGCAACTAGATATTAGCCTATAGGCATCTGAAATCACAACATTGGAATGTTGATGTAACACACAGAAGAAATGATCTCTTCTCCAGATTAAAGCTTTCGAGTTGTACTGCCTGCTTGCCTGGGTTGTTCGAATGGCATAAACACACAGCAACGCGCCAAAACATGTACAATAAAGAATTTTGTGCTTCTAAGTCTAAGGAGAGGAGAGCCCTAGCCTCAGTTTCTAAAGTGCAGTAGAGCAACGATTATCCAAAGTTAAGCAGCACGCAGGCTTCTAACACACCTAGATGTTCCATGGAAAACTACCAGACTAGATTTTTTACCAATAATTAATAATGGCAAGGATAAGATCCAGAATAAAAAATAGACCACACAAAGATTGCAGATCAGCCGTGACATACACAAAGATTGAAACTTCTGCTGGAGACAAGCTCTCAACATCAAAGCCATCTATATAACCTATATAGATGGAACCCACTAAGGGTCATTTACTTCTATTTCTCTGCAACCACGTTGATCCACGTCATCTCTATTATTCTTCACCATTGGATCATAAACTGTCAGTTTCATCTATCCGCCCATGTGTCATTCCCATTCACCCCATCAGTGGCTTAATGATCCAGCAATTTATCTTCCTTTGCAACTTTTTGGGAACACGAAACGAACAGCCGAATTGAACAAGCAATGAAATAATCCAAATCCCATCCACTCAATGCATGCTGCACGTATGTTGTCTGGTCATCTCTAGCCCCTGTCTCTTCCCATGCTATCGTCTTCTCATCTCCCAATTGACCCTGTATATATAACCCCAAGGAGGCAAGGACGAGTACTCGATCCGAACTGACCACTCTCCCTGCCTTTTCGTTTGGCACAAAGTGTTGTTCTCAGAGCAATCTGTGGATGTGGAGGCATGGACTCTCTGCTAATGATTTTAATTCAGCGTTTCTCTGCTGGCTGTTGGTTGGCAAGGTCTAAGAACGTGGCTGTTCCTCTTCCTCCAAAAGTTAAGTACGTACTCTTCTAGATCTTCTTTAAGTTGCATAGATTATTTGCATCTTTTTTTTAGTATATGTTGAGATATCAATCTTAACTACAAATTTATGACTGGAAAAGAATGCACAACTTCCTAATCTGGTCTGCGTGTACATGCCACTTCTGCTAGCAATAATCTAAGTATTTTTTTTATTTCTTAGTGTTTTATTAGCACCAACAATTATGTCATTCTATATAAATGGATTAGTCATCCATAACGATGACTTTTCATTCCCCTAAGAGAAGTCCTATGACTACAGCTGAGATTGTGCACTGCAAGATCTCTTGATTTTGGAACTCTCATTAATCCTCCCTACAACAATCATACAGCAGGTACTACTGTGCTATTGTTCTTAGGTTTTCACAGTCTGTAGTTCCTCCCTACAGAAAGGCCACACTTCTATGTTGTCAGATATTCACACTTTCACAGCACAACACAGGTAGATAATGGCCATGTCCCACGGTTTTCATTAGGAGAAAGATGCCTTCACAATGCGTCGCTTCTGGTAGCAGGTTGCAGGCCATCTACATGTCCTAATGACAAGAACTTCCTCCTACATGTACTTCAGCATGCAAAATGTAACCCTTGCATCGCCTCCACTAACCTAAGCTGTCTAATTTATAATACCCAATCTACTCTTACTGCACACTGACAGTTTTTGTGCTGCACATTAACTCACAATATTCTCCTCCACAGGTTAATGACTCGTGTTTTCTTTGATGAAGTTAAAGATCAAAGATTAGCGTGATGCCTTTTCTTTAGCTCATTCACGTGGACTACTGACGCAACTCTTTTAATGTATCATTTTCATATAAACATATTTAAATCAATTAGTAATCAGGATTCAAATATATGCCCCACTCTCCGGCATTCAATTGAAGTTCATATAGTTTTTTTTTTTTGTCTTCAATTACACCCCATGGCAACAATTTATATAACTTAACCTGCAGAAAATCTACAAAAGCCAGTATATTCCCTTTGTGCACAAATCTGTTCTGCTTACAACGCATATATATTTCTTATATTTGTTCATACATCACGTCTGATCCCTTCTACATCCTATTCCTCTTAACTCAATTGAAATTACTTTTACATTGGGCGCAGCAATGCGCGGGGAATTCACCTAGTGTCTTCTATGTGCTGTACCCACATTTTCCCGTTCCGTTCAGTTCTACCGACACTAGGGTTTTCCTGTGCCGTATATCTTACAATCACACCAAAATCCAATGCAAACCTAATCTAAATAGGTCGATTCAAGATGACATCTTCCTAGCAACAAACGCACAACGCCATTTGTCGGCTTGGTTCAAGAAACCCAAGGACTAAGGAGACAGGGATGCGCACATGAACCAACAGAAAGAATAAAAAAAATCAGGGAGGGGGAGAGTGTGAGAGTGCAGGACTTGCCTAAGAAGCAGGCGTTGCTCCGATGCCGGCGCCTTCGCTGGCGACGGTGGCAGAACCGCTTCCCCTTCCTCCCCTTCGCCGGCGACGGCGGCCAGAGCTGCCCCTTCTCCGGTTTGCTCACTCGGACACTTCACACTCGACACTCTCCCCTGTTAGGACTTAAGGCGCCAAAATAGGGCCTTGTGGGCCCGGGCCGTAGCGATTTCACGAAGGCAGGCCCAAATGAAGCTTACGACCACCCCAGTAGCTATTATCATATTAGGAATTCTGCACTCTTTTATTTTGAGCGACTGTACACTTTTTTAGCCAAAAAAAAACAAAACAAAAAAACATTGTTTCAGTTATTGTTTTGTTACTACAGAATATAAATTTGTTCACGTCAATTCCAATTCGACATCGTTCTGTCAGCAACCCTTACGAATTATATTTTGATTCTTTTTTTTGACAGTATTTATTATACATTGATTCTTTTAGACATTGGTCTCACACACACATTTCCATTCCACCAATCTGAATTCCAGAATTCCAAAAGAAATACCTAATCTAAACTGCACGGTTCAAAAGAGAAGAGGAAAAGACAGAAAACTGATCTCTGAGTAGGCATCGTGGGTTTTCTTCATATATATTTCAAAGACATAACATCAGCATTTTCTTCAAAATACACACATTACTTAGCAATTACATAAAAATGAAATCTCAAATACACACGTTATCAAACACCTCATTCAGTTAGGGAGAAGGCTCGGGCAAACAGGGGTCACCATTCTCAATGACGAAAAGTGATAAACCTGCAAGCGCTAAACAACTTCTTTTAACAATATCAAAGTGACATCATCTATTCAAATGCAGAAGTCTTCGCTACCCAAAAGAACTCCAAGGCGAAATTTCAGCAACATAGGGCAGGCAAGGATCACTGTCCATCTGAGTAGAACATGCTCGGGTACACCCAGAATGGCTGAACCAGGCTGTACCAGCCCCTGCCAAACTCAAGGGCAGGGTCAGTGGAATCATCCCAAACGGCATCTGCATCATCACCCAGCCCATGCAAGACCCAGGGTTCTCTGTAATGAGCATAGTACAAGCAGTTGCTTCTCCCGCCCCATCGTCCTGGGCTCATGCAAGAGAATGCCGGGCTACTCGCATCACCCCCAATAAAGAGGGCATTATTCTTCAGCTTCACCACCTCCACCCAAGTCGCAGGTTCAGTTGACATGTCCAGGCGATAGGGTTTGTAGTGGACATGTGCTCCAGATGATGACAGGGGCCAGTCAACAATTAGAAGCATGCCGCTGCATACCACCAGCCATGGCTGTGTATATGGGCATCCAAGCTAGGTGTCCCACCACACAGTTGCTATCTCCTGCAGACCAAGCTGGGGGGCCAAGGACAGGGTGTAGAGCCTGTGGTGGGTGTCCATCGTGATGAACTGACCGTTGAACTCCACAATCTGCACAATCCATGAATCATTAAGACTGAGCTGTAGTTTTGACCAACAATCACTTCCAATCAGCCAATCAAGCAGGAAATATTGTTCCTCCTGTTCTGAATACATGCAAACTAGGAGGTGTGAGTTTGGTGATGCAAGGGGAGCTGTCAGCATGCCAGAGTAGAAAGAAATGTTGTTGCCAAATAGGAGCTGTGGAGGTAAAACTTTGGCACCAGTGAACATAAAACACAACTTCTCAAATGTCACTTCAGGAATCTGACAGTGAAGGGTACTTTTCATGTTGGCTGGATCAAGGACCCGGCATGTGTCGCTTGTGTAAGGGAGACAACGAGCACAGGTAGAGATATCGGGTCGGATGAGGAGAGGCGGGAGCAGGGTGCAGAATGTGGATTTGGATGGGTATGAGAAGAAGGCAGCACGCCAAGAGTGGCAGGTGCCTGCAAAGGCAAGGAGATCAAGGAAAGAACATAACAAAGGAATGATGGAATGGAGCAGACCTTCTGGGAGATCTGCCCACCCTTGAAGTCCGCACATAGCAGGGGTTATAGCGGAGGCAGAGGCGCTCGATATTTTGCTGGGGCTCTGCATGATGCCAAAGTATCTGCAAGAAAGCAACAATAATAATAAAAAAGTTAGAACTTAATGAGAAATGAAAAATAGACATGTAACTTAAAAAATTTTGTTCCCTGCAAAGATCTAGTATATGTGTTTTACAGATCTGAAGCCACTCGTTAAGTTGTTCTACACTGTTACAAACAGGCAAATTCTGTGCTGGGTGAATCCTAATGTTCAGGCTAAGATAGATTTTTGTTGAACAGAAAGGCTAAGACAGATAGACACTGGAAAATCATAGTTTTGATCCAAGTTCTTGTTTCAATTCAATCTTTTCTTCAAAAACTTCCTAAACCCATCTCTATTTTCTGAACCTGATATTTAGGTTGACCTCAGTACACATTATTGACGAATGAAAGGAAGGGGGAAAGTATGGAAAGAATGTCCAATGATGTGTTGAAACATGTCTGTTCAAGGATCAACCATGGCATACAGAAAAATATTTCAACATCCTAGGCTGAACCCCCACCTAACATAAAAATGGAGTCTTTTAGTTTTATCGCAGCCATGTTAGTTGTATCCTTTTGGATCTTCTAAATCAATGAGGTCCCTCTGTTATAGGGTTTAGCAAAACACAGTGTAAGCCAAAGAATCGAAGATAAGGCACAGATGTGCCAAATGAACCAAGCAACAAAGGAATTATGGACTACAGGGGGAGTCTCCACTGGCAACTAGATATTAGCCTTCTCTCTCTCCTTCAGATGACCTATCCTGCCAGCCACAATTCAATCACCTCCAGCCAACTTCTCACACCAGGCAGGCAGGCACTAGCAAAATCGATCACCCATGGTCTCCTCTTCTATTTTGTGCTCTCAGTTTTGTTGGAGGCAGATTAATTTTATGTTTCCTGCTCCTGCATCCCAATTCTATAGTAGTCTTCTTCAACGTCGGTTGCCTCTCACATCGCAGCAGCAGCAAGATCCATCATTTTCCCTTCCAATCCTCTCTACTGCTTTTCGATATAGCTCATGGATCCATGGTATGTTCCTACTACAGAGGAATGAAGAACCAAGCAGAACAGGGACATCGACCCTGTTCGACCCCGACCCTCGATTCGGGACAGCGTCCCTGGGTCATGGAATGCGGCTTCGACCCCGACCCCTGTGACTATTTGCTGACCACCACCCCCCCCCCCCCCCCCCCCCACCCCCAAAACTAACATAAAATTTTATTCTTTTTATCATAGCCATGTTACTTGTGGGGCATACATATTTTTGGATCTACTTCGACTGCTTGATCAATGAGGTCCATCTGTTAGAGGGTTCAGCAAAACTTCAGTGGATGATGCTGCCGAAATTGTTTGGATTAAGAAACCAAAGTACTGAAGGAAATGCACAGATGTGCCAAATGAACCAAGTAAAAGATAAACTAGGGACTACACAGCAAATCTGTACTGGCAACTAGATATTAGTCTATAGGCATCTGAAATCGCAAAATTGGAATGTTGATGATACAGAAGAAACTATTCGTTCTCCAGATTAAAGGTTTCTAGCTGTACTGCCTACTTGCCTGGGTAGTCTACTGTTAGAGGAGTCAAGGGCCTATTGGGCCTTAGCCCATTAGGGTTAATTAGTCGCTTGCTTAGGGGCCAAGTCAGACATCTCTATATAATGAGAGGAGATGTATCAATCTATAATCAAGCAAGAGATTAGAAGGAAATCCCTTCTCTCTTGCCGGCCGTGGGCGAAGCCCCGCGGCCGGCCTCCCCCAGCCCCCTTGCAGCCCTAACCGCCACCACCACGTGAACAGTACCCCGTGGATACTGTATCGCGCGCATCGCCGCCGCTTCCCTCAACTCGCCCTCTCATCTCCATCCCAACTGGCCACATAACAATTTGGTACCAGAGCCCTTGCCGATCATGGCCTCCTTCGCTGCCCCCACGTCCGCATCCTCGGGAGCACCCCTGACGTTGGAATCTTTGGCCGCCGACGTGGCTGCAATTGCCCGCGGCATGGCGGCCCTGCAGGCGACCCTGGCCGCCCTCATCCCACCACCTCCACAGCCGTCGCAGCCGCAGGCGATCTCCCCCTACGGCATGCCCCAGACCAGCGGGACGGGGGTGCCCCTCCACTTGCTGCGGTGGCCGGCCTCGCCGTCTCCCATCCCGTCGTGGGCGATGGGCTCGACGACTCTGCCCATCTACACGATGGCCACGACCCCTACACCGTCGGCGGCCGCGGTCGCGGCGCCCTCCGGGGCGCACCAGCCGCCCCCGACCAGCGGCGTCCTCTACGGTGGGGTGGACGACCCCCTGTTCCAGCAAGGACCGCAGGTCCTGCATGCGAGTTCGGCGCCCGGCCCTTTCCCGCAGCCGGTCAGCTGGCCGCCGCAACCGTCCAACGGACTCTTGACCGCCGAGGAGAGCAGCAGTCCCGCGCTGTTTTCCACCTCTCCTTCACTGATCCCGTCGTTCACCACCCCCAGCCCCGTGCCGCCACAGCAGGACAGCGATGGCGTCTTCTACTGGGGCGTGGATGGCATCCAGGCATCGGCGGCGCAGCTGCAGGCGGTGGCGTATTGCCTCCTAGCGCGCCGGCAGGGACAACAACACCCCATCTTCAAGCGGCGGCGGCCAGTCGTCCCTACAGCAGCAGCCTTGCAGCTCACGGAGAGGAAGGCGATTGCGCGGGCAAGTGCCTGCAAGGTGTTTGCGGCGGTGCGGCTGCAGGCTGCGGCGCGTGGCCTCCTAGCGCGCCGGCGGCTGCAGAAGATGCGCTCACCTATGCACGAGGCGACCTTGGCGGTGGTCGACCTCAGCATAGGGGAGCACGACCTAGCATGGTCGGTCGACCTTGCCTGGTCGAACGGCCACCAGCAACTGCGCCAACCTGCTGTTGTCTTCAGGCGCAAGCATGGTGTCGATATGGGAGCAGCTTCCCTCCTTGTCACCGGCGGGGACGCACTGCCTAGCGCCATCGCATTCCGCCACCGTCCGCCACGAGCACGTCTCCGCTGGTTGCTGTTGCCACTAATTCTAGGTGGCCATACCCGTGCACCCCTCTCGTTCCGATGGTCTCCATGGGATCCAGGTGGCTACACACGTGCTGGTCCAGCAAGCGGAGGGTGCCCGCCGTATCTTCAGGAGTCAAAAATAAAGAGTCTAGTCTTCTTCAGGTCAATAAAATAAGCCGAGATGTAAAATGCTTATTTTTAGGTGTTAGGGTTATGTCTAGTGGAGGCATCGTTAGTGTCATCGTTAGATTGCAGCTCGAGGACGAGCTGCATGTCCAGGTGGGGTGTAGTGTTAGAGGAGTCAAGGGCCTATTGGGCCCATTAGGGTTAATTAGTCGTTTGCTTAGGGGCCAAGTCAGACATCTCTATATAATGAGAGGAGATGTATCAATCTATAATCAAGCAAGAGATTAGAAGGAAATCCCTTCTCTCTTGCCGGCCGTGGGCGAAGCCCCACGGCCGGCCTCCCCCAGCCCCCTTGCAGCCCTAACCGCCACCACCACGTGAACAGTACCCCGTGGATACTGTATCGCGCGCATCGCCGCCGCTTCCCTCAACTCGCCCTCTCATCTCCATCCCAACTGGCCACATAACATCTACAGTCTACACGGAGGCCACAGAAGGCAGGATTGTTCGAATGGCATAAACACGCCAAAACGAGTACAATAAGGAATTTTGTGCTTCTAAATCTAAGGAGAGGAGAGCCCTAGCCTCAGTTTTTAAAGTGGAGTACAACAACGAATTATCCAAAGTTAAGCATCACGGGGGCTGCTAGCACACCTAGATGTTCCATGGAAAACTACCAGACAAGATTTTTTTTTACCAATAATTAATAATGACAAGGATTTGATCCAGATTAAAAAATAGACCACACAAAGATTGCAGATAAACCGTGACATACACAAAGATTGAAACTTCTGCCGGAGACAGGCACCCAACATCAAAGCCATGTCTTCTATGTACTGTACCCACATTTTCCCGTTCCGTTTCCCGTGCCGTACATCTTACCATCACACAAAAATACAAAGCAAACATAACCTAAAAAGCTCGATTCAAGATCACATCTTCCCGGCAACAAACGCGCGACGCAATTTCCCGGCTTGGTTCAAGAAACCGAAGGACTAAGGAGGAGACTGGGATGCGCACATGAACCAACAGAAAGAATAAAAGAAATCAGGGAGGGGGAGAGAGTGAGAGTGCAGGACCTGCCTAAGAAGCAGGCGTCGATCGATGCTGGCGCCTTCGCCAGCGACGGCGGCGAAATCGCTTTCCCTTCCTCCTCTTCGCCGGCGACGGCGTCCAGAGCTGCCGCTTCTCCGGTTTGCTGCGAGTGCAGGGCTTCACACTCGGAGTATGCGCCAAAATAGGGGCCTTGAGGGGCCAGGGCCGTACCGATTTCATGTAGGCAGGCCCAAACGATGCTCAGAAGTTACAACCAGTCCAATAGCTCTTGGCTATGTTCGGTTCTCTTCTTTTCGGCTTGTTTCTTTAATTGCAACAGTATTTTTTCTCACAATAAATTAGTTGGAACAGTATTTTGTTTTGTTTTTTCTGCGAAGCGAACGGGACCATTATCACATTTGGAATTTTCAGCCACGGTACATTTTTATCCTATCTCCTACAACTAAAAAGAACAAAGCGTTGACACTTTTTGGTGCGACATTCCATCGTGGGCCCATAGTCCTGCCTGCTGCGTTCCCGCAGCCCTCGCTCCTACACCCATCCCTTGCAACAAAATTCTTCCTTCCAAATTAGTCATGCACAATTATAGCAATACAATTTGCTAAATGAGGACTATATATACGAATGATTGATTATAGACCAATCTCCATTCTTTTTTTTTTTTGGAAGGAAGAAAGAATATCAAGGATTACGTAAAACTGAGCAACCAGACCACCTTCCATGCACGGCGCCACAATGGTGCATGCAAACAAAAATCGTGCATGTGCAATCAAGAAGGAAGCCATGCAACCAATCAAGAAGGAAACTGCCATCATCAAAGACCACACCAACCACAAGCGGCACGTTAGCATGGCTCATCAATCTCTTCTCTCATCACGTCTAAAAAGACTAAAAGGTGGACACCGTTTTGGTGAGACAATCCAACGTCGGGTCATCGGTCTACCTGCGTGCGATCCCATGCTCGTTATCCCAGCCGGCGTCGTCGCCCCCCACAATAGCCCACAAGGCGCTTCTTCCCTAAAAATGTCACTCCACGCGAGAATCACGTGATCACGTCTCATCATATGCCACTGATAGATGGAAACCTACGGCCAAACGGCGTCCACCCGTCATAAGCGCTTGTGAAAAAAATCTCAAATTGCTTGGCCGAATTAGAAGGAGGGGAAACGGACGTCCATCTGGGCGTAGTTAACGCTCGTGAAAAAAATCTCACGTCTCCAGGCGGCCAAATAGGAAGGGAAGAAACGGACGTCCATCCGACGTAATTAAGGCTTGCAAAAAAAATACGTCACTTCTCTTTCCTAAAATCACATTACATGCAAGCCTGGATTTTCATATTCTCTCCTCCTTCTCTCTTTTCTTGTAGCGACAACCACACAAAAGAGAGGCAAACGAGATCAGACGCCATATCCTACTTCCCCACCCCACCACGAACCATCGTCGCTCTGGCCGTCATCGATCATCGTAGTGGATCGATCATCGCGCAAGCCGCTGTTTAGCTTGTCCTGCCCGTGGAAGAAAGGAAAGGAACAACGTCCAACGGTCAACCGGACAGCTAGCATGCATCTCCGCTAGGCCCTCCCCACCGGCTCGCCGTCGTCAAAGGATCAATACGTCTCCGCCAACGTCTTCCACCGTTGTTGCCCTCTTGGTAGGGCAAAGTCCACTGTCCTCGTCAGTTTGACAATTTGGCCACCACACCTGTCGATCTCGGCAGTACTAGGCGTAACCACACATAACCCCGCCTACCGCATCATCACCCAGGTATATATGTCTCCAAAACTTTCGTGGCCAATCGTCACTTGGTTAGTATTCAAGTTGCTTCTCCAGCTTTCAAGTACAATTCTTGTTTGGACGTTCCCTATAATATTCAGGTTGCTTCTCCCACTTTTATTTTTTAGGCCTCCATTTAGATTCTATGTCATCCAACTAAACAAGCCAGTTAGGAGCAAGTACCGCAATACAAATTTATATTTTTTGTTTATGATAATTAATGTTACTTTAGCTTTAAACAATAATTGTTTATATGCAAGGACATACTTTCATAAACAGGACAGCTGCAGGTGACATATTAAGATCGAGTTTTGTCCTGGCAGTTTGCAATAAGATTGTTTTGATTTCTTTAAAAAATAAGACTATTTCGATTTTATGCTAAAACTTAAATTATATTTTAATTGATCACGCATCATGAAGACGGATTTACAAAAAACAAACATTCTGAACATCTCTTAAATTACATTTTAATTGTTCATGCATCATGCTTATGTCGACCCTGTGCATGCTGGAGCTTTGGCCAGCAGATGGCAGGGCAGTAGCTATAGGAATTAATATGCTCTATTTAATTATTCTTTGCAATATTATTTGCTTCATCATAAGGCATACGAGCAGGAGAGCATATCAGTTCTGTTTTAGTTCAGTAGTTGAGTCATCTTGCGAACAGAAACACAGTGCAATTTATTCATGATTTAAATTCTGTGTTTTTGGAGCTTCCTAGAATTTTTGTTCTGATCCACATATAGTTTTCGTGTTGCAGAGGCTATACTACTGGGAGCAAGAATGTCGCAATAGCTGGTATTGTTGTGGCGGTTCCCACAGTGTGTAACTGTTTTAGTATTATTAGTAGTATATATTTAGTT
The DNA here is from genome assembly GCF_019320115.1 of Miscanthus floridulus. Lineage (NCBI taxonomy): Eukaryota > Viridiplantae > Streptophyta > Magnoliopsida > Poales > Poaceae > Miscanthus > Miscanthus floridulus. Next base: position 10,346,746 of record NC_089597.1, read on the forward strand.
TATGTGCACTTCCTACCAATAAATTAATCAACATGTTTAAGAGAGGGTATATTATCATTTCGTTTTCTTTTGGGGAAATATATGCATCATTTTGATATTCAGATCGAGCAGCGGCGATCTAGCACCGAATGGCCGCGCCAGGCCGGTGGGCGCAATCTTCGTGGCACTCGCGTCTGTCCGGTAATGCAGCACTCGCTCATCCTCCTCTCCGGCATCGTCTCCCTCCCTCCTCCACCGCCGCAACCATTGGGACACGCAAAAGGTGTGATCTTAACACCGGATTCGGCTCCCCTCGCGCCCTTGGTCCCCAAAGGCATCGCCTTTGCTCTGATATGTGGTCATGGGTTGCTTGTGATCTCTTCTCTGGGGGTGGTTTCCCGGGCGGTTACTGACTTAATGTTGCGGGGCCGGAAGTGGGTCGCTAGGCTGTGGTTCTTGCCGCCGTGGAACACCAAATCTGGAGCCTAGAGGAGAGTGGAGGCCTCCGCGCCTCGTCGACGTCTGGTCAAGGTTATCCATGCAGAATGAGCTGTACTTTGATCAGCTTCATAGCAAGTGGTGACTTTGAGTAGTTAATACCTTCTTGCCAGATATATTTTAATCTACCTAGGTAGTGGAGAAATAACAAAGGACACATGAATACCTCCATATTTTAAGTTTTCCTTTTGCATAATACTATATAAAACTTGACTGTGAACAGGGGCCATGGCAGCTTAGGAAGCCGTCTGCAGGGATCATCTCCTATTCTAGAGTCACTAAAATATGTCCATGTTATAAAAAATTAGAAAGAGATGCTTCTTGCTTGACTACACTATCTATCACTTCTTCTATATACAACACCGAGTTCTGAAATCTGAATTGCATTGAAATTTTGCTTGCCTCCTGTAATTACTTGTGTTCTAGAAAGGGTGAGTAGCTTTGTTGCAATTTTAAGATCTGTGACTTTTTATGTATGATAATCCCATTATAGTGTGCCAGAATTATAGTATGTTCGTTACAAGTCTTTTATATTGAATTAAATAATTGCCTACATCTCATTGAGTTACTAATTGTAGATGCTAATGGTACAATGTTTCAAAGCGGCAAAGTCATACTAAACTGGATCATAATCCAATACTAGGGGCATATGGTTGAAGGCATGTTATGTTATTATCTAAAATATGAAGAAGGGTGGCCTTGGTATACCAGTCCTGTATGAAGCAAGCTGATAATTCATGGAGATGGTTAGTTTTAAAAGGTCGAGGAATCAATTAATCTTGTTATAATGATATGAACTTTTATATGCATATGCACAGATGTACAATACTATAAATGCATACCTTGATGATTGCAAACTATCGATGAGAGTTTTAGCCATGCACAAAATTCAATTTGTAATATTGAACATCATGCTCGCATTATCGTTTTTTTAACAATACAACACGTTCATGCTCAAATTATTAGGATATTATTTATCATGTTGCAACGCACGGAAATATCTATATAGTAGAGTTGGTGAGCCTGCGACGCCGCGCTCTCCGTGAGAGTGTTAATTTCATGAACTTTGCCTTTTGGATTAAATACTACTTTAATGTCGGTATTTAATTTCACAGTATTGTTATTTTATCGTGCGATCCGTGTGTTTTTAGTACAAAAGTTATGTTAATTTCACAAATTTTGCTTTTTGTTTAAATGTCACTTTAATGTCAATATTTAATTTCACGGTATTGTTATCTTATCGTGCGATCTATGTATTTTTAGTATAAAAATTTAGTTGTCCCGTAGCAACGCACGGACACGCTACCTAGTTAAACCAAAAAATGAAAACATTACTCCAGATTTGAAATGTCAAACTGGACATAAGTTATAAAATAAATTCCAGTTCACATTGTTCTAATTCGCAACCGTTTGAAATTATATTTCTATTCTTGTAGTTATCAGTCTCACACATTTCCTTCCACATATCTGAGTCCCACCAGGATTCCAAAAGGAGGAAAAGACAGAACACGCAGCTTCATCTCTGAGTAATAGTATACACTGCAGGTTTTCTCCTTCATACTGTATTTCAAAAGCATACATCAACATTTTTCTTCAGACACACACATTATTTAGCAATTACACAAAAATGAAATCTCTAATGCATATAGTAGAACGTTACCAACACCTCATTCAGATAGCGAAAAGGCTCGACCAAACAGGGGCACCATTCTCAACGAGAAAAGTGACCTGCAAGCGCTAAACAACAACTTTTAACTACAATATCATAGTGACATCATCTATTCAAATGGATGTCTTCGCTACCCAAAGAACTCAAAGGCGAAATTTCAGCAACATAGGACGGGCACGGATCACTGTCCATCTGAGTAGAACATGCTCGGGTACACCCAGAATGGCTGAAGCTGGATGTACCAGTCCCTCTTGAACACAAGGCCAGGGTCAGTGGAATCATCCCAAACGGCATCTACATCATCACCCAGCCCATGCAAGACCCAGGGTTGTCTGTAATGAGCATAGTACGGCAGTTGCTTCTCCCGCCCCATCGTCCTGGGCTCATGCAAGAGACTGGTGGGCTCCTTACATCACCCCCAATAAAGAGGGCATCATTCTCCAGCTTCACCACCTCCACCCAAGTTGCAGGCTCCATGGACATATCCAGGCGATAGGCTTTGTAGTTGACAGGTGTTCCAGATGACGTGACGCTCAAGTAGTAGTCAACAATTAGAAGCATGCCGCTACATACCACCAGCCATGACCTTCGAAATCAGCATCCAAGCATGTCGTTGTCGTCCCACCACATGGTTGCTGTGGGGCCAAGGACAGAGTGTAGAGCCTGTAGTAGCTGTCCATCGCAATGAACTGGCCGTTGAACTCGACAATCTGCTCGATCAGTGAATTACCGAGCTGTATTTCCAACCAAGAATCACTTCCAACTGACCAGTCAACAAGGGAGGCCGGAAAGCTGTGCTGGCTGGATACTACACAGACAAGGATGTGCGAGTTTTGTAGTGCAAGAGGAGCTGTCAGCATGACAGAGTAGAAAAAAGTGTCATCGTTAAGTGGGAGTGGTGGTGCCCAAACTCGGGCCCCAGTGAACACATCGACAATGAGGTAATCTTTGCGAAGGCCGCATATCCGCTGACAGGAGCCAGCGAAATGCATTGCCTTACATATTTCTTGAGGAATCTGGCAGCAAAGATCCGTTTTTGGATTGGCTAGATCAATGACCTGCCATCTGCGCAGCTCGTGGCCGTCAGGTGCACGCACGGGGATATTGGGCCTAACGAGGAGAGGTGGGAGCAACGCACATAACCTGGATTTGGATGGGTATGACGAGAAAGCAGCACGCCAAGAATGGCAGGTGCTTGCGAAGGCAAGGATGTCACTGAAGGAGCCCCGGAGGGCTACAATAGACTGGAGCGGGCCTCCAGGGAGATCAGCCCACCCTTGAATCCCACATGTAGCAGGGGTTGCTTCTGTGGAGGCAGAGGTGCCAGATAGTGTGAATTGTGATAGGGCTTTGGACGATGGCAGACTCACTGCAACAAAGTAAAATCAATAAATAAATTAGAGTCATGAATTGAATACAAAAATGAGAAAGAGGCAGACAACTTCCAAGAGGCAAATACGCCCTACAACAACAAATATTTTAGTACATGTGTTGTACAATTGTTATAATGTTCAGGATAAGACAAATAACTGAATAAGAGAAAGGAAAACACAGTTTTTTATCCAAACATCTTGTGCTCTTGTTTCAATTTAAATTTTTCCTCAATACTTCCTAAACCCATCTCCTATTTTCAGAACACACGATGCCTACGGTGCAGTACATAATCAAGTAATCGACACGTGAAAGAGAGGTGAAAATTGTTGTTGTAATTGCAGAAATGCCAATCAAGTGCTCAAAACCACCATCTGACATAAAAGTGGATTCTTGCATCCTAGCCACATCAGTCGGGCATACATGTGTTTGAATATACTTGATCTATCAGGTCCATCTATTGTAGGGTTCTTCTCTATACCATACGGCTACACCAGAATGCAGTGGAAATTAACCATACAAACTAGAGCCAAGATCCCACCACAAAACAACTGCCTGACACAATTTGTTGGCCTGATTTGAGTCGAGAATAGAATGGTCGTGCAAGCAAAATGAACAGAGTAAAAAAGAATCTAGGGATTAGGTGCCAGGGAGAGCTTGTATACTCGCTGCTTGATATTAGCTATCCACATGCCACAGGTGCCCTGAAACAACAATATACAGAAAAACATCCTCCCTTCCAAAGGAAAACTAATAGGGTGTTTGGTTCGAACTACTAAACTTTAGTAGCTACTAAACGGTTTAGTCACTTTTAGTAACTAGAGTTACTAAAGATGACTAAAGCTTTTTTAGTAGATTTTAGTCATAATGTTTGGTTAAAAAGTTACTAAAGTAACTAAAAGCTACTAAATTTAGTAGCTACTAGGCAAACCAAACATGCCCTAAAGATGGGCGAAATCATTTAGGACAAAGATCCCCAACCCTATCCCCTGGCGAGCGCCCCCTCCGCGCCGCCGCCGGCGCTGGCTGCCTTCCCGGCACCGGCGCCTGCCTCCCCCTCCCCTCCCCTTCCTTCCCCTCCGCGAGACGCTCCCTCCCATCCCCTCCGCCAGGCGTGCCCCAGCAGCCATGCGCGGCCTCTCCACCCGCAGACCGTCGCCACCGCCGCCGGCGCAAGCGGCCGCTCCGGGAGCGGCGGGCGACTCCAGCTCCCCGCCCCCCCCCCCTGCGGCGCGGCCCTGGCGCTGGGGCCTGCGAAGGTGGGGGGCCATGGCCGAGCCTCGGCGGCCACCCGCCGCGGGAGCCGGTACCGGCTTGGGTGATGGCCACGCCGACCACAGGGACCGGGCCTGGAGCCCGCCTGCCGTCGACGCCGCCGGCCGACGCGGCGGACGACACTGGCGTCGCGCCTCCGCCCGATCTGCTCACATCCGCGTCGTCCGCACCCAAGTCCGCGCCTTTTGGGCCCGTGGGCTCCCCGGCCTCCGCGTCCCCTACTTCCAGCGCGGACGGCCCTCGTGCGGGCGATTCGGTGACCGCCGGTGACTACGCGCAGCCGAAACCGCCGTCGTAGACCACGGACATGGCCAGACCCCGGGCGGGCGGATCCGCTGCTGCCGGCGACGGGGAGGCCACCGCGAGGCAGCAGCCGCCGCTGCCACGGCCCGCAAACTAGCCGGCGGCCCAGACGCCCAGCTCGTCGCGGCGGTCTACTCCGGCGTCGGGGATCGACTTCTTCCTCGTCCACCCTTCCGCGTCCGCCTCCAGTTGCTCCGGCTCGCTGTCAGTCACGGGGGGGCCAGTGAGCGATGACCCCGCCAAAAGTTCGCCGTCCAAGCTCTCCCCTTTCGCCCAGCCCTTCTGCCCGCGGGAGCACCCGGGGGACGCTCCAAGGCTCGTCGTTGGGCTGAGGATGACCTCCTTGAGGCCTCTGATGCAGAGCAGACGCCGACCGCCTCCCCAGCCACATACCTCGACGTGGTTCGGCTGGGCCAGCAACGGCCGAGGACGTCGCCCCTGGCTGAGGGAGCCCGGCCAGCCAACGTCGCAGGAGGCGCGCACAGCGGTGGTGCTGGTGCTGGCGCCGTGCGTGGGCGGCGCAACCACAAGCCTCGCCGGCCACTTCCGCGGCTCATCCACGGGCTTCCTGTCCGGGGCAGGGACGGCGAGAGCTGAACCGGCCGGGATTCCCGCGGTCGTGCGTTGCGTCGGCCGGCACATCTGCGGCTAGGACCGCAGCCTGCTTGCGGCGCCCAACAGCGCGTCTCTGCTCCAGACGCCGGTGGTTGGCGCGATGTCCTTTCACGTGGACCGTCAGGAGGCCGCAACGAGCCCCCGCCACCGCGTCCGGTGCCCTGTTTCCCGCCAGAGCTACACGGGAAATGCCTCAACTGCCTCTTCTCATCGCACAAGGTGGCGACATGCAGGCTGCTGCAGCGCTGCCTGCGTTGCAAGGGCTTCCGCCATCGTGCGCACGACTGCAAACTGCTGCGGGCGGCGGGTTCGGCAAGGACCGCCGTTCCTGCCGACTTGGGCGCCCTACCTCGACGCTCTGCCCAGGGTCGTTGTGCCCCCTCGCGCACTCAGGGCGACACACCGGCCTCTGTTGGAGCTGCGCCGAGTGCGGCTACGCGCGGCGGTGGAGGGCGTCGACGTCGGAGACGCCAGAGGCATCGGCGATGGCCGAGGGGGGGACGGCACCGCTGCGGCAACGGCCTCCACTGCCGCCACCGATAGTGCTGCCGGGGAAGGTCATGGCCAGCCGACCAGCGAGGTGTATGCCGTTCAAGCATCGATGAAGACGCGCTTCGCCACACTCAATTTCAAGGGGGCCGTGGCGAATTGGCTGCAGACGGTTCATCGGCGTGGTCGGATTCGGGACTGGGACCAGCTTTGCAACCTGGTGCTGGGCAAATTCGATAAGGACCGGTACCAGATCCTGCTACGGCAACTGGATTCGCTGAAGCAGACCGCGTCCGTGATGGAGTATCATGCAGAGTTTGAGAAACTGGCGCATGGGGTCCTTCTGTACAACCCAGCAATCGACGACACTTTCTTCGTCACGCGGTTCATCAATGGCCTTCATGATGACATCAGGTCTGCCATTCTGCTCCATAGGCCCGGTGATATTGATACGGCTAGTGCCCTCACCTTGATTCAGGAGCAGGAGTTGGACCAGGGGCGCACCAAATCCTCTGGGTGGGATTTCACCGGAGGGGTGGCCCGAGCGTCATCAGGAATGGACAAGAATAAACAGATTGAGCAAGCAAAACAAGTGCCACCAAGGACCGATGCTGATGATAAACTGGCAAGTTTGAAGTCCTTTCGACGCCGCAATGGGCTCTGCTTCAAGTGTGGCGAGAAATGGAGTCCTGCTCATAAATGTCCTCATGTTTATCTGCATGTGCTCGAGGAGATATTGGATGCCTTGGATATTGTAGAAGGTAATGAAGATTTGGACAGCGAAGAGGAAGCTATCTCTGACGAACAAGAAGTATTGGCAGGTCAGTCCACTCCTGTCCATCAGAAAGCACATAGACAAACTCTTAAGTTGTTGGCCAAGATTGGCAAGCATCAAGTCTTGATATTGGTTGATTCGGGCAGTGTAGGTACATTTGTGAGCAGTCAGCTGGTTCAGCATCTGAAGCTCAGTACCACATCTTGTAAGCCGTGTACATTTAGAGCTGCTGATGGAGGGGTCATGCTCTGTGACCAGAAGGTCTCTCAATTGAAATGGTTCATTCAGGGACAACATTTCTTGTCTGATGCCAAAGTGCTTCCCTTGAAGTGTTTTGACTTGATACTTGGAGAAGACTGGTTGGAAGAATTCAGTCCAATGACAATTGACTATAAGCTTAAGACAATACAGTTTGTCCATGAAGCTAGAACCATTAAGTTGCAAGGAGTGGTTGATGATCCTATTGTGTGTACACCTGTTACTGCTCACAAGCTCAAAGGATTACTCAAATATGGAGCAGTGTCCCACTGTATCTAGATGAGGGTGCCTGCACTTCATGATGTGTCAGCTGTGGATGCTACTATGGGACAACCTGACACTAATGAAATATTGCCACAAGGTGTGTCAGAGTTATTGATCCAGTACAATCATCTTTTTGCTGAGCCCATTGGATTACCTCCAACCAGAGTAGCAGATCACAGGATTCCATTGGTGCCTAGAGCCCAACCAGTAAAGGTGAGACCATACAAATACTCACCTATCCAGAAAACTGAGATTGAAAAACAGTTGAAACAGATGCTAGCTCAAAGAGTTATTAGACCTAGTACAAGCTCATTTGCTTCACCAGTGCTACTTGTAAGAAAGAAAGATGGAACTTGGTGTTTTTGCATTGATTATAGACATCTAAATGCCATTACTGTCAAATATAAGCACCCCATGCCAGTTGTTGATGAACTACTTGATGAGTTGACTGCTTCAAAATAGTTTACAAAGTTGGATTTCAGATCTGGTTACCATTAAATCTGCATGGCTGCTGGTGAAGAATATAAGACAGCATTCAGAACTCATAATGGGCTATTTGAATTTCTTGTGATGCCCTTTGGCCTAACAAATGCTCCAGCCACCTTCCAAAGCTTTATGAATGAAATCTTTGCTGCCTTGTTGAGAAGAGGAGTATTAGTGTTCATGGATGACATTTTGATATACTCCAAGTCATTGGAAGAGCACATTTCCATTCTTCAGCAGGTGTTTGCAATTCTGAAAGAACACAAATTCTTGATTAAAAAGTCTGTGTGTTCCTTTGCCAAGAGTTCTGTGGAGTATTTAGGCCATGTAATCTCAGAAGCAGGAGTTGCTACTGATAGTTCCAAAATTCAAGCTGAGTCTGTGGCCTACCCCAAAATCAGTGAAGCAGTTGAGAGGGTTTTTGGGTCTCATAGGCTACTACAGGAAGTTCATCAAACATTATGGTCTGATCAGTAAGCCACTTACTGATCTGTTGAAGAAGAATGTGCCCTTTCAGTGGACGCCTGGGATGAACACTGCATTTGAAACATTGAAAACTCAGCTTGTACAAGCCCCAGTCCTTGCTATCCCAGATTTCTCACAGCAATTTGTAATTGAGACAGATGCCAGTGATCTTGGAATTGGAGCTGTACTCATGCAAAATCAGCATCCAGTGGCAAACTTGAGCAAAGCATTGGGACCAAGAAATCAGGCATTATCTGCGTATGAAAAGGAATGTATGGCTATATTGCTTGCCATAGAGAAATGGAGATCATATTTGCAGCATCAGCCATTTGTTATCAAAACTGATCACAAGAGTTTACAGCACCTCACTGAGCAAAGAATATCTTCTAAGTTGCAGCAAAAGGCTCTGATCAAATTGATGGATCTACAGTACACCATTCAATACAAGAAAGGGGCTCATAATGCAGCTGCTGATGCTTTATCCAGATGTGAGCACAGTTAAGAAGTTCAGGCTGTCTCCGAGTGTGTACCTACTTGGGTTCAGAGGTTGCAGGAAGGTTATGAGGATGATGACCATGCTAAGCAACTGCTAACAGAATTAGCTGTAGCACCTGACGGCAACACAGATTATACATTGCACAATGGAATTTTGAGATTCAAAGGCAGGGTGTGGGTTGGGAACAACAAAACTGCTCAACAACACATATTGATTGCCTTGCATGATAGTGGAGTGGGAGGACACTCTGGTGTCAGCGCCAGCCGACCAGCGAGGCGCGCCATATATGGGGCCTCTTCAAGCTTGATCCATTGTTGCTCTCGCCATACCCGGACGCCACGCACGCCACACGCGAAGTCTCGAAGGACCCGATGCTGGAGGAGGTTGCAGCATCGTTCGCAGCTGCCATCAGTGCGTGCACCAACGCCACTTCGTTGATGTTCTCCCACCCCACTCAGCTGGCAGCAGACTCGGCTCCACCGTCACTCAAGCACAGTCATTTTCAGGTCACGCCGCCCTAGACCGCACTGACCACCTCAGGACCTGATGCGCCTGCACAGGACGAGGCGGGTGGTCCGCCTGGCTTCGGTCCGGCCGAGACCGCGGTGGTTGCAAACATGTTCAATACGCCGCCTCGGGAGGACCACACAGTCGACGTCAGTGACAGCTCCGCCGCATGCCGCCTCAAGAGCTTTACCAGGCGCGTGCTGAAGAAGGTCGACTCTCCGCTTATTCGTGAGCCTCCCAAGCAGCCTTCTGCTAAGCCGGTGCTGCCGCTGCGGAGCAGGCGGTTGGCGGCTCAGCCCCTCTCTCAAGTATCTGTTTCCAAGCGAGGTGAGGTGTTGATCATGCAGCGTATGGGCTACACCAAGGGTCCATCAGCGCCCTCTGCATCGAAGCTGGAGGCCTTTGACAAGATCTTCGACGGCAACCTGACTGCATCTAACATCGAAGCGTTGGACGCGCTTTTCCAGGACGGTGGAAAGGGCTAGTCTAGGCAACCGCGAAGACGCAAGACCACCTCCTAGGTCGCACCGCCGCGTTAGTTTTGGTTGTTTTCCATTTATGTAATATCGAAACTTGAGGTCTTTTGCTACAATGGTCCAACTACGCTGTTTTAGGTTGACCTCCTTCAGCGCTCGATAAAGTCACGTTGTCTGTATGTTTAAACTCGTCTTCTTAATACAATGATACGTAAATCTTCTGCGTATTCGAGAAAAAGAAACAACAATATACACTGATATAAATTAGAATTCTGATGGTGACTACCTAATTTCGTGGTATCCTACCGAAACGCCGCGTGAAAAGAAACGAAGCAAGGTCGTTCAAAATGGCATAAATGCCCAATAATATGCCAAGACGAATACATTATGTAACCCTTTTTTTTGTTTCTGAATCTAAAGAGATCAGAGCCTAGCAACATTTCTTAAAGTGGACTACAGAAATGACAATCAAAGTTGAAGACCCATCCAGGAAGCCAAAACATTTATTTACGTGAAAAATACCAAAACTTCTTCGTATCTAATAAAAGCATTATATCCCCAATCAAATTAAATCAAGACGTACCACCAGTTCCCGTTTGCAGAGGAACCGTGGCATATAGACACAGTTACACGCAGCATCAAAATTTCTGTTGGAGACTACCACGCAGCATCAAAGTCCAGTCTTTTTATTGTAGCCAGCCACATCAGTTACGGTCCATAAACCTGTTTACGTCGGTCACTGACCAATCAGGCGCATCGATTCTAGGGTTCTTCGGTTCCGTACACCTCACAAGTACACCAATAAAACCCAAAGGAAACCTAACTGCAATAGCTCGAATCGAGATCCCCCTAGGAACAGAAGAACAAATGCCACGAGATTTCTCGGGTTGGTTTAAGAAACCGAGGGACTAAACCACAAGAAATGGACCGAGAAAAAAATGAATAACAGAGTGGAAAATAGGGTCTAGGTGACACGGTGGTGGGGAGTGAGAGAGAGTGAGGAGGGAGAGTGCCGACCTTGCAGGCGAAGCCGGTGGCGGAGGCGTGGATTTCGGGGCGGTGGCTGGTGCCGGCGTTGTCAGCGAGGGAGCTCGCTTCCTTTCCCTTCCTCTCTTTTCCTCCGTTCGGTTCTGTGGTGTGGGCCCGTTTCGTCTTTATGGGCCTGGACCAACCGTATTTTTCGAGTGGGCTGCCCAGTGGGGCTTCCAACTAGCCCAACAAACATTGGAAGGTTCAATTTCGTTTCCATTTCGGAAGGAGCTTCCATAGTTTTAGACCCCAATTTAATTTCCGTAATCTTGATCTGGCCTTTGAAAATGGATTTAGATTCTTTTATTATCGGCCAGCTTTAATCGCATTTGACAGTTTGGCTGTAGTTCGAAATGTCAGGACAAATTAAGTAGTTATCACTTATCAGCAGCCACGTTCACCATCCAAAGCAGGACGGGGAATAGTGCTGGCTTTTAGTTTCAACATGAGAAGAAAGAAGACCCCGTGATCCACATATTGGAGACAATTACACGACGGAACTGAAATAAAAGTTGCACTGCTGTACCATCCAAGCACAAAAGGTCAAATGCAGTAACACATAGAGAGGGCGGATCTAGAAAAACAGTATAGTAACCCATATGTGCAGGTGCTAAATCCGCCCCTGCATATAGTGTCCCAAACCAAGTGAGAGTGGACGCAACAAAAGTCATGGACATGCCAGAGAGCCTAAACTTCACACAAACTAACATTTTTTTACGGTCACTCTAAATGACGTTTGAATAACAGATAAGTTTTTTCTATGCAAGAAAGTTATAAAAGACTTCATAAGAAGGGATATTATAAAAAAAAATACATCATAATAAGGGATCAATTAGTTAGGGTCAACAACTTTTCAACAAATGACATATACTCCTATGAGGCAAGTTGAGTTTTGCTAAAGCGTGTATGTCGTTCACATTGTTTCATGCTAAACTTTGTTAGAATGCTTTGCAGTTTTTCATTAAGAAGGAGTGAAGAGTTTTGCAGCGATCAAACAACAATAAAGAGTACACATCAACAATTCACAACAAAGAACGACCTATAACTCATGACACAAATATACCTTAGGCAACCACGTGATCTACAAGCAAAGCATCGGTCCAAGACTAAACCTACAAACTAGACCTCCAGATATAGGACACATCTCTTGTTTTAAGTCTATTTTGATCGAGCACAACGAGAAGCAAGTTTTGCAAACCTTATGCTAAAATTCCTTGTTTTCTTTCCTTTTTGATTTTGAATTGGTTTGTTAAATGTGGGAAAGTTTGCTTACAAACACATGACTCAACTGTTGCAAACTTGTTAGCATTGTACCTACCATTAAATTTGTGACGCATGTCAATCTTGGATAGTGGAATGTTAAGGGAATCTATTATGTGGTGGACTAGTGGTGGTTATACATTAACATTAGGCAGGAAACATCAATCATATGACATAGGAAAGACCCCAAACCTACCACTAACTTCTCTCAACCAAGCCCTTTGATCACATGTTGCTGCTTGTCGGTTGCACGGTGGGGACAAGATAGCATAATGTTGTTGGCATTTGTCAAATAGAACCACTCTCATAGGCACCATAGAAGCTAGGAGGCAGCGGAAGCAAGAGAAATCAAGAAGAGGATGTCACCATACCATAGACTATGAAAACCTTTGCAATCACCCATCATGCCTCATGCTATCATGAACCATTGTACGCTTGCGCCTCGGCACCAACGCGTGTGGTTGTGGAATGAGGCACACCACACAACCTCAATTATAGTGGCATCATCTATGGCTAATAGATTCTTTTAGCATCTTCTAATATCTCAACTCATTTGGCAGGTAGCATGGAATATCTTTGGACCATCTGAACTAATACAGTAAGCACAAGTGGTGTAATGAGTATGGAAAATATATAATTACTAGAGCATGGGAATATATATAACAAGTAGGGTGAGCAGAGTTGCTTGGATCAACAACACGGTATGTGTGATTCTGAAAGTCTTAACTCATGAGCTATGAAGTAAGGGTTGCATGAAGAAATTCATATGCTCATGTAGTTAGGGTGCTACTAATGAAAGCAATAAGGCAAATGTTGGCTAAGGACTATAGATTAACAAGTCAAATGGAATTAACCTATCTAAACTAGCAGGACATCCGGTTGAGATATGGACGATCACCTGTGACATTTCAAAAATCATAGATAGGCTTCTTGTCCCAACTCTATAGATGACTAAATAATATTTGGGCCCAAACTAATCCAGTTCTAGCAATACTAGGACTAGAATCTTCTGATGCACAAGACAACTCTCAGTCTCATATTGTCAGATGTCTAATTTGCTTCAACATGAAATTTCACTTCATTAGTAAATTTCACTTCAAATTAGAGTTCAAACCATGAGAACTTCAAACATAAATTTTACTGCATATGCACCCGCCCCGATATTCTACTTCTGCACTGGAGCTAGTAGACACCGTAGTCAGACGCTTGGAGGGCAAAGACACTAAATTTTCACCAAGTAGAAGCCAAAAGTGGAACACCGAGAGTCAGGGTAGACAAGTCAGTGTCAGAATAGACGGTGATAGACGACACACCGCCACTGCTGAGGTGAAGCCTGACGTCTAGGGTGCCCTTCACATAATACAATATGGTAATGGGCAGTAAACACTAGATCATCAAAAAATTTTTTTGGCAAAGCTCTGCATCACTGCATGCCAAAAGAAAAACTCTTGGAGCAGAATTGACCAACACATGATGATAAACAAAACATTAGGCATATACAAGGTATACAAATTAAATTGTATGAACATATTAATGTAGCTGAAATATAATTATAACAAATATAACAAAACATTAGTACGTATAAAGCAAATATTTTGGCTTTTGAATATTTAAGCATATTCAATAACATAAATATATTGTTGCGGACACAACGGATTATTATGGCTCCTTGGCACAACATGATTAGGATATTGAAATACATAATAAAAAGCCGAGGGTTATGCCAAAAACATGATTTAAAATGTATAATCATTTATATTTGGAGAAACATATCATCGCACATGTATTAACAGTATATATAGAGGTGAGCTCAGGAGCCGTTAGAATATAGCTATTGGAATATAGTGAATAGCAACATTCCCTTTTGAAGCCGTTGGAAAAATAGAGTTGATTCAAATATAAATAGTCATTAGAATATTGACGTTCAAGAAATATAGCATTAAATTGGTAACACGGCTTAAATATAAACTGTTGGCTTGCTAGTTATAAGTTATTAATAAAAATATAGGTAATAAAATTAATAGGCAAACACGAGGAATGGATCATAGTGCGTAGAGAAGGACGTTGAAATAAATTTAGATGGAGCCAACTTGGGGTAAGGTGATGCATCCCGTAACCAAAGGCCAAGGAAGGCTCAATTCGTCTATGAAACCCTAATTTGGCTGCCGTGAACTCATAGCCCACGCGAACTGCCCTCTGGAGTTTGAAGTTTGCTTAGCACCATGTCACTCTCCATAAATTTAGCCTTTAGCCGAGGTGAAAGAGCCTAATAAAGGAGTAATGCTGAGAGAGGTAGAGGTAGAAGACGAAGATGACTTGATGATAATAGTCAAGTCGTGAAGAGAGATAAGGGTACAATGCACCCAAAAATAAATAAATAAAAAAAGATACTAAATAATGGAAGTGACAAACATTATGTGATGTGCAAAGGGATTAGAAAATGGATGCTAATCAGTCTATTAATAAGCAATATCGATCTTCTCTGGTTCCTGTGATATGAATTCCTGCATTCGAAACACATCTTTCCTTCTATTCTATGTTTTTCTAATCATGTGTTCTACTACTACACTCTCTTTCCATTCATGGGCCCTGTTCGCTTGAACTTATTAGTCCTACTTATCAGTCATGGTATAGTATTTTTCTCTCACAACAAAACAGTATCAGCCAGCTTATCAACCGCAGAAACCATCAGCCGAACACCCCCATGAATTTTCCCCTTTTCTCTGTAATCTATTGATCTATTCCAAACAAGGCTTTAATAAACAGCTAGAATTCATTCTTTATGGCCGTCAAAGATTTTGGTACAGATTCCTCGCTCTCACAATGGGCTGGCTCACTTGGATATTATATTATATCCATTTTGGAATATTTTCTCGAACGGGCCCTAAATCAAATTCACCTTCCTGCATGGGACTTCAATTTCGTGCAGATAGGGCTCCATTAACTGAGCATTTGAGCCTGTCCTATCAATACCAGCTCTAAGGCCCATCATACCCATGGACCCAACCAGCCTAGCGCTTCAACTAGGCCGAGACCATTGATGGGCTTAAAGGGCCTCTCTCCTCGACGAGATCAGCACGCCATCGCTTCAGAGTTCGGTGTTCCGCTCCTCTCGTCTTCTCTCGCTACCGCGGCTCGCGCGACCACGCGACAGAGCCCATGGCTGGCCGCCGCCGCAGCAGCCGAGGAGCACGTCGGGCGCCGGCCCCATCGACAGAGGAACCCGCACTGCAGGATCCCGCCGATCTCAGGTCCGTACAACCCTCCATTTCCCAAACCCTCGACGCATTATTTGTCTCTGTCTTTTGGTTGGATGGATATGAAGTCGAATCGGAGCAAATGGAGAACCCATGCATGTCACGTGTATCAGGTAATGGACTCTTATTCATGGCCTCCTGTTGCTGTGATCCGCTGCTAGTTGGGTTTTTGAGGAGCATCCCCGATTCATCATGTCATTCAGTTTTCAGATAAGCATTATTCAGTAATGTATTGATTCAAGCAAACAGTCCTCCCCGATCCATCTCGGTCTAGTAACGGAATGCAAATGTTAAACCTCTGATTTTTTTTAGATAATGGTTTTTTTCCGGAAAGATTTAAAATAAATTTTCGAAAGATAGATAATGGTTAAACCTCTAATACAATCGCAAGTTGCTTATGCAGTTGTCTCTTATGGTACTTTGGGATCTACCCAATAGTTGGGGAAGATCGATAAGTTTTTGTAATATATAAGTAAATAGTGATCGGGCTATGTTCTGATCCCTACACTTCATGTGTTATGAGAGCATTTTATATTCTGTTGTCTATGAGGCTAATTCAAAGAACCCTTTGTTGAGATTCAGAAAATATTACTAAATTTGCCATGCTACTCAAAAATATAATACATCCTGCTGCATATACCATCAACCTGTATGTGGTTTACTCAAATGAAAGTATCTATGAAGCTAATTCAAAGAACCCTTTGTTGATATGTAGATATCATCAACGCTGGTTTCTAGTTCAACAGAATGGAAGGAAATCATTGTTTTCCCTTAGTGTATTGAAAGATCTTGTTGCATTTCTAACAGTTTATCCTAGCGCTCTTTGCTTTCTTGCCACCCAATCTAAGAAGAATGATAAACCTTGGACTGTGGTCGAGCTTGGCCAGGCAGTGTCTAGTAGAAATTGGAGGCCCATTGTGTACTCTGATGCTTATCCCTATGGCATTCCCAGTCGACCAGATAACCTGTAAGTGCAATCAAGCTCTAATGTGGGTTTTGGTGATAATGACTACACAATTAGGGAACTAATGAGATTTATCGAGATGACAAGCAGGTTAAATGAAAAGGAGGATAACATACATGATGGTGGAGCCCCCAACTACCAAAGGATGCTGTATCCGACTCAAAGGCGTTTATAATTCATTTTTATTTTGAAATTAAGTTTAGGAAAAGCCGTACTACAAAGGGAATGCAATACATCTTAAACGTGCAACTAAGTGCTAATTCTTCCACCAAATATCCTCAAATACTTTGCCATGACAGCATGCCTTTTATCTCCAGATTCCGGGCTGTCAGGGCACTGCCGCTCTGTGGGAGGCACTGCTACGCAAGGAGCGGCACTACCGCGACTTGTTTTCTGACCGTTGGAGAAGGGGGTATTTCCTTCACCCTCCTTCGTCCCCAATGGTAACCTTCGACCATTTGCACTAGACAGACCCCAGAGCAGCTCTCTTCCTCTCTCTCACTCCATTGGAGCACCTCAAGCTTCTCCTATTGATTTCCTTCCGATTCCTTGAGAGATTGAGCCTCCAAACTGACAAAGAAAGCTCTCCAACCTGTTCTTCATCGCCTAAAGCACTTGGTTCACGTTTAAGCCGGTGGATTACATTTGTTACTCTTGGAGTTTGCTCCTAGCCGGCTAGCGCGTCGCCCGTGGAGCTTGCCAACTTGTGTGGCAGCCCCGGGAGGTTTGTAATCACCCCAAGTAGCTAGTGAAATCACCCCTCATCTCAAGAGTTCATTCTCTTGACTTGAGAACGAGGATAGGGTTCCACAAAACCCAAGCCTTGGTGGCTTCCTCAACAACGTGGACTTAGGCAAGCCTTAGTGGTGAGCTGAACCACAGGATAAATCGATGTTTCACTTGTGTTCTTTTGTTTTGCATTGTTATATTTGTGTTTGTGGTGATTTTAGGGTTTGATCTCGATCTACTTGCTCGTGGACTTCTGACTTGAATCAAATGGTGGAATGGGGTCTATACTACCTCAGGAACATCTGTAATTAGCTCGATCTAATTTTCATTGGACAGATTTTGATCTATCCTCTCGGGTGTCACCAGAGCAGCACTGTCACTCAGAGAGTAGCAATGTTGCTTAGGTAGCAGTGCCGCTCCCAGAGCATCAATGTTGGACCTTGTTTTAACATTTGTTTGCGCTAAAATTCTATAGGCCTATTCACCCTCCTCTAGTCCAGTTAGCGATCCTACAAGTGGTATCAGAGTCGGTTACCTTGGATACGCTTCACTACATGAGGTATGGCCACCGTTGAGGGAGAAGGCAGCAGGATTCGACCGTAGCAGATTGATCCAAGAGATGTGGACCTGCACGACATCGACAGCAGCGCCACGACAGCAAGCAATTCCACTCTTCCCGCCGGCAACGTGTCTCCTAGTGAAAAGGCTAGGAGAAAGGAAGAAAGAAGAACAAGAAGAGAAGAAAGAGAAAGAAAGAAAGAAGAAGCCAAAAGCTGAAAGGTAGCTGAAAAACTCCAAAGAAAGGAGATAAGAAGGCTAAAAAGAGAATTGAAGAAGATGGAAGAGGAGTTGAAGGCGGCAAGCAAAGAGAAAGCTCCCCAAGTAGAAGATGAATCAAGTAGCACCGAAGATGGAGATGATGACTTGTCTTACCAAGTCTCTAAGGTCGAGAAGAAGGATGACAAGAAGAAGGGCAGTGACAACAAATATGGAGCTGTATCCTTTAACTATACATCTATGCATATTTCTAACAATGATCATAGACCTCTCATCAATGTTTCCATTGGCAAGTTGCCTCATTTTGATGGGACCAACTTTGCCAAGTGGAAGCACTTGATGAAGACTTATCTTGTAGGTCTCCATCCGGGCATTTGGGAGCTTGTTCATGATGGGTTTGAGCCACCGGTTGATCCACAAAACCCAACACCAACAAAAGTTCGCAACATTCATCTCAATGCTCAAGCCACCACCATGTTGCTAAGTGCCTTGAATGGTGATGAATACAATAGGATGATGGGAGTTGAGGTAGCCAAGCAAATTTGGGAAACTTTGCACATAGCTCATGAAGGGGTTGATAAAGTGAGAAAAACAAGAATTGAGTTGTTGATGGCTAAGCTCAACCAGTTTGTGATATTGGATGGAGAAGGGCCACAAGAAATGTTTGATAGGTTAATGGTGATTGTTGGAAAGATTAGAGGCTATGGTGGAGATGAGCTTGATGATCACAAGGTTGTCAAAATCATGTTAGAAGCTTATTCACCTAGAAATGAGATCGTTGTGACACTAACTAGAGACAAGAAGAAGTTTGAGCACTTCACACCAAATGATGTGCTTGGAAGGATCGTGACCTTTGACATGCAAAGAGAGGAAGCACTTGAGAGAAGGAAGCTTGGTGAGTTGCAAACAAGGTTAGATGGCATGAAGATCAAAGATGTTGCTCTAAAGGCTAACAAATCAACTAAGCAACCCTCTACTAGCAAGCCCAAGTCCAACAAGGAGACATCAACTAGCAAGAGCAAGGCACCCAAGAAGGTTAGGGGAGAAGTAGAGACTACATCATCATGTGAAGATGAAAGTGATAATGACCAATATGAGCAAATTGAAGATGTTGCTCTCTTTATGAAGATGTTTCAAAAGGGTCTCAAGAAGCAAGGCTACAAATTTGTGAAGAGAAGGTTCCCAAATAAGAAGAAGAGAACTTGCAACAATTGTGGAAGCACCAATCATTTCATTGCCGAATGCCCAAATGAGAAGAAAAATGACAAGTACTACAAGGGCAAGATAGAGGACAAGGGTGACCGC
Source organism: Miscanthus floridulus (assembly GCF_019320115.1). NCBI lineage: Eukaryota > Viridiplantae > Streptophyta > Magnoliopsida > Poales > Poaceae > Miscanthus > Miscanthus floridulus. Next base: position 10,365,990 of record NC_089597.1, read on the forward strand.
AAGAGAAGCAAAAAGTATATGGGAGAGGCTCACATTGGACATGAGTGAGATTCAACCAAAGAAAGCTCAAGTGAGGATGATGAGATGGTTGCAACTGTGGCTATTCAAAAGCCATCATCCACACCAAAGCTCTTCAACAACATGTCCGATGATGACTACTACTCCCCTCACATTTGTCACATGGCAAAGGGTGAGAAGGTAAAATCCAAATCCAATCCCAAACCTTCTCCCCTAGTGACATCTCTAGTAGTGATAGTGACCACTCTAGTGATGAGGAAGCTAGTGATGAAGAAATTGATAATATAACTAAAAATTTGGATAGCAAGACCAAATTATTCATCATTAAGCTAATGGAAGAATTAGAGAGCACTCAAGCCGAGCTAGCATCTAGAGAGAAAACTCTTATCAAACAAGAAGATCTCTATATTGCTAGCAAGAAAACTCTTGCTTTGGAGAGAAGTGAGGTGGACAACTTGCGCAAGGCATTAGCCAAAGAGTAAGAAGCCCATGCTATCACAAAGAAAGCAAATATTGACCTCAAGCAAAAGTATTGTGACTTAGATGGAAAGCACAAAGAACTTGAGGAACAATATAGCATTCTTTGGGATAGCAACTCACATCCTCCCAAAGCAAATGATGCCTCTACTCCCTCCACTAGCCAAGGTTGAGGAAAATGTTATAACCTTGATTTGAATGTTTATTCCACTAACCTTGCTAATATGGAAGCTATGAGAAAAGAAATTGCTAGGCTCAATGAGATCATAACCAAAGGGTACATGGATGGCAAGACACAAGTTGGTGGCAAGAAAGTGGAGAAACCAAAAGGGCCACAATATAAGAATGGATGGCATCCATCTATCAAGGATGGGCTCGGACAAACCAATGGTAGTAAGACCAATGTGAGAAAACTGGTAAATGGTGTTGTTGAGTGTGTGAGGTTTGAGAGAAAGGAGCAGATTGGTACAGTTTAGCCTGCACAGCCCGCGACAGTGCTGGCCTCCAGAGCAGCAATGCCGTGCCGCGCCCCATGAAAGGGAAGGCTACCAATTTGTCTCTGGATCAAACCAAGCCTAGCAAGAAGGTGATGCCCAGGCAAAAGCAGGTTTCCCAGAAGCCAAAGGAATCAATGTGGGTGACCAAAAACAAGTATGCATATCAACCCAAGGCCCATGCACCTCAACAAAAGCTTATCCTCTTGCTTTGTGCTAAAGAACAACAACCGTGGTGAAGTTGTTGCTAAGTATGTTGGCAAGGAGACCAACATTTATGTGAACACTTCCATATGGGTTCCTAAGATACTTGTGGCTAACATGCAAGGCCCCAAGTCTAATTGGGGACCTAAATCAAGGAACTAAATCTATTTTATAGGCATACTCCTCCGGTGGATCAAGTTCGGTGCTTGATAATGGATGTACAAATCATATGACCGGAGAAAGGAGTATGTTTTCATCATATTCCTCGATGCCGCACTCAAATGAAAATATTGTCTTTGGAGACAATTCAAAGGGGGATGTGATTGGTCTTGGTAAAGTTGCTATAACCCTTGATCATTCAATTACAAATGTTTTACATGTTAATTCATAAGGATACAATTTGTTGTCCGTTTCTTAAGGCTTATTTGGTGGAGTTGGTTGGATAGCATAACTTTGTAAAAAGAGCATTACTACTATGAGTCCTTACTTTCAATCTTTTAGTCAATATTTTAGCATCCAATTTAGTGAAGCTTATCATAGCTAGATTTGCACCTAGTCTATTGCAATCACTTGATTTATAAGCATCATAATAGTAACCATATCCGGTTTATCATATAATCATCATAACCATCCTGTTCCATCCAGTGTTACTACGATAGAAGGAAGTCTAGTCAAGTTCTCACTATCCAGGAGAGACGGCGATTCGAATCAATTTCAACTAGCTGGGGATTTATTCCTAACACAAACCCAGGTCTACCAGCCATGGTAGCCTTAGGTCACCTTTGGTACAACTTAAGACTCATTTCGTGGGTTCGATCAGCGCCACACCCTTAGGGACTGAAGGTAGCCAGGTCGCTCAAGCCAAGCCTGCCCACGGTCCTAGACCAGGTCGCTCAGGTCATGCTTGCCCACGGTCTATTGATCCACTTCCTGCACATCATTACTACCTCCAGTGTGCACACTTTTACAGAACGACTCCTGGCCTGAGTTGAGCTACCTCGGCTTCACGGTCGGAACAACTTATCCAGCCAGCTAAGTAAGAGGCATGTGTTCAACATGACCGGAGACCAACAATGATGCGGTCCTTAACCGACATAGGCGGAAAGAAACCTGCACATAAGACCTACATGTCTTACTGCTCTCAAACACCAAGTCTTGCTCGATCTCGATTTATCCATGATCACATGGTTATTTTCCACGATAGCAAATATAGCCAACCATGACCAGGTATCCACCTATATCTCATAGGTGACAGAAAATCACCAGACTTCTACCGGTCTAAGCATGGCTAAGCATAGATCAACCTACTCATCTAGTAAGGGTATAGGTATTCATATAGTGGACAAGGTAGGGTGGAATGCACCAACGGTTTCATCCAACTCGTATTACCTAATGCATCATACAAAAGTTATACTCATGTGCATTTATAAAGAGAGGGTAGGAGACTTAGAATGCTCTGGGGCTTGCATGGGATCTGACACAAAGTCAGTGTTTGTTAGATGACACTCGCTCGATGAGTATCTCCCATCTTGGCACTTGCTTAGTCCTTCCGTCTTCTGGATGGATTCGCCAAACTCCATCTTCAGGTTTTGCTCCAACATCACGTCCTTCATGTGGTGCATCTATCGTACCTAAATGAGATGCAAGATGCAAGTGCATGAATGCAGAGAATGACAACAAGAAATGCATCACATAAAAGCTTCCTAAACCGATCGCTCTACAAACATTGCCAAAAGCGGCTTCGTCGACCCCTATGTAAACCTACGCGAAACAACGTCGATTTGAATGATTTCACGTCGAATCCCAAATTCGACCTACGGGATGTACTAGCTAGCTATCCTTGTCCTCAGCCGCACATGTTTTATCGCCGTTCATAGAACATTTTATAACATTTTTGTTTCGACAAAATTCGATTAGAATACTAAACAACGTTATTTGACACGAAACGTAACATCTGTTTTCTTGTTTCATATAAATGTTTCAAATGCCGAACCTTGATTTATAATTCATGTTATACACATATGCACATAAATGTGATGCTCATGCGATGTTTTAACAAAGTAGTACAATGTAACACCGAGGGTGTTACAAATCTACCCCCTAAAACAAAATCTCGACCCGAGATTTCATGTGCCTAGTGTGGGAAAGAGATAGGGAATACATTTTTGCGCAGCAACTAACTATCAGAACCAGGAAGGAGGTGGGGGTAATGCTTTACTATGTAGCTCTCCTGTTCCCACGTGGCTTCATCTTCTGAATGATTCTGCCATTGTACCTTGTAGAATTTTATCACACTGTTCCTGGTTACTCTTTCTTTCTCATCCAAGACTTTAACAGGATGCTCCACATAAGACAGATCCGGTCGGAGTGGAAGTCCTTCAATTTCCATAGCTTCTTCAGGAACCTGCAGACATTTCTTCAATTGTGAGACATGAAACACATTATGTACCATCGATAGGATTGCAGGAAGCTAGAGACGATAAGCAACGGGGCCACATGGCTGCAACACCTTGTATGGACCCACATACCGAGGGGCTAGCTTGCCATGGACACCAAACTGGCGCACCCCTCTTATAGGAGATACTTTGAGATACACATAATCCCCAGCTGCAAACTCCAAAGGCCTTCTTCGCTTGTCTACGTAAGCCTTTTGTCGACTCTGAGCTGCCTTCAAGTGGCCATGAATAATACTTACTTTCTCTCGAGCCTCTTTTATGAAATCAGGCCTGAAGTACCCACGATCTTCTACTTCAACCCAGTTCAGTGGCGTTCTACACTTCTGCCCATATAAAGCTTCAATTGGTGCCATACGGATGCTCTCCTGGTAGCTGTTATTATATAAAAATTCAGCTAACTTTAAACACTTATCCCATTTCTCAGGAAAAGAAATGATACAAGCCCTCAACATATCCTCGAGCACCTGGTTCACCCTTTCAGTTTGACCATCAGTTTGTGGGTGGTATGCTGAGCTTCTAAGAAGGTGAGTACCCAGACAGTTCTATAGTTGCTCCCAGAAGCGAGAGACAAAGACTGACCCTCTATCGAAAACGATAGTAAGGGGAACCCCATGTAGGGTCATAATCTGATCGAAATATATCTTAGCATACTTCTTAGCAGTATATCTAGTGTCTATCGGGATAAAGTGAGCAGACTTGGTGAGACGGTCCACAATGACCTAGATAGAATCGTAGCCTATGGATGTGTGGGGTAAACCCACAATGAAATCCATGGAAATATCCTCCTATTTCCAAATAGGAATGGGCAAGGGCTACAGATATCTAGGAGCACGCATATGATCTACCTTGACTCATACTGGGTGATATCTTGCTTCATGTAGGACCACCAGTACAATCGGTGCAGATCCTGGTACATCTTGTTGCTGCCAGGATGGATAGACAGTTTTGAATGATGGGCTTCATTCAAAATCTTCCTTTTTAGCTCCTCATTGGATGGGACCACCAGTCTATCCTTATATCTCACCACTCCATGTTCATCCACACTGAAGGGAGGGCCACGCCCTTCGGCCATCAATTTTCTGATATGGGGAATTTCTTTAGGGTCTTCCTTTTGCTCTCGGATAATTTGCTCCAGCAACTCCGAGGTCAATGCAATATGAGCTAGCACCTCTGTGTGGTTGAGAGACAAAGGTATTTCCTCAACCTGATGTGACTTACGACTCAAAGCATCTGCTACGATATTGGCCTTTCCTGGGTGATAATGGACTTCTAAATTATAATCCTTTATCAACTCTAACCATCTCCTTTGCCTCATGTTTAGCTCAGACTGAGTGAAAATATATTTGAGGCTCTTGTGGTCTATAAAGATATGCACTTTGTTGCCTAATAGATAATGCCTCCAAATCTTCAGAGCGTGGACAACAACAGCCAGCTCTAAGTCATGAGTGGGGTAGTTCACCTCGTGCTTCTTTAGTTGACGCGAAGCATAAGCTATCACATGCTCATCTTGCATAAGCACACACCCCAACCCCATCTTCGAGGCATCACAGTATACATCAAAGGGCCTATCAATATCTGGTTGGGCCAACACATGAGCAGTGGTTAGAAAAGTCTTCAGAGATTGAAAAGCTTCTTCACAAGCTAGGCTCCAATCAAACTTAACTTCTTTCTAGAGCAGCTTGGTCATGGTCTGGGCTATCTTGGAGAAATCAGGAATGAAATACCGATAGTATCTAGCTAGACCAAGGAACTGACGGATCTGGTGCATAGACTTAGGAGACTTCTAATCCAATACATCTTGCACCTTGCTAGGATCTACAGAAACGCCTTCAGGTGTCAACACATGCCCCAAAAACTACACTCGATCTAACCAAAACTCGCACTTGCTGAATTTAGCATACAACTTGTGCTCCCTTAGTCGAGTCAGTACTATTTGGAGGTGTCGAGCATGCTCTTCATCATTCTTGGAATAGATCAGGATGTCATCAATGAAAACCACCACAAACTTATCCAGCTCTGGCATGAAAACTAAATTCATCAGGTACATGAAGAAGGCAGGAGCATTGGTGAGACCAAAAGACATCGCTAGGTACTCATACAACCCATACCTAGTAGAGAAAGCGGTCTTTGGTATATCATGCGGCCTAATCTTGATCTGATGATAGCCTCATCTGAGATCTATCTTCGAGAACACCTTAGCACTAGCTAATTGATCGAACAAAGTATCTATGTGGGGCAAGGGATACTTGTTCTTAACTATTACCGCATTAAGAGGGCGGTAATCCACACACATCTGCAAGGTACCATCCTTCTTCACGAAAATAGCCGGGCAACCCCATGGTGAAGAACTAGGACGGATGAAACCTTTGTCCATCAACTCTTCCAACTACTTCTTCATTTCTGCTAGTTCCTTTGGAGCCATGCGGTACGGGCATCTGGAGATAGGGGTGGTACCAGGCTCAAGCTCAATGGAGAATTCTACCTCATGGTCTGGTGGCAACCCAGAAAGATCTTCAGGGAAAACATCCGGGAACTCACATACTACCGGAATAGAGGTAAGATTAGGAGCAGCTTCAGCATGGGCAACAACAGGTAAGACTGGTTCTGAAGGTACAATAAGAGACATCCTATCCTCAGAAGAAGGAAGCCATAACTCCACACTTCTCCACTTTATATCCAATACTACCCCATACACCCGCAACCAGTTCATTCCAAGAATAGCATCAATGCCTTGCCCAGGCATGACCATGAACTGTAGGCGGTAAGTGTGGGTGGCTAATACCAAACTTACTGTATCCGTGCGAGTATTAATGAACATCTGTGAACCCATAGTATAGATCTTATAGGCATACGGTATAGATATACGTGATAAGTTGTGCTGCTCTACAAACCCCATGCTCATAAAGGAATGTGATGCACCAGAATCGAACAACACCAAAGCTAGATGAGAGTCGATGGTAAACATACCAGCCATCACCGGCTCCTGCTACAAAACCTGCGCAGCATCTATGAAGTGCACCTAGCCGGACCTGCTGGGCACTTTCTTCTTAATGATGGTCCTCTTGACAAGCCTAGAATTTGCGGACGGTTGAGCTGACTGAGCTGGCTGGTTCTAGGGATAGGCCCGGGCATAGTGGCCATCTTTGCCACACTTGAAGCAAGCTCTTGGCCTGTTCCCAAACCCCTGACAAGGTGGGACCTGCTATCCCTAAGACTGCTATGGCTACACCTGCTATGGAGGTGCATGGTACTGAGTAGAGGAAGCTTGCGAAGCCTGCTGGGGTTACCGGAATGAAGGCCCATCGGATGGTTGATAGGGCCCCCGTCGGACAACCTGAATCTTCTGTGTGTGAGGGTGGCTAGAGGATCCAGATGCCACCCGCTTCCTCTTCCAATCAGCCTGGGATTCACACTGAAAACCCTCCATAGCAATGGCGGCATTCATCAGAGCCTGAAAGGTCTGATAGTTTGCCATGTAGAGCTTTTCCTGAAGGAGGGGAGCCAGACCACGAAAGAAGCGTTCCCTCTTCTTGTCATCGGTATCCACCTGACTGCCAGCATACTGAGCCAAGTGATTAAACTTGTTCACATATTCTATCACTGTCCTGTTCCCCTGGCGCAGCTCCAGGAACTCAGTCACCTTCTGGTTGATGACACCAGCAGGGATAAAGAACTCTCGAAAAGAGGTGGAGAACTCCTACCATGTTGCCGGATGATCCGGCTGCTCCATGGCCTAGAAGGTTTCCCACCATGCACCAGCTGACCCCAATAGCTATTGCGCTATGAAGCGCACCCTCTGCTCGTCAGTCATGTTGAGCAGCAGAAACTTCTGCTCCAGCGTGCGAAGCTAGTGCTCCGCCTCCAGAAGCTCATCAGACGGGGTGAAGGTGGGTGGGTGAGTCTTGAGAAAGTCCTGGTAAGAGAACGGTCCCCTAGGACAGCGGGCACCACCCTCATTCCCACCATGGCCCCCATGGCCTCCACGAGCGAGGCCCGCGATAGCCTATGCCATAATCTCCATGGCACGAGCTGTTTCCTAGCGAGCAGCAGCTGACTCCCAGTGAGCAGCCAACAGCTTCGCCATTATCTCTGTGGGAGTCATCGATGAAGGCAGTGGTGGGAAAGGATGAGGAGCCAAAGGTGGAACCTCCTGACCTCCCCCGCTGCTGCGCTCAATGGCCCAACCACTGTCACCCTAGCCCTCATGGGCCACCCGTCCAGACCTTAGATTCATCTATAAGAGATATGAACCATCCATTAGAACACCCTTCCCAAATCAGAAGCAAGGAATTAGAGGGATGACAGCACATTTATTAAAGCACTTCATTAATTAGTCCTATCAATTTACTAATTCAATTATACGTGAAGGGGATTTTAGTTGAAGTAAGATGCTATTATCCTGATGCATGCTTCGACCTATACGTTCACTCAAGCCGAAATATAGCGGCATTCGTAAAATTTTCGGCACATCGCACACTCACTTTCCGCAATACTAGTGTTTTCTTACGCAACGTAAGTTAGTGTACCTATAGAAAATTATTTAGATAAAACTAGTGCCGCTATCCTAGATAGACCATATTGCTAGGGCTTATACTTATTTACCTAATATAATCGCATTCTACTTTTCACAAAACTTTTGTTGATCAAATTTTTAAGTTTTTTTAAAAAAGTGATGAACTCGTAACCATTATTGGCTCTGATACCAACTGTGGCAGAACCGCCCAAAATAGCATACTTACGGAGGTGCTCGTCTTCCACCAGACACTAAGCATCCCAAAAGCAAGCTACAGCAGGCGGTGTCCGTCGGGCACACCCCGAGGGAGAACCCAAAAGATCCACATTTTTTCTAAGAATCCAATAATGAGAACGAGTTACAACACAAGTCCATTTCATACAATAGAGTTTCTTAAAAAGTACATTATTACAATACCAAATACCAGAGTGCGGAATGATAACATCGGAATTTTTAAAAAATAACATCTAGCGGTAGGGGCGAGGATTCTGTCTGAGCCCACCAGAAGGATCCTCCACACAAAGGTACTCTTCAAGCATCACCTGCAACAGAGGTAAATAAACCTTGAGTACACAATGTACTCGCAAGACTTACCCGATAAGTGGGAATAATTTCCCGACTCTAAGGAGTATGATAGGCTTTATGGTTTGCTGGTTTTCTTTAACAGAAAGCCATACTAATAGTGAGTCCTTATTTATGTGTTATTATTATCAGCCGTATTAAGTTATCATCTAGCCAATCTATATAAGCACATGTTCTACTTTCAAGCAAGAGTTGAGCAATCAGTTTTGTTTCTTCTCCTTTTCCACTTTCAGTTCTTACTACGGTGCTAAACCGTAGACAAGCCATACCGGATTTCCCGGCGATTCGCGAATCAATGTGCCCAGCTGGGTGCTTCGAAAACACACGCCCCACTTGTACCCCAGGCACAAGCAGGACTAACCCATCACTCTCCTGTCCCGGGTGTCCAGGTCCCCATCCAAACTTAGACTCCAAGCCCCCACATCCTGAGTCCCGGACTTAGTGTGGTGCAAGGACCTCCACCACCTCCTCTTCCCATTAGTCGGTCCGAAAAGTGCCAGATCCGCGACAAGAGAGCAACAAGCCTTCCCTGCGCCCATACCCAAGTATGCGCTTGGGACAATAATCTGTGACTTGCCTAGAGTCATATGCAACAACCGGTCCTTAATCGACACAGACAGGGAAAAAGTGTAACCGAGCCATGCCCTGTTGGCTGCAGGACACAACCCCTCACACCCACCAGTACCCAAACCATATCCCTGCCTAGTCACCACTTTCCTTTTCACCATTTTATCATGAGTGTTCATATTTATTGTCTATTTGCGAGTAACGATAGGTTACTCACGCTACCGATATCCTGAGCATAGCAGCTACTCGACCTATACTAGTAGGACTCATGGGTAGGTATGTTTATGCAGGTAGTTTCCATAAAATGCCTGAATCTTAAATGCACATCACATATATATATTTAGTGATAATAAAAATATGGGTTATGCTCTAGGGCTTGCCTTGGGCAAGCGCCGGGTCAGCAGGGTCAGCACCAACAGGCTCCTAGGCTTCCTCCTGCACGAGGATCTCCTCCTCGTACTCCTCGATCACCTCATCGTACTCTGGCTCACCGACGGGCACAAAGTCTACCAGTTCACGATCTACATGAAATGATGATGTAATGTTTAATAATATGACACAACAACTCTTAACCTTGAAGTACATCGATTTAACTACTAAGTGATGTCTACCCACTAAAGGCTAAGCTACATACCGCCACCACTAACAAGTATGAAACATGACATTCCTTTTTATAGCAACTACAGGTTATTCTTACTCCTAATGCTAATTTACGCAATATATGATAAAGCAAAGGTAATAGCTACTCTATCTAACAACTCATTCTAAGGCTACAAAATTTACAGCAAGTACATACTGGCCTAGGGAACCTACTATAAAATTTTTATGTCGATAGCTAGCACCAATTGTCCACAAATATTCCTACAAATATGAATCTTCATAATACCAAGCTTTCTAATTAGAATTTACGAGCCTATCATCATAATAGCTAACTGTGAACTAACTACACTAACAGATAGTTGGTATTTTTGCGAACCTAACAAAATTAGTCTCACTATTTTTGGACAACTATGCAATTTACTACGATTTATCGAAGTTTGACTCATAACTAAAATAAATAAACATTTCTATTCTTCTAGAAATTGAGAAAATCGAATCCTATCCTCGGCCCACCCACGCGGCTCGGCCCGCCACGGCGCGACGCGCGCGCCAGCGAAGCGTGGCCCACGCGCGCGCGCGGCCTAGCTGGCCAATGGCCCGCGACGAGGGAAGACCCGTGCGTGATGGCAATTAAGCACAGACACCCCTGAACTACTATGTATTCACAACAAGCTCTAAGACACTATTTCCCTAGTCTATGCTTTTACAGATACGCCCTCCCCCTCCTTCTTCTTTACCGCGGCGATGTCCCCCGACACCCATGCGCGTGCTGGCACGACGGCGCGGGCACCGGGCAGCCACGCCGGCATCATCCGAGCCTCTAAGGCCTAGCTAAGGGGCTGATGGTTACTGTGAAGACAACGCGTAGCGACTGGGGGTCACACGATGAGCAGAGGCGCTGTCCCGAGCACCCTCCCCGGTGGTGGTCCCCTTCCTGCGATAGCGGGGGCGTTCCTGTGAGTGATAGCGAAGACAAAGCAAGCAACTAAGCTAGCGAGCTCAAGGGACTACCCAAGGATACCTTCGCGTAGATGGTATGACCAGAGATGGCCCGAGCAGCGCTGGCCGTGTGCACACCAATGTTGCGACGGTGCCCGATGATGGCACGGTCGCGTCGATGATGTCTGGACTGCAGCAACACTACGACCGAGGTGCGCAGGGGGCTTAGGAGGGTAAGGCTGGGCTGGTGGTGCACTGAATCGCCATGGGGTGCCTTGGTTGTGTGGTTAGCCGACGACACAGACCACCCCGGTCTTATGGACCCGACGGCGTGGCATTTCAAAATTGGAGTACAGGACGGAGCTACAGGCAGCGATGTGGGGTCCATAGGACTACAGGCTACCTAGCGGAGTCGAAGACATAATCAATTTGTAACAAGTCGCAGCTACCACGATGAATTTGAAAGAACCATCCCGACGACCATGGAGACAGCGGAGGCAGGGGGGTCCTGGCATGGCTTGGCTCGGTCCGGCTGTAGATGTTAACGCAACAAACAAACACACACCACGATGGGGGACAGCGAGACGTGCCCTAGACGACTGTCTACATGGCTACGGCTGCAAGCCGACGCGGCTCAGCTCGGAGTCATAGTAGGTAGCGCCAGACAAGGGGAAATAGTGCAATGTGACGCGAAGGGGATGGCGAAGCAGGCTATCGTCCATCGCGCGAGCAGCCAAGGGAAGTCAACGGAGTAGTGCCGTGTGTGGCCATTGGCGACATGTAGCATGGGACCCGGTGCACCTTCGGCCAGAGCAGAGTAGGGTAGGGCAGGGCAGTTGTGGTCGGCATCTAGGACGTAGCTCATGAGCCGACGAGGTGACCCGCGCGCCACGAGGGGCAGCAGCAGCCAGGGCTTGTGCACGGTGTGTTCACGGACAGCAGCGAGGACGCATAGGGTGCTTCGGCACGCGCTAGGTGGGCCAGCAGCGGCGCTAGGCCAGGAAGTGACGATGACCGTGGCCAGCGCGGTGGCAGGCGGTTGTGGCCCACAGCGCAAAGGCCAGGCGAGTGCGTACACGCGCAGGCATGGCAGCAGGACACGGTCGGCACAGCAGTGGGGCGTGGCCTACGCGGCAGTGCACGCTGGCAAGCCAGCAGCGTGCCAGGCCAAGTGGTGACCACGCCTAGAGTTAACCCATGTGTCGTGCACGCTTTTTAAAGCAGCTTGAAAACTTGTACACGATGCTCCAAAGGCCAAACTAATTATTCGATGCGCAAGAGGGTACATCAAGCTATCCACCAAAGTCAAGACATCGCGCTACTTCCTAAACCGATCGCTCTACAAACATTGCCAAAAGTGGCTTCGTCGACCCCTTTGTAAACCTACGCGAAATGGCGTCGATCCGAACGATTTCGCGTCAAATCCCAAATCCGACCTATGGGATGTACTAGCTAGCTATCCTTGTCCTCGGCCACACATGTTTTATCGCCGTTCGCAGAACGTTTTATAACATTTTTGTTTCGACAAAATTCGATTAGAATACTAAACAACGTTATTTGACACGAAACGTAACATCCGTTTTCTTGTTTCATATAAATGTTTCAAATGCCGAACCTTGATTTATAATTCATGTTATACACATATGCACATAAATGTGATGCTCATGCGATGTTTTAACAAAGCAGTACAATGTAACACCGAGGGTGTTACATGTGGCTGGCTCAGGCTTCGGCCGACCGTAGCCCGCAACGGCCCAGCCAGGCACGGCTATGGAGCGTAGGCAGCGCGGCCCGGCGGCGAGCCGCTTCGGTGGTGAATGGCAAGGCGGGGGGGCGAGTGGGGCATGGTGAAGGCGCGATGGCAACGCTTGGCTTGGGACTATTAGTGGTGCGGTAGCAGTAGCAGGCAACGCAATGAGCTCTGCTCGGTCGGTAATGGCGAGCGCGAGAGAGAGCGAGACAGAGAGCGAGAGGGAGAGGGAGAATGGGAGAGAGAGCGGAGAGTGCCAGAGGCGAGTGAGGGCGCTAGAGAGAGCCAGAGGGAGTGGAGAGCTCTCCCCATCGGCATGGAAAGGGCAGGGCATGTGGCAACAACAATTGGCAATGGTGGGGGCGCTCTGCTTGCATGACGGCCACGTCTAGACATGCGTCGCCCTTTGAGGCATTTCCCCGAGCATGTGCCCTTTGGAGTGCGTTTTTGGGCCAGCTACGGGCCGATTTGGCAAACGGGCCTTAAATAAAGTTTGCTGACCTCGGGCTTTTCTACAACTTTGCTTAAGGGATCATAGGCATTAGGGATCTAGATCAGTGGGCAATTAATCTCCAAAGTGATAGTATCAGCGCGTTGACAGCGATGAGCACAAATCCAAATTGATGGTCAAAAAGAAGTCAAACTGGTGCTATCTTTTTGCATGCTCTTCTCCAAAGCATATAGTCCAACTTTTATTTTTGGCTCAACTTGAGTTGCTTAACAAAAATATGAGAACGTGGGATGCCAATGCTGATAATGATGAATTCTGGACTTAGAAATTTCTAAGTCTGAAAACAGCCGCTGATTCAATCTTCGAGCCTCCGTTTGACTTATTTTCAAGCTGATCTGGCTCTTGGTTCAAAAACAAAGTTTGTTGCACACAAACTAAGGTACAACTTTTATTTAAGGTCAAACCTTGTATCTTGAACAAAAACCATTCTTTTACTTTGGTCAAAGCAGCAACACAATTAATTTCTTAATCTAGGGTTTCAGACCAATTGAGGCATTTTCTTGACATTTGCTCAACACGAACCCTTCATGACTTTTGTTGTAGAGTCCAATCGGAGTCATTTGAGCAAGGTTGCAAGGTTTGGTTGATAACCCATAATTCCATTCACTTAATAAAGCCATTCTCATGAGGACATAACTTATCATTTCATGTGACTTTTTGATTCCAAACTTCATGAAACTTTTACAGTGATCAATATAGATAGAGATTGAGGTGAGACATAGGAACAAAGCACCTTTCAACATTACTCAAGCATACATTTGAAAGGGGCCTATATGTAAGTAAAGGTGTATTATCCAAGTTTAAGTTGGGGCTCATTTTCATAGGTTGACCTTGACATCTTCATCACCACTTAACATGCCATGTTCGAGCTCAAACCCACTACTTAACTGGTGACAACCACCTAGGGTGTTACAACCCTCCCCCCCTTACGAGAATCTTGCCCCGAGATTCGGTGCGAAAGACTGTTAAGGGAAGAGAAGCATGTCATTCCTTTTCCAACATCTGCGATAGCGTTAGGCTACTTAGCTCCGAGCATTAGAGAGGCTAATTTGGTCAAGACACTCTCTGGTACTTGTTCTTCGTAGTGTATTTGTCCGAAGAATTTCGTTCATTGATTTCCATGAAGCATTATTACTTTTGAGGCGAATCTAAGCGACCACTATTACTTTAAGAGGAAACCAAAATTGCCTTGTGACCTTGAGAGGAATCCAAGATAACATTATTCTGAGTACTTGTTCTCGGTGTATGAAGGGTGGCTCGGAGTATAACGACTACTCGCATCATTTGCTTCTCTAACAAATATAGCATAACCATATGAACTTTGCACTAGATTGCAGCTTCTGAAGGCTACTCATTACGATGGTTTCATATTTGTTCACAAAGTTCAACAAGCAGTCCTCCACCAAAGTGGCTTGAGTACAACTTTCCATAAGATATGAGATCCTAGACGGGGTAAACATTCTCTGTGGCTGTGAGAAACTGACTATCCAACAGACAATGTCTATGTCGGTCGTAACTGCCCAAACATTCAGATGCCAACTGATGGAAAACTACATAATGTTCTATGTGTGTAGTTCTCTTTCTCTGATAACAACACTGTATCATCTGAGTCTGTTGAGTGAGTGGTGAACGTAATAGCTGACTCTATCGGCTTGGCGTTTTCGATGATTATTATATAAGGGGATCCTTATATCCAAACAACAATAGTTATCTAGGTTGAATCTGATGCAACCCTTTGGGTAAAAACACATGGAAGGTACCAAAGACAAGTCAGCATTGGAATCCATTGCTGAAGAAGGATGATAGCGAGGTCTAGAGGACAACAAAGGTTGCAAGTATTCACCGAACTAGAGGAACAACACACTACCAAGCAGGTTGAGTAAAATTTTCCTTCATGGTGCAGTTGCATAGTAAGTTGGGTTGACTTGCACTGTAGCAAAGCTAGCCTTGTTGGCCTACTTTTGACATTGAGGCTTCCTTTCTAATGTCAATCAATAACTCAAAATCATAATCTGAAATCTGTTGTTTGACACTTTTCAAATTGTTTTCGACTCGCAAAGGCACAAATTGACTTGTAGAACACATTGACTGCTCAAACATCGTTGATATGAGAGGGCAAAAGCAAGGCACAAAAGAGTGCAAGAAGTCTTCCCTATAGCATCTAAAGGCAAAACATTGAGTTTAGGTTGGGGCTCATTTTCATAGGTTGACCTTGACATCTTCATCACCACTTAACATGCCATGTTCGAGCTCAAACCCACTGCTTAACTGGTGACAACCACCTACGGTGTTACATTGAGTTTAGGAAAAGCCATACTACAAACGGGGATGCAATGCACAAGCTTAAACGTGCACCTAAGTGCTAATTCTTCCACCAAATATCCTCCAATACTTAGCCATGACAGCATGCCTTTTATCTCTAGATTTTGGGCTATCAGGGCAGGGCGGCACTGCCGCGGCTTATTTTTTGACCATTGGAGAAGGGGGTATTTCCTTCACCCCCTTCGTCCCCAACGGTAACCTTCGACCATTTGCACCACACAGACCCCAGATCAGCTTTCTTCCTCTCTCTCTCACTCCATTGGAGTACCTCAAGCTTCTCCCATTGATTTTCTTCTGATTCCTTGAGAGATTGAGCCTCCAAACTAAGAAAGAAAGCTCTCCAACCTGTTCTTCATCGCCTAAAGCACTTGGTTTGCGTTCAAGCCGGTGTATTGCAATTGTTACTCTTAGAGCTTGCTCCTAGTCGGCTAGAGCATCGCCCATGGAGCTTGCCAACTTGTGTGGCAGCCCCGGGAGGTTTGTAATCACCCCAAGCAGCTAGTGAAATCACCCCTCATCTCAAAAGTTCATTCTCTTGACTTGAGAACGAGGATAGGGTTCCATGAAACCCAAGCCTTGGTGGCTTCCTCAACAATGTGGACTTAGGCAAGCCTTAGTGACGAGCTGAACCACGGGATAAATCGGTGTCTCACTTGTGTTCTTGTGTTTTGCATTGTTATATTTGTGTTTATGGTGATTTTAGGGTTTGATCTTGATTTACTTGCTCGTGGACGTCCGACTTGAATCAAGTGATGGAATAGGGTCTATACTACCTCAGGAACATTTGTAATTAGCTCGATCTAATTTTCATTGGACAGATTTCGAACTATCCTCTCGGGTGTCATCCAGAGCAGCACTGCCGCTCCCAGAGCAGCACTGCCGGACCTTGTTTTAACATTTGTTTGAGCTGAAATTCTACATGTCTATTCACCCCCTCTCTAGGCCAGCCAGCGATCCTACATAACCTTTGGGTGTTTCCTAGTTTGGTTTATGATGTTGGGCTGTGAGCATCTTTGGTTTTCCTGGAGTTCTGGCAAACCCTTTCAAATTTCAATTACTGGTCTCTTAGCTAAGTCATTTTGATGTAACATTTCCTTGACTTGACATGCCGTGTTCTCGTGTTCAAACAAGTTAAATGTACTATAATCCAGTGCAAATGGTAAGCCTAGCCATAGTCTTAGTTCTTTCTGCGTTGAACATTTAAGTACTGATGTTGCTCGGCTTGCTGGTCTTTCTAGATATATACTCCATAAGGTTTAGTTTATAAAGCATCTTTCTAACATGTCATGTCTCCTAAATTACACTTTGATTATTTGTTTAAACTTTTGATTATTTGCAAGCTAATAAATAGCGGATAGCGGGTCTGTAGCGGATTGACATCTATATCGCGGACTGCAGATAGCGGGCGCTATACCGGACGCTAAGTTCCAATAATATTGTCTAATAGTCTCGTATAATTAGGTATATGTATATCTTAAAAATGACTTTCTTACACATTAACAAATCAACTAAATACAAATTAATAATAGACTACTAAGCATATATCTTAAATAATGCAATTAGATATTTAATTATATTCGATGAGTTTATTCTCGATCAAATATATCTTATTTTAAGAATGAACTAGTGATGTTTTGGATTCGGAACACTATAGCGGACTGCTATGTCAAATAACGGCCGCTATAGCGGCTTGCTGCGTTAAATAGCGGGCGCTAAATTTCAATCCGTGACATCCAAGCTGCTACGTTGTAGCGGTAGCGATAAGGGACCGCTACCACTATTTAATAACTTGATTATTTTATAGTACATTTAATTATAAATCTAATAGTATCAAGTTTATATTACAATAGTTAAAAGTTGTTAGCCAGATTATTAGTCAAAATTATAAATTTTGACGTTTGACCTACCTGAAATGTCTTGTAAATTGGACTAGAGGGAGGAACGCGTACTAGTGGACATACTGCTGCTGAATCTGTTGCATTGTAACGACATACAGTATATACATGTCTCATAAACTGGACCACACGCGCATGTCTCTCGACGCTCGGCTCGGGCACGCGAGGCCAGCCACAGTGCACCTGGCCGATATAACGGTGTTTCTAGCGCAGATAATGTGTTTTTGATATTGCCTAGGTGAGAGTTAACGGTGTTCATATGGATTTGAATACTTGATAGAAAACCGGCAACAATGGCACATAGAGGAACCAAAATTACAAACCAATAGCAACAAAAGGAATGCGCGATTTTCAAGGCTTGTAAGGGAAGAGTATAGATTCCAATGACATTGAAGGAGTTTTCTCTGCTTCCCTTTTTATTATTTGCAGAGTTAGTCTAGTCTCAATGGATAATTTCATGGAGTGTTTTTAAGACTGCTATGTCATATAGAATAAAATAAAACTTGGATAAAACACCCACTCTCAATGTAAAGTTTCATTCAATAGTTTCATAGGCATTTAATTTCATGACTCATACAAAGTTGGTAATCGTGCCAAGAAAGTTTCATCTAGATAAAACTTATTTTTTTTCTCTCTTCTTAAATACACTGCCATGTCATAAAATATGACTATGTGGCAACCGGGGGCGGAGATAGGGGGGGGGGGGCGAGCAGGGGTGGAGTTCCCCTATGAATGTGAAATCTCCACTGATTTTTTTTTTGAAATTCAAATAGATTTTGAAAAATGTAACACTGCTGCCCTTCCCCCTAACATTAAAAAAATTAACTTTCTGGCTCCGCCCCTAATGGTAACCTATTTAATGTAAATGAAACTCACATAAAACTCGTACCGAGACGGGCCTTAGAAGCAGTAGATTCTTTGTTTACTTTGTTGCTGTTGCATGGGGCTACTAGAAGATGTTATGTAATCTGTAGCAATTGGTTTTTGTTTTGAGAGAAAGGTAGACTCTTATTTATTAACAATGTTTTGAGGTACATGCATTATTTCTGGACAGCCAAGGAGCTACCCATATCTCCCTGGTGCCAACTTACATACACTTTTAGCACGATCACGTGCCTCACACTTAGAGTCTGTATCCTCATGTTTAAAAACGATCGAAGTGCATCTAGCCTTAATATCCTTCAAGTTCAAGGAATAAGCACACAAATTTTCCTTCTGAAGATTCATAATCACTTCCAAGCAATCTGAGGCTATTATACACTTCCGCGCACCCATGTCAAGAGCCATCGAAATTGCTTCATTGCAATCTGTGCAATTGGGTTGATGCAGAATCAAGGCCGCGGGCTGGCATGGCTTCTTGCTGCCATTTGAGAGCTGCTCTCTCTTATTTGGGCCCCACCCAAACCATGGACCGACGCGGACCGGAGCGGAGCATCCAAAACTAATAAGGCCTCTTATTTGTGCCCAACCGGCGCCCATGGAAACGTGCTTGGGCTCTTGATGGGCTTACACCGGCCCAAGATTTCACCGCTTGCGCCGCCCATCCCTCGGTGGTCGGTGGTCGCCTCGCCGCCGGCCGACTCGTCCGATTCAGGAACACATGACAGAGCCCGTGGGCGGCAGCCACCGCCCCCCGTCCACGGAAGACGCAAGACGGAGCCGTCGGTCTCAGGTCTGTGTGCTTCCCCTTACCCTAACCTAGCACTCATTAGATCCATGCCTCTGTTTGGTTTCCTTCTCTTCACTCTGATTTTGTTGAGCCAAATCAGAGCGTATGGATAGATGAACCACCTAGTTATCACTTATCAGCGTGTGGAGCGCAAGTCCACTAGTTCAGACTTTGTGATGCTGCCTGAAATTAAACTGAACCTGTCAGTTTAAGTCCACACCAAGTTCAGCTTAAAATAGCTTTGCCGGACTACAACGATATTATATATGCCGTTGATATATGATAGCTATCCTCTCCCCACAGTCATGTAGGAAAATAATACATCATGTGATCCGACTGCTATCTTATTCAGAAATTATGCAATACATTTCAAAAGGAAAACAATAGGACCAAGAAATGGAGAGCTAGTCTGGAGCTCTGTGTACTAACTAAATTCTTCAGCTTGCAATCTATGGGACTTGCTCTCTGCTCAAACTCGATCAGGGCCTGCGATCAGCTCCTTCCTTGCAGTACTAGCCCTCTCACCTTTGAGCACTTTATTGCAAGATTAGCTTTACTGGAGAATACATTCTTCAATCAGACGACTTTACTCGCTAAGAAAGGTTATGCAATATATTCTTTAATCAGACGACTTCACTGGAGATTAATTAGCTTCAGGAAGGTTGCCGCAAGAACTACCAATCATTTACAGAGTCTGCAAACAATCCTACGAGGAAGTCAGCTTTAAGAGCTAGCATCACTGGAATTTCCAAAAAGAAGAAGGGCAGTCATCAAGCATGCTGATATTACGTACGAACCTTGGTTACAACTTTCATCTAGTCCTCACTCCTCGATCTGAAGCACTCCAGCTTATTCATTAATGATGCGATTCTCCCAGTAAGCCCTGATCATATATGATGTTAGAATTTATATATGCATGTAAATGAAGGTGGAATTAGAGACATTAGTAAAGTGCCATAGTCCACCGTCCAAATAGTACTATTATTATTCTCCTAAATACGTATGTAGGGACCAAAAAGTGACATATATACAAGGATGTCTATGTAAATATTAATGTGGCGTGTTGATTCCTAAACTTTGCATGTAGTACGTATTTACCCAACTATGTATCAATGTGTGCACTTCATGGTTGACTAGATCTTCTGTACATGGTTGACTAGATGTTCTGTACACTTCATTATTTTAAGGTTTTTTTTTATTTATCATCAGTAAATCGCATCACGTATGTATTGTGATAACTAATACTAGAATGATTAAGACAGGAGTAGCGTTTTAGGCAATATAATAACAATCGAGCTCCTGGTCCTTTATATTAAATTTAATTAAAATGAAACCAAGAAATTGAGTAGAGATTACCTTGACGAAGATGACGGTCTAGCAATTTGTACTCGAGGTGATCCAGACGTTGCTGTAGGCTCGGTGGAAGCTGCTTTATACCAGGACAGTCTTCAATCTCAAGAACTCTGAGAGATGAGTATACTTGATGAGGTCCATTCAATAAGGATTCCAGGCTTTCGCAATTGACAGGGAATGTCGAGTTGTTCCAGCGACGGGACCTCTCCTGACAGGGGAACAAGACTGCTGCAGAACCAAATCTTCAAGGTCTTGATGGACGGAGGAAGGTTGGCAACCTCTGTCAAGCCATCACACCCTTCTATTTCTAGAGATTCCAGGCATCGAAAGAAGCAATGGTTACTGCAGGCTGATGATGATGACAACTTCGGTACAGCTGTTGATACCGTGGCCTCACTGCTGGACGACCCTGCAGCAATCAATAATGATGACGTTTCTGCCGGCTGTACAACACGCTCTCCACTCACCTTCCCCGTCTCCTGCTGCTGACCGAATGCGATGGACCTGAGACTCTCGCAGAACCGGGGGTGTTAAGCCCGTGTTTAGTCGGCGAAAAGTTGGAAATTTGGCTACTGCAGTATTTTCGTTTTTATTTAGCAATTAATGTTTAATCATGGACTAATTAGGTTTAAAACGTTCGTCTCGTAATTTCCAACCAAACTGTACAATTAGTTTTTTTTCGTCTACATTTAATACTCCATACACGTATCGCAAGATTCGATGTGATAAGTACTGTAACACTTTTTGGGAAAACTTTTCGCGAACTAAACAAGGGTCGGTTGATGGGGGTTGAAAAGTGTTTAGGTGTCACATCGGATTTTTTAAGGGACGTAGGAAGAGTTTTTCGGATACTAATAAAAAAACTAATTGCACAGCTCATCTGGAAACAGCGAGACGAATTTATTAAGCCTAATTAATCCGTCATTAGCAAATGTGGGTTATTGTAGCTGTTACGGCTAATCATGGCCTAATTAGGCTTAAAAGATTCATCTCGCAATTTCATGGTGAACTATGCAATTAGTTTTTTTTATCTATATCTAATACTCCATGTATGTGTCCAAACATTCGATTTTACTGCGTGAAAAATTTTTAGGCGGGAACTAAACACCCGTAACGGCTGCGTTCGCTGGTCTGGTTTTTGCAGACCAACCAGCTGCTCCTCCTCATAAAATACTGTTTATCAACCGGCTGCTACAGTGTTCCTACCTCACAAAACCAGCTAGTTACAGCAAAGTTTTCTGGGCCAACGTCTTGAGAGATGCCGATAGGTTTGGGACCTGTACCAGAGATTCACAATATTCTATCAGGGACTCCAGACGTGGCAGGGTTCCACTCCGTTCTGGCGCAGATTGCTCATCAGAAGCTTCTTCCTTCGTGTGTGCTGTCAGGTTGTCGCAGCATTTAATATCTAACGTCCTCAAGGATACCAGGTACTGGAGCAAATTTTCTGGCCAGTAGGACCTTTGCACCACCTGATTTTCAACTGTGATAGCTGTCCAAAACATTTCCACAGCGCCGCAGCACTTGAGTGAGAAGAAAATCGGCCTGTTCGCTTGTTGGTTTTAGCCAGCCCAAACCAGCTAGCCAATAGTGTTTTTATCTCACAATAAACCAGCACCAGCCAGCCCAGAAACCGACCAGCGAACAGGCCGAATGTTGCACCGTACTAATTCCAGATATCCCAGGGGGGAGGGGGATTCATGATCACGTACCACCACTTCAATTGAATTTTCTTCTTTATTATAATCTGAATTGTATGACGCCTTCAGACTTAGACTGGACAATGAAGTAGTATATCTGCTAGCTGCCTGTAGGGATGCTTCTTCACTGCAGTCCTTTAGGTCTAATGTACTTAGCTTTGGCGCTTCAGGAAAAGTAGTCAGCCTGAGCAAATCCTAATTTCTAGTTTCTCAAGCTGAGGAAATGTTACATGTTCTCCTAGGGTTCCTCCGACTGCCTCCCATATGTGAAACTTCTCCAAATCATATAACCGCATTTCTCTCAATGCTGGAAACGCGGAGTGGCACTCAGTGTCATCTTTGCCAGAAGATTGTCTAACCACCGATGCTTTTGGTAATGCTGTGAGGCTTCCACAGTCCCAGATGCTCAGATACTCAACCTCGGGAAATAGTGGCTCTTCTCCTTGCACCTCATTCGTGTCCCACCACGTCTCAAACTTTGGCATACTAGACAATTGCATCCTCTTCAATTTCTGAAGCTTGGCAGGGGCACCACCACTTAACAGGCAATGTAAATTTTGCAGGTTGCGTAAGTAAAGAACTTGGAGGGACGGTAACTGCCAGAGTGCAGGAAGATTCTCGAGATTTTTGCAATCTTCTAACTCGAGCTCCACCATGCCTTGCAGCTCAAGCATCCATGTTGGAATACCACTACTCTGGTACATCCTCAGAGCCTTCAACCCGTCATGAGGTCTGAGACCTTCCAGCACCTCCTTATGTGCCTCCTTTTCATCATCACCAGACCATCTTCAGCCTGTTCGGTTGGCTGGTTCGTTTCGTTGCTGGTTCGTGAAGAAGTACTGCTAGCTGGTTTGTGTGAGAGAAAAATACTGTTTCGGCTGGAAATTTACGATCATTTACGACAAGCCACGGCCAAACGAACGGGCTGCTTAATGTTAGTTCCTCCAGCCTTTTCTTATCCCAAAGATTTGCTGCTTTTGCATCTCTTCCTCTCACATTTTCAAGCTGGATTAGCTCTAGTCGACCGCCAAGGTCCAACTTCTCCAACTCTCCCATGTTACTGCAACCTGTGCCGGTACCTGTTACAAAGCATGTAAGCGTCTGCAGGGAAGTGAGGTGCCCGAGGTTTGGAGGCATGCTTGTTAAATTCTAACATCCATAGGTGTAGAGGTGACAGAGGGCAGTCATGTACTTCATTGCCTTCGGAAGCCGTTCAAGCTTATGACAATAGGATAGGTTCAATGTTTGCAGGTGATACAGGATGGTAATATGCTCAGGATGTGCTTGAATACCACTTCCTGAGAGATCAAGGTACCTTATGTGACGAAGATATTTTGGTTCTAGGAATGAACCTTGTTTGGTCTCTAAGGGCAGTTCCAATAGTGCATTGATGATGATTTCTATCCTCATTAAATGACTTGTCGCATAGGCAAAACACTGATATGGCAACGTAATTAATGAAGAAAGAGAGCAAAAATCATAGAAATAGTTTCTTCATGAAGAAATCAGGTCTACTCTTGACCCAATGCACCAAGAAACCATGAAATCGCCATTGGGGAGAAACCACCAGTTTCTAGGGAGCTCGTGTCGCACTCCCATTGGAGGAAGAAGATAAAGTTGGAAGAGAGAAAGAGAAAATAATTATTACTCATAAAAACCATGGTTTGAAAAGCAGTACTTTTTTGGTACAGTATCTTATGTTATAGAAACTACTAGTTTCTTTTATTGGGACTGCCCTAAGGCGCGCACTCTGGTATTCTAGACCTGTCACATATCAGTGTCTGGATAGCTAGAGATCCTTTCTCTTGGGAAGCATTTAGAATATTCCCTGGGATATCAACTGACAGAAATAAATGACGAGCGGAGTACAGAAAATCCTCACGGGGGTGTTTCGTTGGTGGGGTGAAATCAAGGGATTTTTTATAATAATAAAAAAAACTAATTGCACAGCGCGCCTAGAAACAGCGAGATAAATTTATTAAGCCTAATTAATCCGTTATTAGCAAACGTGTGTTACTGTAGCAGTTACGGCTAATCATGGCATAATTAGGCTTAAAAGATTCATCTCGCAATTTCATGGTGAACTGTGCAATTAGTTTTTTTTATCTACATTTAATGTTTCATGCACGTATCAAACATTCGATTTTACTGCACGAAAAATTTTTGGGTGGGAACTAAACACCCCCTTTTGGCTCAGATTGGTATCTATAGTGGCACATTCTTTTCCCATCGAATCCTGTGCAACATCATGCATAAGGTCATGAATTTTACAAGTGATTTGCCTATAAAATCCGTCTTCCTGCACCTCCTGAAAAAATGACATTTGTGCCAGCTCATTGAAAATTTGTTTACCAGTGACTTCATGACACATTCCTTGTTTCTCGGGGATAAAACAATTGGCCATCCACAGTTGGATCAGCATTTCCACATCAATCTCGTGATCCTTAGGAAACATAGCACAAAAGGCAAAGCACTGCCACATATGTGGTGGCAAGCAATTGTAACTGAGCTTGAGTGTTTGTAAGATTCCATTT
The DNA here is from genome assembly GCF_019320115.1 of Miscanthus floridulus. Taxonomy (NCBI): domain Eukaryota; kingdom Viridiplantae; phylum Streptophyta; class Magnoliopsida; order Poales; family Poaceae; genus Miscanthus; species Miscanthus floridulus. The sequence goes on from NC_089597.1 coordinate 10,390,574, forward strand.
TCCTCGTCACAAATTGTGTTCCAACTTAATATAGCCTCCCATTCTTGCACAGTACTCTTGGTACACAGTGCAGAGTCCAATGCAAGCAGATCCTTTACGGGGGTGTTTGGTTTCTACAGGGCCGTCTAAAATTCCTGTCACATCGAATATTTAGATACATGCATAGAGTATTAAATATAGACTAATTACGAAACTAATTACATAACTTGCGACTAATTTACGAGACGAATCTTTTAAGCCTAATTAGTCCATGATTTGACAACGTGGTGCTACAGTAAACATATGCTAATGACAGATTAATTAGGCTAAAAAAATCGTCTTGCAAATTAGCCTCCATCTATGTAATTGATTTTGTAATTAATCTATATTTAATACTCTTTATTAGTATCTAAACATTCGATGTGACATAAATTTTAGGAGCAACTAAAGAACCAAACACCCCCTACATCTATTGGCAATATCACCAACCAATTTTTTGAATTCTGTAGGCACTTTTGCTTGAGAACCGAATTCTCCTGTCTTGATAATTTCTTCTATGATGTTTAAATCCAAACCTTTGATCTCATGGGTTTTGATTGTCCCCATGAACTGAGCAATATATTCATCACGAGTTGTTGTCACCACTGAGCTACCGGTGCCACCATGATGAAGGTAGGACCTCAACTTTTCCCACTTGTAGGCCTCACGGTCCTAGATATTCTCCGCTTGTTTCAGCTTATTCTCTCACAGAATACTATTGAATCATCCGAAATCAGCCAAAAACATACCAGCCGAACGCATCCAATATGAGGAGGTACCTCTTCCCACTGACTGCATTTTGAAGCTTGTCCAATGCTGTAGTTCCATTTGCTTGACAACCCTTCACTTTAGCTGCTTCCACTTTTCTTTCAGCCAAAGAATCCACATCAGTTTTCAGACACACAAACCCACAGCCGCACCTGAAAATGCTTCTGAATGACGGAGTCATTGTAAACAAGTTGCGCTAATGTGGTCTTGCCCATCCCACCCATTCCTACTACAGGAAGGACCCTGAGACCCACATTGCCGGCTTGGCCAAGCAATACACCAACAATCTCCTTCTTCCCTTTTGCTCTTGATTCACTAGCAATCTTCACAAAATGGTCTGGGGTGTTAGGATCTGTCTGCCTCCATTTTAAGGACATTGCCGGCTGTGGTTTGAATTTGAACCTAAAGGTATTCATCTCTGCTATGAGGACATCAATTTCTTGCAAAATCATGCGGAGCTTGTTTGCCATCATACACAGCGGAACACAAAGCGGTTGTGAGAAGGGAAGATCTTTATGACATCCATACCGAACTCCTTGTAGTGCCCCTCCGCCTTGACCTTGCGGCGGAGTGCCTCGTACTTAAACTCGTCCAGGACATCGTTCGCCTTGTTGGCCACATTCCGGAGCTCCTCAAGCCAAGCTTTCGCTCCTTCTCAATTTTTCGCTGCCTACTCCTCGGCGTCAGTGATGACGTCCAGGAAGGCAGGCAGCTTACGCTTGAGGAGCTTGTGCTGCTCCTCCATGCCCTCCATGACCTTGTACTGGTCGAGGAGGTAGCTGGAGGCCTTCTCCTTCACCATGTACACCAGTGGCCCGACCACCATGGTGGCGAGTACCTCCGCCATCGGAATGCCCGGAGGTCGATCAGAGCACAGCTGCTGGACGCAAGGAAGCAGCACAGCTGCTGCTGGGTGGTGAAGGAAGTGGGATGTGGATCTGAGCAGCTGGTGTGGAGGAAGATGGAACCAATGCAATAATGCGAGCACTGGCGCTTCCGTCCTATCGTCTTTCAGGCAGAGAGAGTGTGAGCTCAAGGACGGTGTGAGCAGAGCAGACCATTGCTGGGCGCATGCAGTGTGAAGCACATGGCTCAAGTCAAGGTCGTCCATGGTGGGACTACGGGCGTCTGTGCACCATTACTGCCCGAATTCAAGGAGCCAACAGCCCACTGCACACACACATGGGAGCAGTGTGCAATGTGCACTACTGCACTGGACGTCTGAACCAAGGCTGGCTGGCCATCTGCGGTGCACTGAACCAGCGTGCCAACAGCGTCCACGCTAGTAACTGTCGCTTTTGCTATCCGTGCCATATGTTATATTGGATTTGCAGAAAATATGTATAATATTTATATTTTCAAATAAATTTATTATAAAAATAAATTCAGTGATCTATCTAATGATATTAATTTTGTACCATAAATATTAATATTTATATATTTTTTTAGTCAAAATTGTTTCTCAAAAAGCGAAAATAACAGTTATTAAGGGTTGGAGGAAGTACTTTTTCCAAGTGAGTCTTTTAAGATCCATATGGGTGTACTGCTGGGAGAGATGGAGTACGGAGTATGATTATTGTGTCTACTGGTATGCTATATATACTCCCTCGGTTTTTATTTACATGTTGTATTTGGTTTGTTCTATAGATCAAACATTTGTATCTTTAACCATAGATTTTGAAAAATTTAAATATATTCATGACATAAGATTTATGTTTTTAGAATCACAATGAAAAATACTTTCAGAATAATATATAATTCATAGGCTGTAAAACTATAATGACCCCGTTTGGCTGGAGGGTTTTGGCTGCTGGCTGAAACTGCAACAGTGACCACCACCAGCCAAAACCAGCCGGTTCAGACCTGCACTGCAGCCAAACAGCAGCAGCGCTCCATTTGAATTCAAAATATGGCGCCAATCAAATTGAATTCAAATACCAGCAGCAAACACCATGCATGGACAACCCTTACATCAATCACATGTGACTACAACAGTTCAATACAACAATTCATTACAACATGACTCCAATACAATTAGATTAAGGTCCCAACTAGCTCCACATTACAACATTTTTTTTTGTAAATCTAAATGGTTGCCTACGAGGAACAATTATACAAAACTCGTATCCACATCAAGGCACATATCAATAGCAAGAAGCACAATCCGGATCACAACCATCTTCTTGCAGCCATCCTCTGCTCCCCGTACACCATGTCTACACATCCTTCACCTGCATGTGTAGACATCCTCATTAACCCCAAAGTAATGCAGCCAATAGAAATTTGCATGACTACGCTGATTTCTACCAATACCAAACATGTTTAACTTACGTTGTCTTCCCAAGGAGTCCAAGTCCATATGTAATCCAGTCTCGGACTTGTTCCATATCATTAGGGTCACTTAAAGCCATAGCTGCCACTTGACTCAAAGGCCCAAGGTCCGGTGCTTGCCTGTACCTCCCTGGTTGGTGCTGTCCCTCCATCTCATGCACATAGTTGTGCAGTGCACAAAGAGCAATAATTATCTGTGTTTGTTTGGTCCTCGGATAGTGAGGTACGTCTTTCATTATCTGCCACTTAGCTTTCGCTGCCCCAAATGTCCTTTCTATGACATTACGCAACTTGAAATGGTGCCGGTTGAACACCTCCTGCGCGTCACAAGGCCCCTTAGTCTGGAACTCCTTCACCCAGTACCTCTTATTTGGATACGGCGTCAGAAATTCGGGGCGAAGTGCGTAACCGGAGTCCACCAAGTAATAGCGGCCTGCATACATGCATACCAAGACATCAGTTCAAATACAATTAACTCCAGCACCAAACCTTTGCCTCATTACATCAACCAATCTGACTAAGTTACACTAACCTGGTGGTGGGCGTGGGAAAGAAGCATCGTCGCCTGCCTTCTTTTTCACCCTCATGTCATGTGTTGAACCCTCCGTCCCCGCACCAATATAAGTGAACCTCATGTCGAAGTCACAAACTGCAACCACATTTTGGGTTGGCCTCCCTTTCCTATTAATATGGTTATCACGGACTCCTTGATCAACTATCACATCTATGTGAGTTCCATCCATGGCGCCTATGCAGCCATCAAAAAACGGTGTGTACTCCAAGAACTCTGCCGGCAGTACTGAATAAGTGGTGTCCCTAGGCCTAAGCACGTCACCTGCAAATCTAGTCATGGCTGCCGGAACATGGGCAAATATCTTGCTACATGTCCCCAACCCCCTCCTAAATCTCTCGTGCATTTGCCTCTGACATTGATTTGTCCCACATGCCCATAGAAACATGGCTAAAGCTTCAATGGATTCAATTTCCCTACTGCCTTTTAGCCCATAGCAGTCAGTAGTATGTTATGCAACCTAATCAAATTTTCAGGCCACATCCGGCAGCTTTCAAAGCACCTACTATCATCTGACAACAGCTTCTCTACCCACTGTCTCCCGGTGAGCTCAGGCACACGGATAACATGGTTACCTTGTTGTGGTACCTGCATCATGTACACAATTGCATAGCCTCCTGCCATAGCTGCAGTAACCATCTCGTTGAAACTGATTTCACTTAGAATTTTGACTATCCTCGTCACTATTGTCCATGTGCCAGCAGCCTGCATGGGAAAAAAAAATATAAACCAACGTTGTTGAAACATGCTTATCGCAACTAATGTATGCAGGGAAATGGCAACATTGGTGAAATATAAAATCAAATGTGTGGAAGGTAGTTCATAACAACTTGATGCATCTATAATGTAAACTTCAACTTATCGCAACTAATGTATGCAGGGAAATGGCTGAATAGGGCAAAAATTGCAACATGCTAGAGTAGCATCTTATGAACCGAATTTTAATAATTCTGAAATATGTTGAAATGCTACGCAAGCTCTACAAGTTTAATAGAGCAGGGAGGCAGAGCTGAACTACCTTTTTACTTCTCATGGTGTATGTGTGCACAAATCTGTTTTAATGTTTTATCTTTTCTTTGTCTAGCAAGATATGGAAACAATGATGATCTATTTGAACCAAGTACAGACTGGGCAAAAACAAAGCACTGAGCTAGCAGAAGCTATGGTGTCTGGTTGTGGCTTCCTGCGTCGGCGATTATGCCCATCTAGTCGCTTTCTACAGCTACGCTTGTCGGCGTCAAACTCCGCAAGTAAGTGGAACCTAAATAAACAAACACTCTTGATCAGACAGCTGAAATTGAGTAAGGCAAATGACAAAGTTGCAATATAATGTGCGGACAAGGTGCTTGTCCCATTAAGGATCATTCTATCGTCACCAACATAGGAAGGTGATCCAACTGATAAGTACCTACACTGTTGACATAAAACCTTGATAACATGGTGGTTACTATTCCATAGTCATGTGCACATTTTGTGGCAGGGTAGTGTGCCACTCTCACAATCATATGGCCATGAATGAATGAACGATGGACCACAGGATCTTCCTTGATGAATTGAATTAGGATACTCATATACAATGTAAACAAACAAGATACTCAGACTTTTCAATGGGGAGAAGAATAGATGGTCCTAGGTAGGTGGGCACATGATCCAGTGGTGTACTAATAAGATGCTCCTCACTAAAGAAACACCAAGATAATTATTTTCAGAGTATTTAATGTACTGTGCACATATGCTTGTAATAGTTAATACTACGTACCAACAGTACATTAACCATAACTTGTGAATACAATTTGCATACACACCTTCAGACTCGCCGGCAACTAATGACCCCTTGAACCAGTATAGCATTAATAGAGTCTTGTCTTGTTGCAGTCCCATAGGTACCTGATACAAAAGAACGCTGTTAGTATTTGTTCCAATACAAAACAACTACATCATCAGTTACAAATGAAATATCTGGTAGATTCAAAAACCAAAACTGTCAGCTAGCTCAAACAAATCCATCGCATCATACAACTTATTACGAGTTCGGCGAAAAAAAATACGACACATGGTTTTGGCCACGGGCCCCATTACAAGACAGAAACCTCAAAAAAACTAGGGCAACAATTAATGTAAAGGATACAAGATGACACTCAAATGTCATCATTGGGTCACAGCAAACTCAACATCCCAGCGGCTAAACTATTTGTTGTTCCTGTTCATGTGATATGTCAGCCAAGCCATGCATTCTTCAGCTGTCACCAGATTCTTGAACACCCGCCGGGTCACTGAGTCTTTGAACAACACCGTTGCTAAGAAGAACATGTCTGAAGTGGATGGTACACCATCTTCTCATAGAAGTTGCATAGCTTCGTCAACCTCGGCCTGTTCATGGGTCCGTTCTCTATCCCGTGATGTGTTCCTTGCAGCAATGCTCTCAGACAACCGGGCCATGTACTCCCCCACGCTGTAAGTCTTCTTCTTCTCTGGGCTATTGACAACATTGTCCATGGTGCCCCTCTTCAAACCAGAATGGTAGCTGGATGGCCCACCGAAGTGTAGTGGACGCAAAGCAGCAGGAGGCGTTGACTCACGAATACCACCGGTGGACATGAAACAGCCCGTGTTTCGGTTGCGGTCCCCAAATAGTGCCTCAAGCTGGTCCAGGAAGTGAGGTCGCCTGCCACGTCGTACGTCAGACATACTATCTTTGTGCAAAAAAGCACAGTACCAAATGTTAAACATTGTAACCAATACAATCGGAACCACTGCAATCGGAACAGTTAACAAGATAACATACCGATGTCACGGGATGGGAACCTGCTTTAGTTTCCCAGTACTCAGGATCAGCGGCATTGTCGCCCGTACGTGGGTCCCTCCCAAGCCCAGTGGCTGATAGCTCATCTTTCCATGTCAGGTAAGCTTTTTTTAGGGAACCTAGTTTGTTGTTGCACTGTAAATGTTGTTCCAGCCAGTGGTGGTTAGACCCTGCTGATTGAAGTTGAACTTTTCCTTCTCTTGAAGACAAAGGTCCAGCAACAACTTGGTGTCATCGTCGCTCCAACTTGCACGCTTCGGTGGCATCTGTTGGAACGTGGATTGACTAATATCGTTTGTGGCTGGACATAGTAATGGTACCGCAAAAAAACCAAATGGAAGCACGAGTGAACTAAAACACGATGCAATGGTCACAATTGTGTACTTGCCTTGATTTTTCGCTTCACGCGCTTGGCACGCAAGTTGTACCGAGAGGCTTTCGGCGGGGAGCAGGAAGCTGTTGATGATGGTGCCAGTATATAGACTTGAAAGATCAACCCTACATGATACACATGCGAATCTGTCAGAGCTATATGTATACCAAAGTGGTCCCTCCTCAATGTCTTCTGCATGTCCAAATTTGGAATAGAAACTGTATGCATACTATACTAACAACATATTCTAAGTGTAATTGAAAAAGTAACCTATTTACTGAAATTAAAATGCAATTCAACAACGGCAATGAACTAGTGTATATGTATCAAAGATAATTTTCAGACACACCAGCATGCCACAACTCCATTGAAGACTGCGATGTTCAAAGTAAACTGATGTCATGAATGTATTTGTATAGGAAGAACACCATGACAAATATGCATACCCATACATCTAGCATTGAGTAGTATATCCAAATTTTGAGAAAGGGTAAGAATTTGGCGTGCAAAAAAGATAGTGACTTCACAAGTAGAATCAAATAATCCTAAAAATTAGTACTGTGACAAACATTAAGAAATATAAAATGACCCGAGGAAGACCATGTGATTCATTCATTGATGCATCATTCTTAAGCCGTAAGCTGGCCTGGGAGAGGTACAGGCAGGCAACCCAGCCAACAATGGAGTACATGAGAAACAAGGGGAACAAAATGTACATGAAAACAGTACAAAATAATGCAGTTTATGCTAACCCTCAAAGCTACGGGTGTTCATGTCCTATGCTTCCCTATCAATCCGTTGCTACGTAGCCATCCACATCTGGGAGCAGAAACCCTATCCCTAATGAAGCGGATGTGGAAGTGTGTAGCAAAAAATGGGATGCGAAAGACGGGAATGTACCGAAATGGCGCTGCAGGGAGAGCGGAAGTAGGAGAAGGTGACGGATCCGGTGCCTTCGACGGCGGCGGCTATGGGTCGGCTCTGCAAATCGTGCGAAGGACACTAAAGATTCGGCCGCACGTGGAATCAACGGTGGCATCAAGGAGGGAACGGACGGAGGCAGCGGAAATACAAGGAGGGATGCAAGGATTTGGAAACCCGAGGGATGCAAGGATTTGGAAACCCTAATAGCAGGGATGCTCACCGAGCAACGATTAAGGGGAAGGCGGGGAGTGGAATACGTACCCGAAAGGGCGGATCTGGCTCCATAGGCGACGAAGGGGCTGGATCTGCTTGGCAAGACGGCGATGACGAAGCGGCGGCTCGGGGACGGCGACGCCGAACCAAATCCTGCGAGAGGCCCCGTGTGGATGTCGCCTTCCTTCTCAGGCCCAAGGGATGGGAAGGGAGAAGGACGAAGGGCGACCGGCGGCAATGCGGGAGTGGGGGCGTGGGCGAAGAAGTGACCTCGGCGGCAGCGGCACCAACAGCGGGGAGTAGCGGAACCCTAAGCGCGTGAGCGAATGCGAGACCGGAGAGTAAGGATGGCGGTAGCTGGTTCTTCTAGAGTAGCCGAATGACTGCACTAGGCCTGGTGCTCGCTTGGGCCGGAAGGCCCAATCAGCTCCAGCCGATTTCAGCCACCAAATCGAGCAGCCGAACGGGGCCAATGATTTTTTTTAAAATGGATGGTCAAAGATAGTAATGTTTGACTTAGGACAAACCTAATGTGACATATAACTTGACTGCTTGAGTACTAATAAGGCGTTTGGAAACTATTATGAAACCTGAAAATCGTGAGGGTGTTTATTTATGGGATGAGAGGAGAACTGAATCGCCCATTCATGACCATACACTTCTTATTAACTAAGCTCGTATCCTTTTTGCAGGTCTTATTTAGAAGTACACGTTGGCTCTATTCCTGGAGCCGAGCCGCCAGTTGGTTATGCAAGTCAGCTTATCGTCCATGCGTCCTTTATCTTGTACTCGGTGGCAATGACAATGTTTGCTTCATGGATGACCGTTTGCTTTTATGAACGTTTGACTATGCAACTTTGGGGTAAAGTGTGGCCTGATTCCTTTGTTTTTTTTCTCGATCACGCAAAATGTTTGCGTGTCTTTATATTAAGGTAGAGAAAAAAGTTTAATACAACATGTCTTAGCGGTGCTCTAGGTGGTCAGAAAATTAGTACATGGATGCTCGGATCCTCCCTAGTGTATTGAAAACTATGATGTTACATTAGACACTGATCAACCCGACTGAGCAGTGCCGGCTAGGAGGCCTATGCCCGGGCTGCCGAGCGGCGGCGGCGCTGCTGCGCGCACCCATGTCGCCGTCCGGTAGGAACAACTCACATAGCGCCTCGCTTGTTTTAAGAATGAAGCTGGATTCTTTCTATCATCTAAAAAATGTGGCACGTGTCTTCCAATCTCACAATGAATTATATTAGGCAAGGAAAAAAAACTCAAGCAAGATAGGAGGAGTTAGGTCACATTATATATAAGTAGGAAGAAATAGAATATGTTATCACTCAAATTGCTACAGTTGAAAATGACTCGAAATAATCTGGGGGTCCAGGATAGCTAATATAAACTAGTAATACATACACCTACATAACATGATAACAATCCTCTTATATAGCAGTAAAGAAAAGCTCAAACATTATAATGTTATTTTTCGTCGCTCAGACCATGCACCCTTTGAAACTAGGCAAGAAACCGTGGCACGCGATAAAATATTAGTTAATTTTCAGGTGCGATTTGAAGTCGTGCTATGCCTTGCACTTCTTGAGCCTGATGAGATCGTTTGAGAGTGTGTTTAGTTGGTGGAACGAGGTGGAATGGAGCCATTCCATCCTAGTTCCTAGAGTGTTTGGTTGGTGGACACAAGGAATTCAGCCGTTCCCAACTAAGAATATTTCTTTGAGATGCTGCACCAACCCACTCTAGAAAATTGTTCGGATGAGCCGGTTCCCACTCGAAAGGTGCTCACGGTTTCCCCTTGCACGCGCATACACAACGGGGACAAGCAAAGAGCTGGGGCTCCAGAGAAGCAGGTTTTGTGAGGGGCTATTGAGCACATCCCCACCAGAGAAAGGTGAAGAGCATCTCTAGTAGAATCGATGATTATGTAGGTGTCTAGTTGATTTGTTCGACTCAAAGTTTAGTGCTCACGATGGAGCCTACCTCGAGGGGTAGTCAGAAGCTAGCAGGCTTTGGAGCTAATAAGAGGAGTGGCAATCGTAGAACTCGCCTTAACATGGACTAAGTGACCGGCAAGTCACTGAACCACGGGAAAAACATCGTGTGCTGTCCTCTACATCATGGTTTGCATATCTCAACACAAGTTTACTTAATTGTCATATATTGTGCTTGTGTTGTTGCTTTCTAGCTTAGCTAGTATTTAGTGTTTACTGTTTGATCATTAGTATGTGTAGGAGCCCTCGTGCGCTTGCTTTGTTCTAGTGGCTTAGATCTTTCTAGTGGCTTAGATCGTTTGATCTTGCTTACTAGAATTGTTTAGGTGAGCTTCCACTGTCTCGGTACCCTACTTGGTCACTACTTTTGTTAGGGTGCTAGCAAATTTAGGTAGAGGGGTGCAGTCGAGGCTATAGTTCACTTCTGCATTTAAATTGGTTAGCTTTGGCGATTATTTTTTAGAAACGACTATTCATCCTCCCTCTAGTCGGCCATCTCGATCCTACAATATCCAAATTGGGGAAGTCCATATGAAGTGATCAAAGCAGTATTTGGGAGTTCATATATGCTAGAGATGTTGCAAGGTGATCGTCTCCCAAGAACAATTAACAAGAGGTATTTAAAAAAAATACTTTCTACGTGTTTGGCAAGAAGCCTAAGTGCTGCCCAAACAACGACTGATACATGTATCTCTCTTAGAACAAAAATGGTTGATGTACACATCGCCCTTAGATAACAAATAGCCAATGAGTTGGACATCGTTGTTGTTTGTTGCTATATGTTTTTAGATTCCCATAAACCTCACCTAAAAATAGGGGGCATGTGTTGACAACAAAAAGGGTCAGAGGAGGTTGGATTTGGACTTGAGAATTGGTTGGGTGATCTGAAGTGTCCTAAGTTCCAACTCCTTCGGAAGTTCCGCAATGCTCAAAACTCTATCACTTCATTGGTTGCCCCGCGTCGGAAATTCCAACGTGTGTTCCAAGGGTCCCTCCCACGTTGGAAATTCTGACATGTGTCAGAAATTCTGACGTACGCCGCAAGGGATGAGATTGTCAGAGCTTATTACGTGATGCGTCGAAAGTTCCGACATCCCCTGCACAAGTCTAGTTTTCAGGATTCCAATCCGAACTCCTTTGGTCTCATGGGAAACTGTAGATTACATCTTGTGAAGGTTTCCTACTAGGATGAGACCACCCCCTCAATATATATTGGAGGATCACGACCGGTTGAGGTATCCAACTATACAATTGACAAGAAGAATCTACTACACTTTTTACCCTACTCTTCCCATCTACTACCTCTCCTCGTTCTTCATTGCTGCTGCATGGCTAGTGGTCCAACAACGACAAAGCTTTGGAGTGGTCAGGCCGGCTACAGCAGCCCATAACTGTCGCACGCCCTATCGGGTCCCTCCCGGGCATGTGGGGTTTCGGGTTTCAAGAGATCTCGTTGGTGTCTGAAAGGGTCAAGATGCCCAAGAGGGGGGTGAATTGGGCTAATTCTAAATTTTTTTGCAATAAATAAATCCTATGGTTAGCCCAATTAACCCCTTGTGCCTAGAAAGTGTTTCTAATTGTTCTACCACACAAAAGACTTGCAACCTAAGTTCCAATCCTACTCTAGCATGGCAATTCTATGAATGTAAAGATAAGAATTGAATTGCTCAAAGTATATAGAGAAGGAGGAACGCGGAGATGTTTTGCCGAGGTATTGGAGAGTCACCACTCCCCATTAGTCCTCGTTGGAACACCCGCGTAAGGGTGTAGCTCCCCCTTGATCCACGCAAGGATCAAGTACCCTCTACAGGTTGATTCTTCGACACTCCGTTGCAGTGAATCACCCACAACCGCTTACAACTTGAGTTGGATCATCCACAAGCTCTCCGGATGATCACCAAGCTCCCAATCACCACCAAGCCGTCTAGGTGATGGCGATCACCAAGAGTAACAAGCATGAACTCTCACTTGACCACGACAAGCCTAATGAGAAGGTGGATGCACACTTTGCTACTCTTGATCTTCACTAATGAGGGCTCTCTTTGGGATTCTCAAATCTCAATCACCTCACTAGGACCTTGCTCTTCTTGGCACTCTCTAAGGTGTTTCTCAGCTGTTGGAATGAGCAAAAGTACCCCCACACACGAGCGGAGGTTATATTTATAACACCGGCTAAAAAACGAACCGTTATGTGCCTCTACGGGGTGACCGGACACTCCGGTCATGTTGATCGAACGCTCTGGTCAGTAACCCTGAACTCCAGTGGTAAAGTGTTGACCGGACGCTGGCCAGCGTCCGGTCAGCACTGATCGGACGCGTCCGGTTACGTTTTCCCTTCACTGGAACCTTACTGATGTCGACCGGACTTTGGACCCCTAGTGTCTGTTCACTTGCTGAGCAGCGTTCGGTCAGTAGCCAGAACCTGATCAGCGTCCGGTCAGCATTGATTGGACACGTCCGATCAGGATTCTCCCTCTCTGGGACCTTACTGGAGTCGACCGGACGCTGGTCCTCAGCGTCCGGTGACTTGACCTCACAGCGTCCGGTCACTTCCAGATGCTTTCACCTTGGTCAGATGAACTGATCGGACCCTGAGCCAGCGTCCGGTCAGTATTTGACCATCCATTCACTTCCAACTCTCGAACATATGTGAATGAAGTTTTCTCCATTGGATCAAAGGGCTATTGTGGAGCTACCTAGTGCTAGTTTTAACAAGTGTGCACCACACCTAACTCACTAGACTCACCTAGGTCAAGCTACCCATTCATACCCCCCTTAATAGTATGGCCAAAGGAAAAACAAAGTCCTAAACTACTCTAAGTGTCTCTCCAACTCCAAACGACACTTAGAACTAGTCCATCCTTAACCTTGTCAATCATCCTTTGAAAACCGAAACGATTTCCATTGTAGGGGCATGACAACCATGATTGCCCAATCGATCTCCATTACCATGACCTAACTCATTTGTTTCTGCAAAACACACGTTAGTCACAGTAATCACGTATTGTCATTAATCACCGAAACCCAACTAGGGGCCTAGATGCTTTCAATCTCTCCCTTTTTGGTGATTGATGACAATACTACCTCGAGTATGTGAAAGAGATGAGGTTTTTAACATGCTTGGTTCATATAAGCTTTTGGCAATCAGAACAAAAGTGTTAGACAAGCTTATATGACCCAAGCCAATATGATGTACTCAAAAGATATAAAATAAGCATGAGTACAAGAGAGAAGCTCATTTGCATTGGAGTAAAACGCGGAAGCAAAGGCAAATGAGCAAAGCACAAGTGATATGACATATAAAGAATTCAAAGTAGAGAGCACACATGTCATATATCACGATCACGTAGATATCACTATCACATAAATATAGTAGTAAACATGAATGCATAATGTATCACACTCACAAAAGCATAATAGTGTATCTCACATATAAAAACTCCAAATGTAATAGATAAGCTAATATAATAACTAAGCTCCCCCTAGATAAGTAGCTCTCCCTAAGCCTAACATACTCAAACCCTCTTCCCTTTTGGCGTCAAACACCAAAACTTAAGGGTCGGTCGGCAGGGTTGCAGCAGATGAGCCGGGCGCTGAGGTACGAGGAGCGAGGTGGAACTGGGTGCCATCATCGTCTGATCCTGAGCTCTAGGCTGTCTGACTCTCTGTAGCTGGTAGTGATGCTGAAGCAGTCTGGGTCGGATCAGGAACTGGTGCTGCTGTAGACTGAGCTGGTATAACTGAAGCAGCTGGCAATGATGATGCCACGGAGGAGGGGAGCGTCTATGTCGTCGTTGTGATAGGTGCAGCCATAGAAGGACCTAGAACATGCAGGTATGGAGGAGTGGGCTGCCCTGTCAACTCACTAAAGGAGGCTCTAAGACTCCTGGAGACTGAAGTGTCTGGCTCAAGCAGTGACGACGTCTGTGCCGGTGTAAAACCCGTCTGGAGTGGTGTGAACTGTGGGGCTACCACGGGCAAAGCGAACTACTGGGACACCTGCTCTGTCGGTGAAGCATACTGTGCTAGTGGCTGTCCCTGACTCTGAAGCCCACTAGGCTGTAACGCTGGAGTCATCGAAGTGGTGGCAGGCTGACCAAGCTAGGGCGAAGCCTATGGCGGTGGGGCCCCAATCGCTGTCACTACATGCTGCATGAATTTGAGTAGCTACTACTGCATGAGGATCTGCTGCTGCTGTAGAGCATGTGTCTGCTGCTGAATGACTAGCTGTTGGCACTAGAACTCGTCCTACCGAGTCTAGAACTGAGCAAATGTAGCAGCTGTCTCCTGAGCCTGTCATGCTTGGTCCTGCCTCATCCGCTCAAGTATAGCTAGAAGAGCGGGGTCTGTCTGTGGGGCAGGTGGCGCTGAACTAGAGCTACCAGCCTCAGCATCATGTTGTCATGGAGGCATCTGAGGAATAGACTGGTAGTCATCATTAGAACTGTCATTGGGCTCGCTCGCGATCACCCCCTCCTACTGAGCAAGCTCCTCCTCCTCTATAGCTGCAATACCCCTGATAATATCATCTTGCTAGGCTGCAGTCTCTAGCACCTCTGGACGACGGTGCAACTGGCTAGGTGCCTATGATGTACTATGGTGAATCATTTGAGTCAGGTTATAAGCAAGAAACTCTATAGTGGCACCACTATACTCAGCAATCATCTCAGGTGACTTAACAATAACTGCTCTGTGGATAAGGAATGTGACCCAGTGGGCATAGGGTAGCTGCCTATGACCTCTGAAGCCCTCAGCTATAGTGTCCTCCATCTCTGATAGAAGAAGATCCTAGATATCAAAAACTGTCTGCTGCATCAGAGAGTTGAGAAGCCAGAGCTGTATCCGAGTCAATCCCTCTCTGTATCCCATCCTCAGAAGTAAAGTCCTCAAGATAGCCTCAATCACTCGAGCAGTGGGAGTGAGATCACTGGGGTTCCTCCTCGACCCCTCACCAAATGGCTTTGTGAAGCAGTGACGAACCAAGTCTGTAGGAGGCACCATACCACCATGAGGGTGTCTGGGGGGTGCGGTCTATCCATAGCACACCTCATGGAGCTTGACTGGCTGCTCTAGAAGCCTGAGAATCTCTTGGACCCTGGTGCTCGTCAATCGGTAGTCTCTGCCTCCGAATGCAAAGTGTATAAACCTATGATGTGGGTCAATCCAGAGAGAGGCATAGAACTGTCGAACCCAAGATGGAACATACAATCCAGTCCGTCCAATCAAATCTATCAGCCCTGGTAGATATGCAAGGTAGGGGCGAATATGCTCTCCAACTGCTACAACAATAGACTCGATGTTGTACACCCTTTGTGATCTAAAAACTGCTTCGTTGTTCCGATAGGCATTATAGAAGTCCTCCTGCAGGGGTGTATAGAATCCCTCTGATGCTCTCTCATCCCTCCTAGGTGGAAACCACACCTTAAAGTCCATGAACCTTAGCTGCTACACCTGCTTGGCCATGGCGGCCCTCAGGTCAAGATGGGTCACTTGAGGTGGACCCTGTGGTCGAGGCGGTGGACGAGAACCCCTGCGCTGAGTGGCTGGCCTCGGTGAAACTGGGACACGAGTACGACCAGAGCGGCGTAACTATGGCTGTGGTGTCGGCTCTATCTCCTCAGCCTGCTAGACCTGCTCACCCTCCTGAGACTGCTGTGCTGGCTAGGGCTTCTGAGTCTGCTGAGCTAGCTGAGGCTCCTGAGTCTGCTGTGCAGGCTGAGGCTGCTGCTGTGGCTCTCTCTGAGGCTAAACCTCATTAATGGCAACACACGGTCCGCCAATCATGAGAGTCCTAGCTAGACCACCATGAAGGCGCTCAACTCGCTGAAGTGAAGCCATCGCCTCTGGTGAAAGTGGATCAGCAATCCAGACTCCACTGTGAGCGCCTCCTCTCTCGGCACGTTCTGCGGCCTCAGCAACTATGGCGTCTCTCGCTATATCTGCATCTGGATACTTGCGCTTCCTGACTACCAACTTCTTAGTCGCCTTGCCTTTAGGTTCTTTAGGCTGGCGAGGCAGGGGCCACGGATCCTCGTCACTGGGACCACCTCCGACATTCTTCGTACGAGCCATCTAAAGGATCAAAGAAGAATCAACTACCCCCGACAAAGATCAACTGACACTTTCGAGGCTTGGCCTCGTTCCGTACTCGCGAGCTTGGCCCCGAGTTAACTAACAACTGCCACTGACACCTCAATGGAACTAGCTCGTTGCACGATGGAATAGATAGGATATACAAATAACTTAGATTATGCATCTAGAGATACAAAACCCTAATAGAGCAAGCAATTAGGTACAAAATTGAAACGCGGGGCTTGCTACCTGGCGAATCCGATGAAACAGCGAGAAGAGGAACGACGTGCGGGGAACCACCGAATCACGAGGTAGGGTTAGGGTTCGTGGGTCATCGGCACTGGAGATGCGATGGCCAAGCGATGCAGTGATAGCGAATCAATAGCCAGGGTTAGCACTAAGCGGCACTCCGACGATGGATGGCACAGCACAACAGTGCTAGGGCACTGCAGGGGTGGTGCTATGGCTGCTGGTGCGAGGAGGGACAGCGCTGGATGGCACGCTAGACAACATGGTGGTACGGAGAGCTGCAGGGAGACGCACGTTCGGCGGTGCGCGGTGGTGCGGCGGTGTGGCTGCGGCGGCACGGGGGCTCGACTATAGGCAGTGCACGGTGGCGCGAGAAGACGCGTGGAGCTGCTGCGGCGGCGCAGGGAGCAGGGCAAACAGCGGCTAGGGCTTGCTGCAACGCGGATACGGGTAAGGGAGTACGGCGGCTCGCTTTATAAAGGGGTCCCCACAGGATGAAAAAGGAAACAGAGAAAAGTCCTAAAACCGCACGTAATCCATTGACTGGACGCTCCGGTGGCAGCGACCGGACGCTGCCACCCAGCGTCCGGTCGATTCTAAAGAGGTCCAAATCCTCTAGAATCATGACCAAACATGTCCGATGGACACCGATCGGATGCAGCCAGAGTCTAGTCAATACAGCCTTTGTCTTCTTCCACATGACCGGACATTGAAAGCTTTCTAACCGAACGCTGAAAGCCAGAGTCCGGTCACTCCTTCGCAGCAAGTTCACCTCCTGTGAACTAACCAGACGCTGGACATCAGAGTCCGGTGCTGCGTCCGGTCACTCTTACTTCAGCAAATCTTCAAAGTCCTTCTTGCTGCCTATTCCCAATCAAGTCCTAACTTGAATAAGATCCAAATAAACACCAATTAGGACTGATGTGAGTGACCTCTCTCAAACTCTCAAGTTTTTCAAAATATTTTACCTTAGGCTATAATTCTTTTTAAGAAAATAGGCAATAAGAGGGCAATTTGAAAACAAACGATAAACAACAATCATGCATATGCAATGCAATACTTGAAAGTAAATCTAGTTGCTTGTCAAGTTTGATCCAAGGTTAAGCTTCTTCACACGCTTTTTGGCGGTTATCTTAACCATGTTAGACAAGCCCTATATGCATTATGAAACATTAAACATATTGTATATTATAATGCAATGCAAGGGACAATACAAGCTCATCTTTTAGTGAAGTTACTAAAATCAAGCACATTGAGCTCATTCCGCAATCTACAAAATGTTGCCTCATCTAGCGGTTTAGTAAAGATATCCGCCAATTGATCCTCGGTCCTTACACCTTCTAGTGATATATCATTTTTAGCAATATGATCTCTAAGAAAGTGATGGCGGATATCTATGTGCTTGGTGCGAGAGTGTTGAACTGGATTATTTATAAGTTTTATCGCACTTTCATTGTCGCACAATAGAGGTACTTTATCTAGAACTACACCATAGTCTAGCAAAGTTTGTTTCATGTAAAGTATTTGTGCACAACAAGCACCCGCGATAATGTATTCCACTTCGGCGGTGGACAAAGCCACACTATTTTGCTTCTTGGAGGACCAAGACACAAGCGATCTACCGAGCAAATGGCACCCTCCGTATGTGATCTTTCTATCAACTTTGCAACCGGCATAATCCGAATTAGAATAGCCAACTAATTCAAATATAGCTCCTTTGGGATACCAAAGGCCAATGCTTGGCGTGTGTTTAAGATACCTAAGGATTCTTTTTACGGCAATTATATGAGTTTCCTTAGGATTAGCTTGAAACCTAGCACACATATACACACACTAAACATGATGTCGGACCTAGATGCGGTCAAATATAATAAGCTACCAATCATAGAGCGGTAGAGAGATTGATCAACCAGGTTACCTCCCTCATCTAGGTCGAGATGTCCATTAGATGGTATTGGTGTCTTGATTGGCTTACATTCATCCATCTTGAATCTCTTAACAAGGTCATTAGTATATTTCTCTTGAGAGATGAAAATCCCTTCTCTCATTTGCTTGACTTGAAAACCAAGAAAGAATGTAAGCTCTCCAATCATTGACATCTCGAACTCCTTCGACATCAATTCACCAAACTCTTTGCATGAATCTTCATTTGATGATCCAAAGATGATATCATCAACGTACACTTGACAAATGAAGATATGCCCATCAAGCTTCTTGGTGAATAGTGTGGTGTCGACCTTCTCAATGGTGAAGCCCTTCTCAATGAGGAAGTCCCGAAGGCGCTCATACCAAGCTCTTGGGGCTTGCTTAAGCCCATATAATGTCTTGGACAACCTATAAACATGATTAGGATATCTAGGGTCTTCAAACCTGAGAGGTTGATCAACATAGACTAGTTCATTAATAAAGCCATTTAAAAATGCACTTTTCATATCCATTTGATAAAGTTTTATTTCATGATGTGATGCATATGCAAGGAGGATACGGATGGCTTCTAATCTTGCAACTGGGGCAAATGTCTCTCCAAAATCCAAACCTTCAACTTGAGAGAACCCCTTTGCAACTAGTCTTGCCTTATTCCTCACAACAACACCTTGATCATCTTGCTTGTTTTGGAACACCCACTTTGTTCCAATGACTCTTGCACCTTTTGGCCACTCTTTAAGAGTTCAAACTTCATTGCGGGTGAAGTTGTTCAACTCTTCATACATTGTATTTATCCAATCCAGATGTTGAAGAGCTTCTTCTACCTTAGTAGGCTCAAAGCAAGAGACAAAAGAGTGATGAGCAATAAATGAAGCAAGTTTTTGAGATCGAGTCATTACACCCTTTGATGGATTCCCTAAGATGAGATCTTATGGATGGTCTTGAAGTAGAGGTGTATTTCTTCTATTGACCACTTGAGGGAGAGGTTGTGGAGCATCAATATCTTGTGCTTGTACCATCATTTGTTCATGGGAGACATGAGTATCTTCATTTTCTACTCTTCCATCTTTTTCACCATCTTGTGGCACACTTGATGAAGAAGGTGGATCAATCACTTGTACATCATCTTCATTATCTTTAGGCTTGATGTCTCCAATCAGAATGTTCTTCATAGCCTCCCTCGATGGTTCACCTACACACAAGAGATCAAGCTTTAGGAACCCAAACTTGTTGAGGGCCCTTCACCTTCTCAACAAATGACTTTGCAACCTAAATTTTCTTAGGCCTATTCTTGTTGGGAGGACCTAAGAACATCACTTTCATCTTTCCACTAGAATCCTTTCTAAGCATGTAGTGAGCATTGAAGGCAAAAGGTCTAGCATGCTTGGGCAAGGGTTGTGGTGGTGGAGTTTGACACTCATGAGCAAAGTGGCCTTCTTGTCCATACTCAAAACATCTCTTTGGCTTTGGCTTGGACTTATGTTGTTGTTGTTGTTGAGCTTGAGCCTTCTTCTCTTGATTTGCCAAGTACCCAATGCCACTTCTATCCATCTTCATGACGGTGTTCATAAGTAGCTCACTTTGAAGATGCTTGCCTCTAGTGAACTTGTTCAATTCAATCATAAGATGCTCTTTCTCCAACTTGAGCTTCTTGTTTTCTTCCTTAAGAGCATCATTGCTCTTCTCTTCCTTGAGCTTCTTGTTCTTATCCTTGAGCTTCTCATTCTCAAGAATCAAACCATCATCATGGATAGCCCTGGATAACGAGCCAGCTCGGCTCATTTGGGCTCGGCTCGTTCTGGCTCGTTAAGATAACGAGCTAGCTCGGCTCGGCTCGTTATCCTAATGAGCCAGAAAGCCAGCTCGGCTCGGCTCGTTAAAAGCTCGAGCTGGCTCGTTAAGCTCACGAGCCAGGTATAAAAAATACACAAAATATAATATTTGCATTTATCTAAAGTTTGAGAATAATAATAATACAAAAGAAATGCATCTAGACCAGTTACCAGTCAATTTATAGGGTCTAGACCAGTTACCAGTCAATTGTAAAGTGCAAGATATGAAGTAATACAAAAACTAATACAAGTTTTGATATTTTTTTTCCTGGAAGCTTGGCTCGTTTAGCTCGCGAGCGGCTCGCGAGCTAGCTCGAGTTGGCTTGTTATAGCTAACGAGCTAAAATCTTGGCTCGGCTCAGCTCGTTATCATAACGAGCCGAGCCGAGCCAAGTCGAGCCAGCCACGAGCCGAGCGAGCTAACGAGCTTCGAGTTTTTCGTCCAGCCTTA
The DNA here is from genome assembly GCF_019320115.1 of Miscanthus floridulus. Taxonomy (NCBI): domain Eukaryota; kingdom Viridiplantae; phylum Streptophyta; class Magnoliopsida; order Poales; family Poaceae; genus Miscanthus; species Miscanthus floridulus. The sequence continues at coordinate 10,411,105 of NC_089597.1, forward strand.
ATCATGAACAATAGTTTCTAGCACAATAGACTTGGTGGTTTTGAGTTCTTTAAGATCTTTCTTGAGCTTTTCATTGTCATTCTTGAGCTTGACAAACTCATCATAATCATCGGCTTCAACCACTTGCTTGCCCTTGCTACTAGAACTTTGCTCAATGCTCTCAATAATCAAGTCATCATATGATGTAGCTATATCAAACTTAACAACATCATTAGTAGCATCATGTGGCTCATTGGATAAGAATTCTTGAGCAATAACAAGAGTATCATGATTAACCTTAAGAGTGGTATATTCTTCTCTTAGCTTGTTGTGGCTAGTGATGAGCTCATTATGTGTCCTCTCAAGTTTATCATATTTATCTTTAAGCTCTTTCTTAGAAGATTTGAGCTCCTTGAGTTTGAATGTTATAGCATCATTTGCTTCTCTAAGCTCAACACTAGCCTTTTCGGCTATATCACATTTAGCTAAAAGTGTATCATTTTTAGCTTCTAACTTCTCATTTTTAGCTCTAGTTTTTTATAATGATCTTAGTGTATTATTTTAGCAATCTAGCAAGATCATCATAAGTAGGTGATTCATATTCATCATCATCACTAGCATGCTCATCATCACTACTATCATCATTGTTTGATACCTTGCGGTCACCCTTGGCCATAAGGCATAGGTGTGTAGAGGATGATAGCGGTGGTGGCGATGAAGATGATGAAGAGTTGATAACAATTGCGGCCACCTTCTCATTGTCACTATCATCATCGGATGAGGTACTAGATGAGTCAATGTCCATGAGCCAATCACCGACAATGTATGCCTTTCCACTCTTCTTCTTCTTGTGGAAATCCCTCTTCTTGCCATCTCTCTTCTTGTATGGCTTGTTCTTCTTCTTCTCTTCTTCTTCTTCATTACTTGAGTCATCTTTCTTGCCCTTGTATTTGTTCTTGAACTTGTCTTTCTTGGGCTTAGTGCATTAGTGTGCTAGATGACCAAGTTCTCCACAATTGAAGCAATCCATCTCGGAGATTGGCTTCCTTCTAGAGCTAGTAAAGAACTTCTTCTTCTTGCCATCAAACTTGATGCCACTCTTATTAAGCTTCTTTAGCATCTTGGCGGTCTTCTTTGCCATGAGAGCAAGACTTTCATCATCAACTTCATCTTCACTTGAGCTCTCATACTCAAGTCTTGCTTTGCGCTTCTCTTGACTAGCTTTGAATGCTAAGTCCTTATCTTTCTTCTTGGTAGAGGATGAGCCATCTTGTGGTGTGATGTGCATGTACATCTCATGAGCATTGATCTTTCCCAAGATTTGTGTCGGTGTAGCGGTGGAAAGATCACCTTGATATAGCACGGTCACAATATGCCCATATTTGTTAATGGGAAGGACACTCAAGATCTTTCTTACAACATCGGATGGTTGCATTTGAGTGCGTCCAAGCCCATTGACTTCCTCTACAAGAATATTCAAATGTGAATACATTTCATTAGCACATTTCTTAGGAAGCATTTCAAAAGAGTTGAGTTTTTCATGACAAGATGATAGTGTTCCTCATGCTCACTCTTAGTTCCCTCATGGAGCGCACAAATGTCCGACCATAGTGCATGGGCGTCTTTATGGTTCCTCACCCGATTGAACACATCTTTGCAAAGACCTCTAAAGATGGTGTTTTGAGCCTTTGCATTTCACTTCTCGTAATTCACCTCATCGCCTTGTAGGTTAGCAGCATCCTGAGGTTTTGGGAAGCCTTGTGAGGCGGCTCTAAGTATACCAATATCTAGAGCCTCTAGATACGCCTCCATGCGAATTTTCCAATAAGGAAAGTCATCTTCCTCAAAGATAGGAGGAGGTCCATCCTCGTGAGACATCTTGCTCTAGGCGGTTAAGCCTAAATACGTGAGCACGAGGCTCTGATACCAATTGAAAGGATCAAGATGCCCAAGAGGAGGGGTGAATTGGACTAATTCTAAATTTCTTTGCAATAAATAAATCCTATGGTTAGCCCAATTAACCACTTGTGCCTAGAAAGTGTTTCTAATTGTTCTACCGCACAAAAGACTTGCAACCTAAGTTCCAATCCTACTCTAGCATGACAATTCTATGAATATAAAGATAAGAATTGAATTGCTCAAAGTAAATAGAGAAGGAGGAACACGGTGATGTTTTGCCGAGATATCAGAGAGTCGCCACTCCCCACTAGTCCTCATTGGAGCACCCGCGCAAGGGTATAGCTCCCCCTTGATCCGCGTAAGGATCAAGTGCTCTCTACGGGTTGATTCTTTGATACTCTGTCGCGGTGAATCACCCACAACCGCTCACAACTTGAGTTGGGTCATCCACAAGCTCTCTGGATGATCACCAAGCTCCCAATCACCACCAAGCCGTCTAGGTGATGGCGATCACCAAGAGTAATAAGCACGAACTCTCACTTGACCACGACAAGCCTAATGAGAAGGTGGATACACACTTTGCTACTCTTGATCTTCACTAATGAGGGCTCTCTTTGGGATTCTCAAATCTCAATCACCTCACTAGGACCTTGCTCTTCTTGGCACTCTCTAAGATGTTTCTCAGCTATTGGAATGAGCAAAAGTACCCCCACACACAAGCGGAGGTTGTATTTATGTAAGTGCAATCAAGCCCTATTGTGGGTTTTGGCATTGATGACCACCAAATTAGAGTACTAATGAGATTTATCGAGATGACAAGTAGGAAATTAGAAAATGAGGATGATGTACAGGTTGCAGGTGTCCTAATTATAAAAGGTGGCTAGACCTAGCTCAAAGGATGTTTAAATTCTTTTATGTTTTGAAATTGAGTTTAGGAAAAGCCGTACTATTAAGAGAGATTTTAGGACAGTTGGTCAACTGTTGAACCAGATGCTCAAATTTATAGATTTACATCCTCTCACGTAGTCAAAATAGCCAGCCAAATTTCATATCATCTTACCTGTTTTGGCTAGGGCAGTAGTGCCGCCCTGTTAAGAGCGGCAGTGCCGCCCTTAACTGACCGTTGGGCTCGAGGGGTATTTATACCCTTCAGGCCCGGCCCACAATGGTCATCTTTCTCACTGAGTCATTCAGCTCGAAACAAGATAGAACCAAAGCTCACCCCTCTCCTCCATTGTTGCTCAACCATCCCTCAAGCAAATCCTTGATTCCAACCATCAAAACTTGAGAGAAAAGGTAGTAAAACTCAATTGGAGAGAAGATCCACTGATTCCCAAAGTCTAAGAGCATTTGATTCATGTTTGGCTGGCGGTTCTAGGGTTTGTTACTCTTGAAACTTGCTCCTAGCTGGCTAGGCATCACCCTTGCGCTTGCTAACTCGTGTGGCAACCTTGGGAGGTCTGTAACCTCATTCAAAAGCTAAGAAATCACCTCTCATCACAAGAGTTTACTCTCTTGATTTGAGAACGAGGGTAAGGCAAGCCTTTGTGGCAAGCCCAAGCCATTTGTGGCTTCCTCAACAACGTGGACCTAGGCAAATCTTTGTGGTGAGCTGAACCACAGGATAAATCTTGTGTCTTACGTATTTCATCTTGTTTACTTGCTATTTTTAGCTCATTGCTAGTTGTTGTTAGGGTTTAGTTGCTTGATCCACTCTTGTGTGGAGTTTCTGTGGTATTCAGTCTTTGAACTGGATATTGTCTTTCTATTATAGGAGTAAGCAGCTAGTGGGGTCAGGTTTATCTCTGTAAAATCACAACTATATTAGATTTATATTCGTAGATCGGCAGTGCCGCCCTCTGTTCTAATAGAGTTTTGAGTTTAATTTTTATAGGCCTATTCACCTCTCCTCTAGGCCTTCTTTAACTTCCTATAGATCCTACAAGTGGTATCGGAGTGAGGTTATTTCGTATACGCTTCACCGCATGAAGTATGGAAGAAGGAGGAGGTTCGAGGACCGTTCGCAATGCGGATGCAAGTGGTGTGCACGTCGAGGATGTTAGCAGCAGCAGTGAGCTGTCCATGTTGACAGCAAGTGACACCACCATCAAAGAACCCAAGACCACCGATGTCGAAAGAAGAAAGGCAAGAAAAGAAAGAAAAGCCGCTAAGATCGCAACAAGAGAAGCTAGAGAAAAGAAGAAGTAAGAGCAACGGCTTAAAGACAAGAAGAAGAGAAAAGAAGCTAGAAGAATCACAAGAGAGGCAAGAGCCAAAAGAAGGGCAGCAAGAGCTCAAGAGCAAGAGAAGAATGAGTATGATGCATCATCTAGTGAGCTCTCTAGTTGCTCAGATGACGGAGATGATGATGTGTCATACCATGCTTCAAAAGATAGCAAGAAAGTAAAGAGCAAGGACAAGAAGGATAGCAATGACAAGGGCAGCAACAACAACAACAAGAAATATGCCACCGTATCCTTTAATTATTTTTATTTGTCTAACCATAATAAAAGGTCCTTTATCAATGTACCCGTGGGCAAGTTGCCTCATTTTGATGGGACAAACTTTGCCAAGTTGAAGCACTTGATGAGCGCCTATCTTGTAGGTCTTCACCCCGGTCTTTGGGAGATTGTGGTGAATGGATTGTAGCCACTGGAAGATCCCAAAGTGCCAACAAATGAAGAGTTAGCTGCTGTCCATCTCAATGGCCAAGCCACAAGCATTCTTCTTAGTGCCTTGGATGGAAATGAGTACAACCGAGTGATGAATGTCAATGTTGCAAAATAGATTTGGGACACTTTACATCTAGCACATGAAGGTGTTGATAAGGTGAGGAAAGCAAAGATTAATTTGTTGATGGCTAAGCTCAATAGGTTCATGATTGTTGATGGAGAGGGGCCACAAGAGATGTTTGATAGATTGATGACCTTGGTGGGCAAGATTAGAGGCTATGGATGTGATGAGCTTGATGATCACAAAGTGGTGAAGGTTATGTTGGAAGCCTACTCACCAAGAAATGAGACCGTAGTTACCTTGATTAGAGATAAGAAGAAGTTTGAGCACTTCACACCTAATGATGTGCTTGGAAGATTGTTAACGTTTGACATACAAAGAGAAGAAGCCAATGAGAGGAGAAGACTTGGTGAGTTGCAAGCCAAGCTAGAAGGCATGAAAATCAAGGAAGTAGCTCTCAAGGCAAATAAATGAAGCGATCAAGGCACCTCCAACAAGGCAAAGGGTAGCAAGCAAGCATCAACAAGTCAAACCAAGGAAATCAAGCCAACTCCACAAAATGATGATCCAAGTTCATCCTCAAGTGAAGATGAAGATGATGAGGCTGATTACATGAACATTGATAACATGGCTTTGTTTATGAAGAGCTATCACAAGGGGCTAAAAAAGAATGGGTATAAAATAGTGCAAAGAAGGTTCCTAAACAAGAAGAAGAGAACTTGTTACAGTTGTGGTAGCACGGAGCACTTCATTGCTAAGTGTCCCTATGACAAGAAAGAAAACAAATACAAAAGGGACAACAATGAAGGCAAGCATGAACACAAAAGGAGATACAAGCAAATGAGAGAGGCATATATTGGGCATGAGTGGGACTCAACTAAGGAGTCAAGTGATGAGAATGTGAAGGTTGCAACCGTGGCCATTCAAAAGTTATTCTCTACACCAAGGCTCTTCAACAACATGTTTGATGATGATGACCACCGCTCCACTCACATTTGTCTTATGGCAAAGGGTGAGAAGGTAAAATGAAGAACCAAATCTCCTCCACCTCCTAGTGACATCTTTAGTAGTGAACTTAGTGATTCTAGTGATGATGATACTAGTGATGTTGAGAAATATGCTAAATTAACTAAAAAGTTGGATCCTAAGACCAAGCTCTTCATCATAAATCTAATGGAGGAATTAGAAAGTGTCAAAGCCGAGCTAGCCGATAGAGATGAATATCTTGAGGAAACCAAAAAGATGTATATTGGCTGCAAGGAAGCTTTTGAGTTAGAGAGAAGTGAGGTGAACTCTTTAAACAAGGCCTTGGCCGAAGAACAAAGAGAACATGCTCTCACAAAGAAGGCAAATATTGCACTTAATGACAAGTATTGTGTCTTAATTGAAAAGCACAATAAAATTGAGAAGCAATATAATCTTCTATGTGAGAGCACCCTACTTCCCTCTAACACAAATGACACTTCTATTCCCTCCACTAGCCAAGAATGTGGAAAATGCTATAATCTTGACTTAAATGTTTATTCCACTAACCTTGCAAACTTGGAGGTTATGAAAAAAGAGATTGCTAGGCTCAATGTTATGTTAGGCAAAAGGTGTATGGAAGGCAAGTAACCTGCTGGTGGCAAAGTTGAAAAACCAAAAAGACCACAATACAAAGGTGGAAGAAATCCACGCATCAAGGATGGGCTTGGGCACACTCATGGAGGTAAAACCAATGGGAGAAAGGTAATCAATGGATATGAGTGTGTTCAGTTCATAAGCAAAGGGTAGGAAGGTATAGATAGGTCTGCACAGATGGTGGCACAAGGCCAGCCCAGAGCAGCACTGCAGCCTATGGGCAGCAGTGCCGCTGTGAAGGGCGGCAGTGCCGCCCCCCATAGAAAAGGGAAGACCACCTTCTCCTCCTTTGCTCATGTCAAGCCCAAGAAGAAGGTGTTTTATCCTGAGCAGGTTGTCCAGAAACCAAAGAAATCTATCTGGGTCACTCCAAATAGATATGTTTATCAACTAAAGGCAAAAGCACCTCAACAATGTTTGAATTCCAACTTTGTTTTGCAGCACAATAGCAAGGGGGAAATGTTTACCAAGTTTGTTGGCAATGGTTGAAATGTTTATCATAATGCTTTCATTTGGGTTCCTAAAGTTCTTGTGACTAACATGCAAGGCCACAAGAATGTTTGGGGACCTAAAACTAGGAACTAAACTTGTATTGTAGGCTTACTCCTCCGGTGGGTCAAGTTGGGTGCTTGACAGCAGCTGTACAAATCATATGACCGGAGAAAGGAGTATGTTCTCATCATATTCTCCAACTACAAATTCAGATGAGAATATTATATTTGGTGACAATTCAAAAGGGGGTGTGATTGGACTTGGTAAAGTAGCTATTACACTTGATCATTCAATTACAAATGTCTTACATGTTGATTCCTTGAAGTACAATCTGTTGTCTGTCTCTTAATTATGTGAGATGGGTTATAATTGTCTCTTCATGGATAAGGGTGTGGAAGTCTCTAAGAGGGAGGATTCCTCAATTGTCTTTACGGGTTAGCTCAAGAACAAGCTTTACCTAGTTGATTTCAGCAAAAGTAAAGCTAAGCTTGAGACCTATTTAGTGGCAAAATCTAGCATTGGTTGGCTATGGCACCGCCAACTAGCTCATGTTGGGATGAGGAACTTGGCCAAACTCCTAAAAGACAACCACATTCTTGGACTAACCAATATTTAATTTGAGAAAGACAGGATTTGTAGTGCTTGCCAAGCCGGAAAGCATGTAGGTGTACCTCACCCACCAAAGAGCATCATGACCACCACACAACCGTTGGAGTTGATTCACATGGATCTCTTTGGACTGGTCGCCTACCTAAGCATAGGGGGTAACAAATATGGTCTAGTTATTGTTGATGATTATTCCCGCTTCACTTGGGTGTTCTTTGTTTATGATAAGTCCCAAGTGCAAGAGAAAGTCAAGATATTTGTGAGAAGGGCACAAAGGGAGTTCGGTCTTCCTATCAAAAAGATAAGAAGTGACAATGGGACCGAATTCAAGAACACTCTAGTTGAAGAGTTTCTTGATGATGAGGGCATCAAGCATGAGTTTTCAACTCCTTACACCCCTCAACGAAATGGTGTAGTAGAGAGGAAGAACCGTACACTTCTTGATATGGCAAGGACAATGCTAGATGAGTACAAGACGCCGGACCTTTTTTGGAGTGATGCCGTCAACACCGCTTGCCATTCCATCAACTGCCTCTACTTACACAAGAAACTCAAGAAGACTTCATATGAGCTTCTAACCGGTAACAAAACAAAGGTGTCATACTTTAGAGTGTTTGGGTGCAAGTGCTTTATACTTAACAAAAGACCCAAAACCTCTAAATTCGCACCTAAAGTTGATGATGTCATTCTTCTTGGTTATGGATCAAATGAGCATGCCTATCGTGTCTTCAACAAAACCATGGGTAGAGTTGAAGTCACGGTAGATGTGACATTTGATGAATCTAATGGCTCTCAAGTGGAGCAAGTTGATTCAAGTGTTGTAGGAAAGGAGGATCCACCATGTGAAGCAATCAAGCAAATGGCTATAGGCGACATTAGGCCACAAGAAGATCGAGCCACTGATGATGAGGATCCACAGGATGTTGCTGCATAAATTTCTACTGACGTACTCCATCGACAAGGGCGGCACTCACCTGCTGAAAATCAGTAGGGCGATAGTGCCGCTCCTGAGGGTGGCAGTGCCGCCCCATCCACCTCAGCAACAGCTACTTCAACTCCTACTCCACCACTTCAAGGGCTTAACTTGGAGCCTATCTTTGAACAAGAAGAGGCTAAGGGTCTAGAAGAAGAACAAGGAGGTGTTGAGCATCCAAGGCTATGTCACACTATACAATGAGATCACCCCGTTGACAATATCCTTGGGAGCATTCAAAAGGGGGTAATGACTTATTCACATTTAGCAAATTTTTATCAATATTACTCGTTTGTTTCCTCTTTGGAACCTCTCAAGGTAGAACAAGCACTTGGAGATCCGGATTGGGTCATGGCCATGCAAGAAGAGCTCAACAACTTCGAGAGAAATCAAGTGTGGAACTTGGTGGAAAGGCCCAATACCAATGTCATTGGTACCAAATGGGTCTTCCGCAACAAGCAAGATGAAAATGGCGTGGTGACAAGGAACAAGGCAAGATTGGTGGCCCAAGGCTTCACTCAAGTAGAGGGCTTGGACTTTGAAGAAACATATGCATCGGTGGCAAGACTTGAAGCAATTCGAATGCTTCTAGCCTTTGCTGCCCATCATGACTTCAAGCTATACCAAATGGATGTTAAGAGTGCATTCCTCAATGGCCCAATATAAGAGTTGGTATATGTGGAGCAGCCACCGGGATTTGAAGATCCCAAGTTCCCCAACCATGTCTATAAACTCCAAAAGACGCTCTATGGGATTAAGCAAGCACCAAGAGCATGGTATGAATGCCTTAAGGAATTCTTACTCAAACAAGGCTTTGAAATAGGCAAAGATGATCCTACACTCTTTACTCACAAAGTTGAAAATGATATATTTGTGTGCCAAATATATGTCGATAACATAATATTTGGTAGTACTAATCATGTATATTGTCATGAGTTTAGTAGGATCATGACTAAGAGATTTGAGATGTCCATGATGGGTGAGCTAAAGTTCTTCCTTGGATTTCAAATTAAGCAAATGAAGGAAGGGACATTCATTAGCCAAACCAAGTACACCCATGATATGCTTAAAAAGTTCGACATGGTGAATGCCAAGCCTATCAAAACTCCCATGCCAACCAATGGACATCTTGATCTAAATGAAGAAGGGAAAGCCGTGGACATCAAGGTATATCGCTCCATGATTGGCTCTTTACTTTACTTATGTGCATCTAGGCTGGACATAATGCTTAGTGTGTGCATGTGTGCTAGATTTCAAGCCAACCCAAAAGAGTGTCATTTAATGGCTATTAAAAGAATCTTGAGATATTTAGTACACACTCCTAACCTTGGCTTGTGGTATCCCAAGGGCTCCAAGTTCAATCTACTTGGCTATTCGGATTTCGATTATGCCGGTTGCAAGGTAGATAGAAAAAGCACTTCGGAGACATGTCAATTCCTTGGACGGTCCCTAGTGTCTTGGAGTTCAAAGAAGCAAAATTGTGTAGCCCTTTCCACCTCCGAGGCCGAGTATGTTGTAGCCGGTGCATGTTGTGCTCAACTACTTTGGATGAGGCAAACCCTTCGTGATTTCGGATGTCAATTCACCAAAATCCCATTCTTGTGTGACAATGAAAGTGCCATAAAGCTTGCAAACAATCCCGTAAGCCACTCAAGAACCAAACATATAGACATCCGACATCATTTCTTGAGAGACCATGAAATCAAAGGAGATATCGAAATTCGTCATGTGAGCACCGAAAAACAACTAGCCGATATATTCACTAAGCCTCTTGATGAGTCAAGGTTTTGTGCTTTGCGTAGTGAGCTAAATATACTTGATTCTCGTAACATGGTTTGAAACATGGCACACCTCTGTTTGACAACCTAGTGATATAGGAAAATAATTTAAAAGGATACTATATTGTGTTTCAAAACTATTTCAAAAGGCCAACTAAGTGTCATGATCATTGTCTGTATTGTTGACTGCTTACTGGTCATGATATTTAGAAAATATATATCCATATCTAAGGTCAAGAAGGTCATAGAGTGTTAGCGTAATCTTTGCAAAATTGGCAGGGCGGCAGTGCCGCTCTTAATGGCTAGCAGTGCCGCTCTCAGAAAACTGGGCCATTTTCTGCCAATTTTGGCTGGGTTGCGGGGCCCGTTTTCTTCTATATATTTCTTTCTCTGGCCCCCGACTCAACTCTTCCCTTCTCTCCCAGCCGACGCCGACGCCCATGCTCCTCTCTTCTTCTCTCTCAAGCATGTGCCGCCGCCGTTCCTTGCGGCCTACCACTTCGGTAGTGCCGCCCCTGCAGCCGGCTGAGTCTTCTCATCACTGGTCCCTGCAGGAAGCTCCTGGCTGAGCCCCTTCTCCTCTTCTCCCCCCACTCCAACGTTTTGGAAGCAAGGTAAAACCCTAACCCCATTTGATCTATGCAATGTGAAGCTTTTAGTCATGGATTCCTATTTCTAGGGCGAGTATGAAGGGTTTAGAAAGGTTTTTGATGGTTGAATCGGATTGATTTTGAATTTCATCGGTTGGATGATTTTGGGGAGTGCGGCAATGTCGCCCATGGGACCATCAATGGCACCTCTAGTAGATTCTAACTGCTATACTCAATCTCATAAAATCAATGAAGTTCATAATGGATTGGATTCATTTATCAAAATTGTTTCTAAAGCTTTTCATATTCAATCTTTCAAATCCATGGCTAGGGTTTCATATATTTTTCATTTAGACTGTGATTATGAAATTGTGATGATGGATAGACACTGTTGAAAGAAGGATTTAGCCATAACGAGAAAGGTGAAAATAAACTGGTGAATCAACTGAGGGCGGCAGTGCCGGCCTCAAGGGGCAATAGTGCCGGCCTCAGGGGGTGGCAGTGCCACCCTACTATGCTGATTCCAAATCCAGCAAAGCTTCCTGTGTCATTTTCAAAATTCTTTTTTCTTGTTAAAACCTGCTTGCAGCTGTTTCTAACTCATTATCTTATATAGTTTCTTATCAAGTCTCTTTTAAATTGCATAGATGGACCGAGGAAAAAGAAAGGTGATGACAACTAAGCAAAAGGTCAAGAGAGGCAAGGGACATGCAACCTATATTCCTAATGACAGAAATCTTGATGAAGACCTTACTGAAGAAGAAAGAATTCGGAAGATGGGAATGACCATTCGTGTATGGCCTGATTCTCCTCTGCACATTTCAAAGTTTGATAGCAGCTACATAAGAGATAACACTGATGTGTTCAACCTCAATCCTCCCCAAAACAGTGACAATCATAAGGTCATTGATTATTCTATGAGTTAGAAGAAGACTAGTAAAGCTAGAGAGATTGATCCTTACTCCTCTGACAGATCCAATGGCATTGATTATAGATTTTGGAATGCCTTCTAATCTGATTTTTATGCCATAGCCATCCTATCCAAGTCAAAGGGCAAGATTAGCAAGATGCAGTATATTGATTTTAGTGACTTGGAGAGCAGAGATGATCATCAGTTTGCTACAGCCATCAAGACCTATGATCGCTTTGAGATGACAGACATCATGAGTTTCAGGTATGATTGGAATAGGGAGATTCTTATATAGTTTCATGCCACTTACTATTGGAACAGGGAAGTGGATAAGCTTCATTGGATGACTGATGGGCGACATTATCACATTGATTTTGTCACCTTCTGTCGTATTCTTGGTTTTGGACACATCCACAGGGGATATGAGAGGATTCATAATGAGCGTCGTCTTGAGCCCATGGAAGTAAGCTTCATGTGGGAGGATCAAAATCTTGTAGTTCCTGATTGGTTAAAGACCAAGCTCAAGAGCTTCTATTACATCATGAACAATCTTTTCAGGATCACTCTTAACCCTAAAGACAATACAATAGATTTGAATGGCTATATCACTAATGTGTTGTCTAGGTTTCCCAGCTGTGAAAAGTTTAATGTTCCAAGATTTATTTAGGTTGAGCTAGCATATGCTTTGGATGATGGGAGGAGATCTTTGCCCTATGTTCCTTACCTCATGTTTATAATTGAGAGTGACTGGCATGTAGTTCCCTAAGGATAGTGAGCACACTATTTACAAGATCAAAAAGACCCATGGTGGCTTAGAAGGACTTGACTTAGCTACTCAGCACACTGGGTCTAGAGAACTTGAGATAGTGGGGCAGTAGGCCTTCACTTTTCTGTAGCTGCACATAGAAATATTCCTAAGCCATCCAGGGCTAGGGAATAAAAGAAGAAGTCAAAGTGCAGGAAGATGAGTGCACGGATGAAGGTAATCTTTGCTCATTGTGCATATGCTTCACAGACTATTTATGAGGATAGAATGGAAAATAGGGAAGCTGTGAGGCATGCTAGGGAGATGGCAGGGCTGCCACCACTTCCACCAGTGTAGTCACCACCTCAGTTTCCTAACTTGCCTCGCATTTCTTCTTCTGATGAGGAGCAGGATCAGCCACATGAGCATCATGATGAACAGCCAGATGATCAGCAGTATGGGCACTCATATGAGCCATTCAGTCCGTACTATGGGTATCCACCGGGGTAGCATTTTGAGGAGCCCCCAAGGCAGCAGGACCTTGGTGCAGAGATTCACCCTACAGAGACCGATCCACAAGTTCAGGCAGCTTTGTTTCGCACATATTCTAGGAGACCGCGTCCTTCGACGGACCAGCTAGGGCCTTCTACTTCAGCTGGGGCAGCACCTCCGCGATGATCAGTACGCTTCACTTCACACACTCATGTCACCGGACGTGCCCGCGTTGACTCCGACAGTGATGAGTGACTTATTTTCTTTCTTTTTGGTACTTGATGCTAAAGGGGAAGAAAATTAGAGGGGTCAACGTCAATAGATTTTTTATGCCCTGGGTTGCTGCGCTTCTTGTTTAGATCCGATGAGAGTAGTTGTTAGGTTGTGAGTTTGAGAGTCGCTCAAAACTCTATTTTATGAAATATGCTACTTTGTGACTTAATTTGCTTCAGATATGGACATGTATTCATGGTTACTATTTTAGCTTGTCATATTCTGAGTTTAGATTGTTTTATATTCATATGATCTGCTGTAGAAATCTGATTGCTACCTGACCGATATAAGCAGGACGGTAGTGCCGCCCTCTGTGGCCGATAGTGCCGCCCTGTGCTGTATCAGCCAGAGTCTTGTGTGCTTGAACTGATATGACCTGTCATATGCATCACTTTTATTCCTGTGACACTTTGTTCAGCACCCCACAGCAGGCATGGATGTAGGGGGAGGTTCCCATCACACCTAAAATGTGAATTGTGACCTTTCATGCCAAATTGAGAATTCAAATCTCTATTCACATATTTAGGGGGAGGCTCCTACACCTATGGTTCGAAAATCTTAGTTTAGATTTCATATCTTTTGTAAGCTCTAATTAGGTTGTCATCAATCACCAAAAAGGGGGAGATTGTAAGTGCAATCAAGCCCTATTGTGGGTTTTGACGTTGATAACCACCAAATTAGAGGACTAATGAGATTTATCGAGATGACAAGCACGGAATCAGAAAATGAGGATGATGTACAGGTTGCAGGTGTCCTAATTACAAAAGGTGGCTAGACCTAGCTCAAATGAGGTTTAAATTCTTTTATGTTTTGAAATTGAGTTTAGGAAAAGCCATACTATTAAGAGGGATTTTAGGACAGTTGGTCAACTGTTGAACCAGATGCTCAAATTCACAGATTTACATCCTCTCACCTAGTCAAAACAGCCAGCCAAATTTCATATCATCTTACCTGTTTTGGCTAGGGCGGCAGTGCCGCCCTATTAAGAGCGGCAGTGCCGCCCTTAACTGACCGTTGGGCTCGAGGGGTATTTATACCCTTCAGGCCCAGCCCACAATGGTCATCTTCCTCACTAAGTCATTTAGCTCGAAACAAGACAAAACCAAAGCTCACCTCTCTTCTCCATTGTTGCTCAACCATCCCTCAAGCAAATCCTTGATTTCAACCATCAAAACTTGAGAGAAAAGGCAGCAAAACTCGATTGGAGAGAAGATCCACTAATTCCCAAAGTCTAAGAGCATTTGGTTCATGTTTGGCTGGTGTTTCTAGGGTTTGTTACTCTTAGAGCTTGCTCCTAGCCGGCTAGGCATCACCCTTGCGCTTGCTAACTCGTGTGGCAGCCTTGCGAGGTTTGTAACCTTATTCAAAAGCTAATAAATCACCTCTCACCACAAGAGTTTACTCTCTTGATTTGAGAACGAGGGTAAGACAAGCCTTTGTGGCAAGCCCAAGCCTTTTGTGGCTTCCTCAACAACGTGGACCTAAGTAAACCTTTGTGGTGAGCTGAACCACGGGATGAATCTTGTGTCTTAAGTGTTTCATCTTGTTTACTTGCTGTTTTTAGCTCATTGCTAGCTGTTGTTAGGGTTTAGTTGCTTGATCCACTCTTGTGTGGAGTTTCTATGGTATTCAGTCTTTAAACTGGATATTGTCTTTCTATTGTAGGAGTAAACAGCTAGTGGGGTCAGGTTTATCTCTGTAAAATCACAACTGTATTAGATTTATATTCGTAGATCGGCAGTGCCGCCCTGAAAGGCCGGCAGTGCCGCCCTCTATTCTAATAGACTTTTAAGTTAAATTTTTACAGGCCTATTCACCCCCTCTAGGCCTTCTTTAACTTCCTGTAGATCCTACAATTTATAACACCGGTTGAAAAACGAACCGTTATGTGCCTCTGCGGGGTGACCGGACGCTCCGGTCGTGTTGACCGGACGCTCCGGTCGTGTTGACCGGACGCTCCGGTCAGTAATCCTGAACTCCAGTGGTAAAGGGTTGAGCGAACGCTGGCCAGCGTCCGGTCAGCACTGATCGGACGTGTCTGGTTACATTTTCCCTTCACTGGAACCTTATTGATGTCGACCAGACTCTGGACCCCAGCGTCCGATCACTTGTTGAGCAGCGTCCGGTTAGTAGCCAGAACCTGATCAGCGTCCGGTCAGCATTGACCGGACACGTCCGATCAGGATTCTCCCTCTCTAGGACCTTACTGGAGTCGACCGGACGCTGGTCCTCAGCGTCCGATGACTTGACCTCGCAGCGTCCGGTCACTTCCAGACGCTTTCACCTTGGTCAAATGAACTGATCGGACCCTGAGCCAGCGTTCGGTCACACCGGAGCTAGCGTCCGGTCAGTATTTGACTCTCCATTCACTTTCAACTCTCGAACATATGTGAATAAAGTTTGCTCCATTGGATCAAAGGGCTGTTGTGGAGCTACCTAGTGCTAGTTTTAACAAGTGTGCACCACACCTAACTCACTAGACTCACCTAGGTCAAGCTACCCGTTCATACCCCGTTAATAGTACGGCCAAAGGAAAAACAAAGTTCTAAACTACTCTAAGTGTCTCTCTAACTCCAAACGACACTTAGAACTAGTCCATCCTTAACCTTGTCATTCATCCTTTGAAAACCAAAACGATTTCCATCGTAGGGGCATGACAACCATGATTGCCCAATCGATCTCCATTACCGTGACCTAACTTATTTGTTTCTGCAAAACACACATTAGTCATAGTAATCACATATTGTCATTAATTACCGAAACCCAACTAGGGGCCTAGATGCTTTTAGTGTCTTGCATATCATACTCCCGACGAGGCTCCTCGGGCTATGTGTCTTGCGTATCGTGCTCATCGTTGGAGGCCCCAGGTGAAGTGTTCGTCTCCATATACATTGTAGGCGACGACTGACCTAAAAGTCAACCAGGCTAATCTTTAGCCCACCTATACCGAGCGATCTAGCTCCTCTCCGGTGTGGTGACATAATTAGCGTCAACAATTGTTTTGATAGTAGAGAAATAGAAGTCATACTTGCTCACAGAAGATGGAGATCATCATAGTTAAAAGGCAAAATGGGCAAATATTTCGACTGTAGTGATTGTAAGATCTTCTATTAGGGGAAGGAAATTACACAAGACCAAAATACACAAGTGATCCATGTCTTTCACAATCTCTCAAAGCAAATAGGTAATGAAAACTCGAGCTAAGAAAAATGAGATGGAACTGTGTAAGAGCAAGTATAATGGAGATGCTTAGAGTACACTACTATAGATTTGAATTACCACGAGGGCAAACAATTTTCTTAACATAGAAAACTGAACCGCCAAGAAATATATGTAGTTTCCTTGGCGGTACTAGTAAACCGTAAAGGAAGTATTGCCAAAGAAATTAAGCATTTCCGTAAGTGTCAAGTAAATTACCATTTCCTTGAGGGCTATTTCTTAACCAACAAGGAAAACTAGAATTTCCTTGGGTGCTATTCTAAACTGCCAAGGAAAATTACAATTTCTTTGGGGTAATGCACTTCCCTTGGCGATTGAGACCCATGGAAATTGTAATTTATCTAAGTATGCATAAATTTATTTGAACTACAAAAAATAGTAAATTAGTTTAAAAATTATTGAAACTCCTTGACAACAACATATATGTAGTCTATTACATTTAAAAATATATTTCGGTATATAAGACAAAAGGTTTTGCATGTCACATTAGAAAGGTTTCTTAGTTATATGAAATTTAGAAAAATACAATATTTTTGCATAACAGGTGCCGATGTAAATTTGTATTAGTTAATATGAAGATAAGATATGATTGTCTATAAATTCGAAGTGCATATGAGCAAAAAATGTTTTAAGGTGTACAAATATTAAAATTTGCCTTAAGTTATATGGAACATTGACTCTTCGAGGTACTCCCTTTGTCCATTGAGATGGTCTTTATGGGTGTGCGTGCTAATAGTTTAACTAAATTTATAGAAAATATGTGTAATATTTGTATCTTCAAATAAATTTATTAAAAAATTAGATTTAAATACCTATCTAATGATATTAATTATGTATTATAAATATTAATATTTTTTATATAAATTTAGTCAATGATATTTTTCGAAAAACAAGAAGACAATGTCAGTGGCACGGAGGGAGTACGTATCAGATCAAGGACGGTGTGAGCAGAGCAGACCATGCTGGGCGCCTGCACTGTGAAGCACATGGGTCAAGTCAGGGTCGTCGATGGTTGGGGCCTTGGGGGTCACGGGCGTCTGTCCCTGCTTCAAGCCCGCACGCACACCAGTGCGCTCAGCTCGTGTTTAGTTTCAAAAATAACTTTTTAGAAAGTGCTACAATATTTATCACATTAAATCTTGCGATACATGTATGAAGCATTAAATATAGACAAAAAAAAACTAATTACATAGTTTGATGAGAAATTACGACACAAACATTTTAAACCTAATTAGTCCATAATTAAACACCAATTACTAAATAAAAATAAAAATACTACAGTAGCTAAATTCTAAAATTTCCTCCAACTAAACACGCTCTCACTATACTGAGCCATTACCCATTGGAACTGATGGAAGCAAGGGGGTGTGCACCGAACGTCTGAACCAAGGCTGGCTGGCTATCTACGGCAGCCCGGCGTGCCAACAGTGTCCATGCGACCATGCCTGGTCTTTTATGCACGAGGGACGTCCCACAGTATTTGCTGGGTTTGGACATGAATACCAAGGTACCGTTTAGATGGCAAAATTTTTGGCAAAATATTATTATAGTACTTTCGTTGTTATTTGGCAATTAGTATTCAATCATAGTCTAATTAGGCTTAAAAGATTCGTCTCGTGAATTTCGTCTAAACTGTGTAATTAGTTTTATTTTTTATTTATATTTAATGCTTCATGCATGCGTTCAAAGATTTGATGTGACGGGAAATCTTGAAAAATTTGGTATTTTGGAGTGAAACTAAACAGGGCCCAGGATAAAGGCCTTGTTTAGTTGGCGAAATTTTTTGGGAAATGATACGGTAGCACTTTCGTTGTTATTTAGCAATTAGTGTCCAATCATAGTCTAATTAGGCTTAAAAGATTTGTCTCGTTAATTTCGTCTAAACTGTGTAATTAGTTTTATTTTTTATTTATATTTAATGCTTCATGCATGCGTTTAAAAATTCGATGTGACGAAGAATCTTAAAAAATTTTGTAAAATTTTAGGAATTAAACATGCACGAAGCTAAAATGACGAAACTGTCCCTACAATATTTGCACAGTAAACATCAGTCCATCGACGCACGTGGGGCTGCAGCTGCTGCACTCGCCGTCTCGCCCTGCGCGCTGGGCTGTGGGCGGCCGCCGGCTGGGGACCGGAGACAGCCACGCGACGAGGAGCTTCTAGAGAACCTCTGCAGCAGTCCAGGGAGATCGAGACGAGGAGCGTCCGTTTCCATTGTACTCCTAATTTTTTATTTTCTTGGTCCTAGCTGTTGCTGGTACGACATGATGTGATAGTTTATAGTGACCTTTTATTATGGGTCTGTTTAGTTTCCCTCCAAAACGTTAAATTTTTCAAGATTTTTCGTTCCATTAAATCTTTGGACGCATGCATGAAGCATTAAATGTAAATAAAAAATAAAACTAATTACACAGTTTAGACGAAATCCACGAGACGAATCTTTTAAGCCTAATTAGACTATGATTGGACACTAATTGTCAAATAACAACGAAAATGTTACAGTGACGTTTTGCCAAAATTTTTACCATCTAAACTGGGCCTATGAGAAATTTTTTGAACCTTAAACGTGCAGTTATTACGGGACGGATGGAGCATTTGGCAGCGTGCTATGCTACTTGAGGAGTTGAAGCTAGAGAAACCATAAAATATGGGTTTTTGGACTCCTAGTTCATTTCAAGAGAGGAGAAAAATGTTTTCCGTGAATAGTACTGTTATGATTGTTGGTGTAGAAGAAGCCGGAGCCATAAAAAACTGTGCCAAACAAGGTATATATAGGCGGTCCTCGGCCTCAGTCCTTGTAGTGCAGTTGCTGCTGTAAAATACTGTAGCAGAGTATCAAAAGTGGTGGTGGTTCTCAAACAACAGCTGCGGCTGAAGTGCAGCTGAGCTTGAGTGCTAACAGAGGCCTTTGAAAACTACAACAAAACATGAAAATCGTGTTTGTGTTTAAGGGATGAGATGAAAAGCAGAATTGCCCATGGAGGAGGGATCCATGACCATACCAAACAAGGGGATGTAATGCAATTTGTAATAACTAAGCTCATATCTTTTTTGCAAGTCTTATTTAGAGGTAGACATTAGCTCGGCTCCTGGAGTCAGTCGTTGCAGCACCTCATCTGAAGCGATCCCGATTTCCGCGAAGGAAAATTCACAGCGTCGAAGTGTAATAAGACCGTTGTAGATCATATTACCCAAATTCCAGTCGAATATCACATCCATACAACGATAATATCATAATACAAATAGTGCGGAATTACATAAATTATTACATCGCCGTATTGGCGGAATCAAGAGTAGCATTCATTCAGAACAGCTTGAAGATAAGATCGTCAAACTTGAGCGTAGGAACGAATCCCTCAACCGTCAAACTCCTCGGAGCTATACTCCTCAGCAAAACCTGTGTGCCAAAATTTATCAGTAGGATTTGTACTGGCCACTCCCAACCCTATGAGCATTGCTTTGTGAAAATTGGATGCAAGTTGAATATAGTCAAGAGGAACCTTTAAGGCTAGGGTTTCCTATTTATTTAGCATATCAAGTATATATAAAAGTATAGTCAAGTTTTAACACCATTCCCACGCACATTCCACTCCATTCCTTTTCCAGAGTCAGGTTTCGATCCTGGGATCGATATACCACCATCTCCACACCATCACCATACCATCGCTCAGTCGACAGGCCAACTTCCTCTCGGCACTGTCTCAAGACCCGTAGCCCCTGGCTACGACTGACACTCTCTCACAGGGAAGAAGAGAAGGACTCATCTCACTATCTAGTTTAAGCGAAACCCAGAAAAGGTCCATAGCCGACAAGTCGGCACATGTATCGATCGATCAATCATACACTCTGCAGAGGTTTTACATAACCACAAGATCCGCCTTCCTTGCTGACCGTCGTCAACTGGGCTGATACCGGCCGCTTGCTAGCCTAGGATAATATCACTCTACCATTCAGCCCTGGTACACCCCAAGTCTAGTCTGGGGTGGCTGAAACTGTGAGTCATGAGCCGGGTCCACAAGGTCTCCATGAAGTCTCGGAAGGGTGTGGGAGAAATCCTCCACGCCCCGTACCTCCTTACACTGTTCGCTATCAACCTAGCAGTAGTGGCAATATCCTACCAAGTAGTCCGGCCGTCCCGCACCATATAGGGCGAGTGGTACGTAAGGCTTCCCGGTGAATCTGAGTACTAGTCAGTCCTTAGGGATGACCAAGCCAGAATGTCTTCATCAGGGTTTCCATTTACCGTGCCACCACAGCACCTCCATCCCGGGCTCCTCCCATCACAGGTTCACACCCAGGACCACCTCATATACCATTTACCCACCACAGGTATCCATTTCCAGGGGTGCCTAGGTAGCACCCCATAGCAAGACTTGCCCCAGGCTCGTCGTATACTCTAACTTGGTCGACACAACCCTCACCCTCCACACACCCAAGTCACACACGCAGCACTCTCCCCGTAGTCCAGAATACACCACACATTAATGTAGTATAAGCGTAGTAGAAGTACAAGCAAATAAAATAAAGCAGTAAGCGTGTGTCTAACCTAGGAGCAGGGTATGCAGGGGTAAGGTTGCGTCAAGATAAGGCCATCAAGTAAGCATACTACCATGCAAGTCCTATCATAGTTTGATTATAACAGCAAGTACATCAATAGCAGTTCTACATTAGCCATGCGTAATAGGTGCTACGAGATTGGGTGGGATGTGGCACCTTTAGTGTAGTCGTCTCTATACTCCTCACGGTACTCACGATCCTCGTCCGTCCGGTTCTCCTCCGAGTCTACAAACGATCGCATTATAGTCGCGTTAGCGACGTCTATAGAATAGCACAAAGAAGCAATGGAAATTCAAAAGATCCAAATGTACTCAAACATGGGTTCATTGCATAAAGCTCGATTTTAGATGAATTTTGGTCCTAGTTTCGTATTTTTCCGAGGTCATATGAATTAGTTATGGATTTCTGAAGTTTAAATCATTTCTGAAAATGGAAAAGGCTGAATTAATTCTGGGCTGACACGTGTCATGCTGTGACTGGTCCACGTGGCATGCTGACGTCAGCATGACATCATTGGCTAGGCTTTGAGCTGACAGGTGGGGTCCTGCTGATGTTAGCAACGTCATCAGTTATGGCAGGTGGGTCCAGGGGCTCTGGGGTCAATGACATGTGGGTCTGATCAAAGTCAACATCAGTCAATGGTGAGTCAACGGTCAACGGTCAGGGTCACTGACGTGTGGGGCCAGGGCTGCTGACGTCAGCAGCTGATGTCATCGTGACATCAGCATGACGTCACCCTGGCTGTGTTGGCGTCTGACGTGTGGGTCCCGCATGACATCATCACGATGTCAGCATGACATCACCTACTGACAAGTGGGTCTAGCGACTCGGTGTCGCTGACATGTGGGGCCAGGTCAATGTCGACGTTGACCGGTCAACGGTCAACATGGGCTGGGTCTCAAATGGGCTCTAGTGGGCTCAGGTTGGGCTGGTCTGGGCCGGGCCGACCCGGACACGTGGCATGCTGTGGCGCTGCCACGTCGTTGCCATGGGCCTCTACTGGGCTATGGTCTATGGCTCGCGGTCCACGGTGGACGCATGCGCCGGTCTACGGTGGACCGCCTCTCCTTCCAGTGAACCGCATCCACACTTCTCTCACTCTGTGGTCCACGTGCGCCGGGTGCGTGCGCGTGTGGCCGGCGAGGGGAATTCCCCTGCCTCCTCTCCCACCATGCTTCCATCGGCGGCGAGCGCCCGGTGAGCCTCCGTGGCGGCGCTGGTGTCCAATTGGGGAGGGGAAATGCTTCCCCAGGCCACGACGATCATGATGCTGGGGTCTAAGTGATGGTCGGGGCCTTCTAGAGCGTCGGCCACGATGGTCGGCGGCTTGGCGTGGCGGCGCTCGTTGGTGTGGCATGGTCAGGCTGTGGTGGTGGTCAAGAGCATGTTTGGCAGGGAGCGTGAGTTTCCTGTGGCTCCAGCGAACAGGGCGGGCGAGTCAAGGAGGCGCCAGGTGCTTCAAGCGGTGCTGGCCACGGTGGTCTGGTGCTCTGGCCGGTGGTGGCGGTGCTCTGGCCGGTGGTCTGGTGCTCTGGCTAAGGGGCTGCGGCTGACTATCGTCGACTTGGTCCACACGGCTATCTTCCGGTCATCACGGTGATGCTCTACGGCTACGTTCTAGTCTAGCGAGGTGGTCAGGTGCACCGGTGGTGGCCACGCTTTTCTCTGGCTCGGGTGTGCACGGGATGGCCACAAAGTGGCTGCGGGGCGTTGAAAGCTCAGGGCGCTAGGGCAACCGGGGCCAGGGCTCTTATAGCCGAGCGGGGGAACGGCGAGCCCGGTGATCGGCAGTTGGGGAATCAAGGGCGATCGGAGGCGCGTGCTGCATCCAACGGCCGCGAGTGGTTGCGTGGGTGCGACGCCAAGGGAACATGGCCATGCCCCGGGCATGACCCCCTGGCCCACCCCTGCCAGTGCTGTCGGGGCTCGGTCGGAGAAGGGAATCGGCGTGAGCGGTCGGGGGAGGAAGACGATCCTGTGGACGGCGTGCGGCTGACGCGTGGGGCCCGGCGGCAGTGACAGCAAGCGAAGGCGGGGAGGCGCGTTGGCGTGAGCGGCGTGCGGGCTTGCTGGGCCGGTCGCTCGGTTGCGCGAGTTGGGCTGGCTGCGCGCGAAGCAGGGCTCACAGTGGGCTGAGCAGGCCGAGCCGGCCTGTGAGGCCTTCTTCTTCCCCATTTCTTTTTCTGTTTTATTTTCCTTCTTCTTTATTTGAATTCAATTTTGATCTTGAAATTTGGATTCCAAATTGGTGCACCATATTCATTGGAGTTTTTTATATGAGGCCCACAACATTCTTTTATATATATATATTAAGAATTTATTTAGCTATTTTGTATAACAAAAATAGGTGTACTTTTGGTTATACAAAAATAGAAATAGTTTTCTCTTTAAGCATTTATTCTTTTGATTTAATTAATAATTACTTTATGGTTTATTACTTTAATGGAGTTGTTAAGCATAACATAAAGCAAATGGAAATCCAAATCACAATTTGAATTAACAATGTATGCAATACTTTATTTGTTAGAATTTAAATAAACACAATTAACTAATGACATGCCATGCTTATGTGTTAACTTGGGTTGGGGTTAGACCTAATGCATCTCTTAGGTTGGGTTTCTATACATGACACTCATCATCACATGGAAGTTTTTAAGAAAAATTTTGTAGTTGTGATTTTTGGTGTGTGGATTTTTGGGTTGTTACATCATCCATGCTTGCTAGCATTTTTGCTTCTTACAGATGGCCTTTTGCTTTTAGGATTGCTATGTGAATTTTTCATTACGTGGTTGTATGAATGTTTAAGTGTGATCTGACTCTTCTGTTTGAGGATGAAGCTAGATTCTTTCCATTATCTAAAGTTAATGTGAGACATGCCTTGCAATTATAATCTCAAAACAATTAGGCAATGAAGAAAAACTTAAGCAATGCAATATAGGAGTTAGATGTAATTGTATATAAACAGGAATATATTAAATATAGGATTAAGTCGATTTTTGGACCCTAAACTCTTGTCTTTGTCTAATTTTAACCATTAACTAAAAATCGTTCAGTTGTGATACCTCAACTATCAAAACCGTTTAGGCCCTATTTGCATGCAAAGTATTTTTGAAGTATTGGAGAAATACTATGGTGTTACAAAATACTTTGGTTTTTAAAAGCTACTGGGTGTTTAGATGCAACCAATCTTCTCTAAAACTATGGTTTTGTCAAAACTGTAGTTTTTTTTAGAGTTTTAGAAACTCCGCTCATGACCTCTTTTTTCTAAACCACGGTTTTGTGTCTCTTTAGCTTATAAAACCACAGTTTTGTGATGCTACAGTTTTAAAAAACCGCATCATCCAAACAGACCCTTAATTTTGACCCAGAGCCATATCAAAACCACTAAAAACCGCCTCGGGGGTTAAAATTGAATGGTTTTGATAGTTGGGGTGCTAAAGTTTGATAAAAGGCAAGAGCTGAGGGGTAAAAAGTGGACATGATCAAATACTTTAGTTTTTTTAGATATTTATAAAAAGTTATTGATCAAAGTTACTTATTGATAAATATTTATTTGTATTGCAATATTTATCTACACTTTTTTGAATTTTATATATTGGACCTTTTGTTTTGAATACGATCCCGAATTTATTTAAAACATAATCTATGTGTTTGAAGTTCTCATATTTTGAAATTCAAAATTTTGAATTGTTTGAACGAACTAAGATGTAGAAATGACTGAAACCAAAATTGTAGATCTTGATGAGATATACAACTTTGTAGTCGATGATTTTTTGAATTGAAATCATTTACGGTCCCAAGATTCTGTTTGAAGTTTTCATATTTTGAAATTCAAAATTTTTGAATCGTTCGAATGAACTCGGATGAAGAAATGACCAAAACTAAATTTGTAGATCTTGATGAGATATACAACTTTGTAGTTGACGACTATTTCAGTTGAAATCATTTGTGATCCGAAAATTCTGTTTGAAATTTTCATATTTTGAAATTCAAATTTTGTAATTGTTCGAACGAACTCGGATGGAGAAATGACCAAAACCAAACTTGTAGATCTTGATGAGATATTCAACTTTGTAGTTGATGACTAATTCAGTTCAAATCCGTTTTCAGGCTTGATTTCTCCACCGTATCGGCTAGGTGGGTGAAGGCGGAGAATTTGGGAAATGACGCCATCTTTGTAAAGCTTTAAGGGCATCCAAGTCACTAGCAAGGCCTTGTTTAGTTAGTGAAATTTTTTGGGAAATGATACTGTAGCACTTTCGTTGTTATTCAGTAATTAGTGTTTAATCATAGTCTAATTAGGCTTAAAAGATTCGTCTCGTGAATTTCGTCTAAACTGTATAATTAGTTTTATTTTTTATTTATATTTAATGCTTCATACATGCGTCTAAAGATTTGATGTGACAGGAAACCTTTCAAAATTTTGTAAAATTTTGAAAACTGAACAGGCACCAAGTGCGGAAGCGCTAGACTTGCACGTTTGCCCAGAAAAGCTGTGTCTGTATCTCTCTTCCATGCATGCTGTGCAGCTTGGTATTCTTCTTTTTTATTTGGTCTTGTGTCCGGCTCAGCCGGCGATTTGGCCCAACGGTTGCGGACGCCCTAATTGGAGCAACCCAGCGTTTTACTGCACGGGCCCTGAAAGATGAGAGGAAAGAATAACTATATCTATGTCGCTACCCAGTCGATCTAAAAAGGATGAGAAAGATAAACCGTGGACCGTGGTCAGGCTTGGTGAGGCAGTGCCTTGTAGAACTTGGAGGCCCGTTGTGTATCCTAATACTCCCCATCAACCAGATAATCTTTCGGCCTGTTCGCTGGTTGGTTTCTGGGCTGGTTTGGGCTGGTTGGTGCTGGTTTGCTGTGAGAAGAAAACACTGTTGGCTGGCTGGTTTGGGCTGGCTGAAACCAACAAGCGAACATGCTGTTTGGGTGTTGCCTAGTTTGGTTTACGATATTGGGCTATGACCATCTTTGGTTTAGCTGGAGTTTCTGCAAACCCTTGGAAATTTCAATTACTGTCTTTATATGATCGATCTCTTAGCTAAGTCCATTTGCTGTAATATTTTGTTGACTCGGCATTCCAGATTCACTTGTTCAAATAAGATAACTGTATTGTCATGTGTCATTTAGTGCAAATGACTGGCCTAGCCATAGTCCTAGTTCTTTATGCGTTGAACGTTTGAGCACTGACGTACGGTTCTCTATTGTCATTTGGCTTGCTGGTCTTTCAGGACATGGTAGTGGGCATGCAACTAACTTACTGAATCCATTGCGTTGTAAGTTGTAGCGGTTTACAGTGTTCTACAATTGTGGAGTTATTCTGAACTATTTTATTGCTCATGGTCTCCACTTTTGGGTGCTCTTCTATTAATTGTGCTGGTTTGCGTGTGGTACTATCCCGGGCTGGCATAAATTGTGTGTGTTTTTCTTTTTATTATTTGTGGAGCTACATTTGAAGGCACTTAGATAGTGTTTGATTTGGATGATTGTAACGTGACTTGTTTACGGAGGGTATTAGAAGCCGTTGCATGCTGTTTGTTTTAAGCCTCGTGTAATCCGATAACGCGCGCTGTTATCGGATACGGCACTTCACAAAAAGCGACGCTCCCACCACGGCGCTATCCGATACGTCTCCGCTAGCCTGAGCACAGAGGGTCCACCTTGTTCACCACTCACGCGATCACGGTCACGCGGTCGTCGAGTTGAGTGAAGGAAAAACGAAACGACAAGATGCAAGTAGAATCTGACTGCGATTTCCTGTCTACTAGTAGCTTCCCTGTTACCGTTATCAAGGCTAACCAAACAAATCCAGTAATTCCTTACCATATTTGCGTTAGCGCTGTTTATTCCATTCCTTTGCGTTTGCGTTTCCTTATACCAACCAAACACTATAGATGCTTTTGTTTATTGTGCTGCATTGCCTGCATGAGGCTTCAAGAAGTGTAATAATATGTAGTATAAAATAACCGTGTTGATGCAGAATCCTGGTCGCGGGCTGGCGATGGCTTGTTGCCGCCGTTGAGGGTCTATTTGAAACACGAGATTTTTTTTTTCTGTTTCTTTAAAATCCTGTGAAATTCACGCGTTGTAAACAGCCCCGAAAGCCTGCTGTCTATTATTTGGGCCCCACCCAAGTCCTGGACGGATTGCTGGGACCGGAACCAGCCTGTTCGCTTGCTCGTAAACGATCGTAAATTTTCAGTCGGGAACAGTGTTTTTCTCTCACACCAAACCAGCCAGCAGTAAATAATCCACGATACGATACGGCCTCCCGAACATGCTCGCCAAAGCTCTTTTATTTGAGCCGGCCCCACGGCGTCTATGGAAACGTGTTTGGGCTCATGATCGCCTTTGACCGGCCCAAGATTATTTCACCGCTCCTAAATGGCTTCGACCAAGACGGTTTGATTCCCTGATTATGCTCGTCTGCTGGTCGCTTTGGAAGGAGCAGAAATGCAGAATGCTCGGACGTTCAGGAACGAGAGCAGCAGTGCGGCGGCGATTGCGCACCTCATCCTAGAAGAAGCTTCGCTTTGGGTGAAGGCTGGTTTCGTTCAGTTGCAGTCACTTTTGTCTCTGTTCTAAGAGCAACCACAGTGTGGCCATAAGGGCAGTCCATAGGATTAAAATATTTCCTATCAGCTACCTGAAACATTGTGGACTTAGCAATAGAGTGGTCTATAGCTAAAGTTACCCGTAGTCTTATGGACTGCCAATAAGAAATAAAAAATCAATTTCTATGTTCCTCCGGTTCTCTCTCCGTTCTGGCCAACAGCTCTGCCGCCCCCTGCACGGCAAATCCATCGTCGATGGCAAGCCGGAAGGCGTGTTCAGTGAGGTCGCCGCCGCAGGTATCCGCGCGCGCCACAACGAGGTTGACGCCGCGGGCATCCGCGCGCCCAGCGAGGCCGCCATCGGCGAGGTCGCCGTCCAGGACGTCCGTGCCCGGCAAGGTCGCTGTCCCGGGCATCCGCGCCCCGGCGAGCTGTGCTGTCCCAGGCGTCCGCGCCCCGGCGACCTGCGCTGTCCCGGGTGTCCGCGCCCCGGCATCGTCGCCATCCTGGGCGTCCGCGCCCCGGTGAGGTCGTCGTCCCGAGCGTCTGCGCCCCATACGAAGATCGGGGATGGAGGTGACGGAGGCGGCGGCGGCGAACGGAGCTCTCCAGCAACTCACGCGAAGGAAACGGGAGGTCGAGGACCGAGAATTTTATTTAATCGTGGGCCCCACTCCTATGGACAGATGAGCCAAATATATTGTGACGTGTGAAATAGCTATTGCCACCTGCTGTGGGACCCAGTCTTATGGACTGGTTCACCCATATACATTGCTGTTGCTCTAATTAGTTCGCCTAGCTCTTGGCTTCTTTTCGCTTTTCCTTAGTTTTTCTGTTGTGTTTGCTCGTGCTCGGGGAAACTCTTGGTTACCTCGAGTAGGGCAGTTTGTTTGTTTGCCACTGTTTGTCTACCCCTCCTAATGAAATACGTGCTAAGCCACGGTCGCGAAAAAAAAAGAAAAATGGCTTCGACCAAGATGGTCAATGAGGGCGCCGCCCGCCCCTCCCCTCCCTCGGTGGTCGGCTCACCGATCGCCTCATCCGATTCAAGCACACTTGATGGAGCCCGTGGACTGAAGCCACCATTGCCGCTGCCGTGCAAGGTCGGAAGACGCAAGACGAAGCCGTCGATCTCAGGTCCGTGTAGTTCCTTCCCCTTTGTCCTGACCTAGCACTCATTCGATCCATGCCTCAGTTTGTTTTCCTTCTCTTCACTCTGATTTTATTTAGTGGTCGTCGAGTACTGGGTGTCGAGCCAAATCAGAGCGTATGGATGGATATATGAACCACCTAGTTATTATTGTCCTAATGCTGGCGTGTGCAGCGCAAGTCCGGTAGTTAATTGGACTTTATTTGTGATGGTGATGCTACCCTGAACTGAACAAAAACTGAAACCTGTCAGTGCACACGAAGTAGCAGATTCAAACAGCTTGCCGGACAACAACGATATTATATATGCTGATGATTTATGATAGTATAATCCTCGCTCCGCTGTCATGTAGGAAAATAGTACATCATGGAACTACTACTTGTGTTTCTCTTGTGGTAGAGCACAGTCAAGGTAATAAATAGCGGTGGTAGCGGCCGCAATTGTATTCGCAATAGCAGTAACGTCCCATTGCCGCTACCGCTACGAAGTAGCGCTCTAAACTTTGCGGCCGCAATTCTGAATAGCAAGCGATATTGCGGGCCACAATTGCACGTAGCAGGCTGCAGTAGCGTGGAAGCAAATAATATGTTGCTTTGCAAACTCTTAATGTGATGATTTAATGCGTGGAACACCATGTTTGTATTATTAATTTAAATATGTGAGACATCAGTTCTTTGAGTGCAATTAAATGTCTATTTATACTCATTATTTATGATATATGTATTTAAAATTATGTGAGATTATCAAGTGCCGCTATTAGAACTTATCATCCGCAATATCGCCCGCTATCCGCAATCCGCTACCTCGACGTCAATCCATTACCAACCCGCTATACGCTATTTATTACCTTGAGCACAATGCAAATTCAAAAACATTACATTTCAAAAAGAAAACAATAGCACAATGCTCTGTCTGCTAATTAAATTAAATTATTCAGGTTGCAGTATAAGACTTGCTCTCTGCTCAAACTCAGGGCCTGCAGTCGGCTCCTTCCTAGGCCCCTTAGGTAGGGATTCTTGCAGCTCCAGCTCCCATTGTCATTTCACTGTTGCGTCACTGTTCATTAGAGCCGAATTTCTCTCTCTTTCCTCTCACTCTCACAGAGCCAGTAGGAGCTTGCAGAAAGAGAGTGAAATTCGACTCCAATGTACAGTGCAAAAAAAGTGAAATGGCAGTGGAAGCTGGAGCTACTAGAATCCCTACCAAACGGGGCTCTAGTAGTAGCTCTCACCTTAGACAACTTCACTGGAGATTATCTTCAGAAGAAAGGGCATGCAATACATTATTCAATCAGATGACTTTACTGGAGATTAGCTTCAGAAGAAAGGGTATGCAATACATCCATCCTTCCACGAGCCGCAATAACGACCAATCATTTGCAGAGTCTGGGAACGATCCTACAATGAAGTCACACCTCATAGAGAGTTGGCATTAAGAGCCAGCATCGTTGGAATTTCCAAATTAAAAGGAAGAAGTCATCAAGCAGACAAGCACACTGATATTACGAACCTGCTGGTTGTAACTTTCATCAAGTCCTCACTCCTCGGTCTGAATCGAAGCACTCCATCCTACTTCTCAATTTGAATGGCACCAGCTTATTCGTTAATGCCGCATTTCTACGAGTCGGAACAGGGCCGTCCCGTGGAAATTCGAGGCCTTGTACGAAACTAAAAAATGAGGCCTACTAGCCTAGGAAAAATAGGACTAAAACAAGATGTACGATATAATGTATTACATTGCAATAAGATATGTCAACAATGGTACCTATGTTGCATAATCTTTACTTGATTAGTATCATTTTTTTAGTGTTTTTTGAAATGAAATCTTCAATGAGATGCTCGTAATCAATCTTCTCCAACATTTCGCTCTCAAGGGCTATTATAGTCAAATCATTAAGTCTTTCTTGTGTTATTGTAGAACGCAAATAGAACTTCAATAGCTTCAATTTAGAAAAGCTTCGCTCGATGCAACAGTCACAGGAATGGTCATTAGAATATCAGATTTTCCATCCTTTTTAAGGGCAGCCTCAAGATTATCACACGAAGACTCCATATAGAGTTCTTTGCTGTTAGTCCGTACGCGGCTAATAGGGCGCAGGGCGATAGGACGATAGGAGACGTCGAGACGAAGAAGTTTGGGAATTGGGATCACAGAGTCAGGGAGACAAAACGACGTCCGTGCGGTCGGCCAGAAAATCATTTTTTATTGGGCTAATTGGCGATGCTATTGGGCCAACGCCAACGAAACGATCAAACAAATACCAGCCGTATCGGCAGTGGTACTAGATACTTGGAGGCCTAGGCACCCGCAATAGTAAGAATTAACTATTAGCTCTAAGTCAACCTCTCCAATAATATTAGCTTCTAGCAATGACTTATAATATAATTAGATTCACATGACACTTTCGCATGTTCTTGGAATGTTTGTATGAGCTTAGCTTTTAATCAAGAGCTAGCTTTTCTCTCTCTTTTATTAAAATATAAAAAAAATGCTTAGAGTTAGCTTATGAGTCACCTATTGCGGGTGCCCTCAAAATTGGAAGCCCTGTGCCGCCGCTCCGGCTGCACGCCCCCAGGGACGGCCTTGTCGGTGCTGGCTCTCTGATCACATATTTATGCATGCAAATCAATGTCAAATTAAAGACTTAGGATGCCATAGTCCATTATCCAGATATTACTATTGGATGCCTCCTAAATTCGTATGTAGGGAACAAAAAAGATATATACAAGCGTCAATATTGATGAGGAAATAGAGAGTGAAGTGCGTTATTGATGCCTAAACTTGCTTTTACGTGTTTAGGTGCCTCAAAAGTGAATTCCAAAATAAGGATTTAGGTGGCGCAAGTGTACAACAAGGGTATCAATGGTGCATGGTACTACACGACTTCTACATTACTAAGCATGTACTATAAGCACGAGTGGTGGTGAACTTGCCACCTCTCGACTTAACATTACTAATAAGCATGTATAGCTAGGCAGTTAAGCGGGATGCCAACACAAGCATACTTCGTTCAAGGGGGTTTTAATTTGGTGAACAAGAATGGTGACGTGCAGTCCCAAAAGTTAAACAGCCTGTTCGCTTGTTGGTTTCAGCCAGCCCAAACCAGCCAGTCAACAGTGTTTTCCTCTCATTAATGCGAAGCCTCTTCTGTACGTGGTTGACTAGATGTTCTGTACGCTTCATTATTTAAGCTTTTATCACTAATCGTGTCACATCTTGTGATAACTAATACTAGAATGATTTAGCCAAAACTAGCATTTTAGGCAACAACAATGGCGCTCCTGTTCATTTATATTAAATTAAAAAAGAAACCAAGAAATTAACTAGAGATTACCTTGAAGACGGCGATCTAGAACTTTCTCGTCGAGGTGATCTAGACGTTACTGTAGGCTCCGTGGAAGCTGCTTTATACAATCACATTCTATAATCGTAAGAACTAAGAGATGAGTATGCTTGATGGTGCCCATTCGGTAACGGGACCTCTCCTGATAGGGAAACAAGAACGCCGCACCCCGATAATATCTTCAAGGTCTTGATTTTTTAATCAAAGGTATTCACCCAGCTTTATTAGAAAGCGTAACAAATACCAACGATCCAGGACTGGGGTTACCAGTTTTACATAGTAGCATACTGAAAAGTGAAAACAAGCAAGATAAAAGCTAAACCGAACTCGACAGCTTCAAAAGACACTAACTCAACTAAGGAGCCATCAAGTATACGCTATGCGAAACAAATTCACAGTCTCACAAGACGTTAAGCTAACAGGAACTTGGCATAAAGACTGAGAGCAAATGAGCACTGGCCGAAATCAGAGCCAAGGCCGAAATCAGAGCCAACATCTCCTCCGCTGTAGGCTTTAGCTTCATGTTCAGTAATGGGCGCCAAGTCTTGATCAGCATTATAGTGTTGTAGACGATCGCCACCGGGGACGACAACACCTCCTATGTTTGCGTATGGAACAAACATAGGAACAGTGTGCAAGTCCATGACAGAGATTGCCATGAACGCAGGGCGAATAAGATAATACCCAAGATTGAGCTACAAAATTAACTTACTGCAGCACTGTGATAATTTTACCTCGTATGAGAAGGGTCCTTGTGGAGTGTCCAGATCATGGGTGCCAATAGCAACGAGAGTTCTCTTCCTGTTATCCATCATGGACTAGTCTGAGTTAATTAATCATCGTATTGAGTACAATCCTGATATCAATACAATGAAAAGCAAAAAGCAATAAGATAAGCTATACCGGCAGATATTTTGGTGGAATTTGTCTTGAAGATCAATGAAGCTGTTGTATCTTGCTTCATCAAAAGTTACCCCTCTTAGGACAGCACAAACTACGTATGGTCTAATTTTTGAAGTCTGAAAAAAAAAAACAGCAAATCAAGGCTTACATTGGAAGAAAATAAGAACGCAAATAATATCATTCTGGAGAATACGATCAGCATCAACATTAGCAAATACAACACTAATCCGTTAATACATAGCTTCTAGAATTAGTAATAATAACAGGCAAATATGAAAATCATGAATATGTTAATGTCTTAACATTTAGCACCAGCTTCAAGCTATAATGGTTTTCACGACAATAATAAAACATTACAAAGAGCATGCACCAAAAAAATAATAATAATAATGGCATGGAATATGTCAGTAGGGTATTGCTTCTTTTTTTTCCTTGAAAAACGACAGTTAAGGACCGTCCAAAACGACAGTTAACTGGGTAGGGGCTACCCAAACCCATTTTTTTCTTCTACCTTAATGAAATGACGCGCAGCTCTCCTGCGTAGTTCGAGAAAAAACGACAGTTAAACACATCATTTCTCTATTACTCCTTAGACATAACAGTCCATATCCAATCCAAAAACCCAAAAAGAATCAACTGGTTCGAGAGCATTGGCAGGTTATAACATACACCAAACAGTGCTGCTGTACAATTTTCTCTACAACCTAGAGATGGAAAACTGAAGAAATCTAGCCTTTTCTTCTAGGAAATTATTTGAAATGCACTGCGAGTCCAAAGAACATGATCTTACCTCTGGTTTAACATGCATCTGAAGAATTGAACCACGAGGGATGGATGAAACTTGGAATACAGGGCTTGCTTCAGTCCCCGTGAAAACGCGGAGAGCTCTTGCTAATCCTTCAAGACATAGCAAATCATATCTGCATACATTGTTCCAAGTTTTCACCGGGTTTCCAAACTCCTGTATACCTACCTAGTATTCTAGTAACTTCGATTCCATTGACGAAAACAAAATCTGCTGACCTGTTGGCGGCAACCTCTATCTTGTAGATGACCTCGTCATCGTCCTCGAGGTGCTTCTCCTTCCTGATAATAATAGCCTTCTCCGTCGTCTGCACACGCACCCCAAAACACTCAAAATTCAGACAACGCCACTCTCAGCACAGTGAGTGAATGGGAGGGGATACGGCGTCGAGCTCGATGCCGAACTCGAAGCAGAGCGCCTCGAACTCCTCCTGTGTTGCTGCCAAGAGGACGGGTTACGAGTTGTCGCGGAGTGGAGAGCTGGAGGAACTGAGCAAAGGAAAACAAACTTACTGTAGGTCCGACCGAGGGCGGCGAAGAGACGGTCCCGGCCGACGCTCACCGTCGGCATCGCGGCGGCGGCGGTCTGGGAGGCCTTCCATGGGAACGAAATCGTCAGGGTTCGCCCGGGGCGACGTCGGCCGGCCGCACGATATGCAGCCCATCTAAGCCCAACGACCCATCTAAACTCAGTCTTTTGATTGCTTTGGAAAGGCGAGTGCTTAGAACTGGCAACGATGCCCAACAAAGGGACAACAGGCCGGCCCCTATTTGCTCAGCGCCAGCGGTCGTTCAGGATAGAACCAGATCACACGCAGAAATTGCTCGCCACATTCAGGTTCTGAGATGCAGAGTAGAGGGCAGTTGAAACGCCAATAAACTCTTGCCTGCCCTCTCTGATGATGACCAGTCGTGTCATTTTATTACCAACGCGTGTCCGTGATAGCTGAATCGAACTGAATGCAAAGCTGAAAGCCTGAAACATGCATGTTTCATCTCGAATCTCTTTTTTCTGATCGATCAATCTGCAAGCAGTCTCTGAAACATGTCTCTGCCCCTACTAGAACGTACAATTTTAGCCGTCAACAATTAGGTTTTGGCCAAACATGCGTGTTTTATTTACACAAGCGTCACATATATATGATCTAAAGGCGGTAGATATACGCACGCTTCTTCAGATAACATGAGATGCCATGGGCATATCTTCCTCTTCCTCTGAATGACCGAATGCATCAGCATTTTCAGCAACAAGAAGGTTTATAGATTAAGATTTGGCGACCACTGGTTTCCCACATTCAATCTTTGGATATCATGTTTCTGGGTACTTAATTTTAGATACAGATCAACCTAAACCGAACCAACAAATCAGATTGGCATGCTTGACAGGACAGAGGAGGCCACCCAGAAACCTGCAACGTTGCTACGTTGGCATTAGCTACAACAAAAACCTTGATGCCACGCTTCCTTGGCAACAATTGGTGTGATGAATACAAAAGGTACATGAGAAGCTATCATGACAGGTTCGACGTGCCACTGTCCATGGCATCCAAATTCAACTATTCATCTGAGTCGATCACTTCTTCGAAATCATAGAACGGATGGGCCTGCATATATAGGAAAACAAAGAAAGAAGATACTCCGAGTCAGTTGATTTGTTTCCCCCACTCCAGATTGATTGTTTTCCATATTAAGAAATAATAACTCCAAGTCTCACATCACAGAACCAAGTACTCCTGAGTATATTGTTGAGGATTGAGTCACATACCGCAGGTCGAGGCTTTACAGCTTCAAAGCTATGGAAAACAGGGGTAGCAAAATCAGGTGGATTAAGGACAATATATGCTCCACGATTGTTATGCCGCTCCTCTGAAGCCTATACAAGGTTCAGAAACAAAGAGTTAACACCATATTATCATCATAATATGCAAAGGATACAAAAAAAAAAGGCAGAACTTATATATGAGTAAATCTCTTACAGAACTTGCAACAAAAAGCCAGGAAGGGATTCAATATCGAAGATGAACAGCAAAAAATTATCACCTGAAATTGTGGGTAGTCTGGTGCACTGAAGAGAGTAATTAGTTTCCCACATTCTACTTCGTGATCAATTGTATATCCATTATCCATTCCCAAGAGATCGTGTCGCTTGTCTCTTGCGTCTGGACCTTCATGTGACCTGATGATTAGCTTTGTTGAATGAAAAGATGAAGTAAGCATGTGAACTTAAAGCAAATACAGTTTTACCATGATGCTAACTTTCAAATATTATTATGGAGCATTAGAGCTAAATGCTCAACGGGCTGCGGGACAAAACATACCATTACCAACTGACCGAGTTCAAAGATAACCATTGATACTAAGTAAGCCATATCATTGAACACTAACACAAAAGAAATTAGAATCATGTAACTCACTTCAAGTATGTTAATAAGTAATATCTCACATTCACTGCATCAACATATTAGGTGACATCTATACCACACAACAATTTTCAAAAAGAGAAACGCTGGATGTTACTGCATGCTTGTCACCTGAAGCTACTAAAGAGTTTTATATAATCCTCAACTAACCACAGACTAGGCCGGGGGTATACACATACAAATCAACCTATAACGCCTTCTTTGTGGGCACCATCAGATTTGCAACATGAAATAGAATTTGGAAATAGTGAGCTCTCATACGTTGCAATTTTTTCATATGATTGATTGTTCTTAACAATTTGAAATA
The DNA here is from genome assembly GCF_019320115.1 of Miscanthus floridulus. Classification (NCBI taxonomy): domain Eukaryota; kingdom Viridiplantae; phylum Streptophyta; class Magnoliopsida; order Poales; family Poaceae; genus Miscanthus; species Miscanthus floridulus. The sequence continues at coordinate 10,447,458 of NC_089597.1, forward strand.
TAACAGGAAGAGTAATAAACGAAACAAAATGAACCTTCAAATGATTTGTCCGCAGAAACTGTTGAGTGATATCTGGACCCCAAAGCAAACCGATGCCTCGTTCTTTATTCGGTGAAAGACCCATCTGCAAGGAAGGGTCGGACCAGAGCACATCCCCAGGGATCAAATTTGAGCCTTCCGAAGGAGGGTCAAGAACAGTTCTCCTTGCTTTCAATAACTCATCCAAGGATCCAAGTTTCATGGCTGTGACATCAACAGTAAAATCCGCCTTGTATTTGTGACCCTTCTTTCTTTTTTTTGATCTCTTTGATGGCACTACAATCGTTCCACGGAAGACACCTCCGTGTGCGGTGTACACGCTTCCTGCTATTATTGTCGCTAGAGGAAGGTCCTCAAAACATCTTAAAAACTTTCGGTAAACTTGAGGGCCCTGATCTTTGTATTTAGTCATTACCTCCTTCTCGAAACCATATACTGACGTGCAGTATTTGGATTCATGGTTTCCTCGGAGAAGGAACACACAATTAGGGAGCAGCACCTGAAAGAAAACAAGAACCAATAATTAGCAACCATTTATGTTGTTACCCTGTTTGATTGTTGAACTGAAAGTTTTTATAGATCACTTTTAGAATGCCAAAGGAGGACAAGCATGCTTGTGCAAGTTAACAGCCAACTGTCTAAATATATATCACATCATTGATATGTCAGCCGTTGAATGCTGAGGAAACGAGAACAGGTGCTCCCAAAAATAAATAATGTGTGGATCAAGACTCATAATTCTATGTTGATTTCATTTAGTTGCATATTGTGCAAAATGAGCAAACTTATGACTGCTATTAAGTCCAATCCAAACAAAGGGGATACATCATTATTCGTTAGAGTCAGCACTGCCATGAAAATAACTCAGCTAGCTTGCATTACCTATGGAAAATCTATTAACTGTCTTGTTATCTATTGTTATATAAGTCCAATCCAAACAAAGGGGAGACATCATTATTCGTTAACTCAGCCAGTTTGCACTACCTATGGAAAATCTATTAACTGGCTTTGCTATCAATCCATCTACGTCCATAAATCTAGCAGATTCAACAAAACAAAAATGGAATCCAAATATGATTGTGTGAGTTAATAACAGTCAAATGTCTAAATATATATCACATCATTGATATTTCAGCCATTGAATGCTGAGGAAATGAGAACAAATACTCCCAAAAATAAATAATGTGTGGATCAAGACTCATAATTCTATGTTGATATCATTTAGTTGCATATTGTGCAAAATGAGCAAACTTATAACTGCTATTAAGTCCAATCCAAACAAAGGGGAGACATCATTATTCGTTAGAGTCAGTACTGCCATGAAAACAACCCAGCTAGCTTGCATTACCTATGGAAAATCTATTACCTGTCTTATCTATTGTTATATATAAGTCCAATCCAACCAAAGGGGAGACATCATTATTAGTTAACTGAGCCAGTTTGCACTACCTATGGAAAATCTATTAACTGCCTAGCTATGTATCAATCTATGCCCATAAATCTAGCAGATCCAACAAAACAAAATGGAATCGAAACACGCATGAAGCTTAACAACGAGTTGGAGGATCCGCAGCAGAATTCACCTTCCACGCGAGTAGCAGCAGGAAGGTCTCGAGGCCCCAGGCGCCGTGGTCGACGTAGTCGCCGTTGAAGATGAAGATGCGGTCCTCGGACGGGAACCCGGCGTCGCGGAGCAGGAAGATGACGTCGTGGAGCTGGCCGTGGACGTCCCCGACGACGACGACGGCCTGGCCGGGACGCGGGTCGACGCGGACGAGGTTAGGTTCGCGGTGCAGGATGGCGGCGGCAGCCAGGACCAGGCGCTGGACCAGCGCGGCCGGGAGCACCTCCGGGAGGTGGTCCGTGCGGAGGTGCCGTGAGCACCAGTCCAGCGTGGACGCAAGCCCCGCCACCCAGTCCCGTGTCAGCGCGCCGCCCTCGGGCCACTTGACCACCGGCGGGGCCGGTGTCGGGTCCGGGGAGGGATCCGTCGCCGCTGCGGCGGCGGCGATGGCGATGGCATTGTCGTCGCGCTGCGACATGGCATGGGCTAGGCTGCTAGTACCCTCCGTGTAGTCACTGCATGAAGCACGTGTACCTAAAAAATACAAGGTCAGATAGAGCATGCTACATGCATAGTACATGAGAAATAAGGAAGGTTATCATAGAGTTACCTAGGACTGGAACCCTCTGCTGGGAAGGACCAGAACATCCTCCAAATCCTACGACTGGAGGTGGTGGAGGAGGAGGTGGAGGCACACCCTGGTGGACGTCAACAACTACATCTGTGGTCGGGCGGCATGATGCTCGGCGAACTCCCGCCAAGCAACGTTGCCCCAGTCGTCGAAGGGCGGCAACCAACTCAAGCCTACCAACCGTTGGCGGGGTCTGCTCGAACCTCTGGGCATACGAAAGCAGCTCGTTGCCCACGTCACTACAGATATCTGTCTACAAGCCGGGCATGTATTGTCTCATGTATTACCCTTCCTTTGCAAAGTAGGGATAGACAACGTAGTTAAGAAATTCGCTTACCAGCGCATGGAAAGCAGCTGGTGGCTCCATCACGAACGTGTCGGTGATCTCGGCCTTGTGCGGCGCGGCCTCTACTGGCACGGGGAAGCAACGGACGCGTGTGGCTCCGTGGAACCAACGCAAGTACTCTTGGTACGTGCCCTCGTCGAATGGCCCACCAAGGTCGTGCACGTCGGCAGCAGCCTGTGCCCAAGCGTTGACCCAAAGCACCATCCTATCCACCCACGATTGCTCGAACGCTATACCTTGACCTTTCCTTGAATACCTACAATATAATTAATAATAAATAACACTATGACAACATATAGAGGAACAGTTAATGGAACAAGACTTACCCGTGGGACCCGTCAAACTCAAGTCGGGGAAGGGGAAAGACCTGCGCACGGCCAAACTGACGTGCCACCCGCTCTGGACAATATGGCTCGACGAAGATGTCGAACACCAGTCGTTTCCTCGTGCACCACAGCTCCTGGTCTCGGTAGCACAACTCCGACAAGCCACGCGGAGCACGGGCATGTATGTCAGCTGCTGTGTACGGGGTCCACCGAACCCTGTCAGCTGTGAGCTGGTCCAATGCAGCGACGTACGCATTGTACGTGCCTCTACCCGTTGCCCACCTAGGCTGCAAAGAGCAACAAATTTGATGAAAATTAAAAGCATAATAGTCAGATGCATGAACAAATAGATGAAGATGGTGTACTTACGTCACGGGACAACCAGAGTGTGCCCATCGTTGGGGCATCAAGCTCATCGGCCTCACCAAACAGGTCGAAAACGTACACCTCGTCGGCGTACGGCTTGTACGACGACAGGGTCGGCCTACCGATGTCGAACCGCTCGAACGACCACAACATCAGCAACAACGGACAACCAGCCAACGTACCTGTCGACGTCCTCCGAGTGCAAGCGTCACACAAAGCCCGATACGTAGCTGCAAGCACTGCCGAACCCCAACTGTACTGGGGAATCGCCTCAAGTGGTGCGTACGCTATCTGCGCCGCGTAGTGGACGAAGTGCCTGTCGACGGTGTCGTGGTGGGAACTGGTGAAGAGTACCCAACCAAACAACCAAAGCAGGTACGCCTCCAAGTGTCGCAGCACCCTCAAGTCGTCCTCGTCGTCCGTGAGCCTCTCCGCACGGAACTGAGACAACCAAGCCTTTGGAGGCCCGTGGCGGTCGTGGAAGCCTAACTGCTCAGGCTCTCCCTCCGCCGGCTGCAACACACCGTCGAAACGGTGCAGGAGTTGCTCGTCCCAGTCCGCCGGCACGACAACTGGGCCGATCGGGGTACCGTCGAGAGGTAGACCGAAGAGCATGGCGACGTCCTGTAGAGTGACGGTCATCTCACCTATAGGGAGGTGGAACGTGTGCGTCTCCGGTCTCCAGCGGTCCACCCAAGCAGAGAGGAGTGCACGGTCCACTGGAAAACGCGCACTCATATGCCTGTGTCGCTCAACCAGGCGTGCAAACGGAAGCAGACCAGCAGCACGTAGCCTGTAATGGGAACAAAATTATAGATTAAATAATTGTAACAAGTACAGTTGTAACGTATAAGGTACGAATTAAACAAACCGTGGAACCCAGCGGTGGTCAAGTAACCACAACTTGTCGTGGGTACGAAGACGTAGGGCTGCGGGAAGCTGCCCGTCCTGCAAGTTGGAGCGGTGCCTCTGGTCAACAACAGGGTCGATAAGCTCCATGCCGGCCATCCTACAAAAACAAAGATTTTTTTGAAAATACAAATACATATTAACAAGTACATTCAAAAGGCATAATAGTCGAAACTTAAATATTACACAATACAATAAAGGTCCCAACATAGAATAATACATAAAATTTTACATGCCCAAACTAAAAAATTACACATGAGAGTCCCAAACCAAAGACTTGGCCTTTGCAGACTACAAATTCGACGAGTGACCCATTGCGAGGAGAGCATTTTGACCAAGAGTCACTACCAACACGCCAAAAGAAGTTGGAGGACTGAGTGGAGACAATGATATGTGAGTTGGGAGATGCTAGAGAACCAGTGAGGGTAGCACCATAGTAGTAGAGCTCAATGTTTTCAACAACTGGCAGTGGTGGAGATGAAACCTCAATACTAGTGAATACGTCAAAAAGAAAACATGTTGTTGTTGGAGAAGATCACATGGCCAAAGGAAGCACCCCTAAATGCAAACTTATGCAAAGCACTTGGTGGATGGTTATTATCATAATCGCTAGAAAGCATAGGAATCTGAGAGCAAAGTAATGTATCTTCTTGGCTGGTTTAGATCAGTGACGTAACATGGGCGTTTGGATACAGAGGTGTTTCTGGCAACATTTGGAAAAGGGCGAGGGGAGCAGAAAGAGACATTTGGGTTGAGGAGGAGAGGCGGAAAGAGTGTGTACAAGGTAGATTTGCATGGGTAAGATGAGAAGGCAGAGCGCCAGGGGTGGCAGGTGGCTGCAAAGGCAAGAAGATCAGGGAAGGACCCCAACAATTCAACAATGGAGTGCAGCAGGCCATCTGGGAGGCCTGCCCAATCTCGAAGCTTGGACATAACTTGCAGGCGAAAGCAACTTCTCTGTGTCAAATTTGAACCCCAAGCAAACACATTAGTGGATTGAACTTGATGGAGTGAAGAGAATAAAGCTGGTACTTTATAGGAAAAATGGCTAGTGCATATCGTTTCTTAAAATGTCAATCCTAAGCACAAGAATGCAGCTGAACAGAACATGCAAAATAATACTAGTCACAAAAATAAACATGTGATTCTTGTTGTGTAAAACCATGGTTGGATTACATGGATAATGCTGGGGTTTTGCTATGATAATGCAGTAATGCTTAGGAGTGTGTCTAGCCTTCTTGCAGTATAAAGTCTTAGTATGTCGCTTCGATCAATAATTTCAAAGAGCCAGACCAGTATAATAACTTAACACGATTTATAGTATTTTATCATCACAGTTATCATATGAGCCTATTCGATTACAGAAAAATAGCAAAAGCATTGCTTTCCTACAATTTAATAATGGATAAAAAGGTAAGCTAACACAATAAAAAACTGTTTACTCCTCTGCACGGAGTAAGCATTGCTTTCCAGATCAAATGTAGTTTGATCCAAAAAACATCAACTACAATCACCACAAGATGCCCTTAATATTCTATTAGTCTAGAACCAGATCAAATCAAATAAAAATCTGTTTACTCCTCTGCACGGTAAATGGAGGCCAGTCCCTACCCTTTATACAGCAGTAAAGTAAGAATACCAAGGTTTAAATGCCTCTAGTTCATTCAAGATCTCAATACTGGGAAGAACCAAGCAGTGCTTAGAAACCCAGCGCAAGCGTTCTTGCATTAGGGTTAGGGAATTAGGGGATCCGCACAAAACAATGGGGGCGGAGGCGGAGAATGGTAAAGATGTCGGACGAGCAATGAGCGTATAAGGCTGACCGGCGGACCGCGAGCGGAGGCAGACCAGTAGATGGTGGCGCGGCGGCGAGGGCCGCCTCCGGCAGTCTGGCAGTCCTTGGAGCTTCCGTGACTGACTGCCTAAACTCTCCACTGCAACTGAAGCTTCCGTGTGTAATAGAGAGGCTTTGACTGGGCTGGGCTAGGCACCTCGGGCCTCTGGGCTGCTACTGGGCCGCGTGATTTGACTAAGTATGAAGTGACTTAAAAATTTACCAAACTGCTTGTTTATGATTTGTCTTGCCAAGAAGATTTGCAAATTAACCTGGGATCTGCACTCAAAGTATTCTATTCTATGGCTAATTGATATTTCTGGAGCATAAGAAAACGATTTGTAATATGACTACTGAAGGTTCTTCTTTGCATTGACTTAACCATTCAACTCAAACTGTTGATTTCCAAAAAAAAACATCAAACTGTTGATAACAGACTCTGTACACATTTACATGCACAAAACAGACTTGTCTACAGAGTTTGTAGTAAAAGTAGTAAGTGGATACAGACCCAATACATACTTACATGGACCAAACAGAATACATTACAGCTTTTTTTTAGTTCAAGTAAGTGACTGGAGACCCTGTAAATATTTATACTCGTTATTAGCCCCCAAAACTCCCAAAATACACTACTTTATTTGCCGAGTGTTTTTTTTATCTAGTGTTTTTAGTGTAGCACTCGGCAAAGAACATGTTCGTCGAGTGTCCGAGGGAATGCACTCGGCAAACATAAAAACACTCGATAAATTTGACGTTTGCGGTAGTGATAATTATCCTTCAATATAAGAAATAAGTTTAATTAGCCAATTAGGCATTGGCTCTAAACTGATGAACATAAAAAAATTAGAATAGAACGTACACGACGACTGAAGTCCTGAACGGATGATGAATGGTGATGCCTGGACGTGCTGCAGATAGGATCACAGGAAGACTGCAGTCTGCAGACAGCAGATCGGAGAGCGTGGACCTCAACGTCGGACGGAGGTGCCTTCATACTTGTCAATCCCGTTCCCGTGACCATTCCGGTTTATCTATTGGAACGGAACCTAGCGATACCGGTGCATTCCGGTGTACGGTTCCGGAGTTCAACTTATTAATAATAATATATATATATATATTGTATATCTATAAATTAGTACATTTAGTAAATATGAACTAGACAAATATGAAGCACAATAATTGTAGGCCCAACAACAACCCAAGACGTAGCTCTGTTGGCCCATAAAAAAAGCCTACATCAATCCAAAGAAAGGGTACATCGACGCATTGGCTGATTAGCCTAGAAGAGCTCCGCCCCAGGCTGAGCATGGCGCGAGGCACACAGGCGCAGCCGCCGCACCGTCCTCAGATGAGCCGCCGATGCCGTGTACCTCCGCTGGACCGTGAGATCTTGGAGGCTGAAGCTGTTACCGGCCTGCAGTCCGTCCGTGTCTCCCGCGCCGTGTGTTTTTCTTCTTTATTTTTGCTGATTTTTTTTCTTCTCTGATCTTGAATATTCCCCCTCAATCTTTGCTGAGGCAAGAGATAGTGTATCTCGATGGCTTTCTTCCTGTCCCAAATTAGATTGCTTCCTCCTTGATTTCTGGATTTGGATTGCAGACGCCGGTATCGACGGCACTGGCAGTTCCGCCCGGAATGGCCGAGATTGGCCGGAACTGTCCGAGATAGAAGCCGGTACGGGATACAAGATGTTCTGTACCGTTTTAGTCACCGGTACGAGGCGTTTCGGTACGGAACGGAATTGATAACCATGGTGCCTTTACGGCCAGGCGGCGGGGGTGCGGCGGCGGCACTATCGTGAATCTTGAATCGTGATCGCGGTCTCGCGGATTGCCCTCGGCACCTCGCCCCTCGCCCCTCGAACGGTCACAGTCAGACCCCACAACTCCCAGGTACACAGACTGTTCGGCTTCCTACGTAGTACATGGGTTGATAGGCTTGGACCGTATTATACACAGAAGTATTTTTTGTTTTGCACCAAGGCCCAGTTTAGATTGCGAAAAATTTGGCAAAACGACACTGTAGCATTTTGTTGTTATTTGACAATTAGTGTCCAATCATAGTCTAATTAGGCTTAAAAGATTCGTCTCGTGGATTTCGTCTAAACTGTGTAATTAGTTTTATTTTTTATTTATATTTAATGCTTCATGCATGCGTTTTCGTATTCGATGTGACGGAGAATCTTGAAAAATTTAACGTTTTGGAAGGGAACTAAATAGGGCCCAAACATTAAGTAGGGCCATGGCCCCTGTTGGCCCCCCCCCCCCCCCCCCCCCCTGCCTCGGCCAGTGACCTGCTATGTCTGTCGATGCTGGTCGCTGCGTCAGCAGCTTGTTCCTGACCAGTTTCCCCACCTGATGTTAGCATCTGTAATAACACTAGTGTTTCAACCTCTGATGATGGCATCCTGGTTTCCTATGGGTAGATCCTTCAATCTCATTTTCTAGAATGCCATGGTCTGGACGGCGTGTTGGAGCTAGGGTTGTTGCATAGGGGATAGGAGTGGGACGTCGGAGGGCAAGGCCTGATATAGCCCGGCGATGAGGCTACGACGCCGTGCTCGGCGTCGGGGAATTATGAACGAGAGTGAGCTAGGGCGCCAAAGAGCGAGAGAGACTTAACTCAATCTCTGGCTAATCTTCATTAAGCAAAATTGTTCAATATTTATACACCAATCCTAACAAACCTGGCTAACATTAAGGGATAACGCGTTGAAAAGCATCCAGGTGCATCGAGCCATCGATGGTGACCGCGCGCTGGCACGCTGTGCCACGGTCCACCGTTTAGCCACGGCTCCTCTTGCAGCGCAGGTAGACGTTCCCCACCATAACATCACTCCCCCTTCAATGAAAAACTCGTCCTTGAGCTGGAAGGAGGGAAAACGAGTCTTGAACTCTTTGAAGGGTTCCTAGATAGCCTTGGCATTGTTCATGTCCTCCCATTGGATTAGCACGTGCCAGGCACCGCGACACAGCTGCGCGTAGGGCACATGCTGGGCGGTGTAGTAGGCGCCCGTTGTGGAGCAGCGGCAAAGCAGGTGGTGCAGCCAGCGGGGTTCCGTGGAACAGCTTCAGCATGCCGACATGGAACACGTCATGGATGCGGGCGCCGTCCGGTAGATGTAGATGATAGGCGACTGGATCGATACGCTCCACCACCTGGAACGGACCGGCGAAACGCAGGCTGAGCTTGCCACGCGCTCTCGGCACCAAGGACTGCGCTCGATGATGAAGAATGTGGAGCCACACCCAATCGTTGACGGCGAACTCCAACTGCCGATGATGAATGTCATAGTGCTTCTTGGCGTACTCCTGGGCCTATAGCAGACAAACGCGAACATCCGCAAGGAACGAGTCGCGTTCGTGCAGTAGGGCGTCGACCGAGTCAATGTGCACTGAACCCGCAGTATAAGGCAGTAGGGCAAGTGGAGGCCAGCCATACACTACCTCGAATGGAGTCGTCCGGAGCGCCGAATGATAGGAAGTGTTGTAGCAGTATTCAGCCAAGGGAAGCTAGTCGAGCCATGCGCGCGGCCGATCGCCGGTGATGCACCGCAAATACATGGCAATTGTCTTGTTCACTACCTCGGATTGGCCGTCTGTTTGCACATGAAAAGCTGTGCTCATCCGTAGCTTGACGTCGGTGAACTTGATGATGTCGCGCCATACATTCCTAGTGAACATGGGGGCGTGGTCGCTGACAATTGAGTTGGTGAAGCCATGGAGCTTGATGATGCCATCGAAGAAGGCTTTGGTGACCAAAAGTGGTAGTGCAGGGGTGGCTCAGCATGATGAAATGAGCATGCCTGGAGAACTGATCAACCACGATCAATATGACGCTCTTGCCATGGACGCATGGGAGGCCTTCGATGAAATCAAGCGCGATGTCCGACCAGACCTTGGACGACACGTCGAGGGGTTGGAGCAGACCTATGGGCTGGAGGGTCTCTGTCTTGTTGCGCTGACAAGTGAGGTAGGTGCTCATGAACTCACGCACTAGCCGGGGATCATGCTTGACGAAGAAGTCCTGGTGAAGGCGCTACAAGATTTTCTACATGCCCTCATGGCCCGCAGAGTGCGCCAACTGGAGAACCACCGGGAGGGTGGTGGACGTAGCGGGCACAAACAAGTGGGAGTCACACAGGATGAACCCATCAATGGCATGCCATAGCTCCCCCGTGATCGGCGACCATGGAGTCACGGAGGGCGCAAAGGTCCACATCATCTTGCAGCTCGCGGCGGAGGTCCTCGAAGAGCTTGAAGGAGGTACTGGTAAGCACGCTGAGGTGTGCGTTGTCATCCCCCATCGGGACAAGCATTAGCGACGGTGTTGTGGTGGCCTGGACGGTACCCAACAGTGAAATCATAGTTGAAGAGCTTAGCTTGCTCACCCACTGATAAGCACTGATCGAGCATGAACTTGAGCGCAGAGATCCTTCCGGATGAGGAAGTGATGGCCCCAAAGGTTGGGACACCAATGGCGAACCGCTTGCACCGGCCCGATCAATTCCCGCTCATAGGCGGCAAGCTTCAGGTGATGAGCCACGAACAGGCGACTGAAGAAGGCGAGGGCACCGACGCCTTGATGGAGGACCGCCCCAAACCCATACCCCAAGGCATCACAGTCCACCGTGAATGGCCTATTGAAGTCGGGCAGATGGAGGACGGGGGTGGTGGAGAGTGCGCACTTGAGGGTGTCGAAGGCCATGGTTGCCTTAGGAATCTAGGCAAAGCCCTCCTTCCTGAGCAGCTGGGTGAGGGGCGCTGAAATCGCATCGTCGTCCTGGATGAACCACCAATAGTACCTAGCGAGCCCAACAAAGCCACGTAGGTCACACACACATCGCGGCTGTGGCTAGGAGGTGACGGCTTCAATCATCTCACGATCCATGGCGATGCCCTCGGCCGAGATCACATGGCTGAGGTATGCCACTGACGATGTCGCGAAGGAACACTTAGCGCGCTTGAGTTGGAGTTGGTGATTACGGAGTGCGGTGAGGACCGCATTGATGTGTTGCAGATGTGATGACCATGACGGGCTGTAGATGAGTATATCATCGAAAAACACTAAGACAAACTTACAAAGGAATGGCCAGAGGATGGAATTCATTAAGCTCTAGAATGTTGCCGGCACATTCGCGAGGCCGAACGACATCACCAAGAACGTGAAGTGGCCCTCATGGGAGTGGAACACTGTTTTCTCAACATCACCAGCATGCATCTGCACCTGGTGGTACCCTGAGCACAAATATAACTTGGTGAAGAAGCGTGCCCCATGGAGTTCATCGAGCATCTCCTCGACAACAGGGATTGGGAACTTGTCCTTGATGGTCTGCTGGTTCAAGGTGCGATAGTCCACACAAAAATGCTAAGATCCATCGTGCTTCTTGACGAGAAGCATGGGCGCAGAGAACGCTGATGTGCTAGGCCGTATGATCCCTTGTTCGAGCATGGCGGCGCCCTGTATCTCTAGCTCATCCTTCTAGAGCTGTGGGTATCGGTATGGGTGCACTACTACCAGCGCCGTGTTGGGCAGTAGGTGAGTGCAATGATCACAGGGCCATGCCGGTGGCAGCCCCTACGACTCAACGAAGACATCCTCAAATGTGTGCAAGAGCTGGTTGAACATGGCGGGCTCATTGCTGCAGAGAGAGTGAAGGTGCTGCGTGGATTGGACGTCGTGCCGAGTGGAGCCGATGTCGCGCCAAAAACCCGATGGCCCTTATGCCAAAATTCCATGCATAGATCATCGAAGTCCCATAAGATGGGGCCGAGCGTTTGGACAGGAACGTGATGCCAAGCACCATGTCATAGCCATCGATCGGGATGGAGTAGCAGTCAATGGAGATCACCTCATTGATGATATGGACCCCAACATCGTGAGCCAGGCCATGGCGAGTGACATGGTCTCCGTTGGCCATAATGACGCTAGATCCGGGACATGGGTGGCTCTGTAGTCCAACACGGCGCACCACATCGCCGAGGATGTAGTTATGTGTGGAATCGTAGTCGAGGAGAGCAACGAACTGCTCATTGCCAATGGTGATATAGAGTTGTATTGTGTCCTCGGTGCGGATCCTCACAATGGCAATGAGGGAGATCATCGGTGTCTCAGGGTCGAACACTGGCTCCTCCTCGGCCACGGGCTCGTCCACCTCATAGTCTGCCACTTCTAGGTAGAAGGGTCAGAGGCACTTGTGACCGTGAACGTAGTGTTCTTCACAATTGTAGCAAAGGCCGAGCTTGCGGTGGTGTCGAGGAAGATGGCTGTAGGTGTCCCTGACCCCCATGGAGACCGCCAATGTGGCCGGCACACCCAGGGGGGCGCCCCATGGTGTGAGCAGGCCGTGGTGGCAGAAATGGCAGGATGTGCATCGTGGACGCATGGCGGCGTTTGTAGGCATGCGCCAAGGACATGTTGCACTAGAGATCTTGAGGATCATGAAGCTCCAGATCGATCCGAATGTGCTTGGGTAAACCCCCCATGAACAGTTGCGCCTGCTGGTAGGGGGTTAGGCGGCCTGCGTGTGCCAAGCGAGCCTGGAATGCTTCCTGGTACGCTTCAACGGAGGAAAATGGCAGGCACATGAGGTCTGCCAAGTGGTTCATCCAAAGTGGCGGCCCAAAGCGGTGGTGGCAGAGACGCTTGTATTCCTCCTAGTCGGGTGCGTCGGCATCCCGCTCTAGGACGTAGTACCACTATTGGGCTGTGCTTGTCATGTGGAAGGAGGCGAGCCAAACTCCATCGGCTACGGGCATCTGCTGAGCATGGAAGAATTGCTCTCATCGGTTGATCCAACAAAAGGGGTCATCTTTTCCATCATAGGCCAAGAATGAAAGTTTGTGGTAGCATGGTACACCGACACCCGCCAACTTCGGTGGGTCATTGGGAAGCAGCGGTGGCATGTGCACGGCCGCGGAGGGTGGTGGGTGGGGGATGTGCACCACCAACAAGAAGGATGGAACTAGCGATGGCGAGTGCAGAAAGGGGATTTGAGTGATCGGCACTAGCAGCGAGGGAACCGTTGGCTTGGTTACCGCCGGCTGGTTGGTGAAAACCTCCGAGATGACGGTGCTAGTGGCCAGGAGTGGCGGAACACCCCCGTATCCCAGCATGCCGAAGGGAATGAGCAGTGGAACGGATGCGGTCGGGCGGTTCTCGACCTCTACGATGCAGGTGGCGAGCTCGCTCATCTGGCACTACAAGCCATAGATGGCCATGGTGAGTGCGGTGAGCGTGTCGGTTGGAACCTGGGTGAGTGGAGGCTGTGAAATGGTGAGCGACGCAGTGGTGATCATGGGAGCAGATGGGATAGGAAGTGGCACGACAGTGGTGGTGGTGGAAATGACGGCGGCTGCAGAAGTGTTGGCACCTGACATTGCTACCAAATTGTTGGAGCTAGGGTTGTTGCGTAGGGGATAGGAGTGGGATGCTGGAGGGCGAGGCATGATAGCCTAGCATTGACGCTGTGACGCCTGCTCGGCGTCGAGGAATTATGAATGAGTGTGAGCTAGGGCACCAAAGAGCGAGAGAGACTTAACTCAATCTCTGGCTAATCTTCATTAAGCAAACATGTTCAATACTTATTCACCAGTCCTTACAAACCTTGGCTAACATTAAGGGATGACAGTCATAAGACTCACATTCCTAAACCATCGGATCTTGATAACTACACACGTGCGCTGAAAAGCATCCAGGTGCATCGAGCCATCGCTGGTGACCGCGCGCTGGCGCGCCATGCCGCGGTCCACCGTTCAGCCACGGCTCCTCTTGCGGCACTGGTAGACATTCCCCACTATAACAGGGCGACTCTGCGAAATGTGATAATGTTCTTGCCGAACTTCTTTCTGCTTGCCCAAGTATCGTCCTCCTTCAGCAAAACCCACATGCTGTCTTCCCAAGTGCTGCCAAGCTCTGGACCTTTCTCCCTCGCTGCCTCAATTCTCAGCAGGCCCTTGACGCTCATGGCAGCTCTGGAGGAATCCTTACTGCATTAAAAATCAAATGTTAAACAAGCGGATGGATATCCCTTACTGCACTAACAACTCTGCAAGCCCTAGACACTCATGGCAGCTCCAGATCAGCATTTTAGTTACTCCTCTTACTCTCTAACTTCTTTTACTCTATCACTTACCTTGAGCTGCTCTTACATAAATAAATCCTTAGTCATAACGAATGTTGTGCTCCAGCTAATCCTGACCTCCGTCCCTCTTTCCTTGCCGAATTAAAAGACATTGCTCCATTGATGGACATCCCTTGGCTCATTTATGACCTCTGTCTCATTGAGCTGCCCCTGATCCTTGTTAGACAATATGTGATAGAATCGTCCAATTTATAAGAGCACAAGTAATGGCTACTGCCGGGACAGCTGCCCACGTGTACTTGAGCCCATATAAATCTGGTAGTCTTTCGAGTACTACGAAGGGCCTTGATTAATCAACATCGCAACCAAGATCATACATGGTTAAGCAACAACATACATCACACATATATGGAGTTCGCAACGGAAATAGATCACAAACCAAGTTCACAAGTAGTTATTACAATACCAGGTTCAAATCCGATAGATAAAGCAACATAGTTTTGAAACAGCTACATTAACATAAGTTCATATATACTGCCAGTACGATAACAGCCTCCATAAACAAAAGCATGAGGGAGGTATATAAAGATCATGACCGAGCCCACCGGTCTCTACTCATCACCATCCATAGCTGGACTGAAGCACGTGATGCAGTAGCCCTCATAATAAGTATCACCTGCAACAACATGGGAAATAGAATCCTGAGTACTCAGTTGTACCTAGCTAGAGTTACCCGACATGAAAAAAATAAAATAACTACAAGGATATGGAAGGCTTTCATAGTGGAGTAAGCTGGATAGCATGAACATGCAAAAATAGCTACAAACATAAGTCCTTGTTTTCAATTTTTAGCCGCAATTAACAGTGGCTATTTAATACTGTATTCTGTGTTTGCACTATCCTGCATCAAACATTTGATTAGAGAGAACAACAGTAGTAACCATTTATATTCCACATGTCAACATCACGTTTCATTTATTTACTACGATTGCTAGAGCAAGGGCAAGTTTCTCACTATCCGGGAGAGACGATGATTTGAATCGATTACATCCAGCTAGGTAAAGCCCGTATCACACACCTGTACGAATCAGATCATTAGTTCGCGTTGGATAACCATTCACTTCTATTCGGTGGTAAGTTTGGACTGCTTCGCAAAACTCGTGATCTTGCATCCTCACATGAACTGCCCGTAGCAAATATGGTCTTGGATCAGTCCCATCCCTTCAATGCTCCCCTCCAAGGAATGCTAGTAGTCGAGTACTCAGTACGAACGAACTAATCGGTTTCACGGTCGGAACGAGTTATCTGGCCATTATGTGAAGGTACATTCAATGTCGACCAAGGTCCAAGCAACGAAGCGGTCCTTAAATGACACAGGCGGGATCAAATACAGGCCAAGCCTGCCTAACAACAGCAACAAAGACAACACCGGATCCCGCCCGGTCTCCATTTCTCAACCTTCACATGATTCATATAGGTAAACAAAGAGATATGTTACCATCCTACATCTTGCCGGTGGCATGAAATCACCCGGCTTCTACCGGTCTAAGCATGGCTAAGCATAAAACGATCCTTACTAGTTGGAAGGTTGTAGGTAATTATTTCTGGACAAGGTGAGATATGCAGCAAAGGGTTCCATTCAACTCCTATCAACCTAATGCACAATATATATAACATATAGACTCAAGTGCAACTTAAAATAGAGATAGGAGATGGCATAGAGATGCTCTGGGGCTTGCCTTGGACGAAGTTGGAGGGACCGTGGTTAGGGCACACCGGCAGCTGTTCAGGGACCTGTTCGCCTTCTTCGGGCTGCTGCTCCTCAGGGTTCTCCTCCACGACCACGTACTCCAACGGCGGTGCTCCCTCCTCTGATCCTATATGCATGAATATGTTGCATAAATAAAAAGGAATACACATGGGATGCAATTGCAGGATGACATGATGCAAAAGCAAGAGTGCTTAAGTGCAGCCCTATACATATGAAACATGTTTATTAAACATACAAGACATAGGGGCAAGATGGTGATCAACTTTTAATTCTTTTTACTGAGTACGTGCATATCTCTTCTTCGGTAGAGAAGGCAAGTTTTAACTTTCACTAAGCAACTAATTTCTGGTATGATTATCGTAGCAACAAGATCATACAGCCGTTCACAACATAAGTAATTTATCACACAATAGAAAAGATTAAAAACTAGTCTAGCTGAGTACAATTGAGTACTCATGGTTCTATTCCCATGTTGTTGCAGGTGATACTTATTATGAGGGCTACTGTATCACTTGCTTTAGTCCAGCTATGGATGGTGATGAGTAGAGACCGGTGGGCTCGGTCATGATCTTAATGTACCTCTCATGCTTTTGTTTATGGATGCTATTATCGTACTGGCAGTATATTTGAACTTATGTTAATGTAGCTATTTCAAAACTATGTTGCTTTATCTATCGGATTTGAACCTGGTATTGTAATAGCTACTTGTGAACTTGGTTTGTGATCTATTTCCGCTGCGAACTCCATATATGTGTGATGTATGTTATTGCTTAACCATGTACGATCTTGGTTGTGATGTTGATTAACTGAGGCCCTTCGTGGTACTCAATAGACTACCGGATTTATATGGTCTCAAGTACACGTGGGCAGCTGTCCCGGCAGTAGTCATTACTTGTGCTCTTATAAATTGGATGGTTCTATCACACAATACACCTACTCAAACAAGTGGGATACCCCAACCCATGAGCATCTAGATCGTGTGGTGATTAGCCTAGCCTAGGACGTCCTCCTTCCCAACACAAGTCTCTCTTCATGCACTCCGTACCATGTCTGATCATGTCCTTCTAAAAATGGAAATTTCCACTACTGTCCCAAAATCCATCGTTTACCGTTTTGGAAATTCTTGGATGCAACACCCTTTCTTCATGGAGTCCATCGCGAATGCATGGCACTTCCCTCACCCTCCTACCCACCCCACGCTGCCATTGTCTGTCGACTTAAGCGCACAAGGGCGGCCACCAAAGGTTGGCTAAAACACTATGGTTCTTGCTCCCAGTGGGAGAATGATTGCAAACTTGACCTCCGCTTACTTGATGCCATAGAAGAAATCTGCCTCCTCACTGCATCTGAACGGACTCTTCGATCTGTTGTGGTGAAAGTCCTGGCTCATACTGTTAAAGAAAGCTCCTCCATTGGAAGCAAAGGAGAAAGGTGTGTGCCACGCTTGAGTGCGATCAAACACCAAATATATCCATGCTTGTGCCACTCAGCGCCTATGGAGGAATAATATTCTAGACCTTGAGCATGATGGATGTGTGGTCACTATGCATGTACAGAAAGTGCAAAATCTTGTCAACTTCTTGAGATACCTCCTTGGCACTGCATGCACACCTGTTTGGCACTTCAATTTGAATTCCATTTACACCAGAAGGCCCCTTTCAACCTTTTTCTGAAATCTCCTATGCCATTTGGCAAATGCACCCCACTAGCCCGGGACTCGACGGTTTTGGGCCATCTTTCTACAAGTTTGCCGGGCACGTGGTCTCTCCCACCATTTTTTCTCTCTCTTCCAGCAGGCTTTCCACTCCCATAGTGCTGAGCTGTAGCATGTCAATTGCTCATTCATTATTCTCATTCCAAAGAAAGCCTCTGTCCATACCCCTTCTGATTTTAGTCCCATCTCTCTTCAGAACTACCTCATGAAAGCCGTATCCAAGGTCCTGACCAATTCTTATAGCCACTCATTCGCTTGCTCATAAGCAGGGATCTGTAAGAGTGATTGGAATGATTGATTGTATTCCATATCTTGTACAGAGGTACATATAGGCAGCCGGGGTGGCATGCAAGCCAACCGAACAGGCACGAGATTACAGCCACAATTAAGGGAGAACCTACTATAATTATATTATGCTAACACTCCCCCGCAGTCTGATCGGGAGCATGGCGAACATTCAGGCTGGATCAAAACTTGAGGTGGGGAGGCCTTTGGTGAAGACGTCAGCGTACTAGGATGTCGTAGGGACATGAAGGACCCGAACTTGTCCAAGGGCGACCCGCTCCCGAACAAAATGGAGATCAATCTCAACATGCTTCGTGCGCTGATGCTGGACTGAGTTGGTGGAGAGATAAACAACACTAATCTTGTTGTAGTAGACCAACATGGCGCAGTGAGGGGGTGGCGAAGCTCAATTAGTAACTGGCATAGCCAAGAAGCTTCAGCGACACCATTTGTCACAGCTCGATACTCAGCCTCTGCACTTGACCATGAGACTGTATACTGACTGTGGTGGTCGCGGTGGCCCCCCCTGCACCCGCTGGTGGCGCCCTGCCAGGACCTCACCCGTCCTTCACGCATCCGTGGGTGTGTACCGTCCAGATGTGGCTGTATGACCGGTCTAGCCGCATCCATCACCACCAGTGTTGGGCGAGGACGGGACACCAGGAGGCCATGCGGAGGGAGGTGTAGACGTCCCCCGGCACGGTGGTGCCGAAGGTCCAGGTGCTGCTGGGCGAGGCGCAGTGGTGATGAGGGCAGAGGGCGGCGATGGTGGCCGTGCCTCATGCTCGATCTCCTCCAGCAAGAGATGAGTCCGAGCCTCCACAAAGGTCTAGAACGGGCGATGCATCTTGAGGATGGACATCATGTGGCGGAACTGGCCGTTCAAGCCACAGAGGAGCGTGAGGACTATCTGCCGATCGCCGATCGGGTCGCCGAACTTGGCGAGGGAGGTGGCCATGGACTCGAGGCGGCGGCAATAGTCGTTGATGTTCCGGGAGCCTTGACGGAAGTTGTGTAATTGTGTCTCGAGGAGGAGCGCGCAAGACTCGCGCTGGCTGAGGAACTCGTCCTCGAGATAGCACCAGGCACCACGAGCGGAGAGCTGCCGCAGCATCAGCGACTACTGCAGGTCATTGGAGACGGTGTCATAGATCCATGTCAAGATGGTGCAGTCCGTCTGCACCCACGCCGGGCGCGAAGGGAAGGACTCATCCTCGAGAACATGGCAAGTTAGGGCATGTTTGCCGAGGATGATGACGAACAGGCCACACCACTTGTTGTAGTTGTTGGCGGCCTGGTCGAGCACGACGGGGACCAGGACACGGACGTTGACGATGGCGGTAGCCTGCGCCCAGAGAGCCTCGTGGGCGGACTTGTACTCGTCCATGGCAGCGGTGCGGAGGTGAGCCTCCTCGGCTTGACAGGCCTCCTCGGTGTGATGAGCGGCCTCGGTCTCCTCGGCGCGGCGACGGTCTTCAGCCTCCTGGGCAGTCGCGGCCGCGGCAGCGTTGTCGTCCGGCATCAGGAAAGGGAAGGGCAGCGTGGCGAACCAGCGGTTGCGGGAGCACTGGAGATTGGATCAGTGATGGCGCCTGGCGACAGAGTCAGCGACAAGGCGGGGCGATCGGATCGGCGGCAGGCTTGGGTGCGGAAGTGTAGCGGATCATAACCGCGAATGATACCATGTAAGAGTGATTGGAATGATTGATTGTATTCCATATCTTGTACAGAGGTACATATAGGCAGCCGGGGTGGCATGCAAGCCATCCGCACAGGGGCAAGATTACAGCTACAATTAAGGGAGAACCTACTATAATTACATTATGCTAACAGGATCAATCCAGCTTTGTTCATGGCAAATCAACCACGGTTGACTCCTGTTGTGCTTGGGTGCTCAATCTTCCCACCTTTGATAAATCGGCAATCTTCCTGGAATTGGATCACGTGTAGGGAAACGAGCTTCGCCAAGGGGATCCTATATCCTACCTCTTCATCACCATGGCAGATGTCATTCGCCGTCTTCTACGACAACACTCCCTCCTCCCGTATCTTGCTCACCCGATTGCCAGTGATTCCCCCATCCCTATTCTTTAGTATGTCGATGATACACTTATCTTTCTTCATGCTACTCATGAAGCTGTGCTTACCGCCAAGCAAACTCTAGAAGATTTCGAGCTAGCAACCGGCCTCTCCATTAATTACCATAAAATATTACCACTGTATATTATCCTCCTTCTGCGAGCCCTACCTTGGTCTCTCCCTCTCTCCCATCATAAGCTATCTGTCACTGACTGCAAACTAGTCATCTCCGCTTGAGACGGATATCTTGTTGGGCGGAAGGCCTTCCTCCTTAACGGCGCTTGGTGTTTCACTCTCTAGCCTCTGTTCTGAGCTCCTGCGCTTACACCATATGTGTGCCATAGGTTTACATAAGACTGTCATGAAAGGTATCAATCGTTGCTGCTGTGACTTTTTTTTTGGAATGGCGAAGACAAGTGCCATGGCTCCAAATGCCTTGTCGCATGGTAATCCATCTGTGCTGGCAAACTTGAGGGTGGGCAGGGTCTGAAAAACCTGGAGCTTCAAAATCGCTGCTTGCTCATGAAGTTTAGTGATAAACTCTTCTCTAGTGATCCATCTCCCTGGAAGGATTGGATATGCCATGAGTTCTCTGTTTTCGAAGCCTCCCCGGCAATGCTAATTCCTATCTCTGGAGGATCAAAGGAGATGAACTTGATATCTACAGGTCTATCACTCATGTAGATGGCTATAAAGGCGCCTCCACCTCCTTCTTGACCGATCATTGGATTCTGAATGGTCCCATAGCCCACACCCACCCTGCTCTTATCTCCCACACTTGGACTAATGTTTCTTTGCAGAAGGTTTTTCAGATGCGGTTTGAATCCTTAGTCTTCATCCCCAACTAACAGATGCAGCACGCGTTGAGCATGCCTCGACGATGACCTTGATGACCGGCTGCTGAAGCTTACCGGCAAAAAATACCAGACAGCAAGTGATGCATACGCTGCTCTATAGTTCACCTCCTACTGCAGAGCAGACTCACATGGTAGGTGTATCTGGAACACTGCTGTCCCAACAAAGAAGGCTTCGCATCGCTGTATTCCAAAAACAGACTAAGTACCCGAGTCAACTTGCATTCCAAACATGTCCTCGGAGACAACATATGCCAAAGGTGCAAACATGACACTGAATACATGCACCACACTTTTTTTGGGTGCAATGCAATCTCCTCTCTTTGGTCTATGGTTGACATCCCATTGATTGGGGCTGCGACAGATGAAGATGTTCAGAACATCAATCTTCCACAGACTCTTGACACCACCCTTTGGCGGCCTTTGATTCTGGTTACCCTCCTATGGCATCTTGGGGATACAAGAAATGGTGCAGTGTCAAAAAACCTGGGTACTGACATCGGCCGATGGGGATGATACCTAAGAGCTTGTATCCCATCACCCATTTCTGAAACCACCTGGTTTCTTTCAAAAATATATGTACTAGAATATAAATGAAATTTAAAATTCTATAATTCATGCACTACTGCATTATTCAGAATTTATGACCACAGGGAATCACATGTCCACATACATTCTATGTTGGCCGTAGTTAATCTTCTGTAGGGTTATCTGGTAGTTAAAAAAGTTCTTTCACACGTACACACATATAATCAACATAGAAATAATTTATGAAAGCCCATTATATTTTGTCTGAGAGATGACAATATATTACTTACACCAGTGGGGTAAGATATTGCGGACAATATATTATTCTATATACATGGAGTGAAGAACGAATGTAATTTCAAAATAGTTTAATTGCATACCAGAACACTGTTTAGCCAGATCAGCTGACTCCTGCAAGGACAAATAAATTTGAACATATTTAGTAGTGTCAACTAATTTAACAAAAGGAAAAGCCCTAAAAATAGACACATGGTAATGCCAACATATATAGTTCTAAGGAGTAAACTATATGTGGTTGGTTTAGTTTGTTCAGAGAACTTTTATTACCTTTTCTTTTTCCAATAGATAATCGAGATGATTAAGAACTTGTTTTTTGGAGCGAAATCTGCCATGAGTCTTATGCTTGTATGTCTACAAAACAGAAACATGATGTACACAATAGTTAAGAACATGGAGTTGTCTAAAAATAGTCTGACGACACTGTGGTTAATATGACCATAGAATAGTGGGCATTGTTATCACATAATGTTTTAATCCCTCCACATATGATTAATAATATTCCATTATTGAACCTCCTTTAAAGGAGCAACTTAATTGTTGTATTCTCATGTTTTGTAGTCATATATTTTTCAAATTTATATATAAGACTAGCAGAATAGAAAGAGTGGACAAAATATTCACATGTAATGTCTATTCGTGGTAATAGTAAAATATCTTGGTGAGACAACGTCAAAATTTAAACTTGTAGGTGCCTTTGTGATAATCAGACTACCTAGTAAAATAGCATGGCTAAAACATAACATCAATAATTATACCGGAGATCTCAGTAATAGGACCCATCACAATCACAGGGAACAAATGTAAGATTCACCATGAATACACCATAGTAGAGGGTTTTCACAGTGATTAGTAAAGACAATGGATGAAAACAAGATAGATATGTGTAGCTGAGGAACAAGAAGACGCAAAGGACGTAAAAAAAAAAAAAGAAGACGCAAAGGAAGTGTGAAAATTGGTTAGACCAATATGGTAGCATCTCTGTTCCAAATAGATGTTACAAAATAAATGGATCTTGAAAGCAAGGATTCAGAGTCCTAGTTCTTTTGTCCTTAGGCACCAACTTCTTCCTTGGAGGCACATATCATGGCTTCCATCTTGCGTCTTGGGTTCTTGGTAAACACCTAGTCCATGCTAGAATGGGTGATGTCAGCATCAGTGGTGTAATGCTCCTCCTTGTAGGCATCGCCTTAGAAATTCACAGGCTATCTCAGTTCTGTTATAGCTGTGGGCAATGGTTTTTTGTCTATCAAGTGGTGGCATGTTGGTTTCGTGGTCATAGTTTCAATCAACTGGCTGATGGAGTGATTTTTTTCATAGGTTGGCTTCAGTTTTGATTCTACTCTTTTTATTATTGTTCTAGTGATTGTAATGTTTTAGTTCACATGTAACTTGGGACATATGCAGGCAGTTGTAATAAGTTTCGTCTAATGCATCCTAGGAAGAGGACAAACCAAAATTTCTTCCATTGTCTAAAAAAAGATTCAGGTTGTGCACACCAATCTGAATATGGATAGATCAATCAGCAAATTGTATTTTGATAGATTCCAAAAAAAAGGTTATATAGCCTGATAAATTCCAACATCATATATGAGCAAAATCATTTCAAGCATTGGAACAGGATGGTAACTACTAATCATAGGCTAGATGAGATGGTGACATTTAAACAATGGTGGTTGCATATAAACTCGTTAAACATGAACACAATTCTCTCTAATCTCTGATAAAATTAAATACCTACATAAGCGAATAGGCCAGGGATGATCCTAGTTTTGTGGAGGTAATTTTTTTAGATAAAGTTGTTGGCATGGAGGCTAGGATGCATGTGCGCTGTCATAGCTAGCATGTTGAAGGTGACGATCAGGGCAAAGTCGAAGCTGCACCAGTGACATTCATAGTTAAGTGAAACGGGATATATGTGTAGTAGGTGATGCATGGGTGGAGTTCCTTGGAGGTCTCAGTTTTTGGGATAATAAGTGCACTGGAGTTGCATTGGTTGTGATTGGCAGTGATGACAATGTATACATAAGGTTGGATTATTGTACGGTGGGAACTGATTTGATGTTATGCAGGAACAGCGCTTTTTTAATGCTGAAAAAAAGAGAGTGAGAGCCTTTCTTTTCTCTTCATATGAACAAGATAAATTGGTTGACCTCTCTTAAGTGCTAGGAATTGATTATATGTGCCTCTTAGCAGGAGGAACATATTAGTTTTTAAGGCATTTGATGAAGTATGAACAAATTTAGTTGATACCATCATAATCCTGCTTTGCTGATTGTTAGAATATAGTGATAATATAAATCTGACTCAGCAAACAACATATCGGAAAGACCAATGGCATTAGATTAGTATCATCCTACCTTTGGTTTTTTCCAATGTCAAGTTCATTTGTTGACTAATAATGATGGACCTCTAGTTGACACAAAAAGATATATTTTTTGTATAGAATCCATAGCAAACTTGAATTCAGCAATGACCTGGGGTGCAGCTTTTGAATGTATATTACTAGATTTACAGTGAAAAAAGTTACATCCCGGTAACAAATAATAGTTACTAGACAATAAATTTCATATAAACCTTTTGCAGTGACAAGTTCAGGTTCCTTGGAATGTCAAATATGATGATGTTATTAAATCAATGCTGAGTAAATAATTCCATAATTGCAAAAACAAATTATAATAACCCCATATTCCATTTTGAGACATTCAGAAATAAATCATTTCTTTTGTAAACTAGTAGGTAAGGAGAGATGACATAACACATCAAACAAACATCAAAACATGGAAAATATTTCATATAAAATGGAAATCGATAATATCATGAAAAAACTAAGGAAGGAATGAGTCATTACTAAATCGGTTCTTCCATCTTCCCTGTAGCGGCGGAGAGCCTTCCATCCACCATTATATGCTGGATGCAACAGAATTTTTCTTGGTGTGCAGACGACATGTTCCCCCGGATCCGCTGCAGTCAAGGGCTCGATATCTAGTGGAGCATCATTTGCATTCATGTTCTGTACAACACATGACAAATGAGAAGGATAGAACAGAAATAAAAAAGCTGAACAAACTACTACACCATATGAGAGATTTTTTTAGATAGCTTAAAAACTCCTGTGCCTCAAATAGTATTATCAGCAATTACGTGCATCTGTTTACAAGTGTTCCATCACAAATTTCATAGACTATCATGCATTTAATAAACTCATGGATGCGACAACTGGAGTTCTGTTGTGTATAGGTAAACAAGACCGTGAAGTGTATGGTCATTTCTAGAAAAGTTTCAAATGTTGGATTTATGGTGTTGCAGGTGCCAAAGATGTTAGGCTATTTATGTAATTTTGGTGCTTGGAGGACGATACTCCATCTATTAAGTCGGCATTGTTGGGGGTAGTTGTGCATTTTTGGGCGGTCATTTCTCGGCTGTATCCTTAAATGAAATGTCTGCTTCTGAAATTTAGCATTTATTTTGAGAGGCAGCAACATATTTTGACCTCCTTTGCTAATAGAAAGGTTTGTCTCCTAAAATCATTATTGTAGTAGGGAGGGCGTTGTTAGGGGTAGTTGTGCATGAACGGTCATGGAATAATTTTTTTCGTGGGGGAGATCCCCACCTACTTTTTCATTGACCGAGAGTGCAGCAAAGCACAGTACAAAATACAACCAGGAGCGAAGATACGTTGACTCGACGGGCTTGGCCAACACCAATGATTTTCCGGTCGCCCCTATACCCAGTGATTTTTATCTGGCTTAGACCCCGATAAAAATATGTGCGATCCCGGTAGTCTAGCAGCCCAACTATCTCCTCAGACCTCACCCCATCCAACGGTCCATTCGTAGGCCCAGAATACCAAATGTTGTCTTGCCTCCGTTCTCCGCTCACTATGCCATATTTGCACATCATTGCCGGCCTTATCACTGCCGGATTTGTAAAAACCGGCAGTGATGTACCTTCACTGCCGGTTATGAGCTTGAAAATGAAAAAAATGATTGGGGCTAGGCTAAAACCGACAGTGAAGGACCACATCACTATCGGTTTATGGCTTGAACCGGCAGTGTTTTGGCGGCCACTCATCACTGTCGGTTTAAGCCAAGAGCAGACAGTGATTGAGCTCTATCACTGTCGGTTCTAGCCAAGAACCGACGGTGATAAACCTACAACATAAAAAAGGCTGCAGTCGTCCTCTCCTTCCTCCTCTCTTCCATCCTAAGAACAGTGGCGCGCGTTTGGGCCCTTCCCTCCATTGTTGCGGCTACTCTTCACCATGAAGCTAGTGCTTGGATTTTGACGAATGGCTTGATCTTTTTGCTTTAAGGTTAGTAACAAACATCCACTCCTTTGATTTTGTTTCTTAATTAGCTTCGTTTTGATGGCTACATTGCTTGATTCTCATTCTAGTTCTTTTCTCCATTCTATAGAGCACTTTTCCAATTGGACATTTGTGCAAGGCTCAAATTTTGGCGAATTCATCATCTAAACGGTTGATGTCTATGAACACATTTAAATTCCTAGCTAATTATTCCATGGTGTTCAAGATCATCATTGTTAGTATGTGATGCTATAATTAGTTCTTAAAAGTAGAGTAGAATAGATGTTCTTCATTATTGTGCAATAATTGTTTTTTACTATGATTTTCAATTTACAGGGCCGGGGCTAACAATTTCAATTTTCCAATAATTAGTGTACAATAATGTTTTTAAAAAATGGTACTTTCGAGCTATAATTGTTGTTCATGAAGCTCGATTTCTTATTAATTCTTTGTAATTATTGTCTTAGTATTTTTTTGTGCAGAGATGGATCGAGAGTGGATGCATCTGTCCCGAATGGACAAGCGGTACATGCATGGCGTCAGCCAGTTTATCACCGACGCCAAAGCCCATGCTGGGAATGGGAACCCTGTCTTCTACCCATGCAAAGATTGCAAGAATCAAAGGAACTTTCGTTAAATTTAGTCTATACGATCGCACTTGATTAACATGGGATTCATGCCAAACTATACGATATGGCTATGCAGGGTGAGGTTGGTGTGAATGTTCTGCAGGAAAACGATGATGATGTCGACATGCCTGACATAGCCATCCACGATGCTGGCGATGAACCCGGTGTCAATACGGAACCTATGGCCACAGTTAATAATGTGTTTAGGAACACGCTAGCTGACGACACTGAGGATAACGATGGCATTTCTTAGCTGCTACGTAATGTAGAGACCGGATGTCTTAGTGAAAGACAGCTGAGAAAGCTAGAGAAAATGAGACAAGATGGCAAAACACCATTGTATAGGAATTGTCAAATGAGCAAACTGGAAGCCAGCATCATGCTGTTAGAGTTCAAATCGACAAACAAATTGAGTGATAAAGGCTTTGATCAGTTGTTAGGTATAATAAGGAAAATGCTTCCAGAAAAAAATGAGTTGCCAGAAAAGACATACTTGGCCAAGCAAATGATCTGCCCCATCGGCCTCGAGGTTGAAAAAATCCACGCGTGTTCCAATGATTGCATATTGTACCGTGGAGAAAAATATAAAGACTTGGACAAGTGCCCCAAGTGTGAAGCTCCACGGTACAAGGAAGGGCAGTCAGATGAGGGTACCAAGATCAGAGAAGGTCCCATAAAGGTCGTTTGGTATTTTCCTATAGCTCCCCGGGTGCATAGGCTGTTTGCATGTGCAAAGTCAGCCAAGCTGTTACGCTGGCATGGCGAAGAGCGTAAGAAAGATACAATAATGAGGCACCCCGCCGATGGGCATGACTGGAGGACTATCAATACTATGTTCTATAAGGACATCGGTGGAGAGGTAAGGCACCTTTGGTTTGCTTTGAGCACAGATGTGATGAATCCTTTCTACCAGGTTAGAAGCAATCATAGCACCTGGCCAGTGACGCTCTGTGTATACAACCTTCCACCTTGGGTATGTATGAAGCGGTCGTACATCCAGATGCCACTACTGATCTAAGGGCCAAGACAACCTGGCAATGACATCGATGTGTTTCTAGAACCAGTGATCAATGAACTAGTGAAGATATTTGAAAAGGGTGTGCCGGATGTTTAGGACGAGTACAAAAAGAAACATGGCACGATCAAGGGAGTACCTATCGCTACAATCACCGACCTGCCAGGTCGAGGTTCGTTGTCCGGAGAGAAGACAAAAGGCTATACTGGATGTGTCGAGTGCTTGGACGACACTGATGCGGTAAATCTGTCAAATAACTCAAAGATAGTTTATATGGGACACCGTAGGTTCCTACCTAAGGATTACCCTTACCGTAGGAACAGAAAAGATTTCAACGGTACTATTGAGAAACGCTTAGCTCCAAAATATCAAGACGGACCTGCGATACTTCGAGAACTCAACAAACTGGAGAACAATAAAGATGAAAGGGTGCGGCCAGGTTGTAGCGCTACAACCTGGCCGCAACATTTCATCTTCATTATTCTCGCATTGCAAATCCTCAACAGGGACATTTAGCTGACACCTAGCGGATGACGCACAGTGGCACAAACTTACCAGCGGCAGCCGGCAATAAGCACCATGGCCTCCATGCTCAAGTGCTCATCGGCTGGACGAGGTATCCCAAATACTCCAAATTTGCAATTGGTTAATAACGATCAACTGATCATGTTTTTACTGTGAGGTATTAGGGTAATAGGGTTTTATTTTTTCAGCTATACAATTCTAACTCAGAAATCAGACAGTACATTATGTTCCTTGCGTTCCAGCAAAACATGCTCATTCATTTAGACCAGGTATCTATATGCTACTTTAGTATGGCTTGGGTACGTAGTGACTTTTAACTACACTAATGAATGCTTGCACATTAGCATCTTCTATAATTTTTTATTGTATGAATAATTTGATAGGCAATCAAATAAAGCAGATTGGAAGGATTCTATAAAAAGAAAATTACCCCAGTCGGTGATAATGTGAATAATAATGGTGACACTTCATGAACAAGAAGAGATGCAGATGTCACTATAACAAACACTAATTGTACTATTGAGCGCACTTTGCAGATCTAATGAGAGGAGGTAAGTTTTGATGAGCTTCCTTGTAAACTAGCCACCACCTGGTTTTATATCTAATTACATAGGTGAAAAGCTGCAAAATGACATAAGGAGAAAATATTTGATTAGAGGTCCTTGTAAGCCACCACCTGGTTTTATGTTTCCAAGGACGGTGATAGTAGGCTTTCCACGATGGTGTCAACATGAATGGTTCACTAAATATGATAGACAAGAGTATACTGAAAAGGACGATAGATGGTTTTGTTTATATTGTTACTTGTTCAGAGATTGCAACAAAGGCCAAGGTGGGACGAATGATGCATTTGTAATAATGAGAAACCATATCTGAGATGGATTTTTGAATGATTGTATCATATGCTTCATAGAAGAAGGATTTTTAGCCACAATTCCAATCGACGATGTGATAGTTCGCTTTCACAAGATGTAGGGTCATCGCAATCGAGGGACACTACAAGAAGTAACTACTGTTTGTAATTATTTTGTCACAATATGTAGTTATTATCATTATATTCGATGTTATGCATGGTATTATATTAGAGGGACACTATAAGAGGTAACTTTGAGCACCGAGCCTAGCGACCATTTATCATGGCTTCGCCCCTGAATACAACAATCATCCGTGGCATGCCGGGGAGAGCGAGAGGGCATGAGAATAAAAATAAAGAGAGGGAGAAGAAAAAAGATCAAGAAAATAAAGAGTTACATCGTGATTGGAAGAAGTCCTAAACCAAAACCACTTCTTCCTCTTGAAGTGACAGGTCTTTCTCAACTTCCTTTCCTAGTGATCTAGACAATCAAAAACAATACCATTCCTAGTGATCTAGTTCTGCCACAACACCAGCATCATGTCCAGTCCCCACCTCTTGGGGAAGGTTTAGGGACGATCTAAGCAACCAAGGGCAGGACTGGTCTCCCCTGGGACTAATCCCCAAAATCTCCCAAAGTCTGAATGTGAACGGGCAGGAGATAAACATATGATCACTGGTTTCGAGGGTTCCAGAGAAGTTCAAGCAGTGCAGATCCTCAAGAGATTGAGTATTCTTATAGAGATTTGCCCGTGAGCTTGCAAGGAAGCTTGTAGCCCTAAATCTATTGAATCATAGGAAGTTTGGGGATGTTGGCCTGCATTATAGAGTAGGCACATTGGCTAGAGAAAGGATGGAAAGTATTTTTTTAAAAAAGAGAAAGGATGGAAAGGCATCCATCACCTTGAGGCCAGAAGAATTTCTGAGGGTCACAGAGGCAAGGGCTAGATTCAGGTCTTGCAAGTCGGCGAGAGCAGCAGGGGTAAAGTGGGGCCTGAGAGAGATGTGGAGACCATTAGCGAGAGTCTCATAGACATTTTGGTTGGGCTTGATGGAGTTTGAGAACAAGGCGGGGTATATGTCAGCAATGAAGCCAGGTCCAGCCAATTATCAAGCCAAAAATAGGTGGTTAGCCCATCGCTAGCATGAACCTTGGTGAGCACCTTGAAGCGAGGCAGCTCCTCCCAAATGATCTAAGCATGGAAGGAATCGGATGACTGCTCGACTAGATCAATGTCCATCCTATCTAAGCAACCACAACTTGCATGGGAGAATGTCAGCGCCAAGAAGTTTGTGGACAAATTTCATCAGAAGACAATGATTTTGATCTTCTAGAACCTGGATCCCAAGTGATGAGGCAATTTGATCCATGGCATTTGTCGAATTGTCGTCTCTAGTCCAGAGGAACGCCCAATGTCTACTATCAATGGCATCTCTAGAAGTCTTAGGGAGTAGCATAACAAGCATGTAAAGCATTGCGTTGAAAGTTTATCCCCACTCTCCAGCCATAGCTGAGAAGCCTGGACTTGCACCCGGCGAGGTATCTATCAAAGGATCGGAGGTAATTAAAGGTTGGTAGTCAACAAGCTTCAGTTTATATGGGGATAAAGGAAGGCCAGGTATGTGGGAACTGAGGAGACAACAGAGCACCCCAGGATGTTTGCCATCGATGAGGCCCTAACTCTTCGATGTTCATAGGAATGAACATTGATTTACGGAAGTTGATGGTAAGATCCATGGCCTAGGACAAAGACCTAAGAGTGTCACTCAGAGTACTAATGGCATGAATACCTCAATCCACAAGAATGAGGGTGTCATCTGCATATACTAGAGAACGTGTCACATCTGGTCTAGTTTGGAGTTTGGCCCAGAGTGGCACATGTGCATGTTAATGAGATATTGTGGGGGGTTTGTCCCACCTTGGTTGTTTAGAGTGGGTTAGACCAACATATAAGGCTTCCAGAGTCCATCCCATCATCCTCGGGTTAATCCTTTTACGCGAAGCGAGGACGAAAGCGTAAGTGGGATGGTGGTAGGTGTGGTTCACTCAGCGTGTAGAGTGGATCTGAGCCGTTTGGACCCTGGGCCGTTACAAATGCTATCAGAGTCGACCTTCGCAGCCACGGGCGCGTGCGGGTCAGGTTCTCGGACATGGGGTTCATTGCGCGTGTAGGCCCTGCGGGGTGCACGGCATGACACATGTGCCGGCACTGGACGCACGGTCGCGTGTGCCAAGAGGGAACGTTCCTGGTCATCGTTTGCCCAGTTTTGGGTGTATTGGGCCGCAAGGACGTCGGGCCTTTTGAGGGGGGGGGGGGGGTCTATGTCACATCCGGTCTAGTTTGGAGTTTGGCCCAGAGTGGCCCATGTGCATGTTAATGAGATATTGTGGGGGTTTGTGTCCCTCCTTGGTTGTTTAGAGTGGGTTAGACCAACATATAAGGCTTCCAGAGTCCATTCCATCATCCTCGGGTTAATCCTTTTATGCGAAGCGAGGACAAAAGCGTAAGTGGGATGGTGGTAGGTGTAGTTCACTCAGTGTGTAGAATGGATCTGAACTGTTTGGACCCGGGGCGTTACAGAACAGGACAAGGGAGAGACAGGTCAATTGGGTGGCGTAGAGCCGGTGTGCACATGATCATGCATTGCAAAACGTTCACCATGATAATAAGTAGATAGGGAGAGATAGGATCCTCTTGTTGAAGCCATCGACGGCAATTGAACTAACAACCAGGGATCCCGTTAAGTAGAACGGCCGTTCTGCCAGTGTTGAGGATGCCGGAGATCCAACCTCTCCATCGGGAATCAAAGCCACGTGCCTCGAGGATGGCATCAATGCTACTCTAGTCCACATAATTGAAGGCCTTCTTCGAGTCGAGCTTAAGGACCACAGTGGGAGCACGTCGCCTATGACAACAGTTCAGGAGGTTTGCAGCATAAACGAAGTTCTCAACGATATTTCGCCCATGAACAAACCCAGTTTGGTTAGCATCTATCACGGTAGGGATGAGCAGCGGAAGGCGGTTAGCAAGGACTTTGGGGAATAGTTTCATGGGGCAATTTTGAGGGGATCTGAAGGCATCTGCAGTGTTCGCGCAATCTTTTTTATGGAGAAGGACCAGGAACGTGCGATTCAGCCCATCCAGATTCAAGATGCCATGGAAGAAGGTTTCAATAAGGTGTGTGATATCAATTTTACAGAAGACCAGATTGCCCGATTAAAGGAGAGACCGAACTCATCTTGGCCAGGGCTAGCATTTGTGTCCGTAGCATAGAGAGCACTGGAAATTTCTTCCATAAAAAATGGTCTTTAGAGGTCATGTCCAGCCACACAGTGAGATCAGGGCCGAGATCACATAGGTGAAAGTCCCAAGAGACTGGAGTTGTTGAGCCAATTAAGGAGCGAACCATAGAACTGGTGGAGGATGTTCTTTTTGCTGCATGGGTGGTGTGCACGATGCCCTCGGCTTCGAGGGTTTGGATGAAGTTGCGGCATTTTCGGCTAGAAGCTAATGAGTGGAAGAAGCGGGAGTTATCGTCCCAGTCAAAAGCCATGTGCCCAGCAGCCTCACGGATCGGAGAGCATTTTCAATGTGGCTAATGAGGGGGGCGGCATTGATCAAGGGCATTTATGAGGATCCCAAGGTCGGACTCACGCGCTGGTCAGGGGAACACCACGCTTTGGACCAGCGTTTACACATGAGACAGCACTTCTTCATGTGCCCAGAGAAATTGTTGTTGGAACCAAAGCGAACCAGACCAGGTATATCTCTCGTTAGGGCAGAGAGAGTGGTGCTGGGGAAAATCAAGTTCCAAGCATCATTAACAAATACTTGATCTAGCTATGGAAAAGAGAAAAGATCTAGTAATTCATTGACAGATCTAGCAAAAATAAGTAACTACTCTTGATTTCATAGGCGTACCTCTGTAATTTCACCTCTTGATTGCCGCAAAATCGAGAGCTGTTCAATCACCGATATGCGAGACATCCTTCTAGCAGAGAAAGTTGTAGTAATATAAGAGTCTACTTGAAATGGAGAAGGAACACGTACAATACGAAGAAGAAGGGAATAACCATACAGCTAAAAGGAACGCCCTTAAATATATCTATATAAGTTAATATAATTTATTATAGCATCCAAAGATTTTTGTGTATTTAGTAACGCACAATGACTATAGTCTTCAAGCAACCCATAAAAAGCTGTCAAAACAGCTGTCTTCTTTTGTATATATGGACATACATGACACCACACGCATGTCACATGGGAGTGGTGAGATACTTTGTTTCTTGGCCGGCTAAAAGAAATGGTAATATATTTCACCAACTTTATTTGTTCCATGCCATTCCTTTACTTATGAATGGTTAATATTACTGATGTTCGAACTGCGAACACCTGAGACCATATGGTTAGTAATGGAAAACAAAGAAAATTTGTTAACAAGTCAATAAAGACTAGTGACCACCAGTTTACAATTAACATTCATTATTAGTATATGATGACTAGCAACGAATGAACACACATAAACCAACAACTTCTTAATTCATTTTTCTAGGATTATGAGGGAATTTACAATTTTTAGGATTGGAGGATTAGTGTGTCGCCATGTGCCAGATGACTCCCCTCCTTACAACATTATATGAGTCCTTTAATATATTTTATTTGATTGCATTCTACTATAATCCACTTAGAAAAACAACCACAGATGTCGATAAGCATTTTGTTTTCAATAAGCTTAACTTGCTACAAGTGATGTGTGGAGTACTTCAGATGGTTGAACGGAATGGATGCCGGGGGCAGTACATATTGGCATGATGCTATTGTAACACACCATTTTCATGTAGTTTTAATTTGTGGATAATCTAGTTTGTAGTATGTAATAACTATCCTTAATTCATCCTCCTCCACCATTTCATGTCGCAAACCCCTCATCATCCATGTTAATCATGGGAACTCCCAAAACCACTGAATCATCTGCGCCCACGAAGGCCATGCTCCCAAGTTAGGTTCATGGAGTTTGGAGTTGACTAGGTGAGACCCACTCCATCTGCCACTGTTTCTTGTCGTTATATATGCATGGTGCCGTCCAGATCAAGAGCCAAAGAACAAATGAAGGGAGTCTTCGGTGCCGTTTGAATCAGTAGAGTTAACTATTAGCTAGCCAGCTTTGATAGGTATAGTTAGTAAAACACTGGTAGCTGGTCCATTAGCTAGATCCAATCAAAGATTCAAGTAAATTTTGGCAGCTCACTGTTAGCTATGTGTGGTCAAACAGGCTCTCGTAAATCCAACCCATTTAAGCTTTCCTTTTTTTTTTATTACTATATAATGCCATGTTTAAATCGGGTAGAGCTAATAGAATGTTGCTAAAAGAACTCCAGTAGATCCAAACGATCCAGCTAGTCCGGATTGAATTATCCACCTAACCATCCAACAAATAAAATGTTATACGATTCTATCGTAGTAGGGACACAAGCATTTCTCGGGTACTTGGCCCACTTGTCAGCCTTTGAACGTTCTTCTTGCATTCACACAAGTTCCTCCCATCCAAACAATGACAAAAGCTCATATAAGGCAAGCCCACCCAACCATCCAAACTATCATGATTTCTATGCAAGTGGTGAGATACTTTGTATCTTGGCGGGCTAAAAGAAAAGGTAATATATTTCACCAACTTTATTTGTTATGCCATTTCTTTAGGCCTTATGAATGGTTAATATTACTGATGTCTGAACTGCGAACACCTGAGACCATAATGGAAAACAAAGAATTTTTTTAACAAGTCAACAAAGACTAATGACCACCGGTTTACAATAACATTGATTAGTATATGATGACTAGGAACGGACGAACACACATACACCAACAACTTCTTTCATTTTTCTAGGATTATGAGGGCATTTACAATTTGTAGGAGGATGAGTGTGTCGCCAAGTGCCAGATCATCACTCCCCTCCTTACAACATTATTTATATGAGTCCTGGCACATAATATATTTTATTTGATTGCATTCTATCATCCACTTAGAAAAAGAACCACGGATGTCAATAAGCATTTTGTTTTCAATAAGTTTAACTTGCTACAAGTGAGGTGTGGAGTAGTTCAGATGGTTGAAGGGAATGGATGCTGGGAGCAGTACATATTGGCGTGATGCTATTGTAACACCCCAGTTTCATGTAGTTTTAATTTGTAGATAATCTAGTTTGTAGTATGTACATAACTATCCTTAATTCATCCTCCTCCACCATTTCATGTTGCAAACCCCTCCATGCTAATCATGGGAACTCCCAAAACCACTGAATCATCTGCGCCCATGAATGCTCCTTGCTTGTCCACATGGATGCGTCAATGTGATATTTGTTCTTGTTATCATTTATTCATATGACGAAACTAGCTTAGTATAGTGTGCGCAAATTATGTTGCTAGTGCTACAATACAACAGAGCAATGTACATACACATCCTATAGACCTTCATCAAATACATTTTCAGCCATCAGATATTGAGAGCTAGCTAGTTACAATTTGTTGTCTATTATGTCATGCATTGGTTTGCACTATGATAGTAGGTTTAAAAATAATGCATCTGGCACCGTACCCTAGGCCCATGCATAGCATCAATCAACCAAAATAAATTCTCTGGACGCTCCCCAGTTTGGTTCATGGAGTTCGGTGTGACTAGGTGAGACCCACTCCGTCTACCACCGTTTCTTCTCGCTATGTAAACAAAGAGCCGTTTGATAGGTACAGTTGGTAAGAGACTGGTTAGCTGGTCCGTTAGCTAGATCCAATCAAATATTCAAGTAAATTTTGGCAGCTCACTGTTAGTTGTATGTGATCAAACAGGCTCTCGCAAATCCAACCCATTTATAAGCTTTCCTTTTATTTTTGTATTACTATAATGCCATGTTTAAATTGGGTAGAGCTAATAAAGTTGCTAAAAGAACTCCAGCAGATCCAAACGATCTAGCTCATAAAATGTTATACGATTCTACCGTAGCAGGGACACAAGCATTTCTTGGGTTAATTGCCCCACTTGTCAGCCTTTGAACGTTCTCTTTGCATTTGCACAAGTTGCTCCCATCCAAACAATGACACAATCTCATATATAGGGAAAGTCCCACTCAACCATCCAAACTATTATGATTTCCATACGAAGTCCGAAGATGAAAAAATAGTTTAAAATTGTAGAGCTCGACATAATCTTTGTACTTGATTTTCTTCATTTATGATTTCCATACGAAGTCCAAATATTTGTTAAAAATTATGTACTTCTGTGTTTTTTTGGGGAAGGGAGGCTTTATGCTTCTATACACATATAAACACTCCATTTCTTTTATAAATAAATTTAGAATACCAATTGGGGTCATCCCAGTTGTTCTCGCAAAAAAATATTTATAGAATCTCTCATATTTTATTTTTTCTAAAAATATTCAGGGTATTAAAGTTATATATAGTGCTCTGTGCACTAGTAGAGAACATACCTTTCATCCGAGGTCAAAATGGGCTCTAGTCCCGGTATTTTTTGTGCCCGGGACTAGAGAGACCTTTAGTCCCGGTTGGTGTCTCCAACCGGGACTAAAGGTCCCTGCCCAATGGCTACTGTGCTCGGCACAGTGGCAGGGGACCTTTAGTCCTGGTTGGAGACACCAACCGGGACTAAAGGTGGACCTTTACTCCCGGTTGGAGCCACCAACCGGGACTAAAAGTCTCTAACCTTTAGTCCCGGTTGGTAACACCAACCCGGACTAAAGGACCCTTTAGTCCCGGTTGGTAATACCAACCGGGACTAAAGGTCTCCCGATGGGTTAGTTCAAAAGGGAAGCATCCCATCCTTTGTTAGATGTGTTGTGTAGGTGGGGTGGTAAGCTACGCGCGAGGCAATGCATGAGGTCTTGGGTTCGAATCTCACGGAACGCAGCGGTGGAAGGGATTTTTTTTTAAAGCTGAGAGGACCTTTAGTCCCGGTTGGTGTTACCCACCGGGACTAAAAGTCCCCCTTTAATCCCGGTTCCTGACCCGGGACTAAAGGATCCCCCTTTAGTCCCAGATGCTTGCTCCCGGGTGGGGAACCGGGACTAGAGGGGGTTCCCCACCAGGAGGAAAGCTTTGTTCTGTACCAGTGGTGAGATCTGTAACTTTTTACTTGACAAATTTTATTTCAAATATAATCTGTTAAGTGCCAAATACACTTGCTCTATGCAAAGTTTGGAGATCTAAAGTAAAAAGAATAGCATCTCTCTCTTCTAACCAGACATGGACACATGGTATAGGCTCTATGCATAGAGGTAGAAGTCCTGGGTTTGAATCATAGAAAAATATATATGCACATAATTTGTGCAGAAATTTACGTGAGTTATGACTTATCACGTGTAAGGCTTCTTTTATCACACAACCTCCATCCCTTCCAATATTTTAGGAGCAATATGTGCACTTGATATGCTCGAATTCACCAACTAATTGATACAAAGGCCAGTCTAGCTTGGTAATCCAGTGACCAACACAAGTGTGCCTTAGTACAGACCAGTGAACGATCCAACTAACTGGTGCTACCTGGCTCCAACACCAGCTAGTCTTGCCTATAGAATAGAACCTAGGTATTTCTAAGAGAAAAATAGGACTAACCTTGGTAAATCAATGTGCACCACCTCTTCTCTTGTCTAGCACCTTCTTCCTAACTTTCCTGGCTCTACCACTTGAATATATATAGGAGATTAGCGGACACTTGGTATCTATATCTATATCTATATCTATATCTATATCTATATCTATATCTATATCTATATCTACTCCCTCTATCCTGTAATATAGTGTATTCTAGGAATTTTAAGACAAATTAAGAGAGAACATAAAAGACGCATGTACCCTCATTTTATTTCCTAATCAGACGCTATTATCAACATAATTAATGGTGATTGGTTGATAAATGGAAAATATTTAATGTAAAATTGGTTTTTGTCCTCTAGAATGCATTGTATTTAAGGATAAATTTTAAATGCTAGAATGCACTATATTACAGGATGGAGGGAGTATATCTATATCTATATCAATTATATCTATATCTATATCTATATATTTTTAAAAAATAAACCCCGATATATTTTTATCTCGACATGCAAGCTATCTTCTATACTAAATACCACATCATCCCTCAATCTCTTTGTGCAATCTATCCACGCCACCACCACAAAATGCAAATGCAATTACTATTTTCAATCTATTAAAAAATACAAGGCATCTATATTATGTTATTTGTTTTGCAGTACTATCATATTGCAATTTGATCTAATTTGCATTAGTTTCTTTACTAAATTCTTTCGCTACCTTGCCAAATTTTAACTAAAACCGATGCAAGAACATGTAGGTCCAACACATGCAAGTGACTCTATCTCTAGGAATGTTTTGTAGCGGTAACAAAACTAGATTTTGATTATTTGGTCAGTTACGTAATTTGTTCTAATCCTACAAACCATACAATCATCGGCAGTGCTGAAACTTCAGTCGTCACTCGTGTGGCCAACAGCACGCAGGTGAAATATATCGAATGTGGCAGGAGAGAAATAATATTAACGTAATTTACTTCATTAGCGAAACAAACATTGGTAGAGAACAGAGCTTTACTCCCGGTGGGGAACCCCCTCTAGTCCCGATTCCCCACCCGGGAGCAAGCATCCGGAACTAAAGGGGGTCCTTTAGTCCCGGGTCAGGAACCGGGACTAAAGGAGGACCTTTAGTCCCGGTGGGTAACACCAACCGGGACTAAAGGTGCCTCCTGACATGCCACGGTGGCCGGCACCTTTAGTCCCGGTTGGTAATATAAACCGGGACTAAAGGTTTTTTTTTTCTTTTTTCTTTTCTTTTCATTTTTTTGTTTTCTTTTCAAAATAGGTTTTCGAAGTCGTATCGTACGCTGCTAATTATACATTTATACGCGCGTATAGTATGTTTCGGTTCAAGCACAATGAACGTATTAAATCACACAATTCAAGCATAGAAATATATATATATATATATATATATATATATATATATATATATATATATACATATATATATATATATATATATATATATATATCATATATATATATATTTACATGCATGCATGCATGTGTATTTTACATTATATTATTTCATGTGCATATATTACAAAAAGATTGCATTACAGTTGTTGTGATATAACAAGTTTTCTCTCATCCTCTAGCTTGGCTTCCATGGCAGTGTTGGGTCGAAGTAGAACTCGCCCTTGGAATCGATGACCTGCTCATTAAAAAATCCGGCTATAGACTCTTGAATTGCTTTGATTTGGTCTTGCCGTATGACCTTTTCCTCCAACCATCGAGTCTACAGGTTTGAATTAAAGGAAAATAAATTAATATATGTACATATATATATAAAGACATAGTAACACAATCAATAATAATAATTAAATGAATATATAGTGTATTTTTAACGTACTTTGAGTCTCTCTGTAGGAGTTTTTTGGGAGACCACCTTGATAAACTTGCAAACATAGTAACCACAGTAGTTGTTCCCCTGTTCCTGCCTCAGACACCACTTTACGAGAAAAAGATTTGTCATCCAATCTGGTGATCCGGTGAAAACTATATGTTTAATTAATAAAGATGATGCGATTTAGGGGACTTACTTTCAAAGGGATTACATTCAGTGGCGCTTTGCATTTTCCCATGTGTTGCTTCTCAATAAAGGTTTTCCAAACACTGCCCAATAAAAAATTTGCCACGTCATCAGATATAGTTAATCATCATGTTTGTGTGTATATATAGTTGCTAGAGATACCAAAATTACCTCTAGATAATATCTATCATATCTTGGTAGTCTTGTTGTGGTTTTCTCATCGAGTCATAGATTATCAAGTGACTTTTCACCAGATCGATGTCCATCAATATCCAGTGATTGCTGCATGTGTTTATAGGATATAACGCATAACACTCATTAATTAACTAGAATCAACATATGAGCCATTAAGGATGATCGACATTATTAACACTCACTTGAAGTTGTAGGGAAAGAGTATCCTTCTTGTGGTGTTGGTTCACTAAGAAGTTCATGAGGTTACTCTCTGACTCAGACTTCCAATTAGTCTTTGGAGTAACTGGGTCTTTGAATACTATATGGGGATCAACAAAATAAATTTAATTGCAGCCTTCCTTTCTGAGCTCTGTCATTGTAAATATGCATATACATAGTACTTGTTAGGATAATTTATATGCATATACACACATATGATGAGTTTAATAATAGATCAAAAGAATTATTACTTACAGGCAATAGCAGCTAATGATAACTTCGTCCAGAGAGGTCAGGTGGCACAGTTGATGAAATTCTGCAAAGTCAACATACATAACATCATCGCCACGGAACCAATGTTCGTCTCTAATTCTGACACCAACGCAGAAGTCTCTACCGGTAGATGCCTGCATGTATCACTTGTTTAGCAGGTACATTTGCGTCCCCAGATCAGATAAGGCTTGAGGGTTGTATAGACTCTGGCCTAGTACAAATTTTTTCTTCCAAATATCAACCTCCGCCGCACTCTCAATATTTCCATCACCAAACATCTGGTAAAGGTCGAGACCAATCTCATCAATAAATTCACCAAGGTGATCCAAATCGACATCCGGAGGTATGTTTGCCTGATGTATTAATCCTAAATTCGAACCATATTCATTACCAACAACTAGCGGGGGGACTGATTGGTGCGCTTGTTGTCCGAGTTGGGCAACTCCTTTCCTTGCCCGCTTCTTTTTCTGTGCCGCCTCAATTGACTTGGTGAGAGTGCGGTCATAGTCCGGCAATGTTGATTTGAACGGCTTACGAGATTCCCGCTATTGTTGCTGGTAAGAAGACACCCTTTTTCTTAGAATATCTGGAGCTACGAAGAAGTACGGTTTCTCCGAGTTTCTCCTTGCTTCTTGATTCTTTTTAAGTTTGTCATAGAATCTAGACATATCTTTTTTATATGCATCAGTTCCTTCTTCAGATATTATTTTGGGAATAGCCCTTGGTTTCATGGTGGCTTTCTTTGTCGGCGGGGACTGGTTCTTCGTTTGCGGGGCTGGCCTCTTGCTAGGCTTCTTGGTAGGCGGGGGGGGGGGGGGGGGGGGCGTTGGAGACCTCCTTGGAGGTGTTGGCAGCGGCGTTGGAGACCTCCTTGGAGGTGGCGGCTGCGGCGTTGGAGACCTCCTTGGAGATGGTGTAGATGTAGCCTCGCCTTCCAACACAATGTCATCGTACAGAGCACTATGATGATCTGGCGATTGAACAATTGGATTTAGGTTGGGGGAGGATCTGCTACAAAAAAAAGAAATGACATATTATTATGAGCAGATTGTTAATTATTTAAGCCAATACAAATTAATGATGTAGTGTTTTCATCCGCACGTACCTATGGTGAGGTAGTTCAGGAGGAGGTGGAGCCGACATCCCTGGAATGATGATGTAGCGCTTGCGCCATAGAATGAATGTCTTCTCCGCTTCTCCTAGAGTCTTCTCACTGTCACCTCCAGGAATGTCAAGAGGCAAATTACTAAAACCTTTTTCAGCTTTATCTATCGAGATGGTAGCATATCCTTCTTGGATTATATTCCCATGAATCCTTGGTGTCTTGGTTCGGTCGATAGGATTAACAAGACCGATAGCCACCTTGATTGTGGAATTCCCCTTCGGAATGTGTAGCTCACACGATGTACAAGGTTCAGTGATGTCATCCACAGGGAAGCGAAGTCCTATGTCCCCTTGATTTGGTATCTCCGTGGAATCGCAGCTGCTTTTCAACTGAACAGATTGGCTAATGTTGATTCCTGGCTCTGATGCCTACTTGCTTGCACTCACTGCTATTTGCACTTGCCTTCTGATTTCCTCCTGCATTCTCGCTTCAAGGTTTTTTCCCGCTCCTGTGCTTCACGCATCGCTTCCTCCAACCTCTGGAGCCGCTGTGCCTCTTCTTCCTTCTTTCTCTGGCGACTTCTATAGGAAGGTCTGTCCTGAGGGAATCCATGCTCCCACGAGACACTTCCTTTGCCTCTAGTTCGGCCACCATGTTCAACAGTCCTGATGGCATATGTCAGCTCATTCTTCTCTCTGTTGGGCCTGAACGCACCACTAGCAGTAGCTCTCTGAGCATAAAACAATCTTTCTGCTGCTTCTTGCAGTCTTGCACCATAAACGCACTTCCCTATCTCCTAGTCCAGTGTTCCCCTATGAGTGAAAAAACAATTCTTTGCACGTTCTCCCCACTCGAGTGATTCTGGTCTGATACCCTTGCCAAGAAGGTCTACTTCCATTTTGTTCCACTTCTTAATGGCAGTCGGGTAGCCACCTGATCCCAAGTTATGGTGGTATGTCTTCTGTTGGGTATTACGTTGGTTCTTTATCACCCGACTCACACCCTCTTCCAAAGTCTTGTACTGTACAAACTCATCTCAATAGGGCCTCTGCTTTGAGATCGGGCCTGGGATAGTAAAATTTGGTGCTATGTTCTTCTTGACATACGTCGTGTATAGGTGTTTCTTCCAAGTCTGAAACTGGGTGGCCATCTTCTTCATTGCCCAATCCCTAACTCGCTCCTTCAATTCATCACCATCTATTATATCATCATAATCATCTCTTTGGAGCGTGAAATGTACCAAGACATCTTTCCAAATTAATATCTTGTCACGATCGGAGACAAAACTGATATGAGGAACATTGGTCTTCTTCTTCCATTCGCGGGTACTGATCGGGAGCCGGTCCCATACAAGGTAACCACAGTGGTGCACGAATTTCATTTTATTCGTCCCCCCCGGTTCTCCTGTATCCATATTGAACTCTGAGATGATGAAGCGGCCCTCTAATGGCTTTTTGGGACCTCAAACATTTTTACTCTTCATTGTAGTTGTTGATGTCGATCCAGAGGGCTACAAAACATAAACATTATTTTTAATGTCATGAGCACACATAAGACATATGATAATATATATAGCTAATAATAAAAAATATATACTTGGCCAATATGTTGTTGCTCATTTTGTTCAAGAGCTAAGTACTGACTCCCGTCATTTGCATCCTCTTGCACGTTATTTTTAGCACCATCATCGCCGGCAACTTGAGTGCCAGTGTTGATCAAATTCATCATCAACTCCTCCTCATCCATGTTTCTCGGGTCGGCCATCTAGCTTCAAAAAACAAAACCAATATATAGTACGTCAAATCTTTGCTTACATGCGTAAAATCTACGAACAATATGCATTATTAAATCTTGCCCCTCGATCATGGATGCAATTCGCCACACTAGGGCGAACTGCGTCGGTACTAGGGCGAATTAGGGCTATACATAAACGGCTGAGGGCGAACTGCGTCGGTGACTAGGGCGAACCACGTCGGTGACATCAACAGCGTGGTTCGCCCTGGTGTGATTGTTTAGAGTTAACGATAACGATAATACGAATGTTGATCGACTAGGCCGCGAGAGAGGGTGGTGTGACAAGAGTGGCGGTGCTCCACTCCGCCGTATATATGTCTATACATATGGGTGAACGAGGGCGGCGGTGCTCCGCCGTACAAAGAAATGCATGGGCGAACGAGGGCGGCGGTGCTCCGCGACGTATATATACATGCATATGAATACAAATGATGTATATATACGTGTCGGCGCGGTGGCCGTTGTGCTGATGACGATGACATGAGGTGGGCCGGCGTGCTAACGACGACGACGTGAGCCGGGCCGGCGTAAAGGTGGCCTGCAGTTTCGTTTCCCGCCTGTTTTAAGCAATAGTCTTGTTAAATACAATAGAAATGTAATAGTTTTTGTTAAATACATAGTAAATTAAATAAAAGGCATAAAATTATTTTGTTAAAAATATGGATTTTCTTTTTCTTTATTGCACATAGGAAAAATCTATAACCTAACTTTTTTTATTTTATGTTACAATTATAAAACATAATGTAACTAATATATATTATTTCGTTAATGCAAAAATGTAGTGTTTAATTATAATTATTAAAACTATTGGTTTTGGACAGGAAATTTGTTTTCACATCATT
The DNA here is from genome assembly GCF_019320115.1 of Miscanthus floridulus. NCBI lineage: Eukaryota > Viridiplantae > Streptophyta > Magnoliopsida > Poales > Poaceae > Miscanthus > Miscanthus floridulus. Next base: position 10,491,459 of record NC_089597.1, read on the forward strand.
TTAACGTTAATATTTTAATTTTTCATCACTCAATATCCTAATTTACCTTTTTGAGAGAGAAATCCCACCAAATCAAACATTGATTTAATTTGAAACATGACATAATAAACATCTGAATTCACAATTATTACACAATATCTCAAACACACTATATTAAATCACTATATCATCAAGTGGGCACAGTAGTGAACTTCTTCTTTACGTATGTCCCTTGGTTATGATCGCGTCGTAACCATGGAGTGTCCTCATCATTTACCAAGATGCTAGGGTCTTTGTTCACTTTGAAGGGTGGAATTCGGTCATCCTTTTCATAATCTTCTGACATGTCCGACTTGTCCTCAATTCCCACGATGACTCTTTTCCCTGAAAGAACTATGTGGCGCTTTGGCTCTTTAGTTGAGTCATTATCGTTTTTCCCTCTTTTTGGTTTGGTGGACATATCATTGACATTGAACACCTGATTCACATCCTTGGCAAGGACGAATGGTTCGTCTTTGTACCCAATATTACTAAGGTCTACTATTGTCATTCCATACTCGTTGTCTACTGTTACCCCGTCTCCGGTCACCTTGACCCATTGGCACTTGAACAATGGGATCTTGAAAGTAGGTGCATATTCTAGTTCCCATATTTTATCTATGCGTCCATAATATGTCTGCTTATTCCCATTCGGGTTTGTGGCATCTATGTGGACACCACTGTTTTGGTTGGTACTCCTTTTATCTTGGGCTACTATGTAGAATATGTTCCCATTTATCTCATACCCTTTGTATGTGACGATATGCCATGATGGTTGCATAGCCAATAAATATAGTTACTCATGGATGCTCTCATCACCTTGATATTTTTTTCGCAACCAACCGCCAAAAGTTTCCATGTGCTTACGCGTAATCCAAGCTTCAGTCTTTCCTAGAAACTCGGATCATAAGAGATCCTTGTGTGTCTCAATATACGGATCTACCAAAGAGGAGTTCTATAAAACTATGTAGTGCGCTTTATTGAAATAATCATCATCCGTACCAATATATGTTTTCCTCCCTAGTGTCCCCTTTCCGCTTAGTCTCCCCTCATGTCTCGATTCAGGAACACCAATCGAGTCAAGGTCGGGAATAAAGTCAACACAGAACTCAATGACCTCTTCTGTTCCATAGCCCTTGGCGATGCTTCCTTCTGGGCGAGCACAGTTGTGAATATATTTCTTCAGGGCTCCCATGAATCTCTCTAAGGGGAACATGTTGTGTAGGAACACAGGACTGAGAATGAAAATCTCCTTGACTAGGTGAACTAGGAGGTGTGTCATGATATCAAAGAAGGAATGAGGGAACACCAACTCAAAGCTGACGAGACATTGAACCACATCATTCTATAGTTTAGCTAGATCAGTTGGATCAATTGCCTTCTGAGAAATTACATTGAGGAATGCACATAGCTTCATGGTGGCTAGACGTACATTTGGAGGTAGAATTCCTCTTAATGCAACTAGAAGTAATTGCGTCATGAGAACGTGACAGTCATGGGACTTTAAGTTACAGAATTTCTTCTCTGGCACATTTATAATACCCTTTATATTCGAGGAGAATCCAGATGGTACCTTAATGTTGTTTAAGCATTCAAACATGATTTCCTTCTCCTCTTTGCTTAGAGTGTAGCTAGCAGGACGTAAGTAATGGCGTCCATCATCTGTCTTCTCTGGATGCAGGTTGTCTCTTTCTCTCAAACAACGCAGGTCCTGTCGTGCTTCAAATGTGTCCTTAGGCTTTCCATACACACACATGAAGCCTAGCAGGTTCACACAAAGATTCTTCGTTAGGTGCATCACGTCGATCGAGCTGCAGACCTCTAGGACTTGCCAATAGGGTAGGTCCCAAAATATGGACTTCTTCTTCCACATGGGTGCGTGACCATTAGCGTCGTTTAGAATAGGTTGGCTTCCATGTCCTTTTCCAAAGACGACTTTCACATCATTGACCATATCGAGTACATCCTCACCGGTTCGGTTGCGAGGCTTGGTCAGGTGGTCTGCCTTCCCTTTAAAATGCTTGCCTTTTTTTTTCTTACGGGGTGATTTGCAGGAAGAAATCGACGATGGCCAAGGTACACGATCTTTCGACATTTTTTCAAGAATACACCTCTAATATCACCGAAGTAGTGTGTGCATGCATTATATCCCTTGTTTGACTGTCCTGAAAGATTACTTAGAACAGGCCAATCATTGATTGTTACGAACAACAATGCTCGCAAATCAAAGTGTTTCTGTTTGTACTCATCCCACACACGTACACCTTCTTTATTCCACAAAATGAGAAGTTCATTAATAAGTGGTCTTAGGTACACATCGATGTCATTGCCAGGTTGCTTCGGGCTTTGGATGAGCACAGGCATCATAATGAACTTCCGCTTCATGCATAACCAAGGAAGAATGTTGTAGATACTTAGAGTAACAGGCCAAGTGCTATGACTACTGTTCTGCTCTCCAAAAGGATTGATACCATCTGTACTTAAAGCAAACCTTAAGTTTCTTGCGTCATTTGCAAACTCCGGGAATTCTCTGTCGATTGCTCTCCACTGGGACCCATCAGCAGGGTGTCTCAACATATTATCTACCTTACGGTCTTCTTTGTGCCATCGCAACAATTTTACATGTTCTTTGTTTCTGAACAGACGTTTCAAGCATGGTATTATAGGAGCATACCACATAACCTTGGCAGGGATTTTCTTCCGCGGACGTTCGCCCTCAACATCACCAGGGTCATCTCGCCTGATCTTATACCGCGATGCATGACATAGCGGGCATGCATCCAATTTCTCGTACTCTTTGCCACGGTACATGATGCAGTCATTAGGACATGCATGTATCTTCTCGATTTCTAGCCCCATAGGACAGACAACTTGTTTTGCTTCGTAGGTAGTGGCGGGCAATTCATTGTCCTTCGGAAGCATCTTTTTTTGGATTTTTAGTAACTCTCCAAATCCCTTGTCAGATACACCATTCTTTGCCTTCCATTGCAGCAATTCTAGTGTGGTTCCCAACTTTTTCTGCCCTGCATCACAAGTTGGGTACAACAATTTCTTGTGATCTTCTAGCATCCGCTCGAACTTGATCTTCTCCTTTTCACTTTCATATTCTCTTTGTGCGTCACAAATGACCTGACAAAGATCATCAGCCTGATCATCTTCTGCGGCTACCTCTTCTTCAACTTCTCCCATTGCAGTATCATTGAAGCACGCACCATCGGGAATAATATCATTGTCGTCCCATTGTTCTTCTTCACCTTCTTCTATTACAACACCGGTTTCTCCGTGCTTCGTCCAACAAATATAGTTTGACATGAAACCCGACTTGAACAAGTGTGAATGAAGAGTCTTTGAGCAAGGATATTCCACCGTATTCTTACATATGGCACATGGGCAGCACATAAAACCGTCGCGTTTGTTTGCCTCGGCCGCACATAACAAAGAATGCACGCCGTCAATGAACTCTTGGGAGCGGCGATCAGCATTGTACATCCAATGCCGACTCATCTGTATTATATGACATAAATACTATATTAAAACCTAGATCATAATTAATTATTTATACAATATGTGTGCCACCACAAAAAGTACAAATTTATGAAAGCATCGCTACAATGTAGACAATCCCAACTACCACTAAAAGAACTAAAGCTAAAATATATTTCAGGAGCATAAGGATTTCGCGACCAATCTCAACTAAAACAGACAGATCCCCCGATTGTGCAACATCTTTGGGCTTCTTCGGCTGGATCACTGCCTCATTAGCCGCCGTATCTGCCTGTTGTGCAAGATATTTTTGCACGAGTTCAACATACTCTTCCTCCCAGTAGAAGCCTGAACATCGTCCACTGCCATCCCACTAAAATTAAAACAAAAAATTAGAACTTTAATCACAACCATCATGAAAATAGGTATAAACTAACCATAATCATTAAATACGATAAAATAACTCACATTGTGATCCGAACACTTGTAGAAGATACGATCCTTGTTGGGACCCTCCTTCTTCACTCGGTACTCCATCACAATCTTCGTCTCATCACGACACTTGCCGCATGGAATGAGAGGGAGGCCTGGCCTAAGTCGCTTTGGAAACCCATGAGAGGCCGAGGACCCGGAAGCAGTTGCCATGTACTCTCTAAACTCATTTTTTTAATACACTATAAATTTCTCATTTTATAAACAAATAAAATTAAGAAACTATAAAATTATCTATATCTCTAAACAATGATATTTTTAATGGTCATTGTGTTCTCTTCTTTTACTGCGGCAGGTAAGTAATTCACATGATATTTCCGCAAATTAACAGAAGAATGGGAGTGTACACACATAACAATCGATTATCGTTTATATTTATATATATACTACGTTTGGGTACGGTGATTGACAGACTACTGCGACGATATTAGGACGTGTGAATAAATAACCATCCGTACTAGTTGACCTTGCTTACGTGATCATCTCGGTGACCATTTCTCCACCGGACGGCACCGTAGTTGGCCACGGAAGAGCTCCAATTCTACGAGGAAGAGAACACGGTCTTCCACGATCGTTGCCGCTCTCCCTCATAGAATCAAAGCTCCTCCTTGACGTCCGTTACTGCTCGGCAGAGAACATGCTCGCCGAAATGAACACGGTCCGCTAGTTCAACTAGTACGGATTTTCTATAATTTTCTAACTATTTTCTAAGTTTTTTATTTCATAAAAAGTTAAAATAAAAAGTACGGTGATTGACAAACTACTATGATGATATCGGGACATGTGAATAAATAACCATCCGTACTAGTTGAACTTGCTTACGTGATCATCTCGGCGAGCATTTCTCCACCGGACGGCACCGTACTTGGTCAAGGAAGAGCTCCGATTCTACGAGAAAGGGAACACGGTCTTCCACGACCGTTGTCGCTCTCCCTCGTAGAATCAAAGCTCCTCCTTGACGTTAATTACCGTTCGGCAGAGAACATGCTCGCCGACATGAACACGGTCCGCTAGTTCAACTAGTACGGATTTTCTATAATTTTCTAACTATTTTCTAAGTTTTTCATTTCATAAAAATTTAAAATAAAAAGTACGGTGATTGACAGACTACTGCGACGATATCGAGACATGTGAATAAATAACCATCCGTACTAGTTGAATTTGCTTACGTGATCATCTTGGCGAGCATTTCTCCACCGGACGGCACCGTACTTGCCACGGAAGAGCTCCGATTCTACGAGGAAGGGAACACGGTCTTCCACGACCGTTGCCGCTCTCCCTCGTAGAATCAAAGCTCCTCCTTGACGTTCGTTACCGTTCGGCAGAGAACATGCTCGCCGACATGAACACGGTCCGCTAGTTCAACTAGTATGGATTTTCTATAATTTTCTAACTATTTTTTAAGTTTTTCATTTCATAAAAAGTTAAAATAAAAAGTACGGTGATTGACGGACTACTGCGACGATATCGGGACATGTGAATAAATAACCATCCGTACTAGTTGAACTTGCTTACGTGATCATCTCGGCGAGCATTTCTCCACCGGACGGCACCGTACTTGGTCAAGGAAGAGCTCCGATTCTACGAGGAAGGGAACACGGTCTCCCACGACCGTTGTCGCTCTCCCTTGTAGAATCAAAGCTCCTCCTTGATGTCCATTACCGCTCGACAGAGAACATGCTCGTCGAGCTGAACACAGTCCGCAAGTTCAACTAGTACGAATTTTCTATAATTTTCTAACTATTTTCTAAGTTTTTCATTTCATAAAAAGTTAAAATAAAAAGTACGGTGATTGACAGACTACTGCGACGATATCGGGACATGTGAATAAATAACCATCCGTACTAGTTGAACTTGCTTACGTGATCATCTCGGCGAGCATTTCTCCACCGGACGGCACTGTACTTGCCACGGAAGAGCTCCGATTCTACGAGGAAGGGAACACGGTCTTCCACGACCGTTGCCACTCTCCCTCGTAGAATCAAAGCTCCTCCTTGACGTTCGTTACCGCTCGGTAGAGAACATGGTCGCCGAGATGAACACGGTCCGCAAGTTCAACTAGCTACTTTAACCTTCTTTCATGTAAATATGCAAGCTTGAAGTGATTTTAAGCTCAAATTGCTTACAAATGAAAAAAACCACAATAAAGAGCCATATATATATAGTGAACAAAATGAGATAAGACAATGGTGAAAAATGAGAGTATGAGATTGGTAACCTTTACAACTGAAGAATCGACGGAGAAATTGAAGAAATCGACGGAGGAATCGAAGAATGGATGGAGGAACAATGGAGGGAGGGAGGAAGCAAGAACACTACTGCAGTGAGCTTCAAAATATGCTGAGCTCGGGCTCGGGGAGGAAGGAGACGAACGGAATATAAAGGGGGGGGGACCTTTAGTCCCGGTTGGTGGCTTCAACCAGGACTAAAGGTAACTTTCCAACCCCGGGCGCAGCCACGGCCCGGGAGTAGACTTTTACTCCCGGTTGGAGCCACCAACCGGAGTAAAAGTATACCTTTAGTCTCGGTTGGTGGCTCCAACCGGAACTAAAGGTCCCTACCACCTCTGTCTGGCGCAGTAGCCGTTGAGCAGGGACCTTTAGTCCCAGTTGGAGCCACCAACCGGGACTAAAGGTATTTCTAGTCCCGGGCGCAAAAAATTCCAGGACTAGAGTCCATTTTTATCGAGGATCAAAGGTCTGTTCTCTACTAGTGAAAGTATAGATCAGTGCTCTGCTACTGCGCCTAGTCCAGGTATATCTTGCACCCTTGGTAGCTTCTCAGACTCCAAAGATCCACAGCATGAGCCGAAACAGGCCTAGCTTGTGCGCGCTAGCTGACGATATCCTAACGTTCACTGCCAATCGAGAGGCAAGCCACGATCAGACAAGATCATAGAACAAGGTCGAGAGCAGCGTGGCGGCGGCGGCCAAACTCTTCCAGGTGTTTGTCATGCAACTAAAAAGATTGCGCAGACGGTGGGCCATTGACGACACCTCGTTGATGCGGGAGTGATTCAAGCTGGTGAACATATATACATGTGACGGAGCAGTAAAAACAAAACAAAAGGCTCGAGGGAAATCGCGGTGCTATAGAAACTAAAAAAAGTACGTGCTTATGGCAGAGGCCCAATCCGAGATAGAGAAATCACGGTTACTGAAGTGGACCCAATTGTTAGATAGAGGCCGTCATGACGACGGAGGCATGGTCTATTTTTACTTTGGTGGGCACGGTCAGAAGAGTATTATGGGAAGTAAAAAGACATGAAGAAAGAATCACTTCATTCTTTAATATTGTGTAGAGATTAATTTTTGTGCTTAAAGTAAAAAATTAACGACGCATGATTCACTATGTAAGAAAGCCACATAACCACCACCTGCTGTAGTACAACTACAGACGCGCCTTCCTGATGCGCGTCTATAGTAAGTCGCCGATGGGGGTCGCCAGTCCAGCGAGATCAACATGCGTCTGTAATAAGCGCTTTGTGTTGGCAAAAGGCATCTGAGATAAACCTAAAAGCGTCTGTAGACGCGTGTTGTGATTTCCGAGTCTCGGATAACGGGATCGAACACTACGGACGCGCGTACATGACACACGTCTGTAGTAAGATCTCTTATTGCGGACACATATGTTGTCGCAGACGCGTGTTTCCAACACGCGTCTTGACTAATCCTACTTGTGCAGACGCGTCCTTCTCTATACACGTCTGTACTTTTGTGGTAGACATGTGTTCCATACGCGCGTCTGTAGCACTTGGCCTGTATACTTAGCCGTTGGCACGAGCTAACGGGCAGATGGAGGTACTTGACGTGTACGGAACACAGTGGGCAGTGGCTCTTGCGCGGCTTTGAGGTGCGCGGGAGGAGTTGGCGGGTGGCGGGCGGCGGCCGGAGTTGCGTAGCGCGACTACAGGCGGGTGGCGGGCGGACTTGCGCTCCACGCGCGTAGGCTGGAGGCGGAAGGAGGGGCACGCTGCTGTGGCGGGCGGCAGGCCGGAGGGGCTCGCTGCTGCAGCGGGCGGCGGTGGGCGGCTTTAGGGCCGCGCCGCGTAGGCGGCCAGGCGTAGGTGAGCAAGTCTTAAGCTCGAGCCGCCGACGCTCTTCTCTATCCCTCTTCTCTGCCAGAGCACCGCCACACCTCTCGATGGCGAAATTCGTCGCCGTTGTTCCATCTTGTACCAATTTCCCGCGCTCCCAGCTCCGCCTAGTTCTTGTGGTCCTCCTCGAACCGCAGTAGCCACCTCTCGCCGCCGCAATCGCTCTCGGCGTCGGTTGCCCCCGCGGCCATGCCACCATGGGCAGCTCGTCGTGGCCAGCTCGTTCTGGCGCTCCTCTGGTGATCCCGTTTATTGTTTTAGCTTTCCTATGACTCCGTGATGGTCATCGGCTCCATTCTTTTACCTCTACCGTGCAGGTCGCGGCGGAACGGCAACCTCGCCATCGGTTTGTGCCGCCGCACTCGCCATCACCGCCGGCCATCTAGCTCCGCCTCATCCCCAGTTCAACCAAGCAGCGCATCGACATCGCGGTGAGCTGTTGATGCTGTCTGAGCCCTTAGACTAACCTATACCGCGCCATGCTACCTGAAATTGAAATAAATGGAGATTCCTTTCTACCTCCATTTGCAATAAATGGCCAGGATGAGCCTGTCATTTTGTTTCTCTTTACAAGATACAATATGAGCGGGCCTGCCATTTTGTTTGAGTTTTATTTACGAGACACAATATAAGCCATGGCTGAATATTTCTTCCGTATGTCGTTCACGGCTTCACGCACTTGATCCTGAATGATACACTATATGTGACTGTGCCCCAATTGTTGAGTATAGGTGCATAGCTCCATGGTTTCCAATATCGGCCGAAATCTTCTGATATTACCGATATATCCTCTTTATCCGTAGGTGCCGATAAGGAAATATCTATCTTTTTCGTATAATTTTTTTTAATTTTTTTAAATTTACTTAAATTCAAATTAAATTTTATTTGAATTTGGTCCGATATTTCCGATATATTCTGTTTATCCTCTTTATTTGTGACCCTCGATAAATTTTAATTTCTGAAAATGAAAACCTTGCATAGCTCACGAGTTGACTGGCAACCGCTCGCCCAGCGCTGAGCGCGGTGACCACGCCCTCGAAGCCATGTCGTGCGGCCGAGGCAGTTGTGGCGCCCTGCGTGGTAAGCCAAGCTGCAAAGCATGTAACACTGTATATGTATTCATTGAGAGCAATACAGAGAAACTGTTGGCTCCATTCTTTCATGGTATCAGCTGCGCGGGTCTCTTCTTCCTGCTGCTCTCTCGCGCTCGCCGCGCTCTCTGCCATCTCCGGTGCGATCGCCACTTCTCCACTGCTCTTCTTTCCGATGGCTTCCCCCACACGCTCCCTGCGATCTCGGCAACCATGGATGTCAACCCGCTTTTTGAGGCCGATCTCTCCAACGACGGTTCCTCCCACTCCTCCATCGACAGCGATGCTGCCACCGGCGGCCCGCCACCCCTTCCCACTCCACCAACTGCTGTCCTTCAGACAATGAACATCAAATCCCACGTTCCCGTCATCCTCCAACTTACTGAACCCAACTACGCCGAGTGGCGCACCTTCTTCGATGCCTTCATCGGGAAGTTCAATATCGGCGATCACCTTGCCTCTCCGCCGACCACGATCCAGCGCCGTGATCCTGACTGGCGCATCCTCGACCTGTGCATCCTCAGCTGGCTCTACAACTCCGTCGCCAAGAGGTTCTCGCCATCGTTCGCGTGCCCAAGCCCACCGCCTACATCATCTGGACCGCCATTGAGGAGCAGTTCCGCGACAACGAGCTTTACCGTGCCGTGTACTTGGAGGCTGAGTACCGCAATCTTGTCCAGGGCGACATGAAGATCTCCCAGTACACGGGTCGACTCAAGCAGCTCTCCGACGCTCTTCGCGAAGTTGGGCAGCCGGTTGGTGAGACGAGCCAAGTGCTCAACCTCCTACGCGGCCTGAATTCCAAGTTCCGGCATGCCCCCGATGATCACGGCGAAGCAACCGCCGCACACCTTCCTCTCCGCCCACTCATACCTGCTCTTGGAGGAACACTACGATAGCGAGCAAGCCAAGGCCGCTGCGTATCATGCCCTGGTGGCCAGCGGCGACCCCCGGCCTCCTGCTCCATCTCACGGCGATGGCGGATCCAGCAGTTCCGGCTCCACCACCAACGCCCCCAAGCCCCCTACTTCAGCTCAGGGCTCCGGTGCACCGCCGCTGTCCGATTTCTATCGCGGATCTAAAAAGCGCGGCCGCGGTCGCGGTGGCCCCTCCTCTGGCTCGACGTACCGGCCTCCCACGCCAGGCTGGGCTCCTGGCCAGAACCCGAGGACCAGCATGGTCCAGGCTTGGTCCATGCCCTTCCACGTTCCAGGCGCCGGCGTGCTCGGTTCACGCCCTGGGGCGCAGGCATACTTCGCCGGACCACCAGCTGGCACCCCTCCGACAACACCCTAGTTCACTGGTCCTCCTCCACTGCCCGTCGCGCTCGACGTCTGGAACCAGCAGGCGCTGCTCGCCGCTCTGACGACTGCGGGCGTTCCACCGACTGGACCGCATGCCAGCGAGTGGTATCTCGATACCGGCGCATCTTCTCATATGTCTTCCAATGCCGATAACCTCGCCTCTCCTCAGCCCACTCCTTTCTCTCCTCCGATCACCGTTGGCAATGGCGCCACGCTTCCTGTCACTCACCGCGCGTCATCCACCATTGCCACCAACCGCTCGCCACTGTCTCTGAACAATGTTCTTGTTTCTCCTTCCCTAGTCAAGAACCTCATCTCCGTTCGTTCTCTTACTCATGACAATAATGTGTCTGTCGAATTTGATCCGTTTGGTTTTTCCATCAAGGACCTTCCAACACGCACGGAGATCCTCCGATGTAACAGCTCCGGCACGCTGTATCCCTTGGGCCACTCCTCGCCGGACGCTCTTGTCGCCACCACCCCAACATTCGACGTCTGGCACCAGCGTCTAGGACACCCAGGCCGGCGTCAACTCCATCAGACCCTGTGCAACCTCCCATAGTTCATGCTGATGTCTGGACCTCCCATACTGTTAGCTTTTCTGGATTCAAGTATTACCTTGTACTTATAGATGATCTCACTCATTATGTATGGACCTTTCCACTGCGTACAAAGTCTGAAGTTTTACAGTGTCTTCTAGATTTTCATGCCTATGTTCAAACCATTGTTCAAAATCTCCGGCTATAGCCGCCGCTATAGCCGGATATCGCGGCTGAACAGGGCTGCCGCTAGGAAATCTCACTTTTAGCGCTAAACTACCAAGGGCGCTAATAGCCCGATTTAGCGCGTGATATCCGCTAAGCAACGAGTGATTTAGCGCCGCTTACCCGCTATCCTCAAGAGACCTGCAGGGGCTGGCCGAGACCTTGCCCGCTGTTCACCCGCCGCTCAATTCCGGCTCTCTGCCACTGCAGTCTGCGCGTAACAGCAGCAGCAGCAGCTCCATTTGGGGGCGGTGCTCCGACCCCTCGCCTCCGTTCGTCGATCTGGCACCTTTTCTATCGTTGCGTTCCTGTGATGCATCCGCTCGGCCCTAGCTCGAGAAACAATGGGGAGAGAGTGCAGGGTGAGGGCGAGACGAGTTGGAGCAGAAACAGAAGTGTGAAGTGTGTGGACAGCGTTCCAGATAGAACGTGTGGACGAGGAGGCTTGAAGAGGTGGCCCACTAGCTTGGGTGGAGTTACGTGATAGCGGCTATAATAGCGGGCGATTAGCCGCTATAGCGGTTTGGAGAGGCTGCCGCTAAACACGATCTCCGGCGATTTAGAACATTGGTTCAAACGCAGTTTCAGCTTCCTCTTCTTGCTTTCCAAACAGACAACGGCCGTGAATTTGATAATCACGCGTTCCGTCATCATCTGTCTCGTCATGGTGTTTCTTTGCGCTTGTCCTGCCCCTATACTTCATCGCAAAATGGCAAGGCCGAGCAAATCATCCGCACCATGAACGACTGCATTCGCAGTCTCTTACTGCACGCTTCCATGCCTGACACTTATTGGGCCGAAGCTCTTTCCACGGCAACTCACCTCCTCAATCGGCGACCCTGTAAAACCACTGGCACTGTCACTCCGTTTCAATTGCTCTTGGGTGCACCACCATCATACTCCCATCTGAGAGTTTTTCGGGTGCCTCGATTTTCCCAATCAGTCATCTACAGCGCCAAATAAGCTCAGTGCTCGATCCACTCCATGTGCGTTCCTCGGCTATCCGCCTGATCACAGAGGGTACAGATGTCTCGATCTTCAAACTCAACGCGTCATCACCTCCAGACACGTTGTATTTGATGAATCTCAGTTTCCTTTCGCCTTTGCTCGCATTTCGCCTGAACCGACAATAGCGCGACCGGCTACAGTCCCCGATCCCGTTGTCATTCTTCAGAGTTCACCGATTCCTCCTCAGCAGCAACTCTCGCCTGCCGCCGAGCACGCCTCCAGTGCTGCATCGCTTCCCTCCTCCTTCACCTACTCTCCAGCATAAGCTCCTTTATAGGAGTTGCCGGCACCGCAATCGCCGGTTGCCACGCCGCCGCCTGCCGGCCATCCAATGCTCACTCGCTCTGGAGCTGGGGTGTTCAAGCCGAACCCCATATACTCTCTGACTACTGAGGCCCCCGCCGCCTCCTCTATCTCTCCAGTTCCTACCTCAGCTCGGGCCGCCCTGAAGGATCCCAACTGGGAGGCTGCCATGGTCCTCGAGTTTGAGGCTTTGCAACGGAATCGGACATGGTGTCTCGTCGAATGTCCACCTGGCGCAAATGTCGTCACTGGCAAATGGGTATTCAAGCACAAACTGAACCTCGATGGATCCCTGGAGCGATACATGGCACGATGGGTCGTTCGTGGCTTCACACAACGGGCTGGCATGGATTTTGACGAGACGTTCAAGCCCGTTGTCAAGCCGCCACGATCCGCACGGTGCTCACCATCGCCGCGTCGCGCCACTGGAGCACCAAGCAGCTCGACGTTTCCAATGCATTCTTGTACGGCCGGCTGAAGGAGCATATCCTCTGCCAGCAGCCTACCGGCTTCGTCGACAGCACCCAACCGAACGCGGTATGCCTGCTTGACAAATCCCTGTACGGGGCTACGCCAGGCGCCACGGGCCTGGTTCGAGCGCTTCGCGGCGTTCGTCCTCAAGCTTGGCTTCACTGCCACGCGCTCTGATTCTTCACTGTTTTTGCTACACCGTGGGCAAGACATTGCCTATCTCCTGCTCTACGTCGATGACATCGTCATCACCGGCTCCAGCTTGAGTCTGCTCCAACACATCGTCGACCACCTCCGTGACGAGTTCGCTGTCAAGGACATGGGCGAGCTGCGCTTCTTCCTCGGCATCGACGTCAAGCACACCAAGGACGGGTTCTACCTGTCCCAGGAACGGTACGCGGCGGACATTCTCGAGCGCGCTGGCATGACCAATTGCCGGCCCGTTCCCACCCCCGTCGACTTGAAGGGCAAGCTCTCTTCCGACGGTGCCGCGATCGACGACGCCAAAGCCTACCGCAGCCTGGCCGGTGCGCTCCAGTACTTGACAATCACACGGCCTGATCTTGCCTTCGCCGTGCAGCAAGTTCCCGTGCGCCGCACATGATAATGTTGAAATAGATTCTGCGCTCGGCCTACACCTCCGCGCGTCCGCCGACCTCGCCGTCACGGCGTACTCTGACTCTGACTGGGCGGGCTGCCTGGACACTCGACGTTCGACATCCGGGTTCTGCGTCTTCCTCGGGGACTCGCTCATCTCCTGGTCATCTAAACGCCAGCCCACTATGTCTCGGTCGAGCACTGAGGCGGAGTACCGGGCGGTGGCCAATGCAGCGGCGGAGTGCATCCGGCTTCGGTAGCTTCTCAGCGAGCTCAATTGGACAAAGCATATCAAATGGACAAAGCATATCAAGCTCGATATACATGTCTTCCAATCCGGTGCATCACAAATGGACAAAGCATATCAAGCTCGATATACACTTTGTCCGTGAGCGCGTCCAGGTCGGCGACCTTCGCGTTCTCCACGTTCCGACCGGGCAGCAATGCGACGATGTGATGACGAAGGGACTTCCCACAGCGACTTTTGAGCTCTTTCGATCCAGTCTTTGTGTAGTTCCTATCACACATCAGACTGCGGGGGGGTGTTGAGTATAGGTGCATAGCTCACGAGTTGACTGGCAACCGCTCGCCCAGCGCTGAGTGCGGTGACCACGCCCACGATGCCATGTCGTGCGGCCAAGGCAGTTGTGGCGCCCTGCGTGGTAAGCCAAGCTGCAAAGCATGTAACACTATATATGTATTCATTGAGAGCAATACAGAGAAACTGTTGGCTCCATTCTTTCACCAATGATGCTATACTTCCTCAACATCTGTCATGCAAGACTCGCAATCGTATTTCTTTCTGTCCACCGATGTGACTGTCGGCAGTCCATGCCTCTTCTATTCGTATATATATGTGATGCAGCTCAAATTAGTGAAAATAGAAAGAAAAGAGCCGGATTTATTGAAAAATACAATTAAATGACAATAAAAGGCTGCAAAACACAATTCATTCATTATAATACTATGTATTTAATAATGTAAGAACAATCTAGCTGAATCAGAATAATTAGTGTAGCTGCCTCAAACAATTTGCCCCAATCTATCAGTGTACTCGTACCCGGTTGGATTTATTTGGTTCTCACCAATATCGCAGTAGAAGGTCTGAGTAGATAAACCGAAAATTAGTTCTAAACAACACCACACATATATGTGTGCGCGCGCGTTTGAGATTCACGGTGATAGCTATTGCCTCTCTTGCGTGCTTGTGTGTGAGAGAGATTCAAAATCAAATGGAACAAATAGTGAATCTAAGAAAGAAATGAAAATACAGAACAAAGAAAAGAATATTATAGTTCCAAGAGAATAAGATTCCAGCTCTAAAAAATATTATAGATTCAGTAGAATAATATTCTAGTTAAGGTGAATAATATTTTATTATGCTTAGAATAATATTCCAATGCACAAGTTGAAAGAGGGAAAGAGAGAAAAATAGATGGAAGAAAAGCAAAAACAAAACAACAGTGAAAAAGATCAAATAATTTGTTTACAGTGGACCCCTATAGCAAAAACAAAACTATAAGATTTGGGGAAGAAAAGCAAAAACAAAACAACAGTCAAAATAAAAATATGAAATTTGGGGATTTGGGGGCAATGTGTGGCGTGGGATTTAGGGGAGTAGCACTGGAGCAGCGTGCAAAGACGATTTGGGAGGCGGCGAGTGGAGTTTTAGAGGAGGATTGAGCTGCGCGCGCATCGGTGATTTGGCGGCCGGTGGGCGAGTCGAGAATCGGGAGGGCTGTTTGCTGTCGTCTATGGCGGTGTGTGTGGGAGGATGGACGAGGGGTTAGGGTTTGGACTCCATTGTTGGGCCAAAATAGCGTGACAGGGCTTTCGAAGTGCGCCAAAGCTGGGCTTTATTCACCGACGAACTATCTGACCCAGATAAAAGGATATATCAACTGATCGTTCGACGACAAATCAAAATATGTATAGCGACAGACGGACCATCGGAGTATGATGAATTACCGACCAAGGGTTAGACACTAATCTTTACCAACCAACAGTTCAGCGCTAATTGTCAACTTTTTGCAACGGACATCTGATGGCATTTTAGTGTTGTGGTGTAGTGCAAGAAGAAGAAAAATCAACAAAAACCAATGAAAACATACTTTGTTGGATTCAAATATATATGATATATGAGTTCAAGTAAATAAATGAACCAAAGTAAAGCAAACAGGCTGGTATAGGAGGAAAAAAATCGGCTGAACAACAGCCCACTACGAAAAATAGTCAAGAAAAGACCACTAGACTCATACATATAGTGGGTGTGAAACTTGGCTCAATAACAGCTCACTACTAAAAAAATAGTAAGTGACCTGTTGGACGTTGATTCCCCCCGAAGCTGGAGGGCATGGCCGGGGATGATAAATCTACTCCGGTATCCCTCCCTCCTATTGTCATACGACGGATGAGGGCCCTAGGCCCACATGGCCCAGATGCCAACAGTAGCAGCGGCGCTAGGAGGGCCGCCGTCAACGGCAACAGCAGCAGCGCCCCATAGGGGGGCGCGCACAAGCAAGGACGGCCCCCCGCCGCTCCATAATCCATACACGAGGATCTCCAATACGAATAGGATTAGCTAAGATAGGAAGGAGTCCATATCTATAAGGACTTCCCTCATTAGATTCATTAGGATACAAGTCTACGGAGGACTATAAGTAGAGGGGCAACATAATCATTGGAATCAAGAAAGGATTGCCTCAAGGCTTATCTCTCCTTACCTCTCCCTCTCCTGTGCCAACTCCCTCCCTCCCTCCTGCCCTAGCGCCGCCGCACTCTCCCAGCGCCGCCGCCCATAGCTCTCCCCAACCCTAGCCGCCACCCCCTAGGGCCCCTCCCTGCCAGGCTCTTACACTGGTATCCAGAGACTAGACGATCCATGTACTCCACCATCCCCGCCATGCAGCAGCTGATCGAGAACCTCGCCGTTGATCTTTGCAAGAACTTCGAGGAGAAGCACCGTCAACCTCTATAGCCTTCTGCACACTATCGAGCGTGCACGTGACCATGGTGACACCACCATCACCGACGTCCAGGCTAGATTGGACAAGGAAGCTGCCATCGATGATCTCGCCACGGAAACTAAGCGAGTCATGATCGCCGCTGCCAAAGCCTACCTCAAGCGCAAGATGGACGAACCCCAGTCTTCTAGCACCCCGGAGATCATCCTGGCACTCTCCGACACCCTACTGTCCAATGAACCCCCATCACTACAGGCTCCAGTGTTGCCGTTCTTTTCACCACTAGAAGGGCCCCCGATCATGCGGTCGCCTACAGTCCAAGACTCGGACAACAACTAGCGGGAGCTTCCACCGAGAACACCACCAGCTCTAACTCCACCAATGCCTCCACCACAACTGCCACCTATTCAGCAAGCGTCAACTGCCAACCAGCAGACGACGCCATTGGCAGCAAACCCACCTATAGCTCAGCGCCACCCGCCGCCACGGGGCTTGTCCCACTAGCTCCCAACCAGCCCGGCAGCTGCCCAGCAGAAGACGGTGCCTCCACAGCAGCAGCTGGCCACCTGGCTACCGATACAGAGGGTTGACCCACCATCGCTGTCGACTGCACCACAATGACGACATGTCCCAATGAAGACACAACTCACGATGCCTACATACGATGGCCTGATGGATCCGAGGCCAAGGCTTTCATGCATGTAGCAAATCTTCAACTTATACCATCTGCCGAAAGCACAACAAACCTGGTATGCGGCCTTTCATCTGACAAGTGAAGCACACCAGTCATACATGCGAGCCACGAAGGATACACCCATGACTGCATGGGGGTATTTCACTGAGAGCATCATCTGCAACTTAGGCCTCGATCGAAACACCACTAGTGACCTCGCACCACCTCATCATACTAGCTACGTGAACAACTACATCAACAACTTCATTGCCTATGCTCTGTGCATCGGCATCTCTAGCGAACAACATCAAGTCAGCCTCTTCATCAACAGCCTTCGGCGAGGCGGTTGTGAGGCACCATCCTCGCTCCATGGAGATGGCCATCGACCTCATAAGCACCCTGGAGACCCCGACACCTGCACCCACCAAGATGGGGCAATCTGCCCCTACCAATGACAACCCCTTCGACACCATGCCACAGGGTGACATTGACAGCTCCACCACCAACTTGGCCAAAGCATCTCCACCCCAACTTCCCAGGATGGCCGCGACATCGATAGTTGTCCCAACACACCCTCCACCAGCTGGCACCAGAGCGGCAGGCCGCATCGAGACAAACCCAGAGATTCTCGCTCCACTTCGCCTCGCCACTTCAGATGAGCGTGAACTTCAGATTATCTCCACCACCATCGAAGTCTAGGTGGCATCCCTAGCTTGGTCCCTCCAACACGCCATCGTCCGCTACAACGAATGATACTATGTTCTGGTAACTTCACCCTTATTACAGGACTTGCTCGAGTCGCTCGGAACTACAGCTCCGCACCTCCTAGCCATCGGCCTCCACGCTGTGACATCTTCACCAACAACACAAGCCTTCCCCTCAAGTGTTCTACTCCTTGAGGCATGGCCACAACGCATGCTCCCATGGCCACGATCATCTTCTTCGATAACAATGGCCAACAATTCCTCTCCATCAAGGATGCTTACATCGACACGCAGCACGTTAACGACCCTCCACTGATCGCTCTGGCAAACTATGACACCGGCGACATCCTTTTCGGCACGCTACAACACTTCACCATGACACCGCCAACCATCATCGCCACCGCAGTATGCCAGCGCGTAAGGGCACAAGTTGATGCCGGTCAGGTGCACTCGCTTCCATGACCTCCACAGGAGACGCAGATACTTCACTTCCCAGGAACGCTCTCCGACGCCACCATCTACGTTGCTCGCTCCATCCATGAACCACTTGAAGGCTCGAGAAATGACAGCTATTACATATCCAGCTACTTTGGCTAGTGCAGCTACTGCTTCTAGTTATCTGACTACCATTTCATCACCAACGACTTCAATGACACCTTGGGCCACATGACAGTTCAAATTGCACAGCTACACAGGGACGTCAGATCACCACCAAAGGCGGTCAACGATTGGACTATGATTCAACACAAGGACGCGCTGATCGGAGAAGGGGGGAGTGATGTCATAAGCTGGATGAGGGCCCTAGGCCCACATGGCCCAGGAGCCAACAGCAGCAGCGGTGCCAGGAGGGCCGCCGCCGATGGCAGTAGCAGTAGCGCCGCATAGGGGGGCGCACACAAGGAAGGGTGGGCTCCCGCCGCTCCACTATCCATACCCAGAGAATCTACAATAGGAATAGGATTAGCTAAGATAGGAAGGAGTCCATATATATAAGGACTTCTCTGATTAGATTACTTAGGATACAAGTCTACCCAGGACTATAAGTAGAGGGGCTATGTAATCATTGGAATCAAGAAAGGATTGCCTCAAGGCTTATCTCTCCTTCCCTCTCCCTCTCCTACACCAACTCCCTCCCTCCCTTCTGCCCTAGGGCCGCCGCCCTCTCCCAGGGCCGCCACCCATAGCTCCCCCCCAACCCTAGCCACCACCCCCTAGGGCTCCTCCCTGCCGGGCTCTTACACCTTACACCTATAATAGTGTGCATTTAAGCATTAAAAATATTATACCAACATATAATTGATTTCAGAAGACAAGAGATAGTTATGTATATTAAATAATACCACAAGTTTGAGAGGTATTATACATTAATTACTTGTCATTTATCAAATAATTTCCATAATCCTGCTGATGGTAGCGTCTAATTATTAGGAAATGAGGTAAGGGCATATATGCCTTTTGTATTCTCTCTTAATTTATTCTATCAATAAAATCTCTAAAATACACTAGCAGCTAGTTGTCAATAATTAATGAGGAGCAATAAAGGCATGCAATTAATATTTACTTTCGTTCTAGTTAACGAGTATAGTGAAAATACGCACAAGGAAAGATGATGTCTTTCCATGCGGTACTCGTGTCTCTATGTGCACATATATATAGGGATGAAAGCGGCCGGGAACGGTCGGGAAAACACCTTAACCATTCCTGCTCCTATATTTTTTTTGCCAGGAACGGTAGCGGGAACAGGAAAGCCGGACGGGAAAACGAATTTGATATTACAGGATAACGGGAACGGAATATTTCGATCAGGAACATGTGGATTACGATCGGGAATCGATAACACAAAATGGGAACATCGATACATGTAACCACTTAAAACAGTTAGCTCGACACAACAATTGCAACCATGCATAATCCATATTCAAAGAAATGAAAATACACAGATAAGTTCATAAGATATTAAGATCATAGATTCATAGTCTCATAGTACATAGCACACAACAGTACATCACAGGCAAGGCTAGCAACCACACACACACAGGCACAGGCACAACGCAGAACGCACAACCAGACACAGACAATGAGACAATCTACGGGTCCCAGACTTCCATTTCCAGACTTGAGACTTCACAGTTCAGTGAAGGAAAATCAATGACCGGTAGCCACCAGGCAAGGCAACAGCCAAGCCAACTACCCAGAGACGATATGCCCAGCTGCCAGCTTAGATCAGAGACATAGTCTAAGGTCCAACAACAAGAGATCACAACTCACAAGTACAAGTCCAAATTGAAAAAAAAACATGCCCAGCTGCCAACAGCCCAACACTCAACTGATGAACACACCATAAGCAGCAGACAACACTACATGTCAAAGAAGCCTAGATCATCTGCATGTGGCCCATCTACTTCATCATCACTGTCCGCGACATCGTCGTCCTACAACAAGTAGGAGGCATCAGTCTTACGGTAACAAACAATGTAGCAAAATGACTTAAAGATAACTCAATTGACAATACCTCAATCTTCAGCTTTGAAGCAAGGGCCTCAATAACTTCAAGATCACCAACAATTGAACCAATCTTCTTATCTGAAAATCAAAGTAAGCCAAGACTCATATATCAACAAGCATGATTATGATAAAATATTGTACAACAACTAAAACTGAGATGCTTTTATAACCTCTTCTTCCTGCAACAACCCAATCTTTCATGCATATCAAAGCTTCAACCATTTCAGGATCAAGGCGGCTACGGAAAGGATCAACAACACGTCCACCAGCGCTAAAAGTAGATTCAGAAGCGATGGTTGAGACTTGTACAACCAGCAAATCATGAGCTATTTTTGAAAGAACAGGATACTCATCGGTCTGGTTCTTCCACCATGCCAAGATATCAAACTGACCACTTAGCCTCAGAGGCGGATCTGCCATATACTTGTCCAACTCATTCATATCATCAGCATCATGCCCACAAGACTCATATAAGAAGTTCTCTAGTTCATCGTCTCCATTGTCCACTAACATGTCAGCTGTATCTATATCCTTAGCATCATTTGACCCACCTTTAGGCCTTGAAAATGAAGGTGCAGCAGTAGCATAGAACTGGTACAGTTTCTTGATGACATCAACAAGTTCATCAACATAAACTTGAGATGAGGTACCATGGAATTTTCTCATGTAGAACTCTATGAGCCTTTTCTTATATTTAGGATCTAGAAAGCAGGCAACAACAAGTGTAGTGGATGGTTTCTTCCAATATTTTTCATGCTTCCTACTCATAGAACTTGCCATTGCACTAATAGTGGTATCTTGACAAACTGACCATTCATCTAGTAAAATCTTTATCTCACAAAACCCTCTATAGAACAAATTTGCAGTGGGATATAAAGTACCAGACAACAGTTCAGTGAGATCAAAGAATTTCTTCAAGCATTGGAACAGTTTAAATGCCATGGCCCATTCAGTAGGAGGAGTGATTTTTTCATACCTATGGCGTTCTAACAATTTTAGCCTTATGAATGCATTCTTGTAGTACAAAGCATCTCGAAGCATCAAATACGTGGAATTCCATCTGGTTGACACATCAAGTGAAAGGCCCTTGTTTGTATCCAATCCACACTCAGTTGCACGCTTCATGAGCTCCTCCCATTGCAATGGAGATCCTTTCACAACAAGAACTAGTTGTCTAGTATTCTCAATTGTGGGTGTGATTACACTCAAGCCATCCCAAGCAATAAGGTTCAGGATGTGACAAGCACACCTCACATGGAAGAATATTCCATTACATATCAAAGACGTTACACTAGCATTGGCCTTTAGATCAGAGATGATGTCTTTGACTGCTACTTCATTTGCTGATGCATTGTCCAAGGTCAGAGCAAACATTCTCTTGTCAATATACCACTTAACCATAAGTTCAGTAAATGTCTCCGACAACTTTGTACCAGTATGACGGCCCTCTATATGCACAAATTTCACAATCCTTTTCTAGATAGACCAATTGTCATCTATCCAATGTACAGTGACACACATGTATGACTTGTTCTGATTTGAAGTCCACATGTCCATGGTGGCACTAAACCGGCAAGAGACAGATTTGAAGTAGTCATACAACCTGTCCTTTTTCAGCTAAGAACATGTTCATAATTTCCTTCCTAATGGTAACCCGAGATCTGATTGGAAAGGTAGGACGCATGGATTTGATGAACTCAACAAAATACTCATGCTCGGATATATTAAATGGGTACTCATGCATGACTTTTGCCAGGTAAAACTTTCTCAAGCTAGCCTCTTCATCATACCTGTATGGTACCACAACAGTGATGTCTTTCTTCCCATCTTTTTCCACTTTGAGCTGCTGCTGGCCCTTCACTACACTATGTGCCACCCTCAGATGGGTCCAAAATCTAGTTGTTCCATAATTACTCTCATGTTTGCCCTTGTGCTTGCATCTTGGCCACTTGCAATGAGCCCACATATGAACATATGCCTTCCCATTGTCCTCAATGACCACCCTCTTCTTGGTAAAGTACTGCCATACATCAGATGTGCACCTCTTCTGACTCTTTCCACAAGGCTGATCATCTTCATCAGGCATAGGCTCATCACCCTCAATAATGATGGCATTTGCTGTATCTATTCTTTGTTGTCCACCCTTGCCACCATCAGTAGCACCACCATTTCCACCACCATCTGCAGCACCACCATTTCCACCATCAGCAGCACCACTGCCACCACCACTGCCACTACCACTGCCTCCTACATCAGCTGCACCAGCACCACTGCCACTACCAGTGCCACCTCAACTTGGCAAAGAAACCCCATCATCAGTTGTTGTTGCTGGACTAGATGCAGGAGTTGCACTAGACAGACACAAACCACTTGTTGACCTTGACATCTTAGATCCTGCCAAGAGAAAAAATTATAGTAAGAATTCAGCCTGTATGGGGACTGCAGTAATGATGAAAATGATATCCCAGAGAAGTAATCCTTGAAAATAATGATGTTCACCGGAATAGAGTGGCAATCATTATCCATGAAAAATTATCACACCATCTGACTTAGTTTCGTTTCAGGTTTAAAAATGGTATTTGCAGTTACAGTAAACAGTAGGCACTAAAACACTTAATAAAAACAAAAAATTCTTGGCAAACCAAAAACTGCATTAATTTTCTAAACAAATAATTCTCCATGTTTGTCTCGCCAGAAACCTAAAAATATAACTCCCACCTTGTGTCAGTTTTGTTGAAGGGGCATCTAAGATGGCAGCAAACAGCAAACGACTACAACCCACTCCCCTTCAGATTCCTCCCCTTCCATCGGCAGAAACACCCATCTTCTCAAATCACATAAGATCTCCTGAACTATGTTAGGGTGATTTAGTTTAGGGGTAGGAGTTGGAGTAGGAACCATGGTGCTATGCACCACCACCGCTAGTGGCGGCTCCAGGATGAGCCGGCGCTTGGATCCTGATGAGCCAGCAGCAGAGGCGGCAGGACCCCCAGTCGGCGGCGTCATTGGTCCGCCGAGGGTCTGGCCGACTGGGGCGGCAGGGGCCGGCGGTGGGGCCGGAGGCCGGGCGCGTGGGGTGGCGGCGGGGGCGGAGCAGGACGGCTGGCGGGCGGAGGCCGTAGGGCGCATGACGGGGCGAGGCGGAGGCGGGGCACCGGGGGTCTGGCCGGCTGGGATCGTGGCCGCGGGAGCCTGGAGGCCGAGCCGAGGCGGCGCCTGCGCCTGGAGGCGGACCCTGGAGGCGGCGCGCCGGCGTCTGGACCCTGGATGCGGCGTGATTCGCGTGAACGAGTCGGGGACGGACGGACGGTTAGGGTTTGGCGATGCCGCGATGGCGCCGGTTTTGTTTGACCACACGGGGATGGACGGGGAGTGCCTACTGGGCTGGGCCAGTGGCGCGGCCACGCGGGAGTTTCCTGGGCTACATGTTGTTGTGGGCTGAATATGAGGTATAGGAGTACAAAATACGGGAATACCGCCGGTAATATTCCCGGCCGAATACGGGAACCGTGAATACGGTCGGGAAAACCCCTTCCCTATTTCCGTTCCTGTTCCCGCCGTAAATTCCCGTATTTTTTCCCGTTTCCTATTTTTCCTACAAAAACGGTATGCGATCGGTTAATGTGGTATACGATGTCGGTTGGGGCAGGAATTTCCAGTCCCGTTTTCATCCATACATATATATACACACGCCATTCAACACCTCAAGCGAATGATTGTGTAAGGCCGATCAGGTTAGATCATTCAAAATCCAATATGAATACGAGGGAAAGGTGCGGAGTCCTGATGCTTATGTTTTTCCTCTCTGCATTCCACGCGGACTGTAAATACTACTCGTGCTTATGTTTTATCAACCAATCTTTGTCCTTAGTTAAATTTATATATATAATACTACTGATGGAAAGTAGTATACTAGCTAGTATATATATATGTGCTAATGGACACACAAACAATCCTCACCAGCAGCTGGATGTTGGAACCACAACCAGGCGGGCATATAGCCTCCCAAGCACAGCACTAAACAAGGGCAAAGTGGTACTCATATTTTGTATGGAATTTTATTGTGACATTAAACACAAGTGCTATTGATGCACAAATGAAAAGCCGAAACCATTATGTTATGACACTTTGCGTGAGTGTCGGGACTCATGCCCTGTTTGTAATCCAACCTGCCCACCAGTCCAGGCACCGACTGCATAAATTACGGTTTTAAACTGACGGTGGATATATAAATAATGTACTCCCTCCGTACTAAAAAATGAAGTCGTTTTGGACAAGACTGGGGTCAAACATTGGGAATATAAATCATGAACAACTTTTTAAGTTGTTGAGTTTGGAAATATGAAAACCATATGTATAGATTTGTCTTGAAAAATACTTTCACAAAAATTTACATATATCACTTTTTGATAAATATCTTTATAAAAATAAGTAGTCAAAGTTATGCTTTGTAGACCGTGTCGCTGTCCAAAACGACTTTATTTTTTTAGTATGGAGGGAGTATTCAACGTCGGTAACAAGAAGAGAGTTCTAAGCTAATTTGGGATGGTGCAGGAGACACACTATGTGCTACGAAAATTCGAACGGTACACCCTCTGGCTAGTCCGTTAACATTTAGTGTAGCAACTGCTGTCTCAATATAATTTCAGAAATTTTTTTAAAATAATATTTTTAATGATTAATTGCAAATGTAGAAGTTGTTATACAAAAGTTACACATATAGCATCTTGTCGGCCGCTCACTAGCCGACAGGCCTACGTGGCGCACACGTGGCGACCAACGCACGCCAAAATAGACTGTCGGCTTTTGGAAGGCCGACAGGTCAGTCGGCAGACTAGTTGCCGATAGGCCACGCGGCCGACAATACTATTTCATGTTGTATTCTTTCTGTTCTAGATGCAGCCATCACCCGATGTGATACTTTTTCACGAACACAACCATCTCCGGATAGAAAACTAACTTTCCCACTTTTTGAGCAACACTAAAAATACTAGATTAGTTCGCATCACAAATCGAAGAGTACATTTGTCTTTTTACATTTTTAATTGTCCTTTGCCATGATGCAGGCGTGGGACTGTATTGGAGCGTTGCCTCCATTGCCAAAGTGCGCATATTAGTTCATCAGTTCGCATTACAAATCCAAGAGTATATTAGTTCGCATCCATACATCCGTGCTAGCATACAACCATACAGTCGTACACGCTTAACCTACATGACGACCACGCTTAGGCGCCTGTGCACCTCGGTGACGAACCTGGGCCGTAGGGTAAGTCCACTGGTCTGGACGGCGTCGCTATCGTGCCAGTGGGGTTGACTCCATATGCTCAATACCCTGAGTCGGTATAGGTGCACCAGAAAGCTATGAGGGCCCGACCTCCTCGTGGAACCAAGGAGGAGTGTCATCCGTGTGAAAGTCCCGAAGCTGCTAGTACCCTTCGTGTAGTCACTGCAAGAAGCACGTGTACCTATACAAAAAAGGTTAGGTTAGATAGAGCATGTTACATACATAGTACATAAGAAATAAGGAAGGTAATCGCTGAATTACCTAGGACTTGAACCATCTGCTGCGGCACGTCACTACTATAGATTGGCCAATCACCAACGCATCTATCACCATCGGTATCAATAAAAACGATGGTGATAGCTATCACCAATGGTTCGTAATATGAACCGTTGGTGATAAGAGTATCACCGCCGGTTCGTAAGAACGTTCGGGTGGATAACTATCACCATCGCTTCGTCTTACCAACTGATGGTGATAGTCCATCATCACAATCGGTGGTGATGATGTGCTCCTCATCATTGTCGCCTCGCCATATGAACCAGCGGTTTCACTGCCAGCACGTTGTACGATACGGCGGTCAAAACTATGTTGTAGTATAAATAAATTCATAATTTTTTCAAATAAAGTCAGATGGAAACAAACTTTATATCAAAGTTGTATATCTCGACGCAATCGACAACTTTGTAGTTCATGACTTTTTCATTTGAAACCATGTATGGTCCCAGAATTCTGTTTGAAGCGCTCAAATTTTGAAATTCAATTTTTTCAAATTGTACAAATGAACCTAGATGGAAAAATGACCGCCGTATCTCAAAGTTGTAGATCTCGATGAGATATACAATTTTGTAGTTGACAACTATTTCATTAGAAATCATTTATAGTCTCAAATTTGTATCTCAAGTTTTAAAATTTTAAAGAACCAATTTTTTCAAACAACCTCGGATGGAAAATCGACAAAAACCAAAGTTGTAGATATCAATGAGAACAACAACTTTGTAGTTGATGAGTTTTTCATTTGAAATCATTTGAGGTCCTAAAAGTCTGGCTAAAGTTTTGACGTTTTGAAATTCAAATTTGTTGAACAGCCTCGGATGGCGAAACAACCAAAATCAAAGTTATAGATCTCGATTAGAACAACAAATTTGTAGTTTTTTTGACTTTTTCATTTGAAGCCGTTTATGGTTCTAAATATTCATTTTAAATCCTAAAAAAGTGAATACTAGAGGAATGGATATGCTATATAGACACAAGTGAGGTAGGGGTGAAGTGGTTAGAGGTGAAAAGGACAAAGGTCTCAGGTTCAAATCCTAGCACCGGGTACCATGAAAAATAGCGTGGAGTTGGAGCTAGAGCAGCTTCCCGGTACCATGAAGCTGGAGCTAGTGGGGGGCTTCCCAGGATTGAAACAAAATTTTTTGCTAATTTTTGGCCTGTTTTTGGGAATTTTGAAAATTCAAATCACTGCCAGCCGGTAATACGAACCGACTGTGATAAGCTATTATCACCGTCGATTGCAAACCGCCTGTGATGAGAATGTCATCACCACCGACAGCATACTGCCGAGACCAAAAAGCGCCAGTGATGAGCTTTACGAATCACTTGTGATAGGTCTGAATGTAGTAGTGTGTGCTGGGATGGACGAGAATGTCCTCCCAATCCGTCGACTGGAGGTGGTGGTGGAGGTGGAGGTGGAGGTGGAGGCACACCCTGGTGGGCGTGAAAAACTACGTCAGTGGTGTGGCAGCATGATGCTCAGCGTACTCTCGCCAAGCAACGTTGCCCTAGTCGTCGATGGGCGGCAACCAACTCGAGCCTACCAACCGTTGGGGAGTTGTGCTCGAACTGCTGGGCAAAGAAAAGCATCTCGTTGCCCACATCACTGCAGATATCTATCTGCAAGCAAGGCAAAAATAGCGTGGAGTTGGAGCTAGAGTAGCTTCCTGGTACCATGAAGCTGGAGCTAGTGGGGGGCTTCCTAGGATTGAAACAAATTTTTTTGCTAATTTTTGGCCTGTTTTTGGGAATTTTGAAAATTCAAATCACTGCCAGCTGGTAATACGAACTGACTATGATAAGCTATTATCACCGCCGGTTGCAAACCGCCTATGATGAGAATGTCATCACCACCGACAGCATACTGCCGAGACCGAAAAGCGCTAGTGATGAGCTTTACGAATCACTTGTGATAGGTCTGAATGTAGTAGTGTGTGCTGGGATGGACGAGAATGTCCTCCCAATCCGTCGACTGGAGGTGGAGGTGGAGGTGGAGGCACACCCTGGTGGGTGTGAAAAACTACGTCAGTGGTGTGGCAGCATGATGCTCGACGTACTCTCGCCAATCAACGTTGCCCTAGTCGTCGATGGGCGGCAACCAACTCGAGCCTACCAACCGTTGGGGAGTTGTGCTCGAACCGCTAGGCAAAGAAAAGCAGCTTGTTGCCCACATCACTGCAGATATCTATCTGCAAGCAAGGCATGTATTGTCTCATGTATTGTTATGCTTCATTTGCAAAGTAAGGATAGGACAACCTATGTAAGAAATTTGCTTACCAGCGCATGGAAAGCAGCTAGTGGCTCCATCGCGAAAGTGTCGGTGATCTTGGCCTCGTGTGGCGTAGCCTCTGACAGCACGGGAAAGCAACGGACGCATGTGGCTCCATGGAACCAACACAAGTACTCTTGGTACGTGGCCTCATCGAATGGGTCCCAAAGTAAAATATTACATAATCTTTCAAACTAAAATCTTAAACGCATGACCGTCCCAAACTAAAATATTACACTGTAGACCAAAACTAAATATTACAAGCCCTAGTCCAAACCCTAGAGTTGCATTTTGGAATATGCCACTCTTCTGTTCCATCTGGAAGCCTATGTGTAGGGTACACGTCACAATTTTTCCTCAGATGATCTCCACCACACGCTAAGCAGAAAGGACGCTTGTCTGAAGCCTCCAAAGCATCCATGTCATTCCTAATACGACGACTCTTGCGATGACCCCTTGCCTCCACCCATTTGTTCGGATCTGGAGAGCATTGACTGTTGGAGTCATGAACTGCCATAGTGAAATCAGAAATGGCCCTCCAACCTCGAAGCTCACCACATGGGA
Source organism: Miscanthus floridulus (assembly GCF_019320115.1). Lineage (NCBI taxonomy): Eukaryota > Viridiplantae > Streptophyta > Magnoliopsida > Poales > Poaceae > Miscanthus > Miscanthus floridulus. The sequence continues at coordinate 10,520,321 of NC_089597.1, forward strand.
ACTTTGTCTTTTCCAACAGAAGCAAGCACATGGGAGCATGGATAGTGGTAGTACTAATTGTAACGTGCACTTGTTCTCCGATGGCCATAACTGACACTCCATAGTTATTTCGCTTGGACCAATGCCAAGTCCGCCCTTGTCATGTAGATACACTTCATACACAAGGTCCTGATTACCAACATAAAAGACCCTATGCAGGGATTCTTTGGCACTCTTCTCTTTGATGTATGCAGAAATCTTCACTGAATATGTCATGTGTGGATTCTGAACAAGTGCAATTGCCGCTTGACAACGCTCTCACAGAGACAACATTGTGGCCCTCAGGATACCCTCCACAATGGCAACCAATGGAAGGGAACGTGTACCTTTGAGCACCCAGTTGTAAACCTCTGCGAGATTCATCGTCATTATGCCGTACTGAGCTCCGAAGGTGTCTTACAACAAAGACCACTTCTCTAGGGGCTCCTCTGTAATCCAATCTGAGAAACACTTTAAAAACCTACCTCCCTTATGTCGATGAGTTTTTCTTTTAGGCTCATTAGGATCTGGACCAAGGCCTTGCGGCTCCTCCTCTCATGCCACAACAGTTGACGATGTTGTGGCTTGTGGTCAGCTCCTCTAACCATTGCCAAAAGAAATCAAATTTTTGTTTTTGATCTGCTTGCACAGTCTCTTGAATAGGTCCATCAAGCGCTTGCTCTTGAACTGCTTATAGAAATTAGCAGCAAGATGCTTCATGCACCAGCGACTTTGTATATTGGGCCATTGGACCTCTGGATCAGTACCGTTCTTCAAATTTTCCACTGCATTCAATAAATGCATTATGATCATGCAGGACACAAACATTCTCGCTTTCTTCGACCATAGCCCGTTTCAACAACTTTAGGAACCACAACCAGCTTTTACTATTCTTCAATTCGACCAGGGCAAAAGCAGTAGGCACAACCTGGTTGTTGCCGTCAACCCCTATGGCTGTTAGCAACATACCTCTGTACTGTCCAGTCAAGAAACTGCCATCGACACATAGTAGAGGTCGGCAATGCTTGAAGGCCTGTATCATGCAACTGAAAGAACAAAAAGCTCGTTTAAGCACAAGGTCTCCCTTCTCATTTATGTAGTCATCAATATCAATTATAGTGCTAGGGTTTCTCGATTGAATGGTTTCCATAAGAGTTGGAAGGTGGTGATTTGAGTCCTTGTACGTACCGAACCTCTTCTCCAAGGCCAATAGTTTTGCTCTCCAAGCCATGTCATAAGAAATCTCATAGCCAAATCTATTCTCACGATCATGGTGAGAGTGTACAATGTCTGCAAAGTGTAAAACTGTTATAACAGCCATGCTCACGGTCACGAGCGGCCCTGGGAACTCACAAAATAGCGGACTATTATTGTTGATGGTTAACTATGAGATAAAATGTTGCTTTATATGATCATGTGGTTTAATTGGGGCTTAAGCACAACTATATGCTAATTTAGTGTTAAAACTGTGACTAATTAAAATGCGAACCGCAGTAAACTGGTGTCATCCTTTTGAGCTTCATAACCCCATGTTATATTGCCGAATATGATATGTACTTATGCTTGTTTTATTTTTACTACTTGGACAAAAATCACATATGGGTACCAGATTGCTAGATTCTGGAGCTGTTAGGCTTGTGATCAACAAGTCAGTTGTCCCTGTAACGTTGGAGCTTTTGCCTGATGGACGGAGTTGTCTTCCTGCTATTTGTTGTCCGAGGTTGTATTTATTGTAATAAATACTTTATGTAATATGCATTGTCTTTTGATATTACCCCTGTTTGTAGCCATATGTGTGATTTGACTTGGTGGGCTCACATATGGTATTATCTGGTTTTGTACTTAAAACCGGGTGCTACAAGCAACTAGCTTGTTTGTAATAAATTTGATGGAACACCTTTTCAACCACCTCTCCACACCTTTTAGGAACATTTGTAAATGCTTGTACGTCCAACATATGGTGGAAGCTAGAATTTAATAATTTGATCAAATTTACATCTAATTTGTGAGATACATTACAATGAATTCATTATAGATTTCGGGTTTCACTAGATCAAAGTCTAGCTCCAATTTATGGTAGAGATGGAGATGGAGATGGAGATAGAGATAGAGATAGAGATAGAGAACGAGAAATACGAGAAGAAATAGAGACAGATAGCGATAGAGAATGAGAAAAGATAGAGATAGAGATAGAGATAGACATGCAGAAGAAAAGATAGAGATATAGAGAAGAAATAGAGATTATAGATATAGTGATCGATAGACAAAGAGCAAGGTTAGGGATACATATAGAGAAGAAAATATATAGAGATAGATAGCAAAATAAATTAAACTGATGTCTTTTCATGAGGTATTGGTTTTGGTATTCATATATATATACCACTTAACAACCCAAGGCAAGATAGTGTAAGGACACGGTCAGATCATTCAAGGTCCAGTATGAATATGAGTGAGAGATGCAGAGCCTTGGCACTTATATTGCTTCTCTTTGTATTTCTTGCGCAATGTAAGTGTCTCATCATCAGCTACTCTTTATCTTTGAATTTAGATATGCATATATATATACTACATCCTCATGAACACATAATCTATCAGGTCGTCCTCACGAGGACAATGATGTTGGAACTGCGAGGGGCCGAGCTGCTTTTAGCCTCACCCGAACTGGATTTTGTGACACGGAGCACCAAAATAATAAAGTGGTCTACTGCTGCTCGTATGGAAGGCCAAAACATTGTTATGACACTTTTCAGCAGTGTCAGGCCAATTGCTACGTTCATGATCAACTGATTGCCCATGCAGTCAATGATGCATAATCTGAGCAATCGTCAGGTCCATTTGATTGTAATAAAACCATCATTGTTAACTTAAATAATGTACTCCACAATGATTGGTAATAATATGGGAAAGTTCTATGCATATTCCATCTATCTGCACTTGTTTTGGTTTCAGTATATCAATGTTACTGTCCGCTTTATCTTTTCCTTTTTTACAGTTGTCATGCAGAAAAATTCTTCCAATAATTAGAAACATTTGTGTTTAATTTGGTAGACTAGTCATCATCACACTATACCACATCCAATCTATAGAGTCAGACAACAGTTGCTAAAGAGGAATATTAACAACCAACAATCGGTCAGTACAAATCAGAAAAACATGCACCTCTACCATTGTGAAGTACATAAAGTAACCCTCTATGTTTGCATCTAAAATGCCCACGTCTATCATTATCAAAGATACTTCAGAACAATCCCCTAATTAGAATCTAGACTACCTACCCCAGGCACTATGAAACATAATTTAAAACAACATCTAAATTTTAACCTAAACTGTCTGCTCCTAGCATTGTCAAAATAAAGTGACCTAACTGTTGCACCTGTATGCATCAAAACCCAAACTTAAAACTGATGACCGCCCATCAATTCAACGATCGATTGCATGCGTGATCGACCATTTATGGTGGTCTTAAACTGTCGTTACTAATCTAAAATACTCTACCGCATGTTGACTGATAATACTAAAAGAAAGTTTTATACTTGTTCCATCTATCTGTGTTTGTTGCTGTTTTCACATTTGGTATGTCTCTTCCTAGAACGAATCCACGATTTCCACGAAGGGAAATCCACAGATATGAATTATAACTAGAACATCCGGCGCCCTTCGGGCGCCCTACCATGACTTATCCTTTACACTCTTGAATTCCAGCCCACCTCTAGACGGCCTCTCCGACCGGAAGGCCTCACTAAGGAGGAACAACGCTCGCTTTCGACTCCGGCCCACCTCTGGACGGCCTCTCCGACCGGAAGGCCTGGCCAAACAACACTTCCGACTCCGACCCACGTCTCCGACCGGGGACGCACCGAACCCCTACTTATAGCTCTTCTCCGACTGGCGCTGTCGGAGCTAACTGGGACCAATCGACCAAGGACGCCTGCTCTGTGAGGACTAGGAAACAAATGGAGCAAGTAAGGCAGGGCACTCAAGTCAACCGCAATACCGAGGACTGTATCCTGTACACCTGCAGGACAGTACCGACAGGACATGTCAGAAGAGTGCCCTGCAACCTTCCAGTCATGTCAGAACCCAAGCAGTGTTGTGGGCGCCGACATTTGCCCTACAGTATTGTGGGCGCCCGCAACTCCCATACCAGACGAGCACGATAAAACCCCTTGCATACGTCTAGGCATCAACAGTATGGCAGGCACCGACATCTGCCATAGCAGAAGAAGACGACGCAACCTACCACATGCATCTGACATTAACAGTGTTATGGGCGCCTACAATAATCTTGTACCCGACGGCATAGGCAACAAGACTTAGCATACGTACACTCTCTCTCTCTCACTTGTCAGGCCATCCCCTTCATCTATAAAAGGGGACGCGCTCAATCCCAAAGGAGAGAGACCAGTCCACAACAACTCAAACAACACACACAATCTTGGGGCGGCCATGCTATGCCAAATTCATGGTGATCCCCACCTACACCTACCTCAAGCTGAAGATGCCGAGACCAAATGGCATCATCACCGTGGATAGCGCCTTCTCGCACACCTTCATGTGTGACCGTGAGCACTTCGAGCTCACCACCGCCGTCATCAACTTGTTCGAGCTCCCGTGGCTCGGGGAGTCGTCGACCCCGGTAGTCTCGGACTGCAACAAACTGACCACCTCGATGGCCTTCCACCCACTCGAGGAAACCAAGGCGGTGGGAATCAACCCCACTGACCCTATCAAGACGGTGTGGATCGGGACCCAGCTCCTGGCCAAATAGGAATGCAAGCTCATCGATTTCCTATGCGCCAATCGTGATGTCTTCGCATGGAAGCCTTCTGACATGCCGGGCATACCGCGAGAGGTTGCCGAGCACGCGCTGTGCCTCATCCCGGGCTCAAAGCCTGCCAAGCAGCGCCTGCATCGCTTCGACGACAAGAGGCGCAGGGCCATAGGCAAAGAGATCGCCAAACTCCCGGCAGCCGAATTCATCAGAGAGGTATTCCACTCTAACTAGCTTGCCAATCCTGTTCTTGTTTAAAAGAAGACCGGGAAATGAAGAATATGCGTTGATTATACTGGCCTCAACAAAACGTGTCCAAAGGATCACTTTCCTTTGACACGCATAGACCAGATAGTTGACTCCACCTCAGGATGCAAGTTCCTCTCCTTTCTGGATACCTACTCAGGCTATCACCAGATTGTAATGAACGAGTCTGATCAACTCGCAATCTCGTTCATCACCCCATATGGTTCGTACTGTTACGTAACCATGCCTATTGGTCTAAAGAACCCTAGCGCCACCTACCAAAGGTGCATGCAGCAATGCTTCATCAACCAAATCGACCCACTCGATCAGCCTGATCAAGCCAAGCTGCCGAAACCAACAATCGCCTTCTATGTTGATGACATAGTGGTCAAAACGGCTCAAGCTTGCGACCTGATCGCAAACTTGGCCGCAACGTTCATGAACCTCCGAAGGTTCAACATCAAATTGAATACCGAGAAATGTGTTTTCGGGGTTCTGAAAGGGAAGCTGCTTGGATACATTGTGTCCGAACGCGGCATCGAGGCCAACCCCAAAAAGATCATGGCCATCTCCAACATGGGCCCTATACGCAACATCAAGGGCATACAAAGGCTCACCGGATGTCTAGCCGCCCTAAGCCAATTCATCTCCCGGCTCAGTGAACGGGGGATGCCACTCTACAAGCTCATCAAAAAGACAGACGCCTTCGTCTGGACCGAGGAAGCTCAGCAGGCTCTAGAGAGCCTCAAAGCATCACTGACGTCAGCCTCGATCCTCGTCGCTCCTGAACAGAGAGAACCCCTCCTCCTTTATGTCACAACGAGCAACCATGTGGTGAGCACCGCCCTGGTCATCGAAAGGGAGAAGCCGAGACACCACCTTAAGGTCTAGCGACCCGTATACTTTGTCAGGGAGGTACTCACCAACCCCAAGGTCTGGTACCCCCAGGTGTAGAAATTCCTATACACCATGCTGATGGTGACCCGAAAGCTCCTGCACTACTTCACCGACCATGAAGTCATGGTCATCACTTCATACCCACTCGGAGACATCATCCACAACCACGACGCCACAGGATGGATCTTCAAGTGGGCACTCGAACTCATGGGCCACGACATCAGGTATATCCCCCGTATCGCTATTAAATCTCAGGCTCTCGCAGATTTTGTCACCGAATGGACAGAGGTCCAGCTATCGACCTCGAATGTCACCCACGAGTACTGGACAATGTACTTCGATGGGTCTATAATGGCGCCCGGCTCGGGGGCTAGAGTGGTTCTGATCTCCCTGGACGGGAGTAGGCTCCGCTATGCCATCCACCTCCATTTCTCGGCCTCAAACAACACCGCAGAATACGAGGCCCTCATCAATGGCCTACGCATCGCCATCGCGCTCGGCGTTACGCGACTCTACGTTCTCGGCGACTCGGAACTGGTCATTGATCAGGCCAACAACAAGAGATCACAACTCACAAGTACAAGTCCAAATTGAAAAAAAACATGCCCAACTGCCAACATCCCAACACTCAACTAATGAACACATCATAAGCCAGTAGACAACACTACATGTCAAAGAAACCCAGATCATCTACATGTGGCCCATCTACTTCATCATCACTGTCCACGACATTGTCGTCCTACAACAAGTAGGAGGCATCAGTCTTACGGTAACAAACAATGTAGCAAAATGACTTAAGGATAACTCAATTGACAATACCTCAATCTTCAGCTTTGAAGCAAGGGCCTCAATAACTTCAAGATCACCAACAATTGAACCAATCTTCTCATCTGAAAATCAAAGTAAGCCAAGACTCATATATCAACAAGAATGATTTTTATAAAATATTGTACAACAACTAAAACTGAGATGCTTTTATAACCTCTTCTTCCTGCATCAACCCAATCTTACATGCATATCAAAGCTTCAACCATTTCAGGATCAAGGCGGCTATGGAAAGGATCAACAACACGTCCACCAACGCTAAAAGCAGATTCAGAAGCGATGGTTGAGACTTGTACAACCAGCAAATCACGAGCTATTTTTGAAAGAACAGGATACTCATCGGTCTGGTTCTTCCACCATGCCAAGATATCAAACTGACCACTTAGCCTCAGAGGTGGATCTGCCATATACTTGTCCAACTCGTTCATATCATCAGCATCATGCCCACAAGACTATTATAAGAAGTTCTATAGTTCATCGTCTCCATTGTCCACTAATAGGTTAGCTGTATCTATATCCTTAGCATCATTTGACCCACCTTTAGGCCTCGAAGATGAAGGTGCAGCAGTAGCATAGAACTAGTACAGTTCCTTGATGACATCAACAAGTTCATCAACATAAACTTGAGATGAGGTACCATGGAATTTTCTCATGTAGAACTCTATGAGCCTTTTCTTATATTTAGGATCTAGAAAGCAGGCAACAACAAGTGTAGTGGATGGTTTCTTCCAATATTTTTCATGCTTCCTACTCATAGAACTTGCCATTGCACTAATAGTGGTATCCTGACAAACTGACCATTCATCTAGTAAAATCTTTATCTCACAAAACCCTCTATAGAATAGATTTGTAGTGGGATATAAAGTACCAGACAATAGTTCAGTGAGATCAAAAAATTTCTTCAAGCATTGGAATAGTTTAAATGCCATGGCCCATTCAGTAGGAGGAGTGATTTTTTCATACCTACGGCGATCTGACGATTTTAGCCTTATGAATGCATTCTTGTAGTACAAAGCATCTCGAAGCATCAAATACGTGGAATTCCATCTGGTTGACACATCAAGTGAAAGGCCCTTGTTTGTATCCAATCCACACTTAGTTGCACGCTTCATGAGCTCCTCCCATTGCAATGGAGATCCTTTCACAGCAAGAACTAGTTGTCTAATATTCTCAATTGTGGGCGTGATTACACTCAAGCCATCCCTAGCAACAAGGTTCAGGATGTGGCAAGCACACCTCACATGGAAGAATATTCCATTACATATCAAAGACGTTGCACTAGCATTGGCCTTTAGATCAGAGATGATGTCTTTGACTGCTACTTCATTTGCTGATGCATTGTCCAAGGTCAGAGCAAACATTCTCTTGTCAATATACCTGTCAACATAGAATTTTTGCCTCCATGCCGAGGACACACGCAGCAAGCCGGAAGGGTCCGCTCGATGGAGCAGATCCGCCTGGCTTCCGCGCAAGGGTGGTCGATCCTACGCAATCCTCTCGAGATGTGCCAGTCAATTTGACCCTGCAATTGATAAGGAGAGAAAGCTTATCAGTAATTAAGGGCGGAACATGCCGGTGTTGCTAGACAGTCCCGAGTGTGCGGCTCTAAGTGCCGATATGAGAGGAAAACAACTAAATAGCCGATCCCAGCATGCTCACAAGAATGAATCAATTAAGGCTCATGGGGTTGTATAAGAAGAATCGGTTATCATTCAGGATAAATGTTATTTAAGCAAATATTAATCAATGGCAATAAGATATCAATGATGATTGATTTATACTGAGCCAATGATTACAAGTGACCGAACTCCTTTTATTTAAAGAAACAACTCAACACCTCTTAACCATTTAATAAAGATAAATCTAATGAACATGTTAGATCTCATCTATCGCCATGACCAGTGGGCATGAGGTAGAATCATGCAGGCCATAGAAACAACAATAGACTCGATGACCCTAACTCATTACTAATATCAGTGGGGCATGAGGTAGAATCATGCAAGCCATAATACAATAACAAGATCATGGGGCTAACGCATCTTTCAACTTATCTCTACTTCAATGATCTCGTAATGTGAACTGTTCGTGAAAGCATTCGATATCGGCTAAATAGCTGAATCAGGCATAGCGCACAGTTAAGGTCATGCCTTCCTAGGAACGGGTCTACTAACTAACGATCCCCACTTCACGGTGCCAATAGTGGGGTGAGAGGCAGAATCCCACAGGCCGTGATGATGGGCCATGGAATGGTTTTCATTAATTAATAGATCTACTCAAGATCAGACATGCCTTAACCGCACGCTATGCACGATTAAGATTGACGCAAAACAACCAATAAAAAACATAACTCATCGCTTAAGATATAGATTAGATCAGTTTTAGATTAGCAAATGATGAGTTAAACAAGATATAAGGCCGATCCAGATCAATCTCAATCTGGCAGAGTGATATTACTGTAATTAGACAAACAATGAAAGCAATAGGCAATATCGGTAACTTAATGAATCTACCAAAGACTGTCATACTAAGGTAGAGCCGATAACTTGACCTTTATCTAATTCAAGCAGTGGGGTGTGAGGCAGAATCACACAAGCCATACTTGAATTAGACAAGAATCGATAACTAGCCTATACTAGAGTCGCAGTGGGGGTCGACCGGATCGATGCAGCCATATGAACAGAGGTATAAACTATGACGGTACTTACAGATAAACAGTGGAGGTTGACCAGATCGATGTAGCCATACTCGCTGAAGAACTTGTCGAGATCTATTGTACTCCTACTCCTAAGGGGTAGCCGGAGCCGAAAAAAGTAATTGACTTTGTATTTGATTGATTGTTGTCTTTACAATAGCTAGGGTTTGGTATTTATACTCGAAGTCTAAACATGAATCCTACTCAAGCACGATTTGTTACAACCTTTGGCATAAAATGAAAACATTCCTAATTTAAGATAACTTGGACTCTAATCTTTCCCTTTTTGTAGAGTCCAGCATGTCTCGTCCCAGCGCCAATCATAGCCTCTGTCGTTACCTGCTAGCGCTATTTGAAGAAAGCCGATTCTAGTGCTGCATCTGAATCAGCTGTTTCTGATCCGCATGCAATCGATTCCTTGCTGACATGATTTTGGGAGCTCTCGAGCTTCTAAGATCCTCCTTCCAAATTCTGGTGTAAACACATGCCCCCCAATTTTAGGATAAAAGTAATTTTATTCCAAAATTATCCTGTCTGCATCCCTGATTGGTCCATAGTCACGGGTAGAGAACCTTGATCTGGGGTTCACTGTTTGTCGCCGCTTGCGTCCGTTCACGAGCCTATGCCTCAAAACTTTTGCAAGGGCACCACTGTTTCACGGGCAGTTGGATTCATCTTCCCTGGCCGGCTATAAAATGCTCGTCTGACCCTAGCGAGAGCAACTCAACACTTCAGCCATGTTTTTCTTCCATCTGTCTTTTTGAGTGCTCCCAACTCCGTTGGCCCCTCCATGGCCTATCTCTTTGCAATAAAGATCTTGAGTGGTTAGAAGAATTCTTGTGCATAGGGTGATTGTGTCGCTCATTCTAGCATCTTGTCAAGCAAGAGGATCAGCTGCTGTGGCTAGAAGAAGTCTTATGACATTGCCTGCATCTTGTCACCATGCTCGCAGAGCTGTTCTAGTGTTTGCAAGGGCTAAAATGTGTGGACACTTTTCCCTTGCTCGTTCCATCAAATGCCTATCGGGAGAACCGCAAGCTTCTTTCTAGCGGTTTTCCCAGTCACCGAGAAACCTTGTGGGTATCTGCTAGTCAGGCGGCTTTTCCTTTTCTTTGGCATAATCTTATTAATGGGCCGATGTGACTTGGTTTATGATGATCCTCGGCCTTGTGGGGATCTGGACTTCCGTCAATCCAAAAGAAGCCTTGGTGGGTTGATCTTTGGTCCATGTAAATTATCCGTCTCATGATGCTTTGTAAGTTGGGGAAGTGATAAGTTCGAATCTGTTACCTCTTTGTTATCCATCCCCTGAATTCCTATTGTGGCGATCTGTTTCCGTCTCTCTCTCTCGTAGAATCAACCCTGGCCATGGCTCGATGCCGATCGCCTCCCGTGGTTGATTTAGTGGATGATAAATTGGCCAAAGCTGAGGCCGGAATCATGGGTGAAATATCATAACCTTTGTTTCCTTTCAACTTCACCTTCAGGATTCTGATCATCTCCCTTTTGAACTTTTCAGATTTGTCCGCTCAACTAGAGAGCCTTCAACTAGCCGCAGAGTACACAGCAGGATTTGTCAATGCCAGAGGTGCCATCCCAATAATTCGCCTGTATGACATCCCGAATCGTGTCAGGGAGGTCGCTCTTCATGGCGTCCATCATGGTGCTGCCACGGCGTTGGCTGCCGCACAGGCTCATTCTGGCCACAATCATCAGCTTCTTCCTCATGGTTTTCCAGATGCGGTGCACCCTGGGGATCACGAGCGTTTGACTGAGGATTTCCTTAGCGCCACCGACTCCATGGCCTTCAACACCCTGGCCGATGATATAGTAGGCAAAGTGTTTTCTGGCCCATAACTTCTAATAGGTGGTATTTAGCAAACAATTTCTTCGTCTTGAGTGATTTCTCCTTTGTTTTATATCCCACATTACATGCATCACTCTGTTGGCATAATCGATACACATTGTACCGGCTTTCACCCCTTTGGGTTTACTCTCTCGCTAGCAACGATACCCTTTCGGTATCGGCTACTAAAACTGACGACTGAGCAAATCGGTTGTTAAGTATCAATCCAAATGCTAGGGTAATATTCCTTCAAATATTTCCCATTTGATTGCTCTGCTGAATTTTCTTTCTCTTCTCAGTATCTACAAGTATCACCAGGCGTATTACATTTGATCCGATAAGGTCCTTCCCAATTGGCTAACATTTTGCCAAACCTGTTGTTCCCTAACTTGATCAGTGATTTTATTTTCCAGACTAAGTCTTCTTTAGAAAATTGCTTGATCTTGACCTTTTAATCGTAATACCTTGCAATCCTCAGTTTATTGGCTTCAGTGTTTTTCAAGAGCATGCACCCAAAGGCACCTCAAGTCTTTAAAGTCATCCATCACAAAATTCTGGTAGACTTCGGCTTGATAAATTATTTTGCAACGTAACACGCCTTGATCCAGTTTGAACTTCCCAAAGAAAGACTACATTGTATTTATGCACGAGTTTACAAGGCGGTCATATTAGCTCCTCTGCTCTTGGTCATCAAGGACAACCTATTCTCAGCCTTCCCAGAGTCTTGTCTCCCTTTTACATTTTTGAAGATCAGGTCCCGAAGGTGAAACAGGCTCAGAGGAGTTTGTTTGACCATGAAACCCCTTTGGCCAAGGGGCATTCGAACAGGCGGGAGGTTTAAAGAATCACTACAGTCGACTGATTACCTCCGCTTTGGCTAAAGAGCCAATTCTTTTGTAAATAACAGATTCTAGACTCTCGATCTCAATCCCACTTAGGTCTGAAAACATGGCCTTTGTCAAGAGAGCCCTTCGATCTCCTATCCACAGTTATATGGCACCGTATTTTCTTCGACATTTGTGGAGTGGCGTTTCACCTTCTATTAATTGCAGTCAGAGGAGGACCGACCAATAGGGCGAGGTTGGGCGGCCGCCCTACCTCCCCTCCATCGGGACCCTCATCCCCTAGACTGCCCGAGGTTGAAGAACTTCCTCACCGATAGGTTTTCTATCGAGAGCCAGCGGCGGCGTTCTGTTCGTGGCTTCCTGCCTAGAGCGATTAAGACGAACGGTACTGGTGAAGGGGTACTTGTTGTTGGGCTGCCTCAAACGGACCTGAGCATCAATCGGTGGCAAATGTGGCTACGGACACCATCAATGCGAGGGGGTTCCCCATTGATGCTCATCTCTAAGATATCCCAGCCCACGTCCAAGAGATTGCTCTCCATGGCGTTCGTCATGGTGCGGCAGTGGCACTAACTGCGGCGCACGTCCAAACCAGGCATGATCTCCATACCATGGAGGTTGGCTTCCTGATGGATGATGGCCCTGAGGGACACAAAGACCTGATAGAAGATTTCACCGCAGTGGTAGAGGCCATCGTGGACATCACACCCGCTCAGGATGTGGTGAACAAGGTCTTCGATTAGTTTGTATTTAGGATAAACCGATGAATGAAGACTCCTGCTCCTTTATGATTGTGCTTCAGTGTGACATCCTTGCATATGACTATTTTTACTTTCTGTTTTTGCTCTATAGGCGATACATATCGCATTGGCTTTTACTATATTTGAAGATTTTTACATTTTGAACTAGAGGCAATACCCTCCTGGTATCGGCTATTGGAGCCGAGAATGAATCGGCTATCAAATTTAGATGTTAGGATAACATCTCTTCATGCATTTTCATTCCAAAGATCAAACGATCGATCAATCCAAGTCAAGCATCCTATTAATCGAAACAGAACTTCTCTTAAGAAATTCATTAACTCTGAATCACACTTACACTTTAACTCAGCATTCACATACATCAGCCTAAACCCATCTCCAAGACTCAATACTTATCTTTCCTTAACTCAATGGCCGACGCGACGCCATGATTATTGATCAAAACAAACTTTCAGAGCCAATTACTTGAACCAACTGTTGGCCTTCATTATTAATCCTGATGAAGCCTCCTTCCCATGTTTTGCCAGAAAGGCATTCGAAGTCTCCTAGCTCCCAAAACACTAGATCGGCTGTCGCAATACTCATAAACTCATCAGCGCGAACCACCTCGACATCATCTCCATGCCATTGAATCAAACACTGATGCATGGTCGATGGCACACAATAGTTTGCATGAATCTAGTCACGACCGAGGAGTAAACTGTATGATCCTTTCCCATCGATGACAAAGAACGTGGTGAGAGAGTTTTACTCCTGATTGTCAATTCGACATTTATTGCCCCCCCGGGTCTTGGATGTATTTCCTCTTAAGTCTCTAAGCATCATGTCGGTCTCAAGCAGATCTCCTGGTCCCTTGCCAAGCTTACGAAAAGTGGTGTAAGGCATAGGATTAACAGAAGCACCTCTGTCCACTAACATTTTGTTCATTGGCTTCCCATCAACAAAACCTTTCATGTATAAAGCCTTCAAGTGCCAATGCTTAACTGGCTTATCAAATATTGCTTGCGGCACAACTGTTAACTTAGCAACCATCTCTTCATACTCTGATTCATCAAAGTCTAAATAAACTTCTTGATCTGCCAGAGCTCTGAATTCTAATGGCAACAGAAAAGCCATTTGGATTTTAGCTGATGGTTGCTTTCTCTCGGCTATTTGCTTGGCACGCCATACTTGAGTTTTACTGGATGCCTCAGCCTATTCCATCTCTTTATTCCTTAGGTGTTGCACCCTTCTCTTCTGGCTTCTTGTCAATCCTCCGAGGCACCATTGGCCTTCGTACCAGACATGTTCCTTCTGGTTGCTTCCTTCTTCATGATCAGCCCAATTTTGGTCAACAACTCTTTTTCCTAGCCGATCATAAATACTTTTATTTTTTAAGCGCTGATCCATGTTATTATGATGATATGTATCCTGGGCATGGATAGACCGACGGTTGATTTGAGATTGCCTAAACTCCCAATATTGATTGCTGCATTCTGGACAGTTATGTCTAGTAGGCAATTTCAAACCTTCGTTTCAATAATATCTGAAGAAAGGACAACTCTAGTGTGATTCGGCTTGCTTCCTTTCATACCTTTCTTCTTCCAGTTGATGCTAGTATTTTTGATCCTCTAATCATCGTTGATAATCTTTTTCCTTCTGCCACCGCCACTTATTCAATAGGATCCGAGATGTGACTCGTGGCTTCATCGCTCCATCCCTTGATGTTTCCCCCTGTTCATATTGGCTCTTCTGCTGATCACAATGTTTCTAATCTCTCTATATTTATCAGCCGATATTTGCATCTTGGGATCAATTGTTCCAACTTCTCTCGATTTGGTCGATGTTAGGACCTTAGTTTTTCCTTTGAATAGCCCAACATCAACCATATTTTGATCTCCTGGGAAGGATTATCATCCACCTTCATCTTTCGAGGTGTATCAAACTTGAGCCTCCCTTGCTGAATAGCCCTCTGTATATGCTGCCGAAAAATTCTACACTCATTAGTGGAATGAGAAGTAACATTATGGAACTTGCAGAACTTCTTATTCTTCAACTGTTTAGGGGGCAACATAACATGATTGTCTGGCAATTTGATCTGGCCCTTCTCAAGTAAAAAGTCAAAGATCTTGTCCGATTTCATGACATCAAAGTCATAGCTCTCCTCGACTCTTCTTCCCCAATGATTTGGCACCATTACTGTCTTCTTACCCTAATTCCATTCAGCTACAGCAACCTCCTCTTCTTCATCTTCATAGCCATCATCTGCTAAGTATGGATCATAAGCTTCGGCTATGGTGGTACTCTTCTGGAATCGGGTGTCTCTACGCATACTCTGGAATTAGCTGTTGAGCGCTGCTACTCGTTGATCCAATTGACCCAAGTTATCAAATTCTTGTCCTAGCAGCTTTTCCTTCCACATTGGCAGCATTCCTTAGATAGCTAAAGCAGCTAGCTGATCATCGGCCAAACTCAATGAGAAGCACAAATTCCTAGTCTCTCAGAATCTCTGAAGAAACTCAGTGCCTGGTTCATTAGTCCTCTGTCTCATGGTCGACAGATCAGTGATCTTCTTTTCTCCAGTCCTAGTATAAAAATATGTATAAAACTTCTTCTCTAGGTCAGCCCAATTGGCAATGGAGTTGACTGGTAGTGACGAGAACCCAGTGAAGGCTGGCCCTGATAGGGATAAGGAGAAGAAACGAACCCGATGGGCATCCTCAACTGATGCTTCACCCAATTGTGTAAGATACCGACTGACATATTCTATTGTGCTTGTACTGTCTTGACCAGTGAACTTGGTGAACTCTGGGAGCCTATAATTTGTAGGAAGAGCGACCAAATCATACCATTCTGGATATGGATGTTTGTATGAAAAGGTCAGCCCCTTCGGCTTTAGACCAAACTGATTCACTACACCACAACCCACCTTTCCCTACAATTATGTGTTGGTAAATCAAGGGTTTTGGCAACACATAATGTGTTGGCAATTCTTTACTTTTTAGCATCACTTAAACTGTCGGCAATTGTAATGTAAGGCTACAACTTATATGTCGGCGTTTCTCCTTCCAACACATAAAGTGTCGGTGAAAGTTTTTAGACAAAAAAGTGTCGTTGTAGCCTACCTAAACCATTGTCCAAGTGTCGGCGAAGGGGTAGGCGCTGAAGCAAAATAGAGATGCCTGGGTGGGAGACAGCGCGCCGCTAAGCCACTAAAACAGGAGGCCCACGCACGCAGACTTTAGAAAAAAAAGAAAAACCTCGCTAGGGCTCCGCTACCGGGCGCCTCCAGGAGCCGGTGCCAGAGGCTAGCACCCGGCGCGGCCACCGCCCCTGACACCCGCCCAAATCGCCGCCTCCCAATCCCGCTGGCGCCGAAGTCATCCCTGGCTGGAGCCCCGTAGCCTACAGCCCTTGCCCCCGCCGCCGAATCCAATAGACACCGCTGCCCCATCCCCCAGTTGCCCTAGCCTGCCACCGCCCAAGCCTGCCACCCCAAGCCTGCCATCGCCCTAGCCCACCGCTAGCCAGCAAGAGCGATGCCTCCCCATTCCTCTCCGCATCCAAGTGCGTCATCTCCGCATCCCCATCCTCTCATCCCCATTCCCCTGAGTGCTAGGGTTTCGGCACAACTTAATTTCTTGTATTTTTTTCTTGGTTGCAAAAAGGAGTAGACGAAGGTGAGAAAGGCTAGAAAGATTCAAGGTTTGGGTTACTTCTCCTGCCAAACTTTCATTCAGTCTAGATCCGCCCTCTCTTCCACTCTTTGGAGAAGGCTCGATTTAGATGTGATCTTGTGAAGGTTGTGATCTTGATGTTACTTGCAATGCTAGATATTATGATTGTTTATCTGGTTCCTAATTTCTAGAAGCTCTCTAATTTCCCATATAGCTGAAGAAAAAAAATATTGTTTATCTGGTCTCTACATCGTGATTGAATCGGGTCTGCTATTAGTACAGGTCTGTTCATGTACTAGGAAACTAAAGTAGGGCATCAACTAATAATAGTCGTAGAGGAGTAGTGCTAGTTCTACCCCTACTCCAGAAAGCTCTGTATGAGAGGAGAGGAAGCTGTGAGTTATTGAGGAAGAACAGAGCATGCTCCTTGGCATGAAGCCATGACGACATGCATCTTTGCACAGACATGTATAGAATATGGCTAACAATTCAGAAAGATGCATGTGTGTATGTACAGTGTGTCTACATTATTTTCCTGCATATGAAACAAGCATAGTAGGGCTAGCTCTTGGAGTGGTAGTGGAGATATGTTGAAGTATTAATAATCTGATATTTGTGCCTGAAATGATATATGAGATCATTGACTGAACTATGTATTTGACATGCATTCAGTCATTCTTATACCTGAATTTCAGGATGCTGCCTATGCCTGCCAATAGGTTAGGTGCCTAGAAAAAGTTCACCGTTAGTGTTACTAAAACTAAAGCTCTTTTGGTTGCTATCTCCCCTATTTTAGAGAATTTAGCGCATACTAGCTAAATAAGTATGCTCTGTGGATCTACTGTTGCCCAACCTTGAGAAGTGCTCTGTGGAAAGGTTGTCATAGTTCACCTTTCACCTACATCTCTTGCCTAGTTTAGACTTCCATCCATCTTTTGCCTATATTCTTTGCTATAAAATTCAGCAAGTTGAATGAGTGATAATTTTTTCAGGGGTGATCTAAGAATCTTTGGAGGAAATGTGATGCACCAGCACCAACAATGATTGAATTTGAGGGGTTTATCTAAGGAGCTGTTTGCCAATGATCTGTTTATCATGCACCATCAGCAACATTGATTGGATTTGAGGAACAACAGAACCCTGAAACAGTAGTAAGTATCCACTTTATATATTGACAGCTTTGGAATTGTAGTTGTGTGTTAGGACATTGACTCGTATATGTCTGTTTAGTAGGCTGCACCCTACATTCTTATTCTGGTGAAAATCAACAATTATATTTGGTGCAGATATCATCTGTTTATTAAGACTGTTATAAGATATTTACTAGAATGGACTCAATTTTTTTCAGTCATATCTGTGTGATAATTGTGTGAATTTGTGGTGAAACTAAAATAGTGAATCAACTAGTCAAGCCCTTAGCTAATCATTGAATGTTTAGTTTTGTCCCTTTTGCTTGATTTGCAAGTGCAGCATGTGTTCTGTTCTTGCATGGTAGTGTTATAGAATCTTCTGCAGTAGTGTGCAACTATTCATTTTAATCTTACTATTTTCTAGCTCAACCTACTTAATGCTGATAGATGCTCTTTGCTTATTTTTCCCAAAGCCTTATTCTACTTTATTCTGATAAATATGGTTCTCATGCTCCTGCTCGAATATGAGCTACAATCCTTTGAAAAAAGCATGTTTTAATCTCCTTAATATATCTCATTTGTGTGTTCTTGCTACGTCTCATGTATTAGCTTGCCTTACACTAAAAAAATGAGTTGATCGGCTCTAAGCGATTTTCTACATTGCCAAAGACTCTGCCTCGCTGAACTATATTTTCTTGCACTGCACAAAGCACTCCGCCACCGCACCTTCATTAAAATTTCACTGTCACCTCCTCTTGTGCCCATACTCTACTCATCTATGCAATTGTATACTAATTTGTATATCACTTCTTTCTTACTACAGCACAGTGTCTCCCATAAATTTCAGGCCCTGCTTGCTTCTTCTAATACTTTCTACTGCATAACTCTGTCTTAGCTTGCTGTCGAATCAAACAAAAATATACGTTTGTATAATCAAAGAGCTATTAAGGCCATAGACCATAGACCCTAAATGCTTGTAGCTACTGTGAACATTAGATACAGATTTTGTACGGGTTGATAGTAGAGCAATACTCCGCAGCTAATGTGCAATGTGCAATGTGCCCATACTAACTTGTATACCAGCACAATTCAGAACTACAGATGTGCAATGTGCAGGGAGTGTGCTAGCAATTCTAATTGGGGTATAAAAAGTTAGTACACTAGTTCATGCATGCTTCTTTTTCTAAATTGGTTTCATGTGGTCCACTTGTTGTAGCTGGATATTTCTAATATATGTGTACCATTATTAAGCTGCTGGTACCTTGCTTGCTGCTTGTAGTTAGCACGTCATTGCTAAATAGATTGAATGGAATTATATAATGGGCCTATGTCACCAAATAGTTGATATCATAGCTGCCACTATACAGTATATTGTTTAACTATTTACACCCAATAACAAAGCAAGAAAGATTCAAGGTTTGTGTGCTAGGGTTTGGGGACAACTAATTTTCTTGTAGTATCGGTGGTTCTTGTTTGGCAGATACCTGGTTGAGTGACTTGCAGAGAGGAAGAAGTGCAAGTTCTTCCTTTCTATACCTGACCCTTGAACCAAGGTTTGTGCTGAACTAATTTTCTTTTCAATGCCTTAGTGACAACCGGAGCTCAATGGCCCCATGAACTATTTTTCTCTGTTTTAAGCATAGTCTAGTTTGCTGTTCTGTTAGTATAACTTGTACTCTTTAAATTTCCACCATGCTACCATGTCAATGTCCCATTAAAAAATGTTTCTTAAGCAATAAATCTATACAGCTCCAGAATAGAAACTTACACCGCTTCTGTCTAAAGTGATCATTGGGACACTACTAATGGTTGCTTTGTCAACCATTTCTTATTTCCATCCAGTGATCTGATAATTGTGTAATCTAGTAATTGTCTATCTAGTTAGCTAATTTGGCTAGCTTAAGAATAGAAACTTACACTCTTTCTATCCTTCTGCGGTACTTGGTAATTAGGGGGACATTATTATTGTGGTACTAGGAATTGTAATTTGTGACCAGCAATGGATTTGAGACATTTTGGTGTAAATTTTATCGCTACAGATCCATTGCATGCGGTTTTAGGATTCCTAAATATCCCTACTGAACCTATGGCTTATTTGAATCCTTGACTAGTTTGACGCCTTCAAGACATTCTATAACATTGAAGTAAACTATAAGTTAACCCACTGTCTTTGCAAACCTTATTTGAAGTCAAAGATGGACAATCTTGGAGCATACTGATTTTGCCATCTTGACAGTAATACATAACCGCCACAAAACTATTTTCTCATTCAACATTGCATAATGGCAATATGATAGGATGCCCAGCAGTGTTTCTTTTCTTATATGTTTGTGGTTTTCACCCCGTAAAGGAAGGGGCATGCTATTTTCTTTTATGAATGTGTTGAAACTGTTGACCACTTATTCTTTCAGGGCTCACGAATTGGCTGCATTCTCTATGTCTATATATGTGTGTTCTATGAATGTGTTGAAACTATTGACCACTTATTCTTTCAGTGCTCCATTGTTAAAGTAATCTAGATGGTGGTAGCGAAATGTTTTGGTGCAAACAACATTCCTTGTAACTTACAACAATGCTGGTATTGGTGTGAGAAGTGGTTGCCATTTGGTAAGAAGTTCTACCCATGGGGTGTTGGCGCTATCTGTTGGGCCATTTGGAAGAGTAGGAACAAAGCATGTTTTGAAAAGAAATTGATCAAAAATCCTTTAGAGATAATCTGCCATGCATATGCGCTAATGAAATTTTGGTCACTGAAATGGATCAGGACCAGTTCGTGGAAGGTGCCAATAGGATGCTACGTGTGGCGAAAGAATTCTTGGCGTCTCAGACCGCACGACGGGTGAATCAACTCCTTCTGCAAGATACTGATGTAACTGAACATGATGAAGATGCAGCTTAGAGGTGATGACTCATGAGGCGGGTGGAGGAGGATTGTGTCCACTTAGATGCAGTCCCTAGAAGTTTAGGATGTTGTTGATGTCTGTCAGAATTCAGTCTTTTTTAGTATCGTTTTGATGGGTGCTGGATTGCTTCTGTAATCTTTTGGCTGGCAACTATATGCATGTTAAAACTCGGGCGCTATATATATATATATATATATATATATATATATATATATATATATATATATATATATCAAGTTGGTGTATGTATGGAAGATCTAATATATTATTTATACAAAAATCAAGTGAATTTGTTCAATGTGATGCCTTCTATATGAGCAAAAGTGGATTTGTCAAATTATTTTAATTGTAATTATATCTATGCAGTTTTGTCGATAGCTTTTTTGGCAGGGTATGGTTTGTAAAATACCTTGGAAATGGTTTGGCCAACATATAAACTGTCGGCAAAGGTCTTAACTGTCGGCGTAGGTCTTAACTGTCGGCAAAGGGTTAACTGTCGGCAAAGGTTTCAATTGTCGGCGTAGATAAAGTGTTTGCCTACACATAAAGTGTCGGGGATTCTATTAACTATCGGCAAAAGTTTCGCCGACTGCTTCTAGCGCGACTGTTTCTAAACTGTTGGCAAAACTTTTCGCGGGAGGTTATCTGTCGGCAAAGGTGTCCTTTGCCTACAATAGAAAGTGTCGGCAAAAGTATGTTGTGTTATAGTGATTCTTCATCATCTCGGTCACCTTCAGCAGCAACTCATCAGCTTGCGGATTTGGATTTTTCAATACTTGCTGACCCATCTGTGGATTGAAATCCCGCGTTCCTTGATATCCTGGATTTGGCGTCATGTGGAGGGTGTTATAATCCGTGCCATAGTGATAGCCTTATGGAATTTCAATCTGTTGGGTCTTTTGCTGGCTTGCTGCTTGAAGTCTCTGATTATAGACATAAGGATCTATATATCTACGGATCTTTTGAATTGATGGTGCTATTTTTTGAGCCGGCGACGGTATGTGGCCTGATGTGCCAAAATTGATTATCTGGTTCTGACTTTGTCCCGTCGGCTGTTGTACATGCTGTATTGATGGTCCAGGATTGTATTGTACCTGATTCGTAGCAGTACCTGGAGTTTGTTCAGATGAACCTTGAAGTGTCTAGACATCACCATTACCAGCTAGTACTGCTTCTTGATGGCTGATACCGACTTGATTAGTCCCTTGAGTCGACGGATCTGGAATGTTGTAACAAGTCGATCCAACCTGACCAACTGGAATCCAATGAATCACCTCTTTCATGGCGTTGTGAAATGCATCAACAAAAGCTTCATTGCGACTTGATATGGCATCACGAACAGATTTGTCTATGGCTTCTATAAAGAAACGCCTATCTTCAGCTTCAACTGTATCTTTCTGCCCATGTAGTAGAACCCTTGGTAGTGGAAATTTCTGAATAATTGTGCTGCCACGTGTTTTGGTGTAGGACAATAAACACTTCTTCTGTAGCCTTGCCAATGGTATCCTTATCCTCATCAGGTAGGTCTTCATAGTTTACCATAAGGATGTTGTTGTTGTGAGCCGCCATGACGATTGTGGTGTCCCACCGGGCATGCTAGAAACGTGTGTCGATACAGAATTTTTGCCTCCGTGCCGAGGACACACGCAGCAAGTCGAAAGGGTCCGCTCGATGGAGCAAATCTGCCTGGCTTCAGTGCAAGGGTGGTTGATCCTACGCAATCCTCCCGAGACATGCCAGTCAATTTGACCCTGCAATTGACAAGGAGAGAAAGCTTATCAGTAATTAAGGGCGGAACGTGCCGGTGTTGCCAGATAGTCCCAAGTGTGCGGCTCTGAGAGCCGATATGAGAGAAAATCGACTAAATAGCCGATCCCAGCATGCTCACAAGAATGAATCGATTAAATCTCATGGGGTTGTATAAGAAGAATCGGTTATCATTTAGAATAAATGTTATTTAAGCAAATATTAATCAATGGCAATAAGATATCAATGATGATTCGTTTATACTGAGCCAATGATTACAAGTAACCGAACTCCTTTTATTTAAAGAAAAAACTCAATACCTCTTAACCATTTAATAAAGATAAATCTAATAAACATCTTAGATCTCATCTATCGCCATGACCAGTGGGGCATGAGGTAGAATCATGCAGGCCGTAGAAA
Source organism: Miscanthus floridulus (assembly GCF_019320115.1). Taxonomy (NCBI): domain Eukaryota; kingdom Viridiplantae; phylum Streptophyta; class Magnoliopsida; order Poales; family Poaceae; genus Miscanthus; species Miscanthus floridulus. Next base: position 10,543,077 of record NC_089597.1, read on the forward strand.
CAACAATAGACTCGACGACCCTAACTCATTACTAATATCAGTGGTGCATGAAACAGAATCATGCAGGCCGTAATACAATAACAAGATCATGGGGCTAACGCGTCTTTCAACTTATCTCTACTTCAATGATCTCGTAATGTGAACTGTTCGTGAAAGCATTCGATATCGGCTAAATAGCCGATTTAGGCATAGGGCACAGTTAAGGTCATGCCTTCTCAGGAATGGGTCTACTAACTATTGATCCCCACTTCACGGTACCAACAGTGGGGTGAGAGGCAGAATCCCACAGGCCGTGATGATAGGCCATGGAACGGTTTTCATTAATTAATAGATCTACTCAAGATCGGACATGCCTTAACCGCACGCTATGCACGATTAAGATTGACACAAAACAGCCGATAAAAAACATAACTCGTCACTTAAGATATAGATTAGATCAGTTTTAGATTAGCAAATGATGAGTTAAACAAGATATAAGGCCGATCCAGATCAATCTCAATCGGGCAGAGTGATATTGCTGTAATTAGATAAACAATGAAAGCAATAAGCAATATCGGTAACTTAATGAATATACCAAAGACTACCATACTAAGGTAGAGCTGATAACTTGACCTTGATCTAATTCAAGCAGTGGGGTGTGAGGCAGAATCACACAGGCCATACTTGAATTAGACAAGAATCAATAACTAGCCTATACCGGAGTCACAGTGGGGATCGACCGGATCGATGCAGCCATACGAACAGAGGTATAAACCATGATGGTACTTATAGACAAGCAGTGGAGGTCGACTGGATTGATGCAGCTATACTCGCTGAAGAACTCACCGAGATCTACTCTATTCCTACTCCTAAGGAGTGGCCAGAGCCAAAAAAAGTAATTGGCTTTCTATTTGATTGATTGTTGTCTTTACAATAGCCAAGGTTTGGTATTTATACCCGGAGTCTAAACATGAATCCTACTCAAGCACGATTTGTTACAACCTTTGGCATAAAATGAAAACATTTCTAATTTAAGATAACTTGGACTCTAATCTTTTCCTTTTTGTAGAGTCCAGCATGTCTCATCCCAGCGCCAATCATAGCCTCTGTCGTTACCTACTGGCGCTATTTGAAGAAAGCCGATTCTAGTGCTGCATCCAAATCAGCTGGTTCTAATCTGCACGCAATCGATTCCTTGCTGACATGATTTTGGGAGCTCTCGAGCTTCTGAGATCCTCCTACCAAATTCTGGTGTAAACAATACCACTTAACCATAAGTTCAGTAAATGTCTTTGACAGCTTTGTACCAGTATGACGGCCCTCTATATGCACAAAGTTCACAATCCTTTTCTAGATAGACCAATTGTCATCTATCCAATGTACAGTGACACACATGTATGACTTGTTCTGATTTGAAGTCCACATGTCCACGGTGGCACTAAACCGGCAAGAGACAGATTTGAAGTAGTCATACAACCTATCCTTTTTCAGCTAAGAACATGTTCATAATTTCCTTCCTAATGGTAACCCGAGATCTGATTGGAAAGGTAGGACGCATGGATTTGATGAACTCAACAAAATACTCATGCTCGGATATATTAAATGGGTACTCATGCATGACTTTTGCTGGGTAAAACTTTCTCAAGCTAGCCTCTTCATCATACCTGTATGGTACCACAGCAGTGATGTCTTTCTTCCCATCTTTTTCCACTTTGAGCTGCTGCTGGCCCTTCACTACACTATGTGCCACCCTTAGATGGGTCCAAAATCCAGTTGTTCCATAATTACTCTCACATCTGCCCTTGTGCTTGCATCTTGGCCACTTGTAATGAGCCCACATCTGAACATATGTCTTCCCATTGTCCTCAATGATCACCCTCTTCTTGGTAAAGTACTGCCATACATCAAGTGTGCACCTCTTCTGCCTCTTTCCACAAGGCTGATCATCTTCTTCAGGCACAGGCTCATCACCCTCAATAATGATGGCATTTGTTGTATCTATTCTTTGCTGTCCACCCTTGCCACCATCAGCAGCACCACCATTTCCACCACCATCAGCAGCGCCACCATTTCCACCACCAGCAGCACCACTGCCACCACCACTGCCACTACCACTGCCTCCTACATTAGCTGCACCAACACCACTGCCACTACCAGTGCCACCTCAACTTGGCAAAGAAACCCCATCATCAGTTGCTGTTGCTGGACTAGATGCAGGAGCTGCACTAGATAGACACAAACCACTTGTTGACCTTGACATCTTAGATCCTGCCAAGAGAAAAAATTATAGTAAGAATTCAGCCTCTATGGGGACTGCAGTAATGATGAAAATGATGTCCCAGAGAAGTAATCCTTGAAAATAATGATGTTCACCAGAATAGAGTGGCAATCATTATCCATGAAAAATTATCACACCATCTGACTTAGTTTCATTTCAGGTTTAAAAATGGTATTTGCAGTTACAGTAAACAGTAGGCACTAAAACACTTAATAAAAACAAAAAATTCTTGGCAAACCAAAAACTGCGTTAATTTTCTTGACAAATAATTCTCCATGTTTGTCTCGCCAGAAACCTAAAAATATAACTCCCACCTTGTGTCAGTTTTATTGAAGGGGCATCTAAGATGGCAGCAAACAGCAAACGACTACAGCCCACTCCCCTTCAGATTCCTCCCCTTCCATCGGCAGAAACACCCATCTTCTCAAATCACATAAGATGTCCTGAACTATGTTCGGGTGATTTAGTTTACCTGGGGTTGGAGTTGGAGTAGGAAGCGTGGTGCTATGCACCACCACCGCTAGTGGTGGCTCCAGGATGAGCCGGTGCTTGGATCCTGACGAGCCAGCAGCAGAATGATTGTGTAAGGCCGATCAGGTTAGATCATTCAAAATCCAATATGAATACGAGGGAAAGGTGCGGAGTCCTGATGCTTATGTTTTTCCTCTCTGCATTCCACGCGGACTGTAAATACTACTCGTGCTTATGTTTTATCAACCAATCTTTGTCCTTAGTTAAATTTATATATATAATACTACTGATGGAAAGTAGTATACTAGCTAGTATATATATGTGACACACAAACAAACAGGTCGTCCTCACCAGCAGCTGGATGTTGGAACCACAACCAGGCGGGCATATAGCCTCCCAAGCACAGCACTAAACGAGGGCAAAGTGGTACTCATATTTTGTATGGAATTTTATTGTGACATTAAGCACAAGTGCTATTGCTGCACAAATGAAAAGCCGAAACCATTATGTTATGACACTTTGCGTAAGTGTCGGGACTCATGCCCTGTTTGTAATCCAACCTGCGCACCAGTCCAGGCACCGACTGCATAAATTACGGTTTTAAACTGACGGTGGATATATAAATAATGTACTCCCTCCATACTAAAAAAATGAACTCGTTCTGGACAAGAATGGGGTCAAACATTGGGAATATAAATCATGAACAACTTTTAAGTTGTTGAGTTTGGAAATATGAAAACCATATGAATAGATTTGTCTTGAAAAATACTTTCATAAAAATTTACATATATCACTTTTTGATAAATATCTTTATAAAAATAAGTAGTCAAAGTTATGCTTTGTAGACCGTGTCGCTGTCCAAAACGACTTCATTTTTTTTAGTATGGAGGGAGTATTCAACGTCGGTAACAAGAAGAGAGTTCTAAGCTAATTTGGGATGGTGCAGGAGACACACTATGTGCTACGAAAATTCGAACGGTACACCCTCTGGCTAGTCCGTTAACATTTAGTGTAGCAACTGCTGTCTCAATATAATTTCAGAAATTTTTTTAAAATAATATTTTTAATGATTAATTGCAAATGTAGAAGTTGTTATACAAAAGTTACACATATAGCATCTTGTCGGCCGCTCACTAGCCGACAGGCCTACGTGGCGCACACGTGGCGACCAACGCACGCCAAAATAGACTGTCGGCTTTTGGAAGGCCGACAGGTCAGTCGGCAGACTAGTTGCCGATAGGCCACGCGGCCGACAATACTATTTCATGTTGTATTCTTTCTGTTCTAGATGCAGCCATCACCCGATGTGATACTTTTTCACGAACACAACCATCTCCGGATAGAAAACTAACTTTCCCACTTTTTGAGCAACACTAAAAATACTAGATTAGTTCGCATCACAAATCGAAGAGTACATTTGTCTTTTTACGTTTTTAATTGTCCTTTGCCATGATGCAGGCGTGGGACTGTATTGGAGCGTTGCCTCCATTGCCAAAGTGCGCATATTAGTTCATCAGTTCGCATTACAAATCCAAGAGTATATTAGTTCGCATCCATACATCCGTGCTAGCATACAACCATACAGTCGTACACGCTTAACCTACATGACGACCACGCTTAGGCGCCTGTGCACCTCGGTGACGAACCTGGGCCGTAGGGTAAGTCCACTGGTCTGGACGGCGTCGCTATCGTGCCAGTGGGGTTGACTCCATATGCTCAATACCCTGAGTCGGTATAGGTGCACCAGAAAGCTATGAGGGCCCGACCTCCTCGTGGAACCAAGGAGGAGTGTCATCCGTGTGAAAGTCCCGAAGCTGCTAGTACCCTTCGTGTAGTCACTGCAAGAAGCACGTGTACCTATACAAAAAAGGTTAGGTTAGATAGAGCATGTTACATACATAGTACATAAGAAATAAGGAAGGTAATCGCTGAATTACCTAGGACTTGAACCATCTGCTGCGGCACGTCACTACTATAGATTGGCCAATCACCAACGCATCTATCACCATCGGTATCAATAAAAACGATGGTGATAGCTATCACCAATGGTTCGTAATATGAACCGTTGGTGATAAGAGTATCACCGCCGGTTCGTAAGAACGTTCGGGTGGATAACTATCACCATCGCTTCGTCTTACCAACTGATGGTGATAGTCCATCATCACAGCCGGTTTGCACCACCAGCCGGTGGTGATGATGTGCTCCTCATCATTGCCGCCTCGCCATATGAACCAACGGCAGTCAAAACTATGCTGTAGTATAAATAAATTCATATTTTTTTCAAATAAAGTCAGATGGAAACAAACTTTATATCAAAGTTGTATATCTCGACGCAATCGACAACTTTGTATTTCATGACTTTTTCATTTGAAACCATGTATGGTCCCAGAATTCTGTTTGAAGCGCTCAAATTTTGAAATTCATTTTTTTTGAATTGTACAAACGAACCAAGATGGAAAAATGACCGCCTTATCTCAAAGTTGTAGATCTCGATGAGATATACAATTTTGTAGTTGACAACTATTTCATTAGAAATCATTTATAGTCTCAAATTTGTATCTCAAGTTTTAAAATTTTTAAAAACCAATTTTTTCAAACAACCTCGGATGGAAAATCAACAAAAACCAAAGTTATAGATATCGATGAGAACAACAACTTTGTAGTTGATGAGTTTTTCATTTGAAATCATTTGTGGTCCCAAAAGTCTGGCTGAAGTTTTGACGTTTTGAAATTCAAATATGTTGAACAGCCTCGGATGGCGAAACAACCAAAATCAAAGTTATAGATCTCGATTAGAACAACAAATTTGTAGTTTTTTTACTTTTTCATTTGAAGCCGTTTAGGGTTCTAAATATTCATTTTAAATCCTAAAAAGTGAATACTAGGGGAATGGATATGTTATATAGACACAAGTGAGGTAGGGGGTGAAGTGGTTAGAGGTGCAAAGGACAAAGGTCAATCCCAGCACCGGGTACCATGAAAAATAGCGTGGAGTTGGAGCAAGAGTAGCTTCCCGGTACCATGAAGCTAGAGCTGGTGGGGGGCTTCCCAGGATTGAAACAAAATTTTTTGCTAATTTTTGGCCTGTTTTTGGGAATTTTGAAAATTCAAATCACCGTCAGCTGGTAATACAAACCGACTGTGATATGCTATTATCACCGCCGGTTGCAAAACCGCTTGTGATGAGAATGTCATCACAACCGATAGTTTACTGCAGAGACCGAAAAGGGCTAGTGATGAGCTTTACGAATCACTTGTGATAGGTCTGAATGTAGTAGTGTGTGCTGGGATGGACGAGAATGTCCTCCCAATCCGTCGACTGGAGGTGGTGGTGGAGGTGGAGGTGGAGGCACACCCTGGTGGCCATGAAAAACTACGTTAGTGGTGTGGCAGCTTGATGCTCGGCATACTCTCGCCAAGCAACGTTGCCCTAGTCGTCGATGGGCGGCAACCAACTCGAGCCTACCAACCGTTGGGGAGTTGTGCTCGAACCGCTGGGCATAGAAAAGCAGCTCGTTGCCCACATCACTGTAGATATCTATCTGCAAGCAAGGCATGTATTGTCTCATGTATTGTTATGCTTCATTTGCAAAGTAAGGATAGGACAACCTATGTAAGAAATTTGCTTACCAGCGCATGGAAAGCAGCTAGTGGCTCCATCGCGAAAGTGTCGGTGATCTTGGCCTCGTGTGGCGCAGCCTCTGATAGCACGTGGAAGCAACGGACGCATGTGGCTCCATCGAACCAACACAAGTACTCTCGGTACATGGCCTCATCGAATGGGTCCCAAAGTAAAATATTACATAATCTTTTGAAACTAAAATCTTAAACGCATGATAGTCCCAAACTAAAATATTACACTATAGACCGAAACTAAATATTACAAGCCCTAGTCCAAACCCTAGAGTTGCATTTTGGAATATGCCACTCTTCCGTTCCATCTAGAAGCCTATGTGTAGGGTACACATCGCAATTTTTCCTCATATGATCTCCACCGCACGCTAGGTAGAAAGGATGCTTGTCTGAAGCCTCCAAATCATCCATGTCATTCCTAATACGATGACTCTTGCGATGACCCCTTGCCTCCACCCATTTGTTCGGATCTGGAGAGCATTGACTGTTGGAGTCATGAACTGCCATAGTGAAATTAGAAATGGCCCTCCAACCTCGAAGCTCACCACATGGGAACTTTGGCTTTTCCAACAGAAGCAAGCACATGGGAGCATGGATAGTGGTAGTACTAATTGTAACGTGCACTTGTTCTCCGATGGCCATAACTGACACTCCATAGTTATTTCGCTTGGACCAATGCCAAGTCCACCCTTGTCACGCAGATACACTTCATACACAAGGTTCTGATTACCAGCATAAAAGACCCTATGCAGGGATTCTTTGGCACTATTCTCTTTGATGTATGCAGAAATCTTCGCTGAATATGTCATGTGTGGATTCTGAACAAGTGCAATTGCCACTTGACAACGCTCTCACAGAGACAACATTGTGGCCCTCAGGATACCCTCCACAATGGCAACCAATGGAAGGGAACGTGTACCTTTGAGCACCCAGTTGTAAACCTCTGCGAGATTCGTCGTCATTATGCCGTACTGAGCTCCGAAGGTGTCTTACAACAAAGACCACTTCTCTAGGGGCTCCTCTTTAATCCAATCTGAGAAACACTTTAAAAACCTACCTCCGTTATGTCGATGAGTTTTTATTTTAGGCTCATTAGGATTTGGACCAAGGCCTTGAAGCTCCTCCTCTCGTGCCACAACAGTTGACGATGTTGTGGCTTGTGGTCAGCTCCTCTAACCATTGCTAAAAGAAATCAAATTTTTGTTTCTGATCTGCTTGCACGGTCTCTTGAACAGGTCCATCAAGTGCTTGCTCTTGAACTGCTTATAGAAATTAGCAGCAAGATGCTTCATGCACCAGCGACTTTGTATATCGGACCATTGGACCTCTGGATCAGTACCGTTCTTCAAATTTTCCATTGCATTCAATAAATGCATTACGATCATGCAGGACACAAACATTCTCCCTTTCTTCGACCATAGCCTATTTCAACAGCTTTAGGAACCACAACCAGCTTTTACTATTCTCCGATTCAACCAGGGCAAAAGCAGTAGGCACAACCTGGTTGTTGCCGTCAACCCCTATGGCGGTTAGCAACATACCTCTGTACTGTCCAGTCAAGAAACTGTAATCGACACATAGTAGAGGTCAGCAATGCTTGAAGGCCTGTATCATGTAACCGAAAGAACAAAAAGCTCGTTTGAGCACAAGGTCTCCTTTCTCGTTTATGTAGTCATCAATATCAATTATAGTGCTAGGGTTTCTTGATTGAATGGTTTCCATAAGAGCTGGAAGGTGGTGATTTGAGTCCTTGTACGTACCGAACCTCTCCTCCAAGGCCAATAGTTTTGCTCTCCAAGCCATGTCATAAGAAATCTCATAGCCAAATCTATTCTCACGATCATGGTGAGATTGTACAATCTCTGCAAAGTGTAAAACTGTTATAACAGCCATGCTCACAGTCACGAGCGGCCCTGAGAACTCACAAAATAGCGGACTATTATTGTTGATGGTTAACTATGAGATAAAATGTTGCTTTATATGATCATGTGGTTTAATTGGGGCTTAAGCACAACTATATGCTAATTTTGTGTTAAAACTGTGACTAATTAAAATGCGAACTGCAGTAAACCAGTGTCATCCTTTTGAGCTTCATAACCCCATGTTATATTGCCGAATACGATATGTACTTATGCTTGTTTTATTTTTACTACTTGGATAAAAATCACATATGGGTACCAGATTGCTAGATTCTGGAGTTGTTAGGCTTGTGATCAACAAGTCAGTTGTCCCTGTAACGTTGGAGCTTTTGCCTGATGGACGGAGTTGTCTTCCCGCTATTTGTTGTCTGAGGTTGTATTTCTTGTAATAAATACTTTATGTAATATGCATTGTCTTTTGATATTACCCCTGTTTGTAGCCATATGTGTGATTTGACTTGGTGGGCTCACATATGGTATTATCTGGTTTTGTACTTAAAAACCGGGTGCTACAAGCAACTAGCTTGTTTGTAATAAATTTGATGGAACACCTTTTCAACCACCTCTCCACACCTTTTAGGAACAATTGTAAATGCTTGTACGTCCAACATATGGTGGAAGCTAGAATTTAATAATTTGATCAAATTTACATCTAATTTGTGAGATACATTACAATGAATTCATTATAGATTTTGGGTTTCACTAGATCAAAGTCTAGCTCCAATTTATGGTGGAGATGGAGATGGAGATGGAGATGGAGATAGAGATAGAGATAGAGAACGAGAAATACGAGAAGAAATAGAGACAGATAGCGATAGAGAATGAGAAAAGATAGAGATAGAGATAGAGATAGACATGCAGAAGAAAAGATACAGATATAGAGAAGAAATAGAGATTATAGATATAGTGATCGATAGACAAAGAGCAAGGTTAGGGATACATATAGAGAAGAAAATATATAGAGATAGATAGCAAAATAAATTAAACTGATGTCTTTTCATGAGGTATTGGTTTTGGTATTCATATATATATACCACTTAACAACCCAAGGCAAGATAGTGTAAGGACACGGTCGGATCATTCAAGGTCCAGTATGAATATGAGTGAGAGATGCAGAGCCTTGGCACTTATATTGCTTCTCTTTGTATTTCTTGCGCAATGTAAGTGTCTCATCATCAGCTACTCTTTATCTTTGAATTTAGATATGCATATATATACTACATCCTCATGAACACATAATCTATCAGGTCGTCCTCACGAGGACATTGATGTTGGAACTGTGAGGGGCCGAGCTGCTTTTAGCCTCACCCGAACTGGATTTTGTGACACGGAGCACCAAAATAATAAAGTGGTCTACTGCTGCTCGTATGGAAGGCCAAAACATTGTTATGACACTTTTCAGCAGTGTCAGGCCAATTGCTACGTTCATGATCAACTGATTGCCCATGCAGTCAATGATGCATAATCTGAGCAATCCTCAGGTCCATTTGATTGTAACAAAACCATCATTGTTAACTTAAATAATGTACTCCACAATGATTGGTAATAATATGGGAAAGTTCTATGCATATTCCATCTATCTGCACTTGTTTTGGTTTCAGTATATCAATGTTACTGTCCGCTTTATCTTTTCCTTTTTTACAGTTGTCATGCAGAAAAATTCTTCCAATAATTAGAAACATTTGTGTTTAATTTGGTAGACTAGTCATCATCACACTATACCACATCCAATCTATAGAGTCAGACAACAGTTGCTAAAGAGGAATATTAACAACCAACAATCGGTCAGTACAAATCAGAAAAACATGCACCTCTACCATTGTGAAGTACATAAAGTAACCCTCAATGTTTGCATCTAAAATGCCCACGTCTATCATTATCAAAGATACTTCAGAACAATCCTCTAATTAGAATCTAGACTACCTACCCCAGGCACTATGAAACATAATTTAAAACAACATCTAAATTTTAACCTAAACTGTCTTCCCCTAGCATTGTCAAAATAAAGTGACCTAACTGTTGCACCTGTATGCATCGAAACCCAAACTTAAAACTGATGACCGCCCATCAATTCAACGATCGATTGCATGCATGATCGACCATTTATGGTGGTCTTAAACTGTCGTTACTAATCTAAAATACTCTACCGCATGTTGACTGATAATACTAAAAGAAAGTTTTATACTTGTTCCATCTATCTGTGTTTGTTGCTGTTTTCACATTTGGTATGTCTCTTCCTAGAACGAATCCACGATTTCCACGAAGGGAAATCCACAGATACGAATTATAACTAGAACATCCGGCGCCCTTCGGGCGCCCTACCATGACTTATCTTTTACACTCTTGAATTCCAGCCCACCTCTGGATGGCCTCTCCGACCGGAAGGCCTCACTAAGGAGGAACAGCGCTCGCTTCCGACTCCGGCCCACCTCTGGACGGCCTCTCCGACCGGAAGGCATGGCCAAACACCACTTCCGACTCCGACCCACGTCTCTGACCGGGGACGCACCGAACCCCTGCTTATAGCTCTTCTCCGACTGGCGCAGTCGGAGCCAACTGGGACCAATCGACCAGGGACGCCTGCTTTGTGAGGACCAGGAAACAAACGGAGCAAGTAAGGCAGGGCACTCAAGTCAACCGCAATACCGAGGACCGTAACCTATACACCTGCAGGACAGTACTGACAGGACATGTCAGAAGAGTGCCCTGCAACCTTCCAGGCATGTCAGAACCCAAGCAGTGTTGTGGGCGCCGACATTTGCCCTACAGTATTGTGGGCGCCCGCAACTCCCATACTAGACGAGCACGGTAAAACCCCTTGCATACCTCTGGGCATGAACAGTATGGCAGGCACCGACATCTACCATACTAGAAGAAGACGACGCAACCTCCCACATGCATCTAACATTAATAGTGTTATGGGCGCGTACAATCATCTTGTACCCGACGGCGTAGGCAACAAGACTTAGCATACGTATAGTCTCTCTCTCTCACTTGTCAGGCCATCCCCTTCATCTATAAAAGGGGATGCGCTCAATCCCAAAGGAGATAGATCAGCCCACAACAACTCAAACAACACACACGATCCGAATGACCAAGGATCCCAACGAACAACAAATGTTTGAACACTTAGCACATAGCGGAGCTCCCATCACTCTCGGCCCTTCAGACCAGAATTCGACCGGAGCTCTTGTACCCCCCCCCCCCATCTTTCTCCCTTCTGTTTGTAACCCCACAGCAAACTTCGAGCACCTGGGCTCAGGAATAAAGTCACCGACCGACTCAAACTGGACATAGGGCACGTTGCCTGAACCAGTATAAACCCTGTGTCATTGAGTGTTAGGTCACATCCGATCACAACGTATGGCAAAACTACAAGTATTTACGTGTTGGTCATTTTCTGCATTGACAAATAGTGTATAAGAGATTAATTTTCTGATGAATGCATTTCTAATGTCTGCTTTGCAAAATTGTACTACATGTTCATTGACTCAAATGACAATTCCTATCTTGAGATTATAATTGTGTGCTAGAAATGACTCATTTGACTTCAAAAGAATCCCGCCACTGCATGCCCCTAGAGAGCATTAAAAACAGGGTAGACAGTTAGCCACTAACCAAAAAGATCTAGAAAGATTTGTACATGAAGCACCTTGCTCAATGTCGTTCCTCATAATTTAGTGCATCATAAAAATTGTAGAACACTGCATCAAACCAAAGTTTCTCCTCCAATTCCAACATGGGCTATTCAAGGCTAGCTGGTTAGTTCAACAACGCTCGCTCAATGTCCTTGTAGCTTCCCTGACCCCGAGGAATGCATCATGATCTTCGGGGGATCCGACGCCATCTGCTCTAAGTGCTAGCACAAGGTATGCTACAGAGACGCATGCGCAGCCGAGACGGTCGTCCCCTCCTTCCTTAGCTGGTCGGAATCTTTGATCACCTTCGATCAGAGGGACCATCCCTCCCACATCGCCAGACCAGGACGCTACCCGCTTGTCATCGACCCCATCATCCGCAAGAAGTGCCTCACCAAGGTGCTAATGGATGGAGGCACCAGCCTCAACATCCTCTACGTCGACACCCTCGACGCCATGCGCATCCCCTGGTCGGAACTCTGCCCAGCAGGCTCTCCCTTCCACGGCGTGATCCTAGGAGCGTAGGTGTACCTACTCAGGTAGATTGACCTGCCCATCACATTTGGCAACTGAGCCAACTTCCGCTCAGAGGTCCTCACCTTTGAAGTGGTGGACTTCCCAGGGTCCTACCATGCCATCTTGGGGCGGCCATGCTACGCCAAATTCATGGCGATCCCCACCTACACCTACCTCAAGCTGAAGATACCGAGACCAAATGGCATCATCACCGTGGGCAGTGCCTTCTCACATGCCTTCATGTGCGACCGCGAGCACTTTGAGCTCACCACTACCGTCATCAACTCGTCCGAGCTCCCGTGGCTCGAGGAGTCGTTGACCCCGGTAGTCTCGGACTGCAACAAACCGACCTCCTCGACGACCTTCTGCCCACTCGAGAAAACCAAAGCGGTGGGAATCAACCCCACTGACCCTATCAAGACAGTGCGGATTGGGACCCAGCTCCCGGCCAAATAGGAATATGAGCTCGTCGATTTCCTGCACCCCAATCGTGATGTCTTCGCATGGAAGCTTTCTAACATGCCGGGCATACCACGGGAGGTTGCCAAGCACGCGCTGCGCCTCATCCCGGGCTCAAAGCCCGCCAAGCAGTGCCTGCGTCACTTCGACGACAAGAGGCGTAGGGCCATATGCGAAGAGATCACCAAACTCCTAGCAGTCGGATTCATCAGAGAGGTATTCCACTCTAACTAGCTTGCCAATCCTGTTCTTGTTAAAAAGAAGACCGGGAAATGAAGAATGTGCATTGATTATACTGGCCTCAACAAAGCGTGTCCAAAGGATCACTTTCCTTTAACACGCATACACTAGATAGTCGACTCCGCCTCAGGATGCGAGATCCTCTCCTTTCTGGATACCTACTCAGGCTATCACCAGATTGCAATGAACGAGTCTGATCAACTCGCAACCTCATTCATCACCCCGTATGGTTTGTACTATTACGTAACCATGCCTTTTGGTCTGAAGAATGCTAGTGCCACCTACCAAAGGTGCATGCAGCAATGCTTCACCGACCAAATCAACCCGCTCGATCAGCCTGATCAAGCCGAGCTACCAAAACCAACAATCGCCGTCTATGTTGATGACATAGTGGTCAAAACGGCTCAAGCTTGCGACCTAATCGCAAACTTGGCCGCAACGTTCGCGAACCTCCGAAGGTTCAACATCATATTGAATACCGAGAAATGTGTTTTCGGGGTTCCGAAAGGGAAGCTGCTTGGATACATTATGTCCGAGCGTGGCATCGAGGCCAACCCCAAAAAGATCATGGCCATCTCCAACATGGGCCCTATATGCAATGTCAAGGGCATATAAAGGCTCACCGGATGTCTGGCCGCCCTGAGCCAATTCATCTCCTGGCTCGACGAACGGGGGATGCCACTCTACAAGCTCATTAAAAAGACAGACGCCTTTGTCTGGACTGAGGAAGCTCAGTTGGCTCTAGAGAGCCTCAAAGCATCACTGACGTTAGCCTCGATCCTCATCGCTCCCAAACGGAGAGAACCCCTCCTCCTTTATGTCACAGCGAGCAACCATGTGGTGATCGCCACCTTGGTCGTTGAAAGGGAGGAGATGGGACACCACCTTAAGGTTCAGCGACCTGTATACTTTGTTAGGGAGGTACTCACCAACCCCATGGTCTGGTACCCCTAGGTGCAGAAATTCCTATACACTGTGCTGATGACGACCTGGAAGCTCCTGCACTACTTCACCAACCATGAAGTCACGGTCGTCACTTTATACCCACTCGGAGACATTGTCTGCAACCACAACGCCGCAGGATGGATCTCCAAGTGGGCACTCGAACTCATGGGCCATGACATCAGGTATATCCCCCGTACCGGTATTAAATCTTAGGCTCTCATAGATTTTGTCACCGAATGGATAGAGGTCCAGTTACCGACCCCGAACGTCACCCACGAGTACTAGATAATGTACTTCGATGGGTCCGTAATGGTGCCCGGCTCAGGGGCTAGAGTGGTTCTGATCTCCCTAGATGGGAGTAGGCTCTGTTATGCCATCCGCCTCCATTTCTCAGCCTCAAACAACGCCGCGGAATACGAGGCCCTCACACTACTAGGGAAGTGCTCATCAATGACGCTCCCCTTTCATCATGGAAGACTCCAAAATCGTCGCCAAAGTTCTTCTATGACGAACTTGTGACGAAAACAGAGAATGAGCGTCATTGATCAACAACTGTGACAAAATGCCTTGTTTCGTCACTGAATGGATATCATTTAATGACGAAGAGTTTTCGTCACTGATGTACCTAGGTTTTCGTCATAACATGCTGCTCCGTCAAGTTACCAAACGGTGCTTGCCACGCTGGCAGCTGACGTGTCTTGCGCACGTGGCACGTCCACGTGGTAGGTGACGTGGCCTGCTGACGTGGTAGCTGACGTGTCCAGTGACGTGGTGGGTCCACATGGCGCTTTTTTGGGCCACATGGCACGCTATGATTAGTCCACGTGGCTTCCTATGAGTGGTTTACATTTTCATCACAGAACCCAGAATCTTCATCATAGATTAAAATTACGATAAGGTGACAGAAAACAAAATTTTCGTCACTGATCACATTGCAATAACATCACAGAACCCAGAATTTTCATCACAGATGCACATGCTACTTTTTTTACAAAATGCAAATAATATTAAAATGACCAAATGCTTCCATAACTTAATAGATCCAGCAATCCAGTCACCATACAACTGACTCAACACTAATAAACTCTGTTCATATATAACTAACTTGACATCACATTCCAGGTTCTAGATTGATCTCAGTTCACATTATCACAACTAATAATATAAAGTTGCCAAGCACCAGCAACATAGGTTTTAGACTAAACAAAATCAGCCAGCAACACAGACCCCTTGCCAAGCACCAGCAGCAACAACACAGAGCCCTTGGTAGCACAGACCAGTGGCAACGGTTCATCTCAAAGAATTCAGGGACAAGATACGCTTGAGCAGCGCATTGTTCTCCTCCATTGCCTTTTGGTTTGCCTCTGCCAGCTTCTTCATATCCTCCATCTCCCTTTGTGTCCTCTCCATCTTTTCCTCAGCTTCTTCAATTCTCTTCTTGAGCTCATCGATTTCATCTTGTACAGCAGCCTTAGCTTCAGCTGCTAGTTGTTCCCGAAGCTCTTCTTTTGATGCTGCTGAGTTGGAGGATGCCACTGGTTTGATGCCAACATTCTTTAGGAAACTGTTTGAGCTGTTCTTGGAGAGCGCCTATGACACAACCTGCACACTAGATACTACTGTCTCTCCTTCAGCAACAGGTGCTGCCCTCAAAGCTTCCATGTTTGACTGAAACAACAATGAGCCATCATTAGTTCATACTTATTGAATTAAAGTGAGGTGCAAATATCACACAAGATGTATTTTATTTGCAGATTGTTATCAGCTTGTTATCAGCAAAATGGATTCTTATTTGCAGTCAAGTAAGGTAAATTAAAATGTTCAGTTCATGTTTGGGGTCAGCATTTGAGGTGAGCAGGCAGGCAGAGTAGAAAGATAGATATGCACAGTGATAATTGCATATTCAGTTCATCTTTCAGGTCAGCATTAAACAGTGATAATTGCATATTCAGTTCATGTTTCAGGTCAGCATTAAACGGATGACAACATAATATGCACAGTGATACTTGCATATTGTAGAAAGACTGAACCAAGATGGCAGAGTAGAAAGATAGATACATATAATGAAGGAACAGCTTAATTAGATATAGCAATGTACAGAAGGAACAATTTATACTTTAATGAGCATTGGTTGGGGCAAAGAGACAGAAATTTCATGTTCTTAGTATTTTTTCTCTCATTCAGTGAACATCAGCACTTGAGCAAAATTACATGGGACTTAATGGTTCACATATCAACCTCCCAAATAACAGATTTCCATTTATTATTGATCTTCTCAACCACAGTAAATAAGAGAAGGCAGATAAATTTCACAGCAGTCTATATAATTGAGAGAAAAAGAATCCTGAATCAATCACAAATCATTTTAATGTATCCATGTCAGACTTTCAGGACAGCATAGCAAAAGTGTAGAACACATACGCCAAACATGATGCATTTTAATAATGGACATGCTATCCAATTAATGGACAAAATGGCGCACCGAAACAGATGTCGGGACTTACCAATGCTTCTCTTGCTGGTTCACTTAGACCATGTTTGGAGCTGGTATGGCATGTCTCGAAGGCCTCCACCACATCAAGTTCTTCATCTTGCGCTGTGCTGGGCTCTGCATTGTTCCTCCCATGCTTCTGTTTCATAGAGATTCAATTACAGCAAAGTTTTGTCAGTCTTATGATACAAAGTCAGTGCTATGTCGAGAATCAGTTACTTACATATGCATGCAAGTGTGCCACATAGCTGCGAGAGCCGGTAGTCTGATGATACTTGACTTTACCGCGATTAGTCTTGTTCTTTTCACTTGTTTCCTAAAGGAGAATGACATGTGAGATGAGATCATAGGTTAAAAATGATAAGATCCACTAGAAACTGACTGAGAAAGAATATACCCATACCATGTTCTTTGGATGAGACCACTTTGCAACTAGTTCCCTCCACTGTTCATCAGTCATGCATTCAACTGGAGAAGTTGTCCTAATCTCATTTGCACTTACACCATTGAAGTATTTCTTCTTGAGCCGATAACGCCTTTGTCGCACCCCAGAGCGCAGCATATCGGTGCAAGCATCCTCTATTGGCTTGTCGTTAGTGTTAATGGCCAAGCGCCCCTAGTCATTTGACAATTCCATATTTAGTTAGTCAATTCAGGTTAAGCAGATATACAAGTTTACCATAAAAATAGTAATGCACTTACAGAGAGCTTTCCCACAAAATTGTTGTAATGTTCATCGTCGTTCTTGTATAATTTCCAATGAGGTAGGACAGGAACCTTATCCCGAATGATGACACCAGCCTCAGATGCAAACTTGGCTGCTTGAACAGGTTCATGAGGCCTTCTTTTTCCTTCAGCAACAGCTATGGGCATTCTCCTTCCCATAGCTTTTGTCAACCTGTCTAGCTGTGTTCCCTTGGTGGGTGGCCTAGGTCTCCTTGGGGCTCTCAGTGCAGGAGCTACAACATATAATTTGCATTTAAATGCTTTAGTTTCATTGAAATCAGCAAAAAAGATGACCTATTTCAATGACAAAGAAAAAATAACTTGCCTTCAGTGCCTTCCTCTCCAGCTACATTGTCTTCAGCAAGTGTCATGTCTTGAAAACCAGCTCCACCATCTTCCTCTGCAGCTGTAATGTCCTGACCACCAGCTCCACTGTCTTCCTGTGCACCTGTAGAAGACCTTTGTGGTATTTCATCATGACCATCTATATGATCATCTTCAATCTGCCCATCTCTCGCTGAAAGTTGAAGCCTTTTTGATGATCTGAATAGGGCCCTAGGGGGTTGCACCTGTGAACCTTCCGGTGCCCTCACTCTCTTACTAACCCTAACTCCCGGCGCCATGTTGGGACCTGTCTTCTTCTTCTTTGAAGCGAGGACTTTCCGTCTAGGCCCTGAAGGAGACTGTGGAAAAAAATAAAGTAAGTCATGTGCATTAATAATCAAGAGCATATATTAAAGAACAGGTATGAAAGAAAGAATATGTATCTAAAAAGCAAGGGCATACATTAAAGAACAGATTAAAAACATTCAAATGCGATGCAAATATTCCCCATCTAGTAATTTGAAGATAGAAGAAGCACCTTAGTGGGTTGTGGCTGCGCATCAGATTCAGTTTCATCATCATCACTATCTCCTTGATCATCATTTTCAAGGAGATACTCCGATGTATCCGAATCTTCACTACTTGTTTTCTTGTTTGCTGAGGTTTTCCCCTTCTTTGTAGCAGATTGAGGAAAAGAATTACTAAGTTCACTAGATATTGTTAGGATTCCGAACGCTTCAAATGCCTTCTGATTCGCCGCCACTTGTTCATCCCGCCTTCTCTCATATTCAGTTTTTTGAGGTTCTTAAAAGAACAAGCAGATTGTGTCTATTAGAGAATAAAAAGGAGTAGTAATAATAGATGCTAGATAGAGAAGAGGTAGGAGCTAGTAGTGCTTGCGGAAGAGCTAAGGGATAAGAGGTGGTAGGTTATAGGCAACAAGTAAAAGGTAACAGCTAAGAGCTAATAAATGATAATGATCAGGAACTGAAATATGAAACATGCAGTATAGGCATATGGCTAGAAAAAATTCAGAGCTACCAAAGTGAACTGAAACATTCAGTATGTACACAAATTGGCTCAATGTGTTGATGTGCTTAATTCAAATTCATGGCTAATATTTTTGAGACAGTACACTAACCAGCAAGAAATAAGTTTATTCTAATCTACTAAATGATTCAGCGGGCATAGATCATAATATCTTTTATTTTCTCTCAAATATTAAACAAGTATGCCTGCACATTGCCTCTCTAACTATTGATTCTATCATTCTATTCAGGTATGCCTACACAAGTATACCTATCAGGAACTCTGCAACAAGTATGCCTACACAAGTATAGTTGGGCAACCAGTATGCAATTATATATTTTTAGTGATAGCTAAGAATTTGATTTCCTAAAACATAAATGCCAAGATAAATCTGAAATAAGCTTAATAAGTCTAGTGCTAAGGCCACCCTATGCAGCTGCATATGACTAAATGAGTTCCCACAATTGTTGTAGTATAATGCAAAGAACAGTCCATAAATAAAGAAGGATAATCAAATGTGTTGATTTATCAACTGAACTTGCTAATAGACAAATGATTCATGAGCAAATATCAAAAGCAGAAGCTTAGATCCTATTATTCAGTGAAATACTTGGAGAAAACGTTTCTTTATGGACTTCATACCAGTTGGTAGCATTAGTAGTTAACTGTTCTGTAACTAGTTAAAACTATTGCATTCTCTAATAAATTAGAGCTATGCAAGGATAAAGATATGCATGTGAGAAGGAAGGTAGTCCATCACAAATTAGAGCTATGTAAGCCTAGCTTTTGTCTCCATTGAACTGGTTGGTGTAAATTTCTAATGGAACAGTACAATATGTCCTACCCTGAGCTCAACTTCTAGCAGCACAAACACACAACTACACAAGCATGTCGGCTAATTTTATAAGCATGTCAATGAAGTCCAGAATCTAACATGGGATTACTTCCAATAACATGTAGCTGACATTGGTATTTTGACAGTAAGCACATCTTTAATTACTTGCGATATAGCCTAGCAGGCAGCACATCATTCAACAAACATTCTACAATAATAAAGTAGTAACAGATATCGAACAATCATTCATAAAAAGCTGAAGAACGTAGACTAGTAATTGCACAGAGGACTCGCTTACCTTGTTCTTGTTCTACAGGTCTCTTCCTACCTTGACCCCTTGTTGCCACCATTGCCACCAGGTGCTCGTCGACGGTGGTCGTCAAAGGGGAACAAGACCCGGTGCGGTGAACCCAACTCGACGGGGAAGCAGATCTAGTGCGGTGATAACACACAATTCGGCGGTGGTTAGGGTTAGGTTGGGCTGAGAAAGAGGTGGAAGGGGCGAGATAGGTCCATGGGGCGATGAGAGAGAGGGGGATGTCGGGGACGACGGAACTCGTGGGGGACCGAGCTGCTCGGCGGCGGCGGTTGTGTTCCGGCGGTCCGGCTAGGGTTTGGAGAAATAGGGAGGAAGAGAGGACGAGTGGCCGAGGGGTAAGTTGACGAGGGAGAGGGGGATGTCGGTGACGACGCAGCTCGCGGGCGACGAGGCAGCTCGGCGGCGGCGGCTGTGTTCCGGTGGTGCGGCTAGGGATTGGAGAAATGGGTGGGTGGGGAGGGGTGGGGGGATGAGGGGGAAAAGAGGACGAATGGCCGAGGGGTGATGAGGGAGTGGGGAAATGGCGGCTTTTTGGCGGCTTTTTTTCGGTATGACGCGGGGAAATCCTTTTGGCGCGTCCGAGGGTAGGCAATTTTATTTTGGTTTTTCCAACTTTTTTGTGTTTATTATTATTTTATTTTTCTATGTACATTTTGTTGCCAGAGTTTCAGTTATTATATTATTGCTTAATGATCATGACATAAAAGTTTCAAATGTGTTTTGGCAAAGTGGTACTATACATCATGTACAAGCATGAACAACTCTCACTTAGTTATTAGGTTATATGTTAGACATGTATGCCTTTGCGAGGATGTGCATGACCACTTTCTCAAAATTAGTTGAAACTTTTTTGCCAACATCATACACCAAAGTGGGGTGTCTATGCAAGTTTTTTGAATTTTTTAGCTATCTTAGCATATTTTAACAATTATGCTTCACTAATCAACAAAAAATTACAATAATAGGAAAACTTGGTCAGAAAATCGCACAGATGCACAAAACATCATAGTTTGGCTCCATAAACATCCCATAAAAATTTCAAATGATTATGACAAGGTGGTAGTATACATCTTGTACAAGCATGAACAACTCTCACTTAGCGACAAGGCCATATGTGAGACATGTATCCCCTTGTGAGGATGTTCATGACCACTTTCTCAGAATTAGTTGAAACTTTTTTTTCATTATTGTACACCAAATTGAGGTGTCCATGCAAGTTTGTAGAATTTTTTAGCTAGTTTAAGGTATTTTAACAATTATGCTTCACTAATCCAACAAATAATGATAGAAATAGGCAAACTTAGTCAGAAAATTGCATAGATGCACACAACATCATAGTTTGGCTCCATAAACTTCCCATAAAAATTTCAAATGATTTTGACAAGGTGGTAGTATACATCTTGTACAAGCATGAACAACTCTCACTTAGCGACAAGGCCATATGTGAGACATGTATCCCCTTGTGAGGATGTTCATGACCACTTTCTCAGAATTAGTTGAAACTTTTTTTTCATTATTGTACACCAAATTGAGGTGTCCATGCAAGTTTGTAGAATTTTTTAGCTAGTTTAAGGTATTTTAACAATTATGCTTCACTAATCCAACAAATAATGATAGAAATAGGCAAACTTGGTCAGAAAATTGCATAGACGCACACAACATCATAGTTTGGCTCCATAAACATCCCATAAAAATTTCAAATGATTTCGACAAGGTGGTAGTATACATCTTGTACAAGCATGAACATGGCTCACTGGTGCCAATGATATATGTGAGAAGCAATATTAGTGCATGCCCATTTTTCTCAAAATCATTTCAAACTTTGTTTTTAGTAGAAGCAATATTAGACTAATTAAACATCTACGAAAAAATGGACCATAGAGAAAAAAATAAAACAAAAAATGTTGGCAAATAAAACAAAAAAATGGTGGCAAATAAAAAATTGGCTCCAACAGGGTTCGAACCTGGGAGCTCGGGGTGAATCTCAAAGAGCCTTACCGTTGCGCTACTCAAGTATGTTTGGTTGTACTCGAGCACACTTTTACTTAAACCAAATTCAGTTAACGTTCTTTTCCATACCCCCTTCATCCCCGTGTTCTTTCCTCAATCCCCTCATTCCGTCTCGTGCTCCCCAGCCACAACCTCCGTCCAATCCCCTCAA
The DNA here is from genome assembly GCF_019320115.1 of Miscanthus floridulus. Taxonomy (NCBI): domain Eukaryota; kingdom Viridiplantae; phylum Streptophyta; class Magnoliopsida; order Poales; family Poaceae; genus Miscanthus; species Miscanthus floridulus. Next base: position 10,565,040 of record NC_089597.1, read on the forward strand.
TCCACCACGAGCTCCCGACGTCACGGTTCGGCAGCACGCCCCACGGCCGCTGTCCGACAAGATGCAGCCCTGCGAGTCCCCCGAGGCCGCCGCGGCGCGCGCCGTCCGGGAGGAGCTCGGCGCCCGCGCCCGTGCCCGGATCCACGCCGAGGTGGTCAATGGCGTGCCCAAGGACGGGGAGTTGGAGACCGAGGAGACCGGCAAGGACAATAGGGGCGCCGGCGCCATCACCGTGAATTGGATGGATGTGATTATGTGGATTTTGTGGTATATAACCTTGTTGGATTATGTGGATTGTGTGGTATATAATCCTCCAGGTTTATAACCTTGTTGGATTTTGTGGTTGGATGATGTGATTTAAGGTACCCAGATAGGATTCTTAGATGTGATTCAGAGTTGGACCAGCAACCACGAAAAATTAGTTAATTTGCTATCAGTTCCAATTAGTTCATTTAGAGTTGGACCAGCAACCTTGCTGGATTTTGTGGTTGGATGGATGTCATTTAAGGTACCTAGATAGGATCATTTCATTCAAATGTTGTGGTGTGCTTATTGAGCAAACTTGTAGGCTAAAGTTTTATCTTACATAGCTTTGTCATATTCGATACTGATAGTGTTCTATTGTTGCCCATTTCAGGAATTCTGTGGAGAGGCAAACGATGGCGCTGGTGACCTAAAGCTTACTGATTGACTTATTGGTGAAACAACATTCAAAGACCGTGTAAGAACTAAATGCAAAGAATGCAATGGAGGAGTCCTCACCTTGGCACACTCTCAGCTTATGGGACTGGTCATTACTTCTGAATTTTGCTAGTATCCCCAGTATAGAAGCCTAATCTGAATAGAGGTGCCCAACCCGAAGCATGAAGCCAAATCTGAATTGTAAATTATAGCTATGAAATATGTAAATAGAGTTCCCACTGTTGTAAATTATGTAGATTGTAACTGATCAATGGAATTGAGTTCCCAGTCCAAATGTGAATGTATCTGAGTTTGATCATGAATCTGAATGTGAGCCCAAATCTGAATGTGTGTTTGAGTTTGAATCTGAGTTTGAATCTGAATTTGAATGTGTTACAATGTGCTCGACTAAGCTGTAACACAGCACATGTTTGGTTGCAAGGAACAGACTAAGCTCTGTACCATCCTTGAAGCATGTTGGCAAGCATGTTCTGAATAGTCACTGCATATGTAAATGAAAATAGAGAAGGCAAAAAAAGAATAGGTCCATACTAGAATTTAGGATAATCATGTTGCAATAACAGATCCTAAATGGTTGAAAAAGCATTCTGTTGCCAACAAAATAAATACAAAAATGTTGGGAAAACCAAAACAATAGTGGGACATGTCACTGGTCCATACTAGAAATAAAAACAGTACGTCAAGGTCCATACTAGAGATCATCATCTTCATCGTCTAGGGACATGTAACCATTGTTCTCATTGCTACCATCACTACAGTACTGCTCTATTGTCTCATCTTCCTCCTCATCCTCACTATCTTCATGAATAATAGGTTGCTTCTTGCTTTTTATAAGGTGTTCTAAATTTCCTTCAGTTATAGTGCCTTCTCCACCTTGAATATTCTGCATGACCTCATTTTCAGCACCTGCTTGCACTACATGTTCAGTATCAGAACCATACTCATCCTGATGCACATCATTACTGTCCTTATCTTTTTCAGACACATCATAAATATTCCTATGTTCAAATTTCTGCACAACTCGCCAATATTTACCTAAAGATGTGTCTTGCAGGTAAAATATCTTTTTCGATTGAGTCGCTAAGATGAAAGGATCAGTCTTGTACCATAATGACTGCACATTGATGGATTTGAAATGTCCGTCATCTCGAAGGCCTCTCGTCTTGTCTTCTAGATTGAACCAATCGCATCGAAATAGAACCACCGTCCGACGGACTTGCAGATTCGAGTTATATTCCAACTCAATTACCTCTTTAAGGACTCCATAAAAATCTATGTCTTTTCCATTATGTGAACCTTCAGTCAGTACACACTATTTTATGTCAGAAGGAACTTCTCACGATCCACAGTGCTATACCACACTCCATTGACCTTGCAAGCTGCACAAGTCTTAACTCGCAGATCTGGGCCACATGACAGTGCCCATAGTCCTTCGCTAACCGATTCTGGATTCTCCTTGCGTTTGTTCGCAATCTATTGCAACAAAAGTAATCAGTTCAGCAAAGACATATGGATACTAATTCATGTACTGAACCTACAAACACAATGTGTAGTGACTTACATGGCACTTAAACCACTTTGCAAATCCTTTTTCAACCATTCTATCAACATCACATGCACCTTGCTCCTCTAGATCGGCCCTGTACAAGCTGCAGGGCAAAGTTTAGTCATAAGAATATTTTAAAATTAAAAAAAACTTAAACTGAAACATCTAAATGATACTTACTCCACATATTCCTCAACTTCGGCACAATTATTTAGCACATACCAAACTAACTTATTCAGGACAACATCATCAATGTACTGCCTCCTATCAGATCCAACAAGAGTAACACCATGCTTAAAAACAGAGATGTCATCAGGCAATGGCACCTCTCTAGCACTACCATCATCATGATTAAATCTAGTGTCAATATCCTCCATATACCTAGAACAAAAAGTCAAGGTGTCACTTGCCATATATGCATTAGCAATTGATCCTTCCGGCCTACCCCTGTTGCTTACAAAATTCTTCAAAGTGCCTAGCCGCCTTTCTATTGGGTACATCCATCCGTACTGAACAGGTCCTCTAAGCAGTGCCTCATCAGGAAGATGGACGGCCAAGTGCACCATGACATCAAAGAAGGCAGGTGGAAAGATTTTCTCAAGCTTGCATAGGATCAATGGAATTTCTTGTTTCAACCATTTCACAACATCAATCCGTAGATTTCTACTGCATAGTTCCCTGAAGAAGGTCCTGATCTCTGCAACTGCTTCATATACATCCTTCCTCACTAGTCCTCTTAGGCCAGCAGGTATGATTCTTTGCAGGAGTATGTGGCAAGAATGTGTTTTCAGCTTTCCCTAGATCTTCGAACCATCTGCAGTTATGTATCTTGCTAGGTTAGCTGCATATCCATCAGGAAACTTGATACCTTTGAGAAACTTGTAGAACGCAATTTTCTGATCCTTCCCCAAGACATACGGAGCAGGTGGAGCAATGACTGAGTTGCCATGCTGCTGCAAGTGAAATTCAGGTCTTATGCCCATATCATACAAATCTAGCCTAGCATTGGTTGTGTCCTTGGTCTTGCCCTGTACATTGAGTAATGTGCCAAGAATGTTTTCACATATGTTTTTCTCTATGTGCATCACATCGAGATTATGTGGAAGCTTTAGATGTTGCCAGTATGGCAATCTCCACAACCCAACTTTGCGGCTATAAATCCTTGGACCCTCATTGCGCTTCCTTTTATTCCCAGTAATGTCAGGATGCTTCCTTGGCCTGACATCTTTCACCTTCTCTAGCTCCTCTAGGACCTCCTCCAAAGTGAACTTGCCTGGCTCATCTTTGTTTTCACGCTTACCATCGAAAGCCAAGCTTCTCCGCCATGCATGTCCCTAAAAAAGGTAACGACGGTGTCCAATGTAACATATCTTATTCCTTATTGCCTGAGACAACGGATCCTTGTCGCAATGAATACATGCATAATAACCTTTTGTTGTTCACCCTGATAACGTGCTCAGCGCTGGATAATCATGTATACACCACAGCACGACAGCACGAAGGTCAAACTTCTTACCAGTACATGCATCGAAGGTGCGGACACCCTTCCATAGATCGATCAGGTCTTCAATTAGGAGCTCAAGGAACACATCAAAATCCTTTCCTGGAGACTTTGGACCTGGGATGAGTAATGCCATAAAGCAGTTTGCTGGATTCACGCATTCCCATGGTGGGAGATTCAGGGGTGTCAGAAGCACTGGCCACATACTGTACTAGGTACTCATGTTGCCAAATGGATTGAATCCATCGGTAGCTAAGGCAAGCCTCAGGTTCCTTGGGTCGGATGCAAAGGTTTTTTCTCTCCTGTTGAAATCCTTCCATGCTTCCCCATCAGCTGGATGGCTCATTACATTGTTGACTGGCGTCCTCTTTTTCTGGTGCCATTGTGTTTCCTCAGAAGTTCGCTTTGAAGCAAAAATTCTTTTCAACCTTGGCAAAAGTGGAAAATGCCTCAATACCTTGTGTGGAACCCTCTTGGTCCCAGTTTCATCTTGCCATCTAGATGCCTTGCTTACTGGACACACATTGTCTTTAGCATACCTCTTCCGAAACAACACACAATTGTTCGGGCACACATGGATGTTTTCACAGCCAAGACCCAATTCTCTAAGATATTTCTTGGCCTCATCATATGATTTTGGCAACTCACTCTGAGGGTATCCTTCTGACAACAACTTGATCATCGCGGAAAATGCTGTATTCCCAATTCGATAACGAGACTTGATATACAACATCCTCACCAGAAAAGAGAATTTTGAGTGCCTAGATCCCGGGCTAAGTGACTTCTTTGCATCCTCAAGGACTCTTGCAAACATTGGTTGTTGTCCCTCTGCCTCTGCCACAGCATACAGCTCTCCTATCATCTCTGGTACTCTGTGATCCTCATCATAGTCATCATCGGCCACATCCACATGTATCCCAAAGTCATGATCCCTTCCTTCGACCTGCTGCTCCAAATTCTCAACCACTTCAGTATCCGCCGACTCCCCATGATGAATCCACCTGGTGTACGTAGCTGACATTCCATAAATGTGTATATGGTCACTTGCATCATGCTGAGACTGCATTTTTTGATTTAGACATCTGCTGCACGGGCAAAGTATCTGGCTGTCTTTGGGGTATCTTTCACTAACAAATTGCATGAACTCTTCAACTCCTTTCACATATGCAGGTGTGAATGGTGCCCCAAAAATCCAGCTTCTATCCATCTGTTTTGACAGTACAATAAACCTTGTACTCAATCCTTAAATTCCAGTAATAAATTCAACAAAATTTAAAACATATCAAAGACATGCTTATATTTAGAAAAAAATTGAATACAAATCAAACCTTGTACTTGGCGATCCTCTGCTCACGCGCCACGCGCAGCTCTGCTCGCCGACGGTGCTGCTCTGCCCCATGCGTGCCGCCGCTGCCCCGGCGCCGATCTACAGCTGCTCGCCAATGCTGCTGTTATGTCCTAAGTGCGCCGCCGCTGCCCAGCGCCGCTCTGCTCGCCAGCACGGCACTGATAAGTCACCGGGAATGCCTCGACGCTGGGTATAGGACCACGGACGCCCTCGCGATTGGCCGCCAGGGACGTATATGTGATCGGCCGCCAGGTACGACGTCCTCGCGATCAGCCATGATGCATGTGTACGGGCCCATTAAACCAATCCATAAAAAAACAAAGTATCACATAATGACTAGATAAAAGGAAAACATGTATGCTGTAGACATGAATGGCTATGCGTTCTGGTGGTAAGACACCTACCTGTTAACCGTGAGGTTCCAGGTTCGAACCCTGCCGCGGCCTCCTTTTTTGCGCAAATAAAAAGGAGGGGAATGCTGCTGGTCGAGCTGGGCCGTGGGCCAGCAGCACCATGTGTTCGCCGCCGTGTCCCGCTGGTGGGACCGCACGCCATGTCATCGACATTTACTCAGCACAAAAGGAAAAAAAATGTATCTTACAATCATAAAAGCACGTGTGTTCCAGTGGTAAGGCTCCTACCTGTTCACCAGGGAGGTCGTGGGTTCGAACTCAGGGAGGAGCAATTTTTTTGCAAAAAAAAATAAAGGGAGGGGCAGGCAGCTGGTTGACCTCAACCATGGGCCCGGGCGCCACGTGTTCACTGGCACGCCCAGCTGGTGGGACCGCATCGCCATGTCATCGAGGTTGGGACCCGAAGGTGGGTCTGCATAGCCATGTCCTCGAAGTGGGACCCGATGGTGGGACCACGACACCATGTCCTCGAGGTGCAACAAGAGCCAAACAATCAATGCTAATTTAGTTTTTGTTATTGTATGATGATCTTTTCCTTTTCGTCATTATTCTTATTGCCAAACCTCCGTCACTTGTGACTGATGACGAACCAGCAAATTTTGTCATAGAATGCTAGCATTCTGTGATGAATTTGGTAATCGTCACGAGGGAATCGTCATTGATTAGCACATTTCTAGTAGTGTCATCAACGGGCTGCGCATCGCCATCGCGCTCGGCGCTACGCGACTCTACGTTTTCGACGACTCGGAACTGGTCGTCGATCAGGTCATGAAGGAGTCCTCCTACAAAAGCCCCCTCATGGCAACATACTTCCAAGAGGTGTGCAAGCTCGAGGACAAATTCCAAGGGATCGAGCAGCATCATGTCCCCCGAAAGGACAACAATGCTGCCAATTTTCTTGCAAAATTGGCCGCCAGGCGGGATCCATCTCCAAGCGGGGTCTTCATCAACGATGTCCACGAGCTGTCCGTATGCATCCTAGAATGTTTGATCTAGACACACCCTGACGCCAACCCAGTGCTTGGGGGCTCCGACCCCGATGCGAAATCGGCGCCCGGGGGCTCCGACCCTAGTGCCTCCATGACGATATCACCCGCTGACGTCGCCGTGCTGGCACTCGATCAAACTGACTAGCGAGTGCCGCTACTCGCCTACCTCCTCGAAGAGGTCCTCCCCCCCGAAAGGACTAAAGCTCGACGAGTCTCGTGAAGTGCATCCCTACCAACTAGGCGAAGCAGCTCCTTCTCGAGGTCCACGCCCTGACCCTAGTGCCTCCATGACAATGTCACCCACTGATGTTGTCATGCTGGCACTTGATCAAACCAACTAGCGAGCGCCGCTACTCGCCTACCTCCGCGAAGAGGTCCTCCTACCCGAAACGACTGAAGCTCGATGGGTCGCTCGATGCACCAAGACCTTTATCGTGCTCGGTAACGAACTCTACAAACAAAGTCCATCGGGGGTGCTCATGAAGTGCATCCCTACCAACCAGGGGAAGTAGCTCCTTCTCGAGGTCCACACCGGGATCTGCGGACATCACGTGGCCCCGAGGTCGCTGGTCGAAAAAGGCTTTCGCTAAGGTTTTTACTGGCCCACCGTGCTATGAGATGCAAAGGAGGTCATCTGTAGGTGTGAGGGATGCCAATTCTATGCTCGGCAAACTTATTTGCCGACGTAGGAGCTTCAAACCATCCCCATCACTTGGCCGTTTGTGGTCCGGGGCCTCGACATGGTAGGACCCCTCAAAAAGGGCCCGGGCGGCTTCACTCACCTGCTCGTAGCGGTCGACAAGTTCACCAAGTGGATAGAGGCCAAGCCCATCACCAACATCCGCTCGGAAGAGGCGGTCAAATTCTTCCTCGACATCATCTATCATTTCAGCGTTCCTAACTGTATCATCACTGACCACGGAACTAACTTCACCAAGAAGAAGTTCCTAGAATTCAGTGATGGATACGGCATCAGGATTGACTAGGCCTTGGTCGGACATCCATGTACTAACGGTCAGGGGGAGCGTGCCAATGGCATGGTCCTCCAAGGACTTAAGCCACGCATCTTCGACTGACTCAATAAGTACGCCGGACTAGGCCTTGGTCGGACATCCATGTACTAACGGTCAGGTGGAGCGTGCCAATGGCATGGTCCTCCAAGGAGTTAAGCCACGCATCTTCGACCGACTCAACAAGTACGCCGGGCGATGGGTTGCAGAGATTCCCCACAATCCTCTCGAGCCTGAGAATGATCCTAAACCAATCCATAGGGTTCACACCCTTCTTCCTGGCCTACGGAGCTGAAGCAGTGCTGCCCTCCGACCTCGACCACGGTGCTCCAAAGAGTGAAGGCTTTCGACCGCGAATGGGCCATGGAGGCTCAGCAAGACGCTATCGACCTGCTCAAGGAAGCCCGTGAGACGATCGTCATCTGCTTCGCTCGCTACCAGCAAACTCTCCGCAGGTACCACAAAAGGAAGATCTGGGGGAGGATCCACAAAGTCGGTGATCTCGTACTCCAGAGGACCCAATCAACGAAGGAGAAGCACAAACTCTCTCCACCATGGGAAGGTTCCTATACGGTGACCGAGGTGATCCTACCGGGTGCCTACCGACTGAAGGACAACAACAGCAACGTTCTGACCAATACTTTGAACATTGAACAGCTATGTCGTTTTTTCCCCTACCACTTTTATTCAACACTTGCTCCTGTAAAGCACCCTAGCCCAAACACTTTCGACCTGAGTCGCTCGGGGGCTCCATGAGGGTACAATACCACCTCTCTTTTTTACTATCACATGGTAAAAACTTTTCGCCTAAACGAAAGGGCATTCCATTCCTTTGATTACCCTACGTGACTTTGTTTTTACTCCCGACTGAGCGCACCCCGCCACGACCTACGGTTACGAGCAGCCGAGCCTCGCGGGCCACGCCTAGGTTCTTAAAGTTGCAGCCTATGGAACGAACGGGCAGGTGCGAAAAAAGAAAGGATAAAGACAAAGCTATGCTAGCATAAAAAACAAGGAATGGATAGTGATTCTATCACAAAGCAGAACTGATGTATTCAGGGTTTAATGAACGGCGTCGCGTCGGGTAAAAACAACAAGGAGGGGAGGAAGGTCAGCCTACGCTCAGCGCGACGTGGTTAAAGATGATGGTTGCTGGGGGTACGGTTGCTGGGCGCATGTGGGAGCACCATGGCTGTGAGCACGGCAACAGGCCAGGCAGCAAGTGTTCCATGTGTGCGCGCGATCGTGGCAACACCAACGGATAGGGCCAGGCAGCGGCGTAGAGCTATAGGGGCACGTACGCGATGGCGACGCGACGGCGGTGGCAGTCGGGAGCCTATGCGCGTGCAGGCGAGAGGGGTGGTAGCGGTGGCAGCAGCGCGATGCCAGCAGCTGTAGGGCGATGACAGCGGCCCGCTGGTGCCGGCCACAGCCAAACCATGGCCAGACAGGCCGACTGGGCTCGGCACCGCGGCGCGCGGGATGAGTCCAGCCACACGACACTGAGCGGCCGCGTGAGGTGACTATGCGCATAGGCCAGGCATATGGCGTGCATGAATTTTAAAGCGCATCTAAAAACTAGCCTAACACAGTTGAAGCTAAACTACCTCGATCATGCTAAAGAGGGTAAATCAGTCTACCATAAGGAGCAAAAACTAGCCTAACACAGTTGACCTTTAGCTAGATTTTCTAGAAGTAATTCACCAACATTGCATTATCACACTGTTTTCAGACTTAAGAATTTGCTGTCTTGGGCTGAATTTCATTTCAAGTTCCATTTCTAAGCTATTAGAAATACTAGCTAGCAATATTATTTTTCTAAGACAAGAGTTGCATTGCCCTCTACAAAGTTTATACTTCAAACATTATTTAGGGTCGCATACATGTTCTATAATATTTTTGCTCAATAAAAATTGGTTTCTAACCCTACTTGATATACATGAGCTATTGAATCAACTTTCATTTAACATTTTTATTAGTCATTTTAGATTACAAGAAATTTATCTACACACTTTATCACATGCTTTATCACATAAATATGATGCTCATGACATGGTTTAGTGGTTTGTTTAGGGTGTAACACCGAGGGTGTTACAATGGAGGCCGGAATTTCATTAGAAACAACATATCCAAAAGATATCGTGCCAAGACTCGTAATTACAGCAGCTCACACAACCCGGCGAAGGCCTCGGATAGGTAGTACACATCAACCACATGATGTCGTACAGCCTCCACGGGGTGTTGCCTAACCACAGTCCGATAGCATGCAGTCGGTATCAGAGGTTGCGGAAGGGTATCGCACGAAGACTCGTAACATCCCTCCGCAACCAAAGATACTGACCACTATAGTTTGGCATCAACCATGTTCGACGAGAGCGTAGCTGCTCTAGCATGGCCGAAGGCAACAGCAAAGCAATCCAGGTGCAAGAGAAGGCAATGTCCAAGAAATACTTCATCAACCTCCGTTGCTTGCTCAAATTGCTATGTGGCCTCTGGAGAAGCATCAAGATCGAAGACCAACACCCCCGATGAGTGCTCAAATTGTACCAAAGCCTTCGCAACAACTGCAAGATCAAATATGAGCACTTCAGCTTCTCCGCTGCGACACGCTAGAACCTCCCTATCGACAGCTAGAGAACAAGCGGGGACTACAACAAGTCAAGTATGTAACATAGCCTCCGCACAAGACACAAGGTCGGAGACCAGCACCTCAGCCGTTTCGCACAGACGTGCAGACTCGTACTCAACGTCGACCAGAGAAGAGAGAAGCGGAGGCAAGGGAAAAGAAACAGGCCACGGAAAATGTAACCCTTCGGTCTAACTAGCACTCGTAGCAAGAATCTTCAATAAAACAAGTGTGTAGCCAAACTTTGCAAGGATATTATATCAAAGGAAACAGACATATTATATTACAACAAAATGCATTACAAGCGCAAGTATGCAAAGGCCCGAAGGCAATACACGAGGCAAAAATCCAAAAGGCAGTCTTTGAAGAAACAAACACAAGGCCACGAAGGCCGACCAACAAAAACATAAAGCTAATACTAAACCAGAGGTTGAGGCCCTCTCCAGGCCAGCGACCTAGTAAACTCCGCACGTTCATCATCAATATCGTACCTCACGAACGCAAACATATCACAAACATAACACCGGGGGAAAGCTTCCCGCCAATATTGTCATAGTTCACCACTAACATAAATTCCATCTTGATACATAGTCACAGGACATACGTCCTGCACAGGCCCAGAGAAAGAAACCTGCGCAGGACAAGTTTATAGTTTAGACCTAAAAATATACACAAAAGGGCGGGCGTTTGCAGCACATCGCCTAAGATCAAACCTAAGAAACTAGTTAAAACCTAGGCATTACACCTCCGGATCAACAGGGGTAGGCGTAGGCTCCCTAGACTTTGGGACCTCAGCAGCATGGGAGGGAGCCTTCGGGGACGGTGCCTCTGTAGGGAAGAGTGCACCCCAGCAGTACCAGCGAGGCGACTGTGCTGACTTTGTCAATTTCGAGATGTGCCAGCATAGTCTTTTGGACGTGCTCATAGGGGTAGGGTTTGCGTACGTGTGTTCATAGGGGTAAGTGTGCGTTCGTGTTGAGCGTCTGTACTTGTGTAATTCGCAAAAAAAAACCATTATATAGAATCCTAAGGTTAATTTTGTACACCTAAATGCCACAGCTTCTTAATACAATCCTAAGGTTATTGACTGGGGAAGCACAACAGTCAAGTAGTCCTTGCAATTCTCGTTGATGTTTTGGTAGTATCCTGCATATAAACTTTTTTATTAATGTTTTAAGCTACATTTTTGTTGACCGTATATGGAGAAAAGTATGTATTTCCGAGAGAAATTACCTTTTGCAAGGAGTTAGAACCTCTTTATAGACGATATTCTTTGTGGTTATATCCACTGTCAATTTCTTCTTCGTCTTCCCCTTTTTGATGTCATTCTCAACAGTTGGCACGACCAAGATCCTAATGTTCAATCTTGCCATGGCTCTTGAGAGCGCTACATATAACTGACCATGCGAGAACTATTATTTTCCATTCAATTAACCAGTAATATCCTGCCACCACAGTTTTATTATTTATGGAGTTGGCATAAGAGACGTTGAAAAAATAACCATTATATTGTCAAAGGAAAAAAAATATTTTGCAAAATAATAAAAATACAGTACCTGGACGAAACGTTGAAGTTGATGAAAGCAGATGTTTACCGATCGAGCGTCCGGGTAGCACGCACACGTACTAACTGGATGAGACGAACTGAATTCGCACGGGCACAGGCACTTAGCCCGTACGTGATTGTTCTGTTTTGGGCCTGTACGTGATTGCTTTGTCTTTGAATTAACTAATATAGGCGAGTTGTCTGAGGCTTTGTTTAGATTGCAAGTTTTTTTACTCTCTCTTCATCATATTAAATCTTTGGACACATACATAGAGTATTAAATATAGATAAAAAAATAACTAATTACACAGTTTGATTGTAAATTACGAGACGAATCTTTTGAGCCTAGTTAAGCCATGATTAGATAATAATTGTTAAACACAAACAAAAGTGCTACAATACCAGATACTGATTCCTAACCCCAATCTTAACCAGGCCTGAGTCCTGTACGTGATTTGGCTGCGTCCGTATTGCCCGAGCTGGCCTGGGTTTGGACTCTGAGCGCGCTGCATGAGGGCATGCACCGTACGGCCAGCGGGCGTGGGGAGACAGTGCAGACTCGGTCTCGGTTCCGTAGTCGGGCGGGCGCACACACAAATTACTGTGGACGGAACCTCCCCACACTTTTTAGGTGGTAGAGTATATAATATAATAAGGTAATAGATAGATATAAGATCGTTCACCAGATTGTTTTTCTCAGAATATCTGATAAAACGTGTCGATATCAACACGCGATCGAGTTGGCCGTCACGTCACGGCAACCACCATCGTGCTTTGCCCTGATGAAGATGACTGTCAGGAGATCAAGAAGCCAGCTGACGGCTAACTCCGACGCCATCCACTAAGTAGAAAACGATTTTTAGCAACGGTTCGATTTGTTTGTAGGGGCGGCTGGTGATGGAGCCGCCCCTACAGTGACGTGCTCGGGTACCCAGACACCAGCCGCCCCTACAAATGGAACAGCAGGGGCGGCTGGTGTTACGAGCCGCCCCTACAAATGGGTTTCCACGGCGATCTCCGACGCGATCATCGTTTCCAAGGTTGCAAAATCCCAGCATCGCCATGGTCGAGATAGTCGCGCGTGTTGCCTTTAGAGGTAATTAAAGAATTAATTCCATGCTTCTTTTTTCTAATAACGCGTGTGTAGTTCCCACACTTTTGACCAGGGCACCGGTAATGCCAGAGGCGCTAGCTAAAGTGTTGATAGCTCAAGTGTCGATGGCCGCATTACTGCAGAGCTCGCCCGCATGCAAACTGGGAAAGCGGACCACGACCAGAGCAAGCAGATCGCTAGCCATCATCAGCCTGTTTGGTTCGGTGAGTGACCCCGCCCAGAATTTGTGCATCCATCATGTGTTTACTCTTAGTAGGATTGGTTGATGACGTGAGTTGTTTGGTTTAGTCAAGGACCGTGTTGTCGATATCCGACGGTGGTTTATAGAGGAATGAGTTGGTGCGTATTTATACTAGGGAGGGAATAGGTGTTGATGACGAACTGCTCGATGCTATGACTCAAACCAAACGCCACGAGCAAGCTTGGATGTAGGTTTGGATTGTTAAACATCTCGTCGTTCGGCAAACCACACACGTCGATATGCCTTGGCCAAATCAGCTCCTGTAACTGGGCAGAGTACATCCATGGAGAAGGTCAATCAGGCATCAACTCACCTTTGGCTTAATTTGGTTATTGACAGCCTCACACGAGAGGGCCGAGGTTGGTGATTGGCAAAGGCCCTATTGGGAATTCCAACCTTGCAACTCCTCCGCTGCTGCTGACCATGGTGAAGAACTGTCGGCCGGCATATCGTGATAGCTTTAGTTATGAGACCAGGAGTTGGGTGCATGCTCTATATTAGACCCATTAAGATGCGTCTGTGTTATTCAGTTTTTTAATAGAAAATTACAATGCCAAGGATGAATGCCTTAGATTTGATCGAGGAAGGAAAATCTATATTAGTTATGACAATCTTGAAAACATTATGGGACTAACCAAGGCATGTGACCACCTAGTAGAGCCTAATGAATCTATTACAGAACGTGATTTGCCTAAGGGATTTCAATATTCCTATGGTCGGAATGGATTTAGAATTGAGACCTTAGTTACAGAGATGGTGACACGACAGGTGACAATTTTATTAGAAGATTAGTATTGGTAATGCTCGGTCACGGTCCTATGCTAGCACCAGTCTCACAGGACTACGTTCCAATGTCGTATTATGAGTTCGTTAGAGAGATTAGACAAATGAGGAAGACAAGTTGGAACACGTTCACAGGCCCGGTCAGGCACGTCTGCGACCGCGCACGCACCGCACTCCAATTCCATGGCGATCTGCATAGGGCGATTGCCGACTGGGCAAGCCGGCTTCCAATTCCATCGCCATCAGGCTTCAGGCAGTTACCCTATTTTATCTCTGTCGTATGTCTATGATCCCTAATCATGTACTCATTAATAGTTGCAGTTACCCTATTTTATTAAATTGCAGATTTGCAGTTAATAATTGTTTCTCTAAATTTTAATAGGATCATGTCATCAAGAAAGTATGATTCTTGCAATGACAACATAAAGAAGAAAAAGTGAATAGATGACATGATACAGTCACAAAGATGGGTTCTTCGTAAATTTCTTAAGAGTAATACAAGCACTTCGAGAGATCCAGATGCATTGGCGATAGTTGCTATGGAGGAGCCAGCTAATGCTAATCCAGAAGATCAGGATCATATGGAAGACAATGTTGACACCGACATGGATGGACGTGCTCGATCGGGATGGTCAAGTGACCAAACTCTGGAAACAGAGGTCCCGAGTTCGAGCCCCGGGTGATGCTCTTGCTGGGAAGTGAGGGACGGCACCGGCCAGACTAGAATCTAGTCCCCTAATTAAGCTTCCAAATTGAAGCCGGAGGGTACCCCAGCCTCTGCCCTCTATATAATGTGAGTGATCATGAGCACATATTTAATTCAGTTAATTGCATATTAGTAATATGTTGTATATGTGTGTATATATACTAGCAATGAGTAGTACTAATTGTTTATATAAAAAGATCCAAAAATTTAGTTTCGTTCTAAGTCTAAAAAATCTTAGGACCGGCCCTGCATGTTCACCCTAGACTTTTAAAAGGCTTTACTAAATTCAAGGAAGGTTCCAAAGATTCAAGTTCTCTTCCTTCACACTGGCCATCTGGCAATGCTCTTCTTCAGGTTTGAAAGCAAAAAACATCTTTTGGGTGAGGAGTACTGATGATGGAATTATTAATTAGGAGGACATACACATCTTTCGGATGGAAATGGTTGCGGAGATTACATGTTCGCCAACAAATGATATAGAAGAACCCAAAGAAAGCGTTGAAGGCATCATGCAAGCATTGGACCTTTATAGAAATATATATTCATTGTGGACAAGATCCAGATTGTTTGGTGGTTAGGATTTGGATTGTCAATGAAGCTATGGTCTATTAAGTTCATTTGTTAGCTTCAATGGTTTGTTAGCTTTGTTTGGGACTCGATCGTGTCACATTTTGGTTTAGAATTAAAATCAGGTTCAACACAGTTTGTTTGGCTTTAGTTGGAAGTCGAAGTTGATGCTATTTGGTGGCAGATTAAAAATTCTGAGGAAGTAGCACTATATAATTTGGTCGCAAAATGAAATGCACATGTATATAATTTAGTCTGGAAGCACAAGCAAGCAGCTTTGTTGTGTCACTACTGGGGACAAGATCACCAATAGTGATGCTGGCCGCATTACTCCAGAGCTCGCCCGCAACCTGAGAAAGCGGCACCACAACCAGAGCAAGCAGATCGATCACTAGCCACTATCAGCATGTTTGGTTCGGTGACCCCGTCAAGAATTAGCGCATTCATCATGGTTCCACTCTTAGTTGAATTAGTTGACGACGTGCGTTGTTTGGTTTGGTCCACGGACCGTGTTGTCCGACAGTTTCTAGAGGAATGAGTTGGTGATGCATTTATACTAGGGGAGGCAATAGGTTGATGAAGAACCGCTCGATGCTGTGACTCAAAGCAAACGCCACGAGCAGGATTGTTTCTAGGTTCCGATCATTACACATCATGTCGTTCGGCAAACTAATTAAACACGTCGACATGACTCGCCGAATCAACTCGATGCTGTGACTCAAACCAAACGCCACGAGAAGGCTTGGATGTAGGTTTGGATCGTTACACATCATGTCGCTCGGCAAACCAATTAAACACGACGATATGACTCGCCGAATCAGCTCCCGTAACTAGCTAGGTAGAGTACATTCAAGGAGAAGGCCAATCAGTGCATCAACTCACCTTAGGCTAGTTTGGCTATTGACAACCTCACACAAGGGCCGAGGTTGGTGATCTGCAAAGGCCCTATTGCGAATTCCAACCTTGCAACTCCTCCGCTGCTACTGCAGTGAAGAACCGTCGGCCGGCATATCGTTATAGCTTTGGTTCTAAGACCAGAACACAAAAGAAGCTATCTATCACATTCGACCCTACTCTTGATGCCTTGATGGTACGCCGTTGATAAGCAAGGTGTTCCATCTCCTCCTGTTTATCATGCATCCATAGAAGGCATGACCTCCTTTCTAGGTGGTAGCTCCATCCTGTCCGAAGTTCCTTATATGGGCACGAGCCATGCTGATCTCAAAGTTCGGAAGGGAAACTTTTCACCAGGTATTAAAGGAGTTTTGGCCTCAATCTATCATGTTGAACCTAGCTAGTCACTAAGGGCAGTCCCAATGAAAGAAACTAGTAGTTTCTATAACATAGGATACCGCACCAAAAAAAGTACTACTTTCCAACCCAAGATTTTTTTCTCTTTCTCTCTCCCAACTCTATCTTCTTCCTCCAATGGGAGTGCGACACGAGCTCCCTAGAAACTGGTGGTTTCTCCCCAATGGCGATTTCATGGTTTCTTGGTGCATTGGGTCAAGAGTAGACCTGATTTCTTTATGAAGAAACCATTTCTATGATTTTTGCTCTCTTTCTTCATTAATTACGTTGCCATATCAGCGTTTTGTCTACGTGGCAAGTCATTTAATGAAGATAGAAACCATCATCAATGCACCATTGGGACTGCCCTAATACAAGCTTTTATATACTTTTTGGAATACCGATGTGCACACCATAGCAACTCCACAAGGAGAGATGTGCTATCCCTTATTAGCCCTTTCGGGATGCGATGGGTATTCCCATCTCGGGCTGAATTTATGATGAGTACGTGATGGTGGATGCTATGACTATTTGCAGCCAATGCGGAGTTATGTGGTTACCAAAGCGGAAGCACTAAGGATTGCGAGGCCTAATTTC
Source organism: Miscanthus floridulus (assembly GCF_019320115.1). Taxonomy (NCBI): domain Eukaryota; kingdom Viridiplantae; phylum Streptophyta; class Magnoliopsida; order Poales; family Poaceae; genus Miscanthus; species Miscanthus floridulus. The sequence goes on from NC_089597.1 coordinate 10,582,019, forward strand.
TACCATATTTTCTTGAAGATGCTGAACCCATGGATGGAAAAGAGTGTGTTCCTCTAGCTTAATTTTTTTATGCCTCAAATGAAGATCCCTTGTGAAGGAGCTGGAGTTCCATGTTTGCGATGAAGATGGTGAACAGCCACCTTCTGTGTTTTTTTTTTTTTTTTTTTTTTTTTTTTTTTTTTTTTTTTTTTTTTTGCAAATAGGGTCATGCAATTCAGGCACGTGGCTCTATGCGACTGCAACTGTTAGCAGCATTCGTCTCTGCGTGGCTATACTCATACTGTGTTCCCATAGAGCAAGGTGCCTTCATCCGGCCAGAGGTATTTATGGTTGCGGCAGCCTTGATTGCCAAGGAATCCGCCGGAATATCAGGGTCGCGAGCATGGCTCATTTGTATAGCAGTTTCGACAACATCTCGTGTTTTATCAAAGATAACACCAATTCAGCAAGTGAATGTGAACTGCCCTTGCCCATGCACTTCATTATGGGTTGGTATCATGCTACTGGACAGCGTTGTCATCTGATCCTACTTTAAGTCTTCTGTTACAGATTTGCCAACTTTTATTATTGACGTGTGGCAAACTTCAAAGATTAAAGTTGACTAGAAGGAAGCACATCGGCTTTTCCTGGATGCTAACAGAGATGTGGTTCCCTGAGGGCCCTTGATTCTCTGGGTCGGTTGAGAGCTAAGTTTCATCGAAGTGCACCACAGTTGATAATTGATGAACGTGGGCAGCAGCACTATATCCTCACAAGATGTACATATTAATGAGTTGCAGCATTCATGGAGTCTCATACCAACAATGCCAAATTCATAGAACCACGTATATGCCCCCGAACAGATTTGCACATGTGCACAACTGTGATCAGGGGGTTCCGGACTTCAATATGGATGGCACCCTTGTATATTCTGCTGCTGACAGAGCCGAGACTTCTAAGTCGCCACCTACTTGTGCACGGGCTCCCTAAGAGCATCTCCAATAGTATTTTATAAAATTTACTCTCTAAATCATCGTGTGGAAAGTTATTTCAGTAAAAATCGCTTTCTATATTTATGTATCCTGAAATAACAAGAGGGCTGAGCCTACGCTCGCTAGACTGGACCGGGCATTTTTCACTACCACCTTCGGGGAACTCTTTCCTGCCACATCTCTTACCTCTGGCCACCGGCCAGCCTCCGACCACACTCCTATAAATGCTTCCATGCAAACCAATATCCCAAAACCCAGTACCTTTAGACTGGAACGCTCTTGGCTCCTGGATCCCTCCTTCCTCCCCTCGGTCCTCCCCGCTTGGCAATCTGTTCCTAGGGCTGGGGATGCCGCTGGTGTTATGGTTGCACAGATCAAAGCGGCTCAGCAGGCGTCAAAGGTTTGGTTGCGTAAGCATTGCTCACCCCCTTTCATCTATCATAATTGTTACTTCATCATACACCTCTTTGACTATTTAGAAGAGTTTAGACCCCTTGTTCCAGGTGAACGTTGCCTGCGGGATCAGTGCTCCCAGCGCCTGCTGCTGTACCTATGTCAGCGTGCAGCTTACTGGAAGCAGCGTGGCAAAATGAGGTGCATGAAGGATGGCGATGCCAACACCAGGTTTTTCCATGCCAGAGCATCATGCCGCCACAGGAGGAACCGGATTGCAGCAATCACTATCAACGATGTTCAGCTGATCAACCACCAAGACAAGTCTCAAGCTATGACTGAGTATTACAGCAGCATTCTGGCAATCCAAGATGAAAAAAACTGGAACTTCGATGTGGCTGCCCTATACTCCAATGCGCCTACTCTCTGCCTCAATAATCTAGTGTCCCCCTTCACTGAAGCTGAAGCCTGTTAGTTTGATCTCCACCAATTGGCCCAGTTGGGCCCTTGGATCAACACCCTGATCGGGGGCGTCCAACCACTCCACGGTTGGTGGGCCCCCATCGCACAGCACCATAAAAGGGAAGTTGGGACCGGGGCACGAGGAACAAGGTTGACCGGAGCCACCAGACGCCCCACCCCTATCCCAACGCTATCCGATCTAAAGAGAAGGGTGCTGCCAGCGACGGGAAGCCTCACCGACTTCGCCGTCGCCTCTGCAGTGCTACCACCGGGACACCTTCGACCGTCGTCACTGCACCGTGCCTGCACCTACGGCGGCCTAGCACGTGCATCACGGCTACCACCACTCTAGCAAGACGCGGCCACCGTGACGGTGGCCGCGGGTGCACTAGCTACCAAGGTACACCAACGAGCTGTTCATACCCGCTAGATCTACAACTAGAGGTTTCGAACTTTCTATCAATGGTATCGGAGCCGTGGTTGTTAGTTTGTAGATCTAGTTAGAGGTAGCAGCAATTTAGAAGTAGATGAGAAAGATCCAATTCGGATCGAGACAGTGGGTTTGGTCTAACCCTAACCCTAACCCTATGTTGGGGGAGCCCATACGGAGTATGGGTCAACTCCCCCTCGAAGAGGCCTGATGAAGGAATAATGGCGGAGGCCTAGCCGGTGGAGGCTCTCCCCAAGACGGCGGAGGCCCGGCCAGCGGAGGCTCTTCCCAAGACGGCGGAGGCCCGGCCGGTGGAGGCTCTCCCCAAGACGGTGGAGGCCCAGCCGGCGGAGGCTCTCCCCAAGACGGTGGAGGCCTAGCCGGCGGAGGCTTCCTCCCCCAAGACGGCGGAGGCTCTCCCCAAGACGGTGAGGCCTAGCCAGCGGAGGCTCTTCCCAAGACGGCGGAGGCCTAGTACAAGAATGACGGTGGAGTTTCTCCCCAGGACAGTGGAGGCTCTCCCCGGGACAGCGGAGGCCAAGTGATGAGGACATGGCACCTTCGGATACGAACAATGATTATAAGGTGCGCTCATTCCTACATTTGCATAGTAGCTTTGGTTATAATTCACTTGGTTCCACATGTACATGTCACTATTTGATTGTAGGTTCAAATATGTTTCATAATGGAAGTTCATCAAAGTTGAACTTTCGGTTCGTCGGTAGCCCGACAGTGCCTCATTGGAAAGGCCATAACTCATCCATCCGGAGTGCGATCGAGGTCAATGAGCACTTGATGGAAAGCTTGTTTGATAAGCTTTCAAATATATCTAGTTCCATATCAATATCATGTCAGCAAGGCCTCCAAATCACCAATATATTCTGTCGATATTTCTGACGGGAGCTACACTGTCGTCATAGGCTTGTTAGACATCCTTGGGACCCAGTCCCAAGTTGGAGCACGCCCCAAGAAGATGGAGAACACCTAAGAGATGGCCTTGGATGTCCTCCTCCTTGGCCACCACCTTAGGAGGCCAGCAAGGACGTCCAAGCCAAGCCAGAGGCCCAGTCCAATCCGAGTTCGAGTCTGCCTCGGCCGTCAGGACCAGTCTACAATAAAATGGATGCCCAGGACGCATCCGAACTCTGTTTTTGATGATCCACATATGGATGGAAAGATAATTTCATAAGGAAACCAATGGAAGTGGTCCCACATCAAAATTCAATTATAATCAATGGGAATCGTCGAAACAAGTTGACATCCAGAATCTATCACGGCGTTGCGTCGTCGTCTTTTGGGCTGTTGGGCCTTGTAATGTGTTGGGACACCTTTAGGACATGAAGAGGGATCCTTGGACATCCCTTAGGCTATATAATCAGTAGCCACCACCTACATTAGGTTTTGGGTTTTGTTTTAGATCAATCTATCATTGAACAGTCGCCGTTATCGGTTTACAAGACCCCAACTTCGAGTGCTTAATCATTCATCAACAATTGTCACTTTATTTGAGTTGCTTTTTATCTTGTTATTGCTTGTGTTCTTCGATTCGTAGCAGGGATTAGCCTTCTTGGTGAGGTCAACCGGATTGTGACACGGTTGATAACCAGAGGAGACGTGGTGCTAAGGTTGCAGGGTTCGGGTCTTTGTGATCTAAAACCGGATTGATGTGTCGCTCTCTGAACAAATCGTTGTTTATCTTGAACCTGACGGAAGATCGGGATCCTCGTCCCCATTACCAAGCGTAGTAATCATGGCGAAGGTGTTCCCCAGGGCGGCAGAGGCCCATCAAGGAACGATCAGGTCAGCAAGGCATACATGAGGACAGTTGATGGGCCTCTAGTGGGCGTCGGCTTAGGCCCAAGATGAAGACATCGCGAGACGGTGTGATGAGAACACCTCTGAGGTTAGACACTAGGGCTGGAATATTCCTGGAATGTACCGTAGCAGTTGAGGGGCACTGTTGTAAACTCTGTAAAGTGGTAGTTGAGCCCTATAAATAGGGAACACTTGTAACTGTGAGAGAGAGGTTGGTGAAGCAATTATGAAACCCTAGTTCTTGTAAGTTGGTACTTGATCCTCACTCTCTCCTTCAGGCAGAGCCTAAGCCAAAGCCCGAGTCTGGAGCATCGGCCAAAGCCGAGGGCCTCCGCCCCTTTCTCTTACTCCTACTTGGCCAAAGCCTACTGAATCCCTCGTTTAGCGACCTTCTGTCTGGAGCCTCCAACAGAGGATTTTGTCCGATAGGAGTGCGCTGCGTTCAGGGACCTTCGCCCGTCTTAGGCGGAGGCCGGCCTCCGCCCATCTCGGACGAAGAGACCCCGACCTAAGATGAAGGCCTCCGCCCACTTCTCACCCTTGTTAGAAACTGATGTTTCAACAGTGGCGTCTACCGTGCTCGGCACGATTTTTTTTTCGAGAGTTGAGAGTTGGAACCTTCATGTCAGTTTCATAAAAAAGAATCCCAAAGACCTCCGGGTGCTCAACCTTGGCACCAAGCTTTCGGCCTCTATGCAATGGAGGTTCAACTACGCGGGACGTCATTCTGACAGCCTTCGCACCTCAACTACGGTTCAGAAAAGTCAGCTTTAATTCATCAAAAACCCTTGTTATAGCAATCGCAGATCTGAGCCACTCACCTGCTACCTTGCTACCTCCGACAATCCAATAAGCCACGTCCTGGTTTACAGGACCTCCGGGTCTCCGAGCTCTGGAGTCTGGTTTGCACCATTGCATGCAACATCAACTTCTTAGCGTTAGCCTCCTCTCATTTTCTTAACAAATGCATTGCTACTTTCATTTCTAGTGTTTGTTGCTAACAGCAAATGTGTGGAAACAAAGTCACAAGCTAATAGGCCAGGCCTAGGCAACCTCCGCCATGCGAAACGTCCTACGTGCGAATGCACGATACTCAGTTTCCACAGGCCGCGGCATCCACTCCACCGTCTCCACACTCGCCTTCGACGCCTGGGCGCCCGTGTCCCGGAACACCTGGATGCCCACGACGACGGCGCCCCCAACCTCAACGACTCCAATGGTTCTGCGGTGCTCATGACCTTTTGCGTGCCACACCGCCGTGCTCATTGTGCACCCATCAGGTAGCATTCCACTCGCCGTAGGCCGTGGCCTAGGCTCACCAATGCTCAACCTCCTTCAAGATGCGCGGCGTTGACTGCTAAAGTCGGACAGCCCAAACGCCAAAGCAAAGGCTCTACCTTCTACGACAGTTCACCTCCGGCCAGCAAACACATACTGTACCATCATACGAAGGCCAGATAAGTAATGTATACTCATATACTCTCTTTCCAATTCAGCAGTAATTATTGCCTCACCATTAATCCCACACGATACCAATTCGTACACCTAGTCTGCTTACAGTCATGATGCACCTACATACAGTAACTGTGCAACGCTTCACTAAGCTTTGTCCACAGTACAAAGATGTGCAGAGTCTATATAAGCCTTCCAAGATTTGGATCATACAGGGCAGTCCAACACATACATCCATGAGTTTTCTTTGTTACAAAACATACATCGTCTACGAGTCCCAGACCTTTTGACAAAAATATATAGCCTCCGGCTAACCAATAGAGCACGCATAGCGTTCCCATTGTTTGCCTGCAGGTAATCAAGTGACCACTACATCACCATAGCAAGCACTGCCAGCGACCTGACGTGGCCGTCGTCCTTAGCGTCTACGCCGGCCAGAACGCAAGCCCAAAGGCTGGCATCGCATCACCCAAGAAGCCGTCGGCACAACCAAAAAGGACCAGTACACGAAGGCTTCGGCCCAGCGACCTCCACGCGGGCGCGGAGGCTGCATCCTTCGCCACAACTATGGAACAACTCCAGCCACGTCAAGAAGTGAAGGGGGCCAACTGATTTTATTCGTAGCTGCCGGCCCAGCATGCTGGCAACGAAGGATTTGACCTCCAACGCAAACCGCAGCTAAGTTGCTTATCTTTTCGCAACTTCGAATTCTTGAACTACAACACCAAAGGTATCAAAATAGCATAAGAGAATACTTTTCATTAGCTTATAATCCTAACAAATTCCGCCCTTGTCATTTATTTTTACACATTCTTGGTCTAACCTCTGCCTCTCGAGGCAAATTTCGTAAACCAACCTTCATGTACAACTTGTCACCAATGTGACCAAAAAAGTTGTTGCAGCCTTTGCCACATCAAAAGCATGGCCTGAGTGGCTATACATGCTTGGCCCAGGCCCGGCTAAACTTAAAATATTTTTTAACTTTTGTCGAATCTTTTTTACTAACATGTAGGTCACCAGCACTGTAAGTATCTCTTACCATCCCAACCTAACCCCTCACATAGAGCACATTTGTCTTGCTGTATGAACGTTTCCACCATCTCAAAATACATTAGGGTACATTAGTTAGTAGTCCCCATAAAACTCAACCTTCGATCAGAGCAGCCTCTATCATCAGTCAGTGGGCAGCCTTTGATCAGAGCAGCCTCCGTCATCAATCAGTGGGCAGCCTTCGATCAGAGCAGCCTTCATCATCAGTCAGTGGGTAGCCTTCGATCAGTGCAGCCTCCGTCATCAGTCAGTGGGCAGCCTTCGATCAGTTAGCAGCCTTCGTCATCAGTCAGTGGGCAGCCTTCGATCAGAGTAGCCTCCGTCATTAGTCAGTGGGTAGCCTTCGATCAGTGCAGCCTCCGTCATCAGTCAGTGGGCAGCCTTCGATCAGTGCAGCCTCCGTCATCAGTCAGTGGGCAGCCTTCGATCAGTTAGCAGCCTCCGTCATCAGTCAGTGATCAGCCTTCGATCAGTTAACAACCTTCGTCAGTCTTTGGCCTTCGTCAGTTTGGGCCTTCAACAGTCATGGTCTTCATGAGTTAGTGGACTTCACCTATTATTGGTTTTTAGCAACCTCCATCAGTCATAGGCCTTCGACAGTTAGCAAACTTTGTCAGTTATTGGCCTTCATCAGTCAGTTGGTTTCCATCAGTAATAGACCTTCGGCAGTGACTAAACCTTTGAGCTGTCTAACGCTAACACTTTCTCTCATTTTTGCAGGTTGTGTTATTCAATCTCTTTCTCAAGTATTTATAATATGCATCAACACAATGTTATTGTGTATAACCTTCGTAGGGAACTGATTACTTATATATTCAATACTAGTTACATCCATACCCGTGCAGGTCCTCAAATGATAGCCTTCGCAGGCTATCTGAACTATAACCCTCTCATATAATGCGGAGCTTATCTTTTATTCAAACTTTACCATCATTTTTGCAGGATGCATAATAACTTTACACCTTTTAAATATTTTTGCGCAAATGCTATCATTCTCATCATCACATACATATATTGCGTAAGTACATTGCAATGGATGGCTCGGGCCACTCGGAAGAAGTCCCGAGAATACACGGGTGCCATGACTCTATGCATCAAAATCCTGGAAGAAGTCCCGAAACAACACAGGCACTAGGTCACGAAGCTAAGGCTGTCGTGCCCAGAATACACGGGTGCCGTGACTCTATGCATCAAATCCTGGAAGAAGTCCTGAACCAACACGGGCACCAGGTCACAAAGCTAAGGCTCTTGTGCTAACTTCACGTATCATATAAATGACTAACCATCTTTTGCAGCTAGTGGGAAAGCCAGTGCCTTTCCGGGTGTCGAAAGACTTGCAAAGCAAGTCGATATTCGACAAAGCTATAATGCTCGACCTAAGTCCCTAAAAATGCAGGAGATCAACTCAGTTGCATTTTTATGACTTCTCCGGCCTTCGACACGCAGTGTCGGCGTCTATGTCGGCATTGCCTTCGCCTTTGGTAACTTCAACAATATCGCCTCCGCCAAAACACCTTTTTCTTAGGAGGGCCTTCACCAAGCAGCTTTGCAGGAGGGCCTTCGGCAAAACCATGACAACTAGCCTCCGCCAACGTGACGGCATGAGGGGCTTCATCAACACCTTCATCGTGTACAACAACATCGCCTCTGTCAAACAACTTTTGCAATATGGCTCAAGAACCTCCGCCGACACCTTCGACACCAAGTTCTACAACACCTTCGTCGACGTCTACATCGGCAAACTTGGTTCTGAACACCTACTTCCACTACTACGACTATGTTGACTACACCAATCGTGGCTAAAAACTTAGCCACAAATGCTAGCCAAGAGGGGCTAGGGGAGTGCACCGGAGGACCAACCACTCAGGAGCGTGAGGTCTTTTGTCTGGCGCTCATGAGCGAAGATTTAGTCGAAGACCTCCACCTAAAGAAGGATCGGAGACGAAGACCTCCGCCCGAAGAAGGATCAGAGATGAAGACCTCCACCCAAAGAAGGATCGGAGATAAACACCTCCGCCCGAAGAAAAGTCGAAGGCCTACGGAGGCCAGCACGCCAAGATGATACCAGACTCGGAGGTGAAGACCTCGAAGATGAACACCTGCGAAGGCTTTGGAAGCAAAGGCCTAAGCATCATGAAGGTACTAGAGGCAAGGACCCCAAAGATGAAGACCTGGGAAGGCCTCGGAGGTGGAGACCCACACGCCGAGGTGATACTAGAGGCGGAAGACCCAAAGGCGATTAAAGACCCCTGCACCGAGAAGACATGGAGACGAAGGCCCGCACATCAGGCCTTGGAGACACACATGCACGCCAAAAAGACATCAGAAGCAAAGGCCTCAAGTATACAGACCTACGCATCATGAAGGTCCCAGAAATGAAGATCAGAGCACCGAGCGAAGCTGATGAACCATGCCATAGAAGCAGCAGAAGGAGCCGAAGGCCATAGATGAAGAAATCTAGAAGATAAAGGCACCCAGAGCTGAAAGCCTAAGGAATTAGTGCATGTATAGGTTAGAGTCATGCGCGTGCTCTTTTCTCCATGCCCTTTTTCCCACAGGGTTTTTGGGATGGAGTTTTTAGCGAGGCGTGCATGAACGGGCTGCGGAGGGCAATCCTCGCAACCAAGATCTGGGTTGTATAGTGCCTCTTCTTGTATGAACATCTACCAGGTCATGAAGTACCTACTATTGGGGGAGCCCATATGGAGTATGGGTCAACTCCCCCTCGAAGAGGCCTGATGAAGGAATAATGGTGGAGGCCTAGCCGGCGGAGGCTCTCCCCAAGACGGCGGAGGCCTGGCCGGCGGAGGCTCTCCCCAAGACGGCGGAGGCCCAGCTGGTGAAGGCTCTCCCCAAGATAGCGGAGGCCTAGCCGGCGGAGGCTTCCCCCCAAGACGGCGGAGGCCTAGCCGGTGGAGGCTCTCCCCAAGACGGCGAGGCCTAGCCAGCGGAGGCTCTTTCCAAGACGGCGGAGGCCTAGTACAAGAATGACGGTGGAGTTTCTCCCCGGGACAGTGGAGGCTCTCTCCGGGACAGCGGAGGCCAAGCGCAGTAATCATGGCGAAGGTGTTCCCTAAGGAGGCAGAGGCCCATCAAGGAACGATCAGGTCAGCAAGGCATACGTGAGGACAGTTGATGGGCCTCTAGTGGGCATCAGCTTAGGCCCAAGATGAAGACATCGCGAGATGATGTGATGGGAACACCCCTGAGGTTAGACACTAGGGCTAGAATATTCCTGGAATGTACCGTAGCAGTTGAGGGGCACTGTTGTAAACTCTGTAAAGTGGTAGTTGAGCCCTATAAATAGGGAACACATGTAACTGTGAGAGAGAGGTTGGTGAAGCAATTATGAAACCCTAGTTCTTGTGAGTCGGTACTTGATCCTCACTCTCTCCTTCAAGCAGAGCCTGAGCCAAAGCCCAAGTCCGGAGCATCGGCCAAAGCCGAAGGCCTCTGCCCCTTTCTCTTACTCCTACTTGGCCAAAGCGTACTGAATCCCTCATTTAGTGACCTTCTGTCTGGAGCCTCCGACAGAGGATTTTGTCCGACAAGAGTGCGCTGCGTTCAGGGACCTCCACCCATCTTAGGAAGAGGCCGGCCTTCGCCCATCTCGGGTGGAGACCCCGACCTAAGACGAAGGCCTCCGCCCACTTCTCACCCTTGTTAGAAACTGATGTTTCAACACCCTAATCCCCAATCGGCAAAGAACCGAGAAGAACACAGCAAGATTCAAAGACAGAAGAGGGAAAGGAGATAGGGCAAGAGCGAGGATGGTGGCATACCTAACGGAACCCTAACCCTAATCGGGTGAAGCACAGAGAAGAGAAAGGGTGTCGGTTTTTTTGGAAAGGATCTCAAAGCCAAACCCTAATCCGTGAAATCATCTCGGGGAAGAAGAACAGTCTCTAACCCTAACCCTAGAAACCCTCACCCAAGAAACAGATTGGACGAAGGAGAGGAGGACCTATCGAACTCTTCTACCGTGTGTCACCATCGCCGTTGCGTGGGTCGTCTCCTACCGGCACGTGGGAAGGAGTTCCACCGCCGCCTCGTTGGCGAGCGAGGAGAAGCCGAGCCGCCGCTGCTCCTTGGGCTTGGGTGAGCTCCGACCAAGGGCGCCGCCGCTTGTCCACTCGACGGCAGCGTGCTCACCCACGTAGGGAGCGCGCGCGCCAGCGAGGGCGCCGGCTAAGGCGCCATGCTCGCTCGGTCGCCGCTGCTGCTCGTTGCGTTGAGAGCTGCTGCGCAAGAGAGAGAGGGCGAGCAAAGAAATGGCTAGGGTTTTTTCTGGGGATGGCGTCGTCGCGTTTTTGTTCGGCCGAAGAGCATGCGCAGCCGTCGATCTCCATCGAACAGCACAAAATAAACAGACCGGAGGCCGGCCCAGGCAGGCGCGTGCGACCGCGCGGCTTTGCTGGCCCAGGCCCAGGTTGCGGCCTGGGTGTGGGCAGCGCACATGCAACGGAGCTGGGCCAGGCGGCTTTTGCCGTTTTGGGCCAAGAACCAGTCAAGATTGAGCCTAGTTTTTTTTTTATTTTCCAGTAAATATTTATTTATAGAAAATGAAAAATGGCTCAAAGAAAATAGAAGAAATGTGAATTTTCCTATGGGTAAAATTGACAAATTATGTTTAAGTTTCTACTGCAAAGTTTAATGTTGATTATCTTCTAATTAAATTCGAACCAACGGGAGAATTTAATTTGAAGAGCAGTTATATTTAGTGAATTATGATTATGTTGATCCTCTAAATAAATTGGAACCAACAAAAAAATTAATTAGAGGAGTAGTCTGTTTTTATTTATGTTAAATTATTGTATTGTTATTTTCTAACCAACGTTGATGATAACAATATTATAATGAGTTTAAGTTTGAGGTTTAAATCTGTGATAAATTTTACACCAACGTGGTCAATTTTTCACAGAGTAGATAAGGACCAAGAAATGTTCCTGAACTAATAGAATGTATTTTATTAACATGTTTCCGCTGCAATGATGTTGATTATCTTCTAATTAAATTTGAACCAATGGGAGAATTTAATTTTGAAGAGTAGTTATATGGATTTTAAGTTGATTTATGAGTTCCATGTATTAATTCTATTTTTTGTCCAACGGTGATGTAGAATTGATGCAGAAGCACCTTGTATGTTTTAATTCAACGATATCACTCGGATGCATGTCAACGGGCTGCAATGCTGGGGTATGTCGATGAAAAGGCTTGAGTCAAGCCAGTTCAGGACAGTTTTTATTAGTTTATTAATTTTCTAATTAAATTGGAACCAACAAGAAAATTCAATTAGAAAATAAAGTATAAGTGAATGTTTTAGTCATCATGACTAAAGTTTTCGTATAGATGTATCCCGCATGGGGAGAAGTTTTGACATAGTAATTATGCTAGTCCATCCAGCATGGCGGGAGAAGTTTTGTGATGATTCACATGTTTTGTATCCCGTATAGCGAGAGAAGTTTGGGTAGCTCTTATGTTGTCCTAGTATTGACCTTGGCACAATATAAATACATAGTTATGGTCAATACTAACCAAAAGATAAGAAAAGATGAAAGTGTGACTTTGCAAAAGTATCGCTAATGAAAGACCTCGTTGAGTTCTTAAAGTGAATTAAGGAAAGTGTACTCCTAAACGGATCAAGAAATAACTTTGTTTACATGACACAATCATGTAAATGAATTAAGTTATAAGTGTCTCCCCGTTTACAGGCTTTTTGAATAGTTATTGAAATTATGGCAGTAAAGTTCATGCCATATTTCGATGGGGAGAATGTAAAGATCAATTAAGAAATATACTCTTCATTAAGAGTGAGATAAAGATTATTTAAGATGAATGTGACTGTCAAAGGAGTACAACGGTTACAATAATGATACCCCTACGCAAAGAGATAGCTAAATTCCTGGAATGTTTAAAGTTCCGATAGGAAAATAGTGTAGTCAGTCTCAAAGATATTAAGGTGGTGCTTAAAACGCCATATAAGATTTTAACAGATTAAACCCAAAATAAGATATTTGAAGATACACTATCTTTAGAAAAGATAGGAAGATCTAGGGGAGCATGGTATGTAAAGGTATGTAGAGACCTAAGACTTGAAGAGAAGAGGGACTGTGTGCCCACCCCAATGACTCAGGATCAACAAGTTTCTTAATACCTATTGATGTTGTATGACCTATACAATACCTATTGTTGACTTTTCGAAGAAGATGAATAATGTAAACAAGGATCTGGTAATACAGGAGCCTGTAGAATTTGCCTCTTGGCAATGAAGAGCAACAACAGCCCCATATGAAAGTGCCAGTAGATGAGGCCCCAAAAGGTCTCAAAGAATTAGTAAACCAGTTTTCCAATGACTAAGATGTCTATGTTAGTAAAGGAATTCAAATAGAGGGTGATCCCATCTCATTTGAAGAAGCCATAAAAAGCATTTACTCATTTAAATGGCAAGAAACTATAAAGTCGAAATGAATTCGATAAGTACCAACAATGTTTGGGACTTACAAGTAATTCCTATTTGAGCCAAAACAGTAAGTTGTTAATGGGTGTACAAGACAAATTGTGACTCCAAAGGGAATGTAGAAAGATATAAAGCACGACTTGTAGCAATATGCTTTACGCAAAGAGAATGAAAAGATTACAATGAGAGTTTTCTCTCTAGTGTCATGCAAGGACTCTTTTAGAATCATAATGGTGTTCATGGCACATTACGATTTAGAAATACATCAGATGGATGTAAAAACGGCATTCCTAAACGGGGATTTATATGAAAACATTTACATGGCATAACCCAAAAGGTTTTTATCATGGAAGAAAAGAACATATGGGATGCCGCCTGTAGAAATCCATTTATGGGTTAAAAGTAAGTCTCTAGACAGTAGCATTTGAAGTTGATGAAATGATAAGAAAGTTTTGGTTTAAAGAAAATGAGAAGGATAATAGCGTTTATGCGAAGTTCAAGAATGGAAAATTCATTTCCACATCCTGTGAATAGATGACATTCTACTCACTAGTAGTAATGTTAATCTGTTATTGGAGAAGAAGTTTTGTCCTCAAGTTTTAATGTGAATGATCTTGGTGAAGCGTCATTGGTTATAGGAATCGAAATTCACCAAGATAGAAGAAAATGGGGTATTAGGACTTTCGCAAAGGCATACTTAGAAAAGATTCTAAAGAAATAAAGTATGCGTGCGAGTAAACATACGCCTACTCCTATAGTCAAGGGTAATAGTTATGGGAACTTTAAGTGTTCTAGAAACCGATATGAGATCGATCAAATGAACATGATTCCATATGCTTTAGCTGTTGGAAGCTTGATGAGTGTACAAGTATAAGTAAGAACTTACCCTAATGTAGTTTATGTATCCGGGATATTTTGGCAGAAGTCTAGTCTAGATATAGATCACTGGAATGGAGTTAAAAATGTCTTGCAATTTTACAAAGTATCATAGGCCTCATGCTGAGTAAGAAAGGGCAAGTACTCTCAAATAGTTGTGAGTACAAATGTTAAGTTTTGGTGAGATGTGTAGTGAAATCCACAGCAGTTACTAACACTCGCAGTTGGAGTATTATCATGGAAAAGCTCCAAAGAAATAGTTGTGGTGTCATCAGTGATGCATACCATAGTATAGCTTGACATGAGGCTTAAGGAACAGGCAAAAGGAGGTTAAGGGAATTTGTACTCGGATTTAATAATGGTAGACAACAGCAATAACCATTTAAAGTAAGTTAACTCCCAAGACAACAAGTCAAATGTGCTGCCAAACACATTGACACTAAGCTATATGTTGTAAAGGAGAAAATCCAGAACCATGTTAAAAGCATTGAGCACATAAGTACCGAGTGAGTACTTACGGATCCGCTTACTAAAGGCTTATCACCCAGTGCGTTCAGAGAACACACAGTCGACATGGGTTTATGGAAAAGCATATGATTTCTAGATACTAAGGGCCTAGTTGAGTATCTGTTTGAAAACAGAGTGGTGCGTTGTAGCTGTTTATTCTAATGACAACAGACCGTGACGATAAGGCACGCTCTATGCACTGATCTGTGATGGAATGGGAACAAGATAAAGTAAGTAAGTTAAGTTTAAGGAATAAGGTGAGATCAAGGGGAGAATGTTAGTTTGATCTCCACCAATTGACCCAATGGCCAATTAGGCCCTTGGATCAACGCCGTGATCGTTGGCATCCAACCACTCCATGGTTGGTGGGCCCCCATCGCATAGCACCATAAAAGGGAAGTTGGGGCCGGGGCACGAGGAACAAGGTTGACCAAAGCCGCCAGACGCCCCACCCCTATCCCAACGCTATCCGGTGCTGCCAACAACGGGAAGCCCCACCAACTTCGCCGTCGCCTCTGCAGTGCTACCACCGGGACACCTTCGACCGTCATCACTGCACTGTGCCTGCACCTACGGCAGCCTAGCATGCGCGTCATGGCTACCACCACTCCAGCAAGACGCGACCACCGTGACGGCGGCCACAGGTGCATAGCTACCAAGATACACCAACGAGCTGTTCATACTCGCTAGATCTACAACTAGAGGTTTAGAACTTTCTATCAAAGCCTTCCAAGCAGTCAAATCCATGAACGTCAATAGTGCCCCTGGCCCTGATGGTTTTGGGCCGGCTTGGTATTCCGCAGCTTGGGCAGCAGTAAAGTTTGAAGTCCTGGAATTCCTCTCCAACTTTCGAAGAGGACAAGCTGATCTCAACCGGATTAACCGTGCCCATATAGTTCTCCCTACAAAATTTCCCTATAAAAGTGATAACCAAGATACTAACAACCAGATTGCAGAGGCACATCTAGCAACTGGTTGATATCGATCAAACTGGGTTCATCAAGGGCAGGTCCATCTCTGAGAACTTCGTATATGCCACGGAATTGGTCCAGCACTGCCACCGCAACAAACACCCTGCTGTCATTCTCAAACTTGACTTCGCCAAGGCCTTCGACTCTGTCAACTGGGACAGCCTGATAATGATCCTTTCGGCGAGAGAATTCCCTGATAAGTGGCTAGATTGGATGCAGCACCTTTTCACCAACTCACACTCCGCTGTTCTCATCAACGGATGTCCTAGAAATTGGATTCAATGCAAGTGCGGCCTCAAACAAGGTGATGCTCTTTCCCCTTATCTGTTCTTACTGGTCACTGACGTTCTTCAGCAGCTCATCAAACAAGATACGGCTATCCTACACCCGGCTTCAGATGGACCATGTCCAGTGCTCCAGTACGCAGATGACACACTACTGCTAGTTCGGGCAGAGATCACTGACATTAGGCGCCTCAAGGTCACTTTGGATAACTTCGCCTTGGCAACTGGTCTCAAGATCAACTACAGCAAGAGCACTTTGGTACCCATGCATGTTCCTCAGACTCATCTACAGCGCATAGTCCACCTCCTCTGGTGCCAGCAGGCCTCCTTCCCTCAAGTTTACTTGGGTCTACCGCTGTCCAATGTCAAGCTCAACCTCAGTGCCTTCTCCCCGCTATTCTCCAGGGTCGATCGTAGATTGTCTAGATGGTAGGCATCGATCCTCAATCATCAGGGAAGGTTGGTTCTCATCAACATGGTTCTAGATGGCTTGGTCACTTACACAATGCAGGCCATGGCACTCCCCCTGGTGTCATCGCTGCCATCCACAGCAGACGCCGCGCCTTCCTCTGGTCTGGGATGGACAAATCTGTTAGCCCCTTGATCTCTGGTACGGAGATATCCGACCACTTACTAGTGTTGTCGAATACACACTAGCGATGCCGACCACGAACTGTCGTTGCCGACCACACACTATGGCTAGAGGTAGAAGAAGGGAGGGAGAACAGAGCATATACACATAGCAGAAACACCAGCGTTGGTCGGAGCTCTGTATAGGAGATGGCAAATCTGAACTCTCTCTTTACTGAGTTACTGTGGCAAACTATATATACAACTCTATCCATCTAGTCCTATTACAGCTGTCATGCTGCTACAGGTACTAGATGTGACAGCAGGGTTGCTTTAATGCTTACCTCTGTTGTGGCTACAGTACGGCAGGTGAGCCATTCGGCGTCTGTCCCTGCAGCTGCTATAGTGCGACAACAGGGAGCCTTTTTCGGCACCGCCTTCATCTGCTACGCATTCACACAAGGGATGCAGAAGATTATCTAATAATTCTTCCCCTAATCCTTCTGCTACCCTTGAACCCCCTCCATGCCGATCATCTTCTTCAGCACTGTGAGTCAAAGACGGCCGAGCGGCTTGGTGAGGACGTCCGCGAGTTGCCGACCAGTTTCGACGAACTCGATGACGATCTCCCCTCCATCGACACAATCCCTGAGAAAGTGGAACTTCACGTCGATGTGTTTGCTCCGGTCATGGAGAACTGGATTCTTCGCGATGGCGATGGCGGGCTGGTTGTCCACCATCAGTACTGGTGGGTGAGCTTCCTCACCGGTCAGCTCACCCAGTAGCTGGCGCAGCCACACAACTTGGCATGCTGCTGTGGCCGCCATTACGTACTCTGCCTCACACGTAGATAGTGCCACCACCTTCTGTTTCAGCGACAGCCATGAAATTGGAGCCAACCCGAGGAAGACGAGCACGATAGAGGTGCTCCGTCGTCCGTCGATGTCCCCGCCATGTCTGCATCACTGAACATAGTGAGCTGCAGCCTGCTTCCGCCTATCTTGGGGAAGACGGTCCCTTGATCCACCGTCCCCTTGACGTAGCGCAATAGCTACTTTACCGCAGCCTAGTGATCCTCTCGAGGATCCTCCATGAAGTGACTGACGTAGCCCATGGCGAACGCAATGTCCGGCCTCATGTGGACTAGGTAGCGCAGACCGCCGATGATGCTCTGGTAGAGTGTTGCATCGTCAGCTTTAGCCGCTCCTCCATTGGAGTCACGCACGGCTTGCACTCAGCCATGCCGCTCTGCTCTAACAGCTTCGAGGCATATACGTTCTGACTGAGCGTGAGTTCCTCCTTCCCCTGTCTCACCTCAATGCCGAGGTAGTAGGAGAGTGCCCCGAGATCGCTCATTCGAAAACAAGCCGCTATCTCGTGCTTGAAGCTGTTGACGTCCTCCGCACGCGCACCGGTGATGATCAAGTCATCTACATACACGTCGATGACAAGCTCCTCCTTCCCCATTGTCATGCGTAGAGCGCGTGCTCAGTTGCGCACCGCTGGAACCTAAGCTCGCCTAGCGTGGCGCCAAGCTTAGCATTCCACGCTCGTGGGGCCTGCCCTAGCCCATAGAGCATCTTATGCAGTCGGACACTCTGTGCTCCGCTCCCTTGATGGCGAAATCCGGAGGTTTCCTAACGAAGACCGTCTCCGCTAGCTCATCGTTGAGGAAGGCCGATTTTACGTCCAGATGATGGACGCGCCAGTCCTTCGCTGCTGCCAAAGCCAGAAGCAGTCGAATAGACTCCATGCGCGCTACCGGCGCAAAGACTTCCTCGAAGTCGATGCCCTCACGCTGGACAAAGCCTCGGGCGACGAGGCGCGCCATGTGTTTGACAATGGCACCGGGCTCGTCCCACTTGACCTTGTACACCAAGTTTAGGGTTGATCGGACGACATCTTGGAGGTGGATTGACGAGCTCCCAAGTCTCATTTTCCTCGATCGCCTTCATCTCTTCCAGCATCGCCCGTCGCCAATTTCCAGCACGCTCGGCAGCAGCTCTTGGTCATTGAGCAGCCAACCCGCCAAGCCTGAGGGCCCTATGCCGCCGACGATATCGTCCAGCCTATAGAACCGCACCTCCTCACCTTCATAGAAGGCATCCACGAACTCAGTGATGTCACTTGGAGGTGAGGCGAACTCGATCGGTGTCGATGGAGTTCCCTGTTCTATTGGAGTGCTCGGCACTACTCCTGGACTACTCGTCACCACTCCTGGAGTAGTCTGCACCCCTCCCGGAGTGCTCGGCACCCGTCTTGCAGTGGTCGGCACCAATGCAAGACCCCTTGGTTCCGCTATGGGAGTGCTCAGCACCCGTCCTAGAGTGGTCGCCACCACTACAGGACCTCCTGGCTCCACTCCTGGCTGGCGTGATCGGCCCGCAGAGGTCACCGTGGACAAGCTCGAGAGCGTCATCCGCACGATACTTGGCCGCCTTTGGGAATGACAGCCTTCTCTGCTTCCCAGCCAGGCAGCTGTCACATAGCTCGCCTCCGTGCTCGATGTGGGGTAGCCCTCGGACCATCTTCTCCAGCCGACCAAGCACGTCGAAGCTGAGATGTCCGAACCAGGCATGCCACAGCCACGGTTCCTCGGTGTGCCTTGCCGCTAGGCATACCGGCTGCTCCGCCTTCAGGTTGAGCAAGTACAACCGGCTTAGGGACCTCTTCACCTTGGTAAGAAGTCGTTGCTCCTGGTCCTTGATCAGTACCTCGCTACCGTGCTCATCTAGCTGACCAATGCTGATGATGCTTGAACGCAGCTGCGGGATATAATATACATCCATCAATGCGCGGTGCTCCCCGTTCTGGCACCTGAAGATGATGGTGTCGCGCCCTCGGATAGCCACCCTTGAGCCGTCACCAAACTTCACCGTACCGGTAACATCGTCGTCGAGCTCGGAGAAGGCTGCCTTGGAGCCCGTCATGTGGTTGCTGGCACTAGAGTCCAGATACCACCGTTGCTCCTGCTCGCTGCCCACACGTCCGAGGTGGACTTGGGTGCGCGGTTCGTCGAGGTTGACAGCCTTTAGGCCTTCCCAGGTCCTTCCACTATTGTCACCTCTCCCTTCTCCTCGGTCTCGACGTCGTGCAGTGCACAGAATGTCACCATCAGGATAGTGGCCTCATTATCATCATCAGCTTGCACCAGATGAGCCTCAGCCTTCTTCTCCTGCTTGTGATTTGGGCACTCCTGTGCCCAATAGCCCGTCTTCCCGCAGCGCCAGTAGGCGTTTGGGTCAACCTGCTTCTTCTTCTCCGAAGAAGCCCTGCCGCGGTGCTTGCTATCACCACCGTGGCTGGAGGAGGCTACCCGGAGTTCCTCCGAGCAACCCACTCCTCCTCTATCAGCAGCAGTTTGCCGATGTCCTTCATTGCTATCGCCTATTCCAGGCGCTCGTCCACCATCCGCAGACGGCCTGTCACATCCTCAATGGTGAGGGTGGACAAGTCCAGCATCGTCTCTATGGAGAGAGCGATCTGGATGTACTTTGCCGGCATGGAGTGGAGGTACTTGGAGACCGCCTCCTCTTTGTCGATGGTGATGTTGTGGCTCTTCAGCTTGCTTATGAGAGTCTACAGGCAGAGGGAGAAGTCCTCCACCGTTTCACCATCCTTGAACTTGAGGTTGGCGTACTTCTGCTTCAGAAGCTGGGCCGTCGCCTTCTTTGCGCGGTCGGAACTGACGCGCATCGCCGAAATAGCCTCCCACGCCTCCTTAGCAGAGCTTTTCGCCCCCAATGGCTCCCTATACTCCGCTGGTATAGCAGCGAGGATAGCCTCCAACGCTAACATGTCATCTTCTTCATTGTCGGTGCCCTTGTCAACAGCATTACAGAGCCGTCGGGCTTTGAGTTTGACCTTCATGGTCGTCGACCACTCTCCATAGTTGGTGCGAGTCAGCGTCGACCAACTGGTGCCGCTGACCTCCTGCACCATGTGAACAACGACCTCCTGTCATGTCTAGGCAGCCACAGCAGTGCCACTATTGTCGCCCATCTCTGAACCGTGCGTCATCGCCAGCGGTTAGTGCAGCGACAGCGTTTTTACGGCTCCGATACCACTTGTTAGCCCCATTATCTCCGGTACGGAGATATCCGACCACTCACTAGTGTTGCTGAGCAAACACTAGCGATGCCGACCATGAATTTTCATTGCCGACCACACACTATGGCTAGAGGTAGAAGAAGGGAGGGAGAACAGAGCATACACACACAGCAGAGACAGCAGCGTTGACCGAAGCTCTGTATAGAAGATGGCAAATCTGAACTCTCTCTTTACTGAGTTGCAGTGGCAAACTATATATACAGCTCTATCCATCTAGTCCTAGTATAGCTACCAAGTTGCTACAGTTACTAGATGTGACTGTAGGGCTGACTTTGACGCCTGCCCCTGTTGTGGCTACAGTGCGCCAGGTGAGTCGTTCGGCGCCTGTCCTTGCAACTGCTACATTGCAACAGCAGAGAGCCCTTTTTAACGTCACCTTCACCTACTGCGCATTCACACAAGGGATGCAGAAGATTATCTAACAAAAACCTCCGATGCCAAGTGCCTAGTCAGCTGGGATGAAGCACAGAGACCCAAGAAGGAGGGTGGCCTGGGGGTGTGCGATCTTGCAGCACAGAACGCGTGCCTGCTCCTCAAGCTTCACCACCTCCATCACCCCCAGGACTCACCATGGGCTGCCTGGGTTCAACGGCACAAAGATTTGGTCACCATGGAGGGGCATAGTGACGGCAACCATTGGTCAGCACTCAAAGCCCTGCTCCCAGCTTACAGATGCATCACCAAAGTTCAGATTGGAGATGGCATCCACAGCCTGTTTGGTTGATCTCTCCACCAAAATTGGCCCAACGGCTAAATTAGGCCTTGATTTTACGCCCTGATCGGGGGCATCCAACCCTACATGGTTGGTGGGCCCCCGTCGTACTGCGCTATATAAAGAGGTGGGGCCGACGGCTCGCAGTACGAGGTTGATGGCAGCCACAATACCCCACCAACACAACCCTAACCGATCAAGGGTGCGCAGCAGCGGCGGGAAGCGCCGCCACAATTCTTCACCGCCTCGCCGTCGCCAGGACGTCCACACCGTGGCCGGACGTCACTACCTCCCCTTCGCCGGCACTCTACATCATCGACACCGCCATGGCTTCCTCCTTCGCCAAGCCTACCGATGGTTAGCTACCTCTGCATCTCTCTCTCTCTAGTTCTCTTTCTAGTCGATCTAGGTTGTTTTATCCCGAATAGAAGAGGTTCCACCTAATAGATCTATGACTAGTTGATCCTGCTGTCTTAACACAGCCTTCTTGGGGGACTCATGGCTGGACGACACAACTCGAGCAAACAGATTCCCCTGTCTCCTCAGCCACTGCTCCCACCCTAACGCCTCTGTATTTAAAGTGTTCGACAGAGGCTTCTCGACTCTAGTCGTGCCCAGGTTGTCCCATCAGGCCGCCACTGAATTCATCCAGGTCGACGAACTGCTCAGTACCATCGACCTACAACAATGGCCGGATATCCGGTCTTCCAAGTTTGCTGGCCCTCTCAACACATTGGACACCGCTGGTATATGCAGAGCAACGACCAGCTCCGGATTAAGCAGCAACATCTACTCCTTCGTCTGGAACAGCCACGAGCCACCGCCCTCCGCCCCCCTCCGGGTACGCTTCTTCGGCTGGCTGCTATTGCATGAACGCATCCAATGCCGTGTTAACCTGCACAGGAAACATGTCCTTGACAACGATATCTGCGAGCTATGTGGCCGCAAAGCTGAAACTTGTGACCACCTCATCTTCCAGTGTACGGTGGCGGCTCAATTCTGGAGCCACATCGGTTGGCACAATCTCCCTATGCCGGACGTCAGCCGACTTTGGGAAATACCAAGATCACCTGCTGTTCCTCCAAAATACTTCTCAACGATGATCCTCCTATGTTGCTGGCAGATTTGGAAAAACCGGCATGATGTAGTATTTCGTCAACTCCAGCCTTGCCTACGCCGCCTACTAGCTGTCTGCAAGGAATCATGCCGACTGTGGGGCTCCCAACTACGAGCGCAAGATCGATATATTGTTGACACGTGGTGCCAAATGTTTGTAATGAACTAGTCTGTCCCCTACCCATTATGTAATCAATGGACATTTGGGTCCTCTGCCCTCAAATCATTTAGGCGGGGTTCTCACCTCTCCGGTGATGTCTTTAAAAAAAAAGTATTTATGTATCCTCTAATAGCTTTTCTATATCTTGTACGCACACTGTAGAGCCATCCTCTCTCTTCATCTTAGCTAGCAAGAAATCCAAAATAGATGATATCTATACTTAACAAGTTTAAAAAGGTTGTTGAGGATATTTTTTTACCAAAATCTCTATTTCTCTAAATTAGGAAGAATATAAAGAGTCTTTTGTAGTTGCTCTGAAGGGCACATACTTGATCTACAGCCCCAGCTAGAATAGGGCCCTTGACTGTTCCAGTGGTTATCTATGCTAGTGTAACTCTTTACTTGGTTTTCTTGCTCGCACAGCTTCCTTTATCTCTCGAATTGCAGCATCTCGAGCAGCCGGTAAAAGCAAAATGATACCATAGGTACACTTTTTTACGATATACAGTAGTGTACTGTGCGACACCTTGGTACTACATGATCTAGAATTGGACCTCCTTATTTATTTTTACAATAGTAAGAGCAACACGTTGCAAAACAGCAAGCAAGATCACACAGGGTCCAAACCAGACGCGATAAGCCTTTTGGGCTAGATGCAACGGTTGTGGCGAGCACAAGAAGATAGATCAATTAAGAATTTGGCTACGGCAGAGAGATTCGGATTCAAAGTAGAGCTGAAGCAATCATTTTTCAGCGGAATCACCAAAAACCGTGTTGACACAAAGATCAGTCACACACCCTAGAGCTAGGACGCACAGGTTGCAAGCGGACCGAGGCGGCGCGATTCTGGCTCAGGTTTAGTTCGTGAACAATCGAAGGCAATAGATGTCATGCTTTCGTGGTGAAAAACGGTGAGGTTTATGAGAAAACCATAAAAGGATAATTGATCATGCTTACGTGATGAAAAATGGCTAGTTTCTAGACAAACTAGCAAAGGAACCATCAAAACTCTTATCCGGGAGGGACCTCATCGGGGAAAGAATGTCGCCAAGTTGCCCTGTGTCGGCCAGCAAGCCTAGGGCGCCATCCTTGGTCGTCGGATCAAGTGATGGGTGGAAGCATGGAGGTTGGAACAGATTAGGTCAAATAATAGATTAGTTTTTATTCGATTGTGTGTTGGGCACCTAATCGACCGTGCCACTTATATTTATAAGAAGGGGATGATCTTATCCGGTGAGGTGTCGAAAACCCTTGCAAAATATCTCAAAACACAACTCTATTTCGATCTAGCCGTCAAAATCAGCAAAGCCTGTTTTTCTGCACTAGTGTTCCCAAAAGTGTGTTTTCTTCGTTCGGACCCAAATGAGACGATTCGTATATTTTTTATCAGCTCGACAAGAGGAATGTAATGGTGGAGTCTATTATGCCTTTTGGCCTTGCGTAGGTCGGAAATTTTAATGTATTTCTGATCGTCATAACTTTCAACACACATCAGAACTTCTGATGCAGGGTCAAACCAGTTGTGTAGGATGAGAGGCAGAGAAATCGGCCCAGCCGGTCTGGAAATCCGGATAGGTCGGTTTTTGCATATTAGGCCTAAAATACCTTCTCTTCGTTCGGGCTTCAAACGCAATGATCTAAATGACACTCTCGATATGCCAGTAACTTCATTGTGTTGTCCATTACTTGTGTCGGTACAATTTTGGCTGTCAATACCAGGGCAAAGGGAGGGGGCTAGGAGGGCCAAGCACCCCGAACTGCCTACTAATTCCTCTAATAATCTATCATTAGGTCTTAAATATTAGTGTTTATTAGTTCACTTATGAAGATCTTGAAACCCCCCCCCCCCACCCACCCAATTGAAGCTGCCCCATTATCTTCTGTTTGCCAAGATTGGTGCCATCTTTTAACGATAATACTTGTCCATGGGCGTTTGTCCCATTCAGACGCCACGTGCCTCATTCCGCTTGCTGTTGCGGCCTTCTCCCACAGTTTGCCCCACCCTGTGCCGCTCACTCACTTGCTCCTCGCTCCTTGCTTCGGCCGTGCGTCGCGCCGCGCCACCCGCTCCCTCCCATAGCGTGCGCCACCTGCCCGGCCAAGCCAAGGCCGATGCTGTTGGCGCTGGTGGTGGTGGTGGTCGCGCGCCGCTCCTGGTGCTCGCTCACCGCCGGATCCCACTCCGACGACCAGAATCGACCGGCCCCGGCCTTTCCCTCCCCTATGTTGCAAATGTATGTTTCAAAACTGTTTTGGATGTTTCAGAGGTATGTTGCAATTGTTACATGTGGCTTTTGCAAAAGTAGATCGGGATGTTGCACATTTTGCATATTTTGCGAGTGTTTTAGAGGTATGTTGCAAGCGTTTGTTCAAATTATTTCATCTATTTCAGATGTATATTGCAGCAAGTGTTTTATCTGGATGTTGTATATGCTTCACACACATGTTGCAAGTGTTTTATCTGGATGTTGCATGTGTTTCACACATATGTTACAACAGTATGTTTTAAATATTTCATCTGTGTCAGACATATATCGCATCCAAAGTGTTTTATATTGCAAGTGTTTCACCGGGGCACAGTGAGTGAGGGAGCACGGCCCGGGCGCCGGGGGATGTGGCGCGACGAGCTGGGGGCTGGCGGGCAGGGCGCAGCAAGTTGGGGGCCAGCTCTCGGGTCCCGACCAGGCGGGGAGAGAGGAGGGGGTCAGGGGGGAGGAGCGGCAGGCGCAGCGACGGGGCAAGGTGTGCCTGCAAGGTGTGGGCGAGGCGGCCGGTGGCGGGCTGCGCAGCCGTCCGGACGCGAAGAGTAGCGGACGCAGCGTCAAGGGTGGGGGTGCGTGTGCGAGTTGGAGCGAGGCAGACAGAGGTGGGTTACGCGGGCATCTGGACACGCACATCCGTCCGGACACCCCGACGCTAGCCACGCCGATCTTTTAATTCTATTGCATTTTTCTTTCTATTCCTCGCAGTCAACTTCGCAGTTTGGTTGTAATTCTAATTTTACTCCGGATGCAACTTCTCACGCACTGGCAGTGGCAGAAGGCGAGCTAGTGAGTCAGTCAGACTGGACTTTCGAACGGCACATGACGCGGCCGTCGTCTATCTGGACTCAAACGAGACCTACGCGCGGATGGCGCACCGTCCTTCAAATGTAGAAAAGAGTAGATGCATGGTGGTCCTTAAATTTGATACCCTAAACTGTTATAAAATGTTTTTACATATAGGTTCCATTCGCTTCGCTGAAAAAACAAGCTGAAATACTGTTTCGGCTAATTTATTGTGAGAGAAAAACACGGTACCGGCTAAAAAACAAGCTAAAAAGTACAGATTATAAGACAAACGAACAGGGCCTATAAGCTTTATTATGCACTCACTCATCATCCTAGCATCTCGAGTATGGCTTGATCTCATTCTCGTCAAAGTATATATACTAGAAGAGAAATGCAAAGTCATGTTAATCCACCAATTTCACCAATCGAAACATCACACAGCTGCCGCAAATTTTAATTAACCGTGTTAATTGCCCTCCTATTATTGACAGCACTATATGAAATGTCACGGAACCAATCTACTATAGATTCTGCCATGTGTCATTACTACATAACTGACCTTCACTACCGGTTTTAGGCTGACAGTGATAGGATCAACCAGCGGTGATATTAGGCTCATCACTGCCGGTTTAGCATGAACCAACAGTGTTATTAGGTCACCAGTGCGGGTTTCTGGTTTGATCTGGCAGTGATATTATCAGTGCCTCATGGCTTGAAACGATAGTGATAGACTGCGCAAAAAAGTTCATAATTTTCTCATATGATGTCCGATAAAGATGAAATTTATATCAAAGTTGTAAACTCAACAAGATCTACAACTTTGTTGTTCAAATTTTTTTATTAAGATAGTTTGAATGTCCAAATATGTGTCATAAGATTTTATAGAGTTAATACCAAATGAGTCCATACGCTCTATAGTCATAAGTGAGTGTGTAATGATAGGAAAGGATCTGGGATGGAGAAACAACCAAAACAAAAGTTGTAGAACTCAAAAGGTTACACAACTTTGTAGTTCACAACTTTTTTTATTTCAATTTGTTTTGATACCGAAATATTTGATTCACAAGATTTTATATAAGTTAGTACCAAAAGAATCCATATGCTATATATATAGTCACAAGTGTGTGGTGATAGGTAACGATCTCGGATGGAGAAGCGACCAAAACAAAAGTTCTAGATCTCAAAATGTTATACAACTTTGTAGGTGACAAATATTTCATTTGAAGTCATCTATCCAACGAAAATTGCATTCGAATTCTCACATTTGAAATTCGAATTTTTTAAATAACCTTAGATGGAGAAATGGCCAACGCCAAAGTTGTAGATCTCAAAAATGTTACACAACTTTGTAGTTGATAACTTTTCATTTGAAATCATCTATCCAAGGAAAATTATGTTTGAATTCCCCACATTTGAAATTCAAATTCTTCAAACGACCTCGGATGGAGAAATGACCAAAACTAAAGTTGTATATCTCGAAAAGTTATGAAACTTTATAGTTGACAACTTTTAAATTTAAATTCGTTTAGGGCCCAAATACTCATTTCAAACCAGACCAACATAAAATGGGGAGTACTAATATTCCAAATGGTTACAAGTGTCTTACTATTACTGATTTGAGGCCCCAACGAAAACACACAATAAATCTCACTAGATGCGCTAGAAAAAGAATCCTAGAACATATTTTTTTAACAGAGTAACTAGAAGAGATCAGCTCACATCCCGAGATAAACTTGAGCTTTTGCCACAATAGTCAATTCTAATTTTAGATTCTACAACCTAGCATCAATTGGGACTCTAGATCTTGCTCAAGTTGTCTATGTCGCAGTTTTGTGAACATATTCCTTGATGGGCTCCTCTATGGGATGGTTGTCACAAGATCATGTACAATAGTCAAGCACAATCTTGCCACACTTTAGATAGCAGTTTCATCATCCCACCTGCTAACATCTGTAAGGGCAGCGAATTTGCCACTTTCTCCTTGAAATACAACAGTGCGGTAGAACTTTGACTCCATTAGAATTGGTTGACCCCAATATCTCAACAGTTAAACAAGACAAATTGTTTGATTTTAGTAAAAGGTCCGTACCACAGTTGTATACACAGGTGCTTTCACTCCTACCAGTCTTGCCACCGCCGACGGGTGTGAACGTGTATATATATATACAACCACTGCAAGCCATGATGTTTCTATGCGTCTGAAACAAAATGAATTGCATGTGGCGGCATGCAATTTTTCTTCCAACATGAGATTAGTGTGAGATTGTCATCTTGTTTTCCTAATGAAGGAAGCTTCATTAAAAAAGTAATGTTCTGGCTACCAAATCAAATCGATTCGCGAATTGAAGTAAGAAACGAATTGACCACACCACGTCTCTTGCATGTGGACACTATGCATACGCTGTTTTTCACCTGCAGAGGAAACGAGACGACTGAAACAGTGTATTATGGGACGAGAGAAGACGAAATTAGTGGTTTGCTTCTTTCTCTCGGATCCACACATCCATCATTCATTCATTCTGTTGTTCTCTCTGCACAGTGCTTGTCCCCTGCAACTGCCATCAAGATCTGATGCAGCACTTGTCCTAGCTAGATGACCGAGACGCCGATGCCATCTCAGCGTTTATATTGGCGACGAGAGCTTGAGCAAACGAGGCTGGACAAGCAGGAAGCAGCAGGGAGAGGGTAGTAAAGATCGCCGGAGCTGTCACTCACAGCGGAGCACCACTGCCTTGGTCTGAATATAGAAACACTGTCAGGAACAAATTCGACAGAGACGGAGTTTGTCACGAGTAAGAGTTCGAACGGAAGGCAAATTCTTAACAATATGGGACTGTTGCAGCGCCATGTTGTTGAGATCCTGGATGACGGAGGCTCGACTGATCCCATGAGGTCGATGACAGTGTAGCGTTCGAAGAAGTCAGTGAAGTTGTGGTCCCGCTGTACCTGAGGAAGCGACTGCATGCTTGCCTGGACGAGAGCCGGGGATGCCCGTAACAGGTGATCGGGGCAGTAGCATCGGGCCATCGGCATGCTTGGATCATGCCGGCCCATGGATTGAGAGAGGCACAGAAAGAGGTGGTACTACAGAACAAGATGAGCGCCCTGGCCAAACAGGTGCTACAGAAAGAGGACGGACGGGATCTCGCCCGCGGACCGGGATATGATGGAAACATGGATGCATGGAACTACGGATTCATCCCTCGAAGAAGAGTGAGGACGAGGTCAGTGAGGGTGGTGGGTGAGGGACTTCAGTACATGTACATCATGATCAGCATGGCACCCTGGTCCATGTTGATAAATTACGCACTGATCGATTTGTCGAGGAAGAGAGAATGGCTTCCCACAGGGTGTGAGCCGTGTCATTCTTGGTGTGCACGATCTGAAACTGAAAGATCTCTGGGGGTGGTGTAGAACCAGGAAACGATGGTGAAAGCATTTGGCACCCAGTCAAAAATCGCCCTTGGCCGGCGAGCCCAAACTTTTCAAGTGAAACGATCTTGAAGGATTGGCTCCAGGCACCATAGTGAAACGATCTTGAAGGATTGGCTCCAGGCACCATAGTTGAGAATTCCAGATCAAGTTGAACTGGAACATGCATGGGTGGAGTTGTTAATCACCTGGTGACACGCAACGGAAGAGGATAGGAGGTTCAGAAACAAGGGTCGCTGGTAGCATCATGTAGAGCGGATGACAACTTGAAATGATCCAGGTGATATTGACTTATACACAATAGGAGCATGTATCACACATATACACATTCTAGTGTTAACAGCTGCTATAGCTAAATCTAATTACAGCACCCCAACAGCACTTAGAACTTTAGATCTTTCTAGATCCTGTTGAAGATGACAATGTCTTGGCTTTGAACATATTCACCTATAGATCCTCCATGATATGGTACTCAATCAAGTTTATAACACACGTAAGGTTGTCCACAATTGTCAACATGATCGTCATTTTATCCAACAGGCATAAGATTTGGACAGTGCGTCTCGACTTCTCCAGCTTTTCCATGTCTGTTTCATCATCCTACGCCTCAACATCTGTAAGGGTAGAGGGCGACCGAACTAGGTTAGCTTTGGCTGCATTGGCATTGGTTGACCCCAATATCTCAACACTGAAAATTGTAAAAATTGTTCGGTTTGATTTTATAGCTGCTTTCACTCGCTCCTGCTATGGGAATGCGAACACAAGGTTGACAAGTACCCTTGTGTGTTCGTTTTGTGATGAGTGATTGTCAATGTGATCCACGAAGTAGGTTGAGTGGTGACTAACCCTACCATGGCGAAAGCTATGTGTGCGACATGTCTTTTGGCTTGTGTTGTGCAGGTGTGGAGCTCAGATGCGGTGGTCGACGGCAAGGTGAAGGTCAAGGAGGACGTGCCGTGCCGATAGACCGGGAACGGTGAAGGACGGACGTGAGGCTTGGACTGAGGGACCCAGAGGCCGGGTGACTAGCCGCGGTGGCTGACACTTGGGACATCCACAAGTGCAAGAAGACATGGAGTGATGGTGTTGACCAGGTCAAGACGGCGGACACGTGAGTCGAGCGAGGCTCAGGAGGACTTGGCGGGCCGGCCGGTCGAGGACGGCGGTGACACGCGTCGGATGGCGGGGGACGCGTATGGAGTACGCTACTCGTGGACGGTTTGATGGTTTGGACCTCAAAACCATCGGATGGACGGTTTACGGGTTTGGGCCTCAAAACCCGGGCGGAGGTTCCGAGGAGGGACGGACGGCACGTGGCGGCATCGGGGTGTTCGCGTCGAGGCGAAGCTACCGGTGAGAAGGCGCGGTGGCCGTCGGATCAAGATTACACCGGGTTGGACAACAACGCCCTTGGGCTTAGCGGTTCAACTCAATTGTATCCAGGGGCAAAACTGGGAATGTGTAATAGCCCTGTTAAATAGGATGAGGGAGCCCCCATCTCCCTTACCTCCTCCAGTTTTCATTTTCTCCTTTAGGGTTTCTTCCTCTAGTTTGCTTCCATGTATGAGAGAGGTCCACAACTCAAATTGTGACTTGGTTTTGAAGGAATCGGTGGCCGTAACCACCGTATGTCCTCCGGGATTCATGATTTAGTTGTGTTCTTGATGTGATTTTGGTGTTCTTCACGAGCTCCTTTTGTCTCCTCATGTTTCCCCTCCCGTTTCTTCGTTTTGGGATTGTTTTGGTTCGTTCTTGTTGCCTTGGATCGATCGATGACATGAGTGGAAGCTTTCCACCGAAGGAAATCCACTAATTCCTCACAAGATCGTAGATCCGGGCAATTTTAGTTCTTGACCTATTTTTGGGGGTTTTCTTCAATTCTTTCGATTCACGGAGTTAGAGTTTGTCTCAGGCCATGATTCTCTAGGGGTTGTCTTTCTACTCGCTTGTGAACCCTTGTGCAAAGTTTCAAGTCATTTGGAGTTGATTTGATTTATGGCTTGATTTGATTTTTTCTGAGAAACTGCTCGTTTATAACGGACGCGTCCGATATGATGTAGGACGTGTCCGATATTTCTCACTTTGGAGTTTTGAGCTGAAATTTGGTTGAGACCTTCCCTTGGTGTCTAAAGGGCTATGGTTAAGATTTCATGATTTTTGGACATCGTTTGACGGGGTTTTGGATTTTTCTCCTTTGGTCAGATTGCTGCTGAAAATACCGGACGTGTCCGATATAATACCGGACGTGTCCGAAAATACCGGACGTGTCCGACATAATACCGGACGTGTCCGATATTTGCAGGGGCAATGCTGTTTTCTTTTGGGAGTTTGCTCGTTTGGGCTCCGATCTGTGTTCCGTTTGCTTTGTGGTGACCCGCTGTGTTCTGAGGGAGCATCCACCCTTCTCTAGGGTCATGGTCATCAAGTCTGTCGTGTATGCTTTTTGGGGATTGATATTGGGACAGTGGTCGAAGATTTCGAAAGAAATTTGAGGCTCCCATTCAACCCCCCCCCCTCTGGTCACCGTTTTCGGTCCTTCAATTGGTATCAGAGCCGGTTAAGGATCATTCCACCTTAATCGGTCCGTGATCCACGAAGGCGACATGGAGCGTGGTTCCGGCAAACCACCGCACTTTGATGGGTCCAACTATCCTTATTGGAAGATCTGCATGTCTGCGCATCTCCAGGGGATTAATTGGCTCGTCTGGGAAATTTGCGAGGATGCTACTTACGTTGTGCTCCCTGTTGCGGCCCGTACCACCCAGGATCACAAGGATCGGCACAACGCAAATAGCAAAGCTCGTAGTGTGCTTTTCTCAAGTCTCTCGCTTTCTGAGTTCGAGCGTGTCTCCGATTGTACTACAGCTCAAGAGATCTGGGTGAGGCTTCAGAGCTATCACGAGGGGACCGCACAGGTCAAGACCAGACTCTATGAGACGTACAAGCGCGAGTATGAGAATTTCTCTCAGCTTGATGGTGAGTCCATCGATGCTATGTTTTCCCGCTTTCAGACTATCGTCAACAAAATGAAAGCGAACAAGGCCAACCTACCTTATAGTGATCATGAGAGGGCGCTCAAGCTTCTCTATGCCCTTGATCGAAAGGTATGGGATGTGAAGGTGTCGGCGATCATCGAGTCGGCCAACTACGACACCCTCACCGTCGACGAGCTTTTCAGCAAGCTCAAGTCCACCAAGATCGACTACCAAACCCAAGCCAAGCTCAAGAATCCTTCTGTACCAACCATGGCTTTGGTCTCAGGTAGTGGTTCAAGTTCATTGACTAACCCTTCACAAGCTTCCTTCTCTTTGTCGTGCTTGATGTCAGTCACAGAGGAGCAGCTGGAGTCTCTTGGGGATGATGAGTTGGCACTCGTCATCAGTCGGTTCTCTCGGTTTCACAACAACCGTTTGAACCGCCGACGCAGTGGTGGCACGAAGGAGGGATGCTATGGATGTGGAGATCCGGACCACTTTGTCGCGCACTGCCCCAAGAAGAAGTCCTTCACCAACAAGTACGACTTTGGCAAGCGCAAGGATAAGCACGACTACACCTCCGGCAAGCACAAGGCCAAGGGCGGTTTCGACAAGGAGGCGATCAAGAAGGCATACCGCAAGAAGGCCAAAGCTCAAGAATGTGCCTTCCTCGCTTCCCTCAGCGACCTTGACGACGACTCCGACGATGATCACTCTTCTTCTCCCTTGACCGACGATGAGTCCGAGAAGAAGCGCGAGGACAAGCTCAACGGTCTCTGCTTTGTCGCCGGTGCAAACCGTGGTGGGTTTTGCACTATGGCGGTTTACGGTGGAGCAAAGCTCAAAAAGGACGTCGACGTCGATGACGACGAAAATGAGGTACCGCCCACACTTGACTCACTTATGCTTGAGCTTGATACTATGAATGATACATTGATGAGTCAAGATAAGTTGCTTAAGCGTGCTGCCCGCGAGAGAAAAGAGTTTAAGGACCAGCTAGAGGTTGCTTTGAAGGAGTTGGAGCTTGCCAAGAGTGGTGTAGTGGTGTCAGAGGAGGAGGAGTGCGATGAGTGCGCTATACACATGTCTAACCTCTCTGACTTGCCATCCAAGTATGCTATTTTGCTTGATGAATGTGATGAGCTGAAGTCTCGTTCTGGGTTGCTCGGTGCATGCAAGTCCTGCTCAGGCTTGCAATCTGAGTTGGCAGAGAAGGTTGCCAAACTTGCTGAGTTTGAGAAGGCCAACTCAGATAGCACCACCACTACATGTGTTCGATGTGAAGCTTTGGTGTTGGAGCTTGAGTCCTGCAGGCACGACAAGATGGGAACCGAGGAAGAAAACACACAACTTTGGTCCATCTTGAGCTAGGTGTCGTGCAGTGAGCCTCGGTTGGCATGATGGTGAGCCAGTTCAGGCGGGGAACTGACTCATCGGGAGTAGGCTTTGCTATAGGTGGGAAGGGTGAGCATGTCTATGGCAAGGTTGGTGAACATAGTGGTTTGAACCCAAGTGAGAAACCCACCAACACTACCAAATTGATCAAGATCCCTCCACCAGAGCCTACCAAGCCTATGATCAAAGATGGTGTGTTTGAAGAACCACCAAAAGCTCCACCATCCAAGCAAGTTTGGGTTCCCAAACCGAACCACTTTCGGAACTCACTCGATACTCTACCCAACATCTCTAGTGCACCCCTTCCTAAAGCCAAAAAGCCTCAGAGAGTGAACCACATCCACAAGAGAGTGAGTCAACCACCACCCAAGAGAGAGGTGAGGTACCACTGTGACTATTGCCATAGAGATGGTCATTTGGCTGAGTTTTGCTTTAGGAGGAAGAGAGATGAGCGGCGCGAGTACGAGTTGAACAACCAGAACATGTACCGTCCTCCCCATGGCGTACATGTACCACCTATTCAGAGGCACAGTGTTAGGCCTAGAGGTGCAATGCCTCAAGGTGCTAGGCCTCAGGTGGCGAGACCACGTGGTGGTTGTGCCCGGCGTGGCCCAAGTCATGATCTATATGACTCTAGACCTCGTGACAGTGGCTTTCAGTCCCACACTCCTAGCAGACCACGTTTTTCCCCACGTGGTGATCGCTTCTCTCCAATGGGACATGGCATGTATGGTGTTTTTCCTAACACTTTTCCAGGGCAAATGACTCAACACTGGTATTCTCCTCATTTCACTAACCCTAGTGTTGTGCCATTTGCTCACCCCCTGTCTTTCTATTGATGCAGAGCGGAGGCCTGGAGAACACGTGGCTTGTTGATTCCGGCTGTTCGTGCCACATGACCGGAAGTTCCAAATGGTTCTCCAGCCTCGACCCCATGCAATACAAGGAGTACATCACATTTGGGGACAATAGCAAAGGTAAGGTGCTGTCTCATGGGACCATTCGGGTAAATGAGTCTTTTATCTTGAAGGACGTTGCTTTGGTTTCACGCCTGCATTTCAATTTGCTCTTTGTTTCGCAACTCCTTCAAGATGGGTTTGAGGTGCGCTTTAAGACTAGACTTTCTCATGTGCTTGATTCTCAGGGACATCTAGTTTGTCAGATCGTTCCTTTCGGCTGAGTTTTCAGAGCTGATTTCTCTCAGTCTTTCGGTTCTTCTCGCTGTTTGGTTGCCGGATCTTCTTCTGATTTGTGGAAGTGGCATAGGAGACTTGGTCACTTGAGCTTCGATCTCCTAGTGAGGTTGAGTTCTCTTGACATGATCCAAGGATTGCCCAAACTTAAGTTTGAGAAGGATCTGGTATGCCATCCCTGTCGCCATGGGAAGATGGTGGCTGCTTCCCATCCTCCAGTGACTTAGGTCATGACCACGAGACCTGGTGAGCTACTCCATATGGACACTGTTGGTCCAGCTCGGGTTCGGTCAGAGGGAGGGAAGTGGTACGTTCTTGTGATCGTGGATGATTTTTCTCACTATTCTTGGGTGTTTTTCATGGAGGGCAAGGATGAAGCATTTTCTCATGCTCGTGACTTGATCTTGAGGTTGCAAACTGAGTTACCAAAGAATGCCATACGAGCTGTCCGCAGTGACAATGGCACTGAGTTCAAAAACTCACAGTTTGACACTTTCTATGCTTCGTTGGGTCTTGAACATCAGTTTTCTTCTCCCTATGTCCCTCAGCAGAATGGTGTTGTTGAGCGCAAAAATCGGACTTTGGTTGAAATGGCTAGGACGATGCTCGATGAGCATAGGACTCCTAGGCGTTACTGGGCCGAAGCCATCAACACTGCCTGCCATGTTTCAAACCGCATTTTTCTTTGTGCTTTCTTAAAGAAGACATCCTACGAGTTGCGGTTTGGGCGTCCACCCAAGGTGAGTCATTTTTGAGTCTTCGGTTGTAGGTGCTTCATTCTTAAGCAAGGTAATCTTGACAAGTTTGAATCTAGATCTTCGGACGGTATATTTCTCGGTTACGCTTCTCATTCACATGCATACCGTGTGCTTAATCTTGAGACTAACCGTGTCGTGGAGACTTGTGAAGTCACCTTCGACGAAACCATGCCCTCTTCTATTTCGGTCTTTGAACGTGCAGGTGATGAAGAGATGGGTGACAGCATTTTCGTTGAGGATGACGATGACGTCGATTGGGATGATCCCATGCCATCTCAATCGGCTGCCCCGATCGAGCCAGCTTCGACCACTTTGGCTCACGGCCCCGAGCCCTCCACCTCTACTTCATGGGGTCCGTGCGAGCCGCTTCCTCAATCGACTGAGGAGGCCCCAGCTATGGATGAGGGGGAGGCGACTTTGTCTTTGGGTGCACCTCGACATATCCAGCGACGCCATCCTCCTCAGACCATGATCGGCGACATCGACGAAAGGGTAACGCGTTCCAAGTCTTATCATATTTCCCATTTCGCTCATTCTGCTTTTGTAGCTTCTTTTGAGCCTCGAGATATTGGACACGCACTATCTAATGCCGATTGGGTTAATGCTATGCACGAGGAGTTAGAGAACTTTGAGTAGAACCAAGTGTGGGTTTTAGTTCCACCTCCACCAGAGTGCCACCCCATAGGTACAAAGTGGGTTTACAAGAACAAGCAGAGTGAGGATGGGGTGGTGGTGAGAAACAAGGCGAGATTAGTGGCTCAGGGTTTTTGCCAAAAAGAGGGAATAGACTATGAAGAAACCTTTGCTCCTGTTGACCGTCTAGAAGCCATTAGGATTCTTTTAGCATTTGCAGCTTCGAAAGGGTTCAAGCTGTATCAGATGGATGTAAAGAGTGCCTTCTTGAATGGGTACATAGAGGAAGAGGTTTATGTGAGGCAACCCTTGGCTTTGAAAATCCAAAGTACCCCAACCATGTTTTTAAACTCCACAAAGCCTTGTATGGTTTGAAACAAGCCCCGAGAGCCTGGTATGAGTGTTTAAAAGCTTTCTTGCTTGATAAGGGTTTTAGGATGGGTTCCGTAGATAAGACTTTGTTCCTCCTCAAGCAAGGCACAGACATCCTTTTGGTTCAAATATACGTGGATGATATAATCTTTGGTGGCTCTTCTCATGCTCTTGTTGCTAAGTTTTTAGATACTATGAGCAGGGAATTTGAGATGAGCATGATGGGCAAATTGACTTTCTTCCTTGGGCTGCAAATCAAGCAAACTCGTGAGGGGACGTTCGTGCACCAAGGCAAGTACACCAAGGATGTGCTCAAGAAATTTGATATGAGTGAGGCCAAGCCTCTTTCGACACCCATGTCAACCACGACAGCCCTGGATGAGGACAAGGAGGGAGAAGCCGTGGACCAGAAGGAATACCGAAGCATGATCGGGTCCCTGCTGTACCTAACGGCGACAAGACCGGACATCCAGTTCACAGTCTGCATGTGCGTGCGCTTTCAGTCTTCGCCGTGCACGTCTCATCGTCAAGCCATCAAGCGGATCCTTAGGTACCTTCGTTTCACACCTGAGTTTGGTCTTTGGTTTTCAGCCTCCTCCTCTCTTTCTCTTTGTGGGTATTCTGATGCGGATTATGCTGGTTGTCGTGTTGAGAGGAAGTCCACTTCGGGGACTTGTCAGTTTCTTGGATCTTCTCTTGTGTCTTGGTCTTCTCGCAAGCAGTCTAGCGTCGCCCAATCCACCACAGAAGCTGAGTATGTTGCTGCTGCTGCTTGTTGTTCCCAGTTGCTTTGGATGATAGCTACTCTGAGAGACTTTGGGTTAGAGTTTAGGCGAGTGCCTTTGTTTTGTGACAGCACCAGTGCCATAAGTGTAGCCAAAAACCCAGTCCTTCACTCAAAGACAAAGCATATAGAAGTTCGCTTTCACTTCTTGCGTGACCACTATGAGAAAGGTGATATCGATTTGCACCACATTAATACCCAAAACCAGCTCGCAGATATCTTCACCAAACCACTTGACCAAGCCCAGTTTGCTCGCTTGCGAGGGGAGCTTGGAGTTTGTTTCCCTTTTTAGAGGAGGGAAACTTTGGTTGTTGTATTCTAGTTTTGCTTTTCTTTGAAGTTTAGCCTTTGTTTTTATATCATGCTTGCATATCAGATCATCATGTATCATATTGCATCCTGAGCTTCATCCTTATAGTAGCTAGATTGACACTATGCTCTTGTTGGGGATGTTATGGATACACAATGATGTGCTTTTGGCTTAGGCTCCTTTTGATCAATTGATGCATGTTATGAGCCAAGCTTGTTTTCCAAACTGTGAACTTGATTAAAACTTGTTGAAACATGAAATGTGTTCACCACTACTTGTGGCACTAGCATGTGTAGAATGTGTCGAGATCTTTTTATTGCTTCATGTATATGCTTAGTTGATACGGCTCATACTTTGAGTTACACACTTGCTTGAGAAACTGGAATTTGTGCCAAAACTTGAAAATCAAACTCTGTGATTTGAAAAGATCGGGATGGGTCTGTACTATCCTATGTCAGAGTATCAAGACAGCTCCAAATTGCACTTATTGGTGAACTTGAGCTCTGTAATGGATACCGAGATCATTGTCTTAAGCTTCTGATTGCCTTTGGCATAGGCTTGACATGGTCGCTAAGTCAGGTTTTGATGGCACAGATAACCTCCCGCACACACTTGTCTGACAAACTTTGGTAATACGCTGCATAACTCTGATAAATTTCAATTGGTGTCTAAAATTTGATCAAGCCACAAGTTTGTCTCATGACATGATGTGTGAACTTTGTTTGGGGTAGTTCACTTTGCATACATGTGTAGCACAAGGTCGATCTCCTGTCTATTTTTGCTATGTGCTCCTTTGGTGGTGAACCCTCTTTTAAAATTGCTCAAACTTGATCAAACTTGCTAAAATGCCATATTTCATTTCATTTGGTCACCTTGAGCATTTGCTAGCACTTGTATGTGTTGCTATATATACATGACAGCATCCACTAGAGCATTCTTTCAATCTACTTGCTATAATCTTGAAGCTTCTGCATTCGCGCATTTCTGTATTCCTAGCTTGTTTTGAGGGGGAGTTGCAATTCTTGGGCTCTAGCTTGATAAGTGCATATGTCAACAAGGGGGAGAAGTTTCCACACTCACAATGTCACCTAAAGTTAAGAGATATGCATTCATTTGAGAGAGATTCACCTAAAGTTGAGAGATATGCATTCATTTGAGAGAGATTGCACTTGTTCAGGGGGAGTTGCATTTAAGGTGTTTTGCTAGATGTGTTGAGCCTTTGCCTCTTCTGGAGGGTCTAGCAGGTTTTCGGCTTTTCGAGCTTTGCTAGTGGTGTTGAGCCCGTTGCCTCTTCTTGAGGGCTAGTTTTGTTTTACTTGGTTGCGTCGAGCCGTTGCCCATGTCTTTGGGGACCAAGTTTTGCTCATTTTCAAATGACCCGGTTCTTGGCTTTTCTTTGGCTTTTGGTCATTTGGGTGAGTTCTTTCTTTTCTCTTCTTCTTCTTTTTCTTTTGCTCAAGCTGTTCGTGTATTGGTGTTGACAATGCTCTCATCAAGGGGGAGATTGCGAACACAAGGTTGACAAGTACCCTTGTGTGTTCGTTTTGTGATGAGTGATTGTCAATGTGATCCACGAAGTAGGTTGAGTGATGACTAACCCTACCATGGCGAAAGCTATGTGTGCGACATGTCTTTTGGCTTGTGTTGTGCAGGTGTGGAGCTCGGATGCGGTGGTCGACGGCGAGGTGAAGGTCAAGGAGGACGTGCCATGCCGACAGACCGGGAGCGGTGAAGGACGGACATGAGGCTTGGACCGAGGGACCCAGAGGCTAGGTGACTAGCCGCGGTGGCTGACACTTGGGACATCGACAAGTGCAAGAAGACATGGAGTGACGATGTTGATCGGGTCAAGACGGCGGACGCGTGAGTCGAGCGAGGCTCAGGAGGACTTGGCGGGCCGACCGGTCGAGGACGGCGGTGACACGCGTCGGATGGCGGGGGACGCGTATGGAGTACGCTACTCGCGGACGGTTTGATGGTTTGGACCTCAAAACCATCGGATGGACGGTTTACGGGTTTGGGCCTCAAAACCCGGGCGGAGGTTCCGAGGAGGGATGGACGGCACGTGGCGGCATCGGGGAGTTCGCGTCGAGGCGAAGCTACCGGTGAGAAGGCGCGGTGGCCGTCGGATCAAGATTACACCGGGTTGGACAACAACGCCCTTGGGCTTAGCGGTTCAACTCAATTGTATCCAGGGGCAAAACTGGGAATGTGTAATAGCCCTGTTAAATAAGATGAGGGAGCCCCCATCTCCCTTACCTCCTCCAGTTTTCATTTTCTCCTTTAGGGTTTCTTCCTCTAGTTTGCTTCCATGTATGAGAGAGGTCCACAACTCAAATTGTGACTTGGTTTTGAAGGAATCGGTGGCCGTAACCATCGTATGCCCTCCGAGATTCATGATTTAGTTGTGTTCTTGATGTGATTTTGGTGTTCTTCACGAGCTCCTTTTGTCTCCTCATGTCTCCCCTCTTGTTTCTTCGTTTTGGGATTGTTTTGGTTCGTTCTTGTTGCCTTGGATCGATCAATGACATGAGTGGAAGCTTTCCACCGAAGGAAATCCACTAATTCCTCACGAGATCACAGATCCGGGCAATTTTAGTTCTTGACCTATTTTTGGGGGTTTTCTTCAATTCTTTCGATTCACGGAGTTAGAGTTTGTCTCGGGCCATGATTCTCTAGGGGTTGTCTTTCTACTCGCTTGTGAACCCTTGTGCAAAGTTTCAAGTCATTTGGAGTTGATTTGATCAAGTTATGGCTTGATTTGATTTTTCCCGAGAAACTGCTCGTTCATACCGGACGCGTCCGATATGATCTAGGACGTGTTTGATATTTCTCACTTTGGAGTTTTGAGCTGAAATTTGGTTAAGACCTTCCCTTGGTGTCTAAAGGGCTATGGTTAAGATTTCATGATTTTTGGACATCGTTTGATGGGGTTTTGGATTTTTCTCCTTTGGTCAGATTGCTGCTGAAAATACCGGACGTGTCCGATATAATACCGGACGTGTCCGAAAATTCCGGACGTGTCCGATATTTGCAGGGGCAGTGCTGTTTTCTTTTGGGAGTTTGCTTGTTTGGGCTTCGATCTGTGTTCCGTTTGCTTTGTGGTGACCCGCTGTGTTCTGAGGGAGCATCCACCCTTCTCTAGGGTCGTGGTCATCAAGTCTATCGTGTATGCTTTTTGGGGATTGATATTGGGACAGTGGTCGAAGATTTCGAAAGAAATTTGAGGCTCCCATTCACCCCCTGGTCGCCGTTTCCGGTCCTTTAGGGAACCTATCTGCAGTGTGAACGTATATATAGAGCCACTGCAAACAGTGATGTTTCCATGTGTCTGAAACGAAATGCATGGGCCGCATGTGAATTTCACTGCCAACGACAGTTGATTAGTGTGGGCCTGTCCTCATCTTGTTTTTTAAAGCTGAAGCTGCATTATTAAAAAAATAAATTCCAGCTACGAGCTAAAATGGATTCCTAAATTAATGTGTGTAAGATACGAATCCGGCCACCACATCTTTTGCATGTGGACGTCATGCATACCATGTTTTCAACGTGCGAATGAAACGGCACGAGCATGATGCAACAACAAGGTCTTAATGGGACGAGAGAAGACTATCGGAGACACGTATGGACTTTCCAATCGTGTGGGTGGTGATCCGGCATACGTTCGGGCTGCGGCTACCAGCTTGCACAGTTTTTGTTGTGCATCTTCACGGCCTCTAGGCCCTAGGGTTTAGTCGTGCTCGCAATCATAATCTCATTGGAGTCCATGGACAGGAATTCGAAGGAGAGAAGTCCCAAGACTAGCCGCTAGCGGTGCACACTACTACTAAAAAGATTTTGGAAGACAGACACCTACATTAACGGAGACGG
Organism: Miscanthus floridulus; assembly: GCF_019320115.1. Classification (NCBI taxonomy): domain Eukaryota; kingdom Viridiplantae; phylum Streptophyta; class Magnoliopsida; order Poales; family Poaceae; genus Miscanthus; species Miscanthus floridulus. The sequence continues at coordinate 10,623,127 of NC_089597.1, forward strand.
ATGCAATACTGCCCTGCGCGCCTCCTTTAATTGAGGAGGGCGCGCAGAGAGAAGCGCCTACCTCTGTTAATGTTTACAGAACCGATCGTATATTGATCTAGACCATACGGTACCGGGCCGATTCGTTTCCCCAAAGCGCGCCTGCACTCCGCACCCCCACCCGTGCCTACTTTTCACGCGCCCACTGGGGGGGCCTCGCCCATGGGGACCGCTGGCGACCTGCGCTCGCCGCTCCTTGCGTCCGGATGGACGGCCACGCAGCCCGCCCCCGTCGCCTCGCCCTCGCCTCGCACACGCACCCTGCCTCGTCGCTGCACCCCGCTCCTTCCTTCCCTCTGACACCCTCCTCTCTCTCTGCGTGGGCGGGACTCGGGAGCCGGCCCCTAGCTCGCAGCGCCGCATCCGCCGAACCCCAGCTCTGCCACGCCCCATCCCCCGGCACCTAGGCCGTGCGCCCATCACTCACCGTGCCCCCGTGAAACACTTGCAGCATGAAAATACTTGGATGGAACATACGTCAGACACAAATGAAACATTTGAAAACTGTTGCAATATATGTGTGAAACATATGCAACATCTAGATAAAACACTTGCAACATGTGCGTGAAACATATGCAACATTCAGGTAAAACAGTTCCAACATGTGTGCGAAATATATGAAACATCCAGATAAAACATTTGTTGCAACATACGTCTGAAAACATTTTTTTTCAAAACGCTTGCAACATAATACTAAAAACATTTACAAAAATATGCAATATGTGCAAAATCCCGATTTACTTTTGCAACATCCATATGTAACAATTGCAACATACCTCTAAAACATTTGAAAACACTTCAAACATACATTTGCAATATAGGGGAGGGAAAGGCTGGGGCTGGTCGATTCCAGTCATTGGGATGGGATCCGGCGGCGAGCGAGCACCACCACCATCTAGCACCAGCAGCACCGGCCTTGGCTCAGCCTAGCAGACGGCGCGGGCTATGAGAGGAAGCGAGCGGCAGGGCGCACGGCCGAAGCGAGGAGCGAGGTGCGGGTGGGACGTGCGACGGGTGGGGGAGAGGAGCGAGCAGCACAGGTGGGGCGCGTGACGCCGTGGGATAGAGGAGCGAGCGAACAGCGCATGATGCAGGGGTGGATCTATATAGTGGGCTGTGGGTGCACCGGCACCCGCAAAAATTTGAAAAAAAAAACAATGATAGCGTTCAAATTTTCACCATATTCGCACCCTCACAATAAAAATCGACGCACCCCCCTTGAATTTTCTCTAGCTCCACCCCTAGCGAGACAGAGGATCAAGCGAGCGAGTGGCGCAGTGGGAGAAGAACGCCGCAACATAGAGCGGAGTGAGGCACAGTCAAGGAATCCACATGGAGTGAGGCGCAGTCAAGGAATCCACATGCAAGGGCCCACGTCACCTTGTAATACAAGCATAGATGGCCTCCTGCGAGAAGTTTCTACTCTCACGCCCAAATGAGCATCACAAAGGTGCAAACAGAGATCCAAGGAGCATGTTGAGTTTATTTAGTGTATGTCCTTTTTCGTCGCAAACATCGTCTTTGGCTAAGCAAAGCTCGGTCGTCTACCACGGGGCTCCATCGACTTCGCTTCTGCTCCGATGTCAGGCTTCCATATCATCTTTGGTCGTCGGAGATACTTTTTCATACAGGAGTTGGAAGCCCACCCAAATCTCACTAGCTCAAGACAGCGAGGCCCTTCCGCATCCAGCGTCTCGCAGGTTTTCCGAGCAACCTGGGTCGTCACCTGAGTTTCTCCTTGGTCTTGGCGCTGTCGTTGTCGAGCTTTTCGAGGACTTGTAATCCTTCTTACATCGTTTTTAAAGGTGTTTGTGTAATGCTGCTTGACCTTAATTAATATATGTATATATCCGATGAAAAAAAACTAACTTATTTTGGGACTTGTGTTAGCAAGAAAATACCTTGTTGCCATGGGAGAGCCAATTTGGCTAGCTCTAGCCGGCAAGGTGAGGCTAGCCCTTGCCAGCAAAACAAGGCCATCCTTGCCTTATTAGAACCAAATATGCCCAGTGTTTTTGCATGGCCTGTAGTTAGATCTTGTCTTTTTCCAGAAAATATATCATGTCAGAGATCGCTTCTGGCGGGTTTCTAGCTATGTATAAATAAAATTATTTATTTTCTCTCCCAAATGATCAGATACATTCACTAATGCTCCACCACGGGCGTCCGTTCCGCGTCGGTCAGTCCAAACGTGGCTAGCTGGGCTATGGACTAGCCTACGGGCCTGCTCTCCTCATTGCCGCGTACACGGTTTCTCCAAAAAATAAAAAAAATAAAAAGAGTGACATCTTATCTTCCCATTCGCATCGGCTCCACCGCATCGCCCGCCCTTCGGTCGTGTACGCACGAGCTATGCTAGCACCTGCGTCCGCATGAGCGCCACCGCCATCCGCATACGCACGAGCATCAAGCGCCGCCACTAGCTCGTACACACGAGCTCCACCGACCACGCTATGCCACCCGCCCGTGGTGAGGGAGACCGCTGCCTCCTCCACCATGGGGTCGGACGCCTGGTCGGCGGCTAGGAAGACCTCCGCCAACCCAGCTCGCTGCCCCTGGTGTGGAGCTCGCCCGCGTGCAGCTCACGATAGCCCGGGCGGAGCCCGCCCACGCACATCTCGCGCCCGCCTACCCAGTTCATCATGGCCGGGGCGGAACTTGCCCGCGTGCAACCCGTGATGGCCGAGATAGAACTCCACGCACCGACAAGGATCTATTCTCCTAAGCAGCAAGGAGATTGCGCTGAAACTGCATGTTGTAAGAGTCTATTTCAAGTGTTTCAAATGTTTCAGAGGTATATTGCAATTGTTTTATATTGATGTTGCAAAAGTAGATCGGGATGTTGCACATGTTACAATGGTGTTTTCAAGTGTTTGTCCCAAATGTTTCATCTGTTTCAGACGTATGTCGCAAGGGTTTTATCTGAATGTTGCAAAAGTAGATCTGGATGTTGCATACACATGCATGTTGCAAGCGTATGTTTCAAGTGTTTAGGTGTTTCATCTGGATGTTGCAAAAGTAGATCTGGATGTTGCATACACATGCATGTTGCAAGCGTATGTTCCATGTGTTCAGGTGTTTCATACGTACAATGCAAGTGTTTCAATTGTTTTGGATGTATGTTGCAAGCATTTCATCTAGATGTTGCAAAAGTAGATCTTAATGTTGCACATGTTGCAATAGAACCCATCTGCAGCAACCACCTGCTGTAACTGCTGGGCTACCACAGTGTGGGCACAGGAAACGAAGTGTGTGCAGGCCACGGTGCGGGCACGAGACACGGAGCGGCACGAGCCATGGTGCGAGGCGCAGGACACACCCCACGTGAAGCAGGCACAGCAGACGCGGGCGTTCGGACGCTAGCCCCATCCGGACCTCCAGGCGCTAGACCTTCCGATACAAAATGGGATTTTTCTAGTGCAACATGCGGGCATATTTTCTAGTAAAATATTAATTGATAACGACATCATATATCGAAGTTTAAGTATTCAGATATAGATACAATACAAATACTGAATATCCTGATTCAATACATAGTATCTATTTATGGTCTAATTGGTTGTCTACACAACCTCTTATTTAGGCCCCTATAATGCAATTCATCCTTGTTTAGCTACCTACACAAGCTCATATGCAGACTAGCACTGTTCCAGCCAAATTCTGCATATTCACTATGCACCTTCCCGCTTGCACCACTCTACAGCGTATTCATTGTGCACCCTCCCTCCTGCACCACCCTGCAATCCATGGCACAGTCTATCCACTTCTTGGAAACCAATTAGACCATAAATAGATACTATGTAATACACTTATGACATATCCAGCATAACCTTTAATGCAATACAATATTAATACGAGGAACCAATTAGACTATCTGAAACCCTTCCGACGAAGTGTGTCAAAAATAGGACTTTTGATTTTTCTAGATATATCATTCTATTATATATCTAAGCATATAATAAAAAGTATATATATTTAAAAAAGTCTAAACATCTTATAATTTGGAACAGGAGTTTCATACTAATTGCAAATCCTTAGGCATAAGCAAAGCTTCACGAGGCACACCGTCACATTGAGATTTTTTTTAATACATGCCATCGGTTGGATCTAATGGATGGAAGAATTGAGTAACACTCCGCTGCAGCACAGACAGACCTGAAATCAATCGACAGAATCTAGATAGAAATGCACAGATCAGCCAACCACTACATTGCTAAGCAGAGCTCCTTCAGAGATATATCATTACAAGTTCCTTAATTTGTTGATAAACAGCCATGGATAGTGATAAGCGGAGTTAGGGTATTTGGCTAATCCAGTGTAGTACTGAACGGGTTAGTGCAAATTTTACAGAAAATTCATGGATTATAAAGAAACAAATGAACAAAAACGACCAACAGTCTATCAATAGCGATCGAACACCAGCAATTCTCTCGAGCTTGGTACCATCTACTTGTCAGACCTAAGCAAAGGGCAAAAATGCACATGCGATTTACAATGCAGATTTCTTTTTTTATGTTTTTAACCACTAATATAAGGCTCGATATCCATAAGGTTTGTCTGCGTCATTAAGGTTGATGGTTGTGCTCACCTTGCCAGATTCTTTAACCAAACGGGTAAAAAAATTAGAAAAAACAAGGGTGATAAATAAATTAACTCCTACTTACTAACATGATTGGGAACAATGTTAGTTACCTTCCTGAAGGTGGGTTAAGGAGACAGAACAAGTAACTGGCACCATGCTCACATCAAAATCTCTTTCACTAACATTACCACCAAAAGTGTCCCTCATTTTATCTTGGTGTTCTGGATAATCAGGTTTCTGCATATCCATAACAAAACGTTACATTCAGATACTGATACGCGGCATCTTCTAAATGATGCTGTAAAACAAGGTGACAGAATGCCAGTTGTCAAGCTGGCATCCGAAACTCTTTGTGAAGGGAAATTTCACATATTGGCAGATCGCCCATAGGCTGAATCAGTGACTAGGGAATTTTCTAGAAAGCTCATAGTAACATAAACTTTATCTATGGTCAACTTAATGTTTGAGTGCCACGTATGTATAACTTACTAAAGGTGTAAGGTAGTGTAGTATGTGTTATTCTACGTTTTTCTCTTAATGCACTGATACACAGCTCTCCTACATACTCTATGTGAGGGGAAAAAAATGGTAACTTAAACACAACTAATGGAGAGAAAATGTTTAAAAAGCAAGCGCTTTACCAAATTGGGGCCCAGTTCGGCAAAACCACTCCTGTTTTGTGAGAATGAATGAGTAGATGACAAAGCAGATGTACTCCAATCCATGGGCCGGGAATCATCATTAAAATTTCGTTCTAGTCTACTTGTGGATACATAAGATGGGAGGTTAGAGGAATCTTTTTTGCTAACTCTTAATAGACCCCATAGAAAGTAGAACATATCACTGGTAGAGAACCGAGCTTTACTCCCGGTGGGGAACCCCCTCTAGTCCCGGTTCCCCACCTGGGAGCAAGCATCCGGGACTAAAGGGGGGGTCCTTTAGTCCCGGGTCAGGAACCGGGACTAAAGGAGGACCTTTAGTCCCGGTGGGTAACACCAACCGGGACTAAAGGTGCCTCCTGACATGCCACGATGGCCGGCACCTTTAGTCCCGGTTGGTAATACGAACCGGGACTAAAGGTTTTTTTCTTTTTTCTTTTCTTTTCATTTTTTTGTTTTCTTTTCAAAATAGGTTTTCGAAGTCGTATTGTACGCTGCTAATTATACATTTATATGCGCATATAGTATGTTTCGGTTCAAGCACAATGAACGTATTAAATCACACAATTCAAGCATAGAAATATATATATATATATATATATATATATATATATATATATATATATATATATATATATGCATGCATCATATATATATTTACATGCATGCATGCATATGTGTATTTTACATTATATTATTTCATGTGCATATATTACAAAAGATTGCATTATAGTTGTTGTGACATAACAAGTTTCTTCTCATCCTCTAGCTTGGCTTCAATGGCAGTGTTGGGTCGAAGTAGAACTCGCCCTTGGAATCGATGACCTGCTCATTAAAAAATCCGGCTATAGACTCTTGAATTGCTTTGATTTGGTCTTGCCGTATGACCTTTTCCTCCAACCATCGAGTCTACAGGTTTGAATTAAAGGAAAATAAATTAATATATGTACATATATATATATAAAGACATAGTAACACAATCAATAATAATAATTAAATGAATATATAGTGTATTTTTAACGTACTTTGAGTCTCTCTGTAGGAGTTCTTTGGGAGAGCACCTTGATAAACTTGCAAACATAGTAACCACAGTAGTTGTTCCCCTGTTCCTGCCTCAGACACCACTTTACGAGAAAAAGATTTGTCATCCAATCTGGTGATCCGGTGAAAGCTATATGTTTAATTAATAAAGATGATGCGATTCAGGGGACTTACTTTCAATGGGATTACATTCAGTGGCGCTTTGCATTTTTCCATGTGTTGCTTCTCAATAAAGGTTTTCCAAACACTGCCCAATAAAAAATTTGCCACGTCATCAGATATAGTTAATCATCATGTTTGTGTGTATATATAGTTGCTAGAGATCCCGAAATTACCTCTGGATAATATCTATCATATCTTGGTAGTCTTGTTGTGGTTTTCTCATCGAGTCATAGATTATCAAGTGACTTTTCACCAGATCGATGTCCATCAATATCCAGTGATTGCTGCATGTGTTTATAGGATATAACGCATAACACTCATTAATTAACTAGAATCAACATATGAGCCATTAAGGCTATGATCGACATGATTAACACTCACTTGAAGTTATAGGGAAAGAGTATATCCTTCTTGTGGCGTTGGTTCACTAAGAAGTTCATGAGGTTACTCTCTGACTCAGACTTCCAATTAGTCATTGGAGTAATTGGGTCTTTGAATACTATATGGGGATCAACAAAACCAATTTCATTGCAGCCTTCCTTTCTGAGCTCTGTCATTGTAAATCTGCATATATATAGTACTTGTTAGGATAATTTATATGCATATACACACATATGATGAGTTTAATAATAGATCGAAAGAATTATTACTTACAGGCAATAGCAGCTAATGATAACTTTGTCCAGAGAGGTAAGGTGGCATAGTTGATGAAATTCTGCAAAGTCAACATACATAACATCATCGCCACGGAACCAATGTTCGTCTCTAATTCTGACACCAACGCAGATGTCTCCACTGGTAGACGCCTGCATGTACCACTTGTTTAGCAGGTACATTTGCGTCCCCAGATCAGATAAGGCTTGAGGGTTGTATAGACTCTGGCCTAGTACAAATTTTTTCTTCCAAATATCAACCTCCGCCGCACTCTCAATGTTTCCATCACCAAACATCTGGTAAAGGTCGAGACCAGTCTCATCAAGAAATTCACCAAGGTGATCCAAATCGACATCCGGAGGTATGTTTGCCTGATGCATTAATCCTAAATTCGAACCATATTCATTACCAACAACTAGCGGGGGGATTGATTGGTGCGCTTGTTGTCCGAGTTGGGCAACTCCTTTCCCTGCCCGCTTCTTTTTCTGTGCCGCCTCAATTGACTTGGTGAGAGTGCGGTCATAGTCTGATAACGTTGATTTGGACGGCTTACGAGATTCCCGCTGTTGATGCTGGTAAGAAGTCACCTTTTTTCTTAAAATATCCGGAGCTACGAAGAAGTACGGTTTCTCTGGGTTTCTCCTTGCTTCTTGATTCATTTTAAGTTTGTCATAGAATCTAGACATGTCTTTTTTATATGCATCAGTTCCTTCTTCCTTCTCTTCAGATATTATTTTGGGAATAGCCCTTGGTTTCACGGTGGCTTTCTTTGCAGGCGGGGACTGATTCTTCGTTTGAGGGGCTGGCCTCTTGCTAGGCTTCTTGGTAGGCGGGGGCGGGGGAGGCGTTGGAGACCTCCTTGGAGGTGTTGGTAGCGGCGTTGGAGACCTCCTTGGAGGTGTTGGCAGCGGCGTTGGAGACCTCCTTGGAGGTGGCGGCTGTGGCGTTGGAGACCTCCTTGGAGAGGGTGTGGATGCAGCCTCGTCTTCCAACACAATGTCATCGTACAGAGCACTATGATGATCTGGCGATTGAACAATTGGATTTAGGTTGGGGGAGGATCTGCTACAAAAAAAGGAATGACATATTATTATGAGCAGATTGTTAATTATTTAAGCCAATACAAATTAATGATGTAGTGTTTTCATCCGCACGTACCTATGGTGAGGTAGTTCAGAAGGAGGTGGAGCCGACATCCCTGGAATGATGATGTAGCGCTTGCGCCATAGAATGAATGTCTTCTCCGCTTCTCCTAGAGTCTTCTCGCCATCACCTCCAGGAATGTCAAGAGGCAAATCACTAAAACCTTTTTCAGCTTTATCTACCGAGATGGTGGCATATCCTTCTTGGATTATATTCCCATGAATCCTTGGTGTCTTGGTTCGGTCGATAGGATTAACAAGACCGATAGCCACCTTGATTGTGGAATTCTCCTTCGGAATGTGTAGCTCACACGTTGTACAAGGTTCAGTGACGTCATCCATAGGGAAGCGCAGTCCTGTGTCCCCTTGATTTGGTATCTCCGTGGAAGCGCAGCTGCTTTTCAACTGAACAGATTGGCTAATGTTGATTCCTGGCTCTGATGCCTGCTTGCTTGCACTCACTGCTATTTGCACTTGCCTTTTGATTTCCTCCTGCATTCTCGCTTCAAGGTTTTTTTCCCGCTCCTGTGCTTCACGCACCGCTTCCTCCAACCTCTGGAGCCGGTGTGCCTCTTCTTCCTTCTTTCTCTGGCGACTTCTGTAGGAAGGTCTGTCCTGAGGGAATCCATGCTCCCACGAGACACTTCCTTTGCCTCTAGTTCGGCCACCATGTTCAATAGTCCCAATGGCGTATGTCAGCTCATCCTTCTCTCTGTTGGGCCTGAACGCACCACTAGCAGCAGCTCTCTGAGCATAAAACAATCTTTCTGCTGCTTCTTGCAGTCTTGCGCCATAAACGCACTTCCCTGTCTCCTGGTCTAGTGTTCCCCCATGAGCGAAAAACCAATTCTTTGCACGTTCTCCCCACTCGAGTGATTCTGGTCTGATACCCTTGGCAAGAAGGTCTGCTTCCATTTTGTTCCACTTCTTAATGGCAGTCGGGTAGCCACCTGATCCCAAGGTATGGTGGTATGTCTTCTGTTGGGCATTACGTTGGTTCTTTATCACCCGACTCACACCCTCTTCTGAAGTCTTGTACTGTACAAACTCATCCCAATAGGGCCTCTGCTTTGAGATCGGGCCTGGGACAGTAAAATCTGGTGCTATGTTCTTCTTGACATACGTCGTGTATAGGTGTTTCTTCCAAGTCTGAAACTGGGTGGCCATCTTCTTCATTGCCCAATCCCTAACTCGCTCCTTCAATTCATCACCATCTATTATATCATCATAATCATCTGTTTGGAGCGTGAAATGTACCAAGACATCATTCCAAATTAACGCCTTGTCACGATCGGAGACAAAACTGATATGAGGAGCATTGGTCTTCTTCTTCCATTCACGGGTACTAATCGGGAGCCGGTCCCGTACAAGGTAACCACAGTGGTGCACAAATTTCATTTTATTCGGCCCCCCCCGGTTCTCCTGTATCCACATTGAACTCCGAGATGATGAAGCGACCCTCCAATGGCTTTTTGGGACCTCGAACATTTTTACTCTTCGTTGTAGTTGTTGATGTCGATCCAGAGGGCTACAAAACATAAACATTATTTTTAATGTCATGAGCACACATAAGACATATGATAATATATATATATAGCTAATAATAAAAAATATATACTTGGCCAATATGTTGTTGCTCATTTTGTTCAAGAGCTAAGTACTGACTCCCGTCATCTACATCCTCTTGCACGTTATTTTTAGCACCATCATCGCCGGCAACTTGAGTGCCAGTGTTGATCAAATTCATCATCAACTCCTCCTCATCCATATTTCTCGGGTCGGCCATCTAGCTTCAAAAAACAAAACCAATATATAGTACGTCAAATCTTTGCTTATTACATGCGTAAAATCTACAAACAATATGCATTATTAAATCTTGCCCCTCGATCACGGACGCAATTCGCCACACTAGGACGAACTACGTCGGTACTAGGGCGAATTAGGGCACGAGAAAGGGCGGTGTGACAAGAGTGGCGGTGCTCCACTCCGCCGTATATATGTCTGTACACATGGGTGAACGAGGGCGGCGGTGCTCCGCCGTATACATAGAAACGCATGGACGAAATGCATATGAATACAAATGACGTATATATACGTGTCGGCGCGGTGGCCGGTGTGCTGACGACGATGACGTGAGGCGGGCCGGCGTGCTGACGACGACGACGACATGAGGCGGGCCGGGGCGGTGTCGGTGCGTGATGTTGTGATCCTATGTACCATGTGATCAACCATGTAGTCATTCATCATATGAGAAAATTCTATGTTAATAATATAAGTATAAGCCATTATGAAATGTAAGTATATGTGTCTTATTGCTCATATAACCATTACTATTTCCGAAATGATAAGAATTTATTTTCTTCTTCTACAGGCGATCTCTGATGCTATGATATAAAGTTTGAAGATAGTCTTCCCGGAAAAAAATATGTAATGCTCATATTACTTTAGCAACATTAATATATTATATCTGTATATTCAAAGTTCACAAATGAAGAAACATGTGATATTTTTGATAAACTAAAAAACGCTTAGTTTATAAACTGGGTATCAAAATTGAGTTCCTATTTGACCATTATATATCCTACAACAAATCCTTCAAAAAAAAAGACCCTACATGAATATATTTGGATAAAATTTCGTTAACAAACATTGATCTATGAAGATAGAAAAAATTCTTCTATTGAAACTGCATCTTGAAATAATGGCATATCATATAGTGATGAATATATGGCGGTTGATGGGCTGGATCATTAGCGGATGGTTCGTAGCGTTGTTTCCAAATAATATATAGCGTGTTTATTATACAAGCCATGGATTTACATCGATCTAATTAATTTCTAAAGTAATTTCATTGGTGATCCTTAATTATACTTGTCATTTAGAGTTCCAAATATTCAAAACTTGCCTTAAGATATGTTTTTATTTAAAATCATTTAGAGTTCCAAATATTCATTTTTAGTTTCTATAGATTTTGTGATTCAAAATTTGGAATTTTCAATCGACCTCGACCGTTGACACATGGCTTACACCAAAGTTGTAGTTTTCGACGTGATCTATAACTCGGCAGTGGAGGGCTCGGACGAATGTACAAAGAGATCGACGAATATATCACCTCGAAGCTCGGCAGTGTACGTACTGGAGGGCCTCGGGCCGGCGCGGTGGGGCAACGCGCGGTGGAGGGCCTCGGGCGCGGAGGAGGGCGCGGTGGAGGGCCACGGGCAAGCGCGGAGGAGGGGCACGGGCGCGCGCGGTGGAGGCCGCACGAGGAAGAAGACGGCGGCGCCGGTGTCACGGAAGGCGAACGGACGCGGCGCGAGGTCGAAGAAGAGGGCGGCGGTGTTCGACGAGGAAGAAGACGAGCAGATCGATCTGCCAGGCGCTGGAGGTTATATAGCAGAGGAGAATTACTCCCGGTGCCAGCCACCAACCGGGAGTAAAAACCCTTTACTCCCGGTGCGTATTACCAACCGGGAGTAAAGGTGCCTTTACTCCCGGTGCGTGTTACCAACCGGGAGTAAAGGTATACCTTTACTCCCGGTTGGTAACACGCACCGGGAGTAAAGGCTTTTTTTGGCGGGCCACGAAACTGCAGCCCACCTTTACTCCCGGGTGGGCTTCCCACCCGGGAGTAAAGGTGGCCTGCAGTTTCGTTTCCCGCCTGTTTTAAGCAATAGTCTTGTTAAATACAATAGAAATGCAATAGTTTTTATTAAATACATAGTAAATTAAATAAAAGGCATAAAATTATTTTGTTAAAAATATGAATTTTATTTTTGTTTATTGCACATAGGAAAAATCGATAACCTAACTTTTTTTATTTTTTGTTAGAATTATAAAACATAATGTAACTAATATTTATTATTTCGTTAATGCAAAAATGTAGTGTTTAATTAAAATTATTAAAATTATTGGTTTTGGACAGGAAATTTGTTTTCACATCATTTTAACGTTAATATTTTAATTTTTCATCACTCAGTATCCTAATTTACCTTTTTGAGAGAGAAATCCCACCAAATCAAACATTGATTTAATTTGAAATATGACATAATAAACATCTGAATTCACAATTATTACATAATATCTCAAACACACACTATATTAAATCACTATATCATCAAGTGGGCACAGCAGTGAACTTCTTCTTTACGTATGTCCCTTGGTTATGATCGCTTCGTAACCATGGAGTGTCCTCATCATTTACCAAGATGCTAGGGTCTTTGTTCACTTTGAAGGGCGGAATTCGGTCATCCTTTTCATATTCTTCTGACATGTCCGACTTGTCCTCAATTCCCACGATGACTCTTTTCCCTGAAAGAACTATGTGGCGCTTTGGCTCTTTGGTTGAGTCATTATCGTTTTTCCCTCTTTTTGGTTTGGTAGACATATCATTGACATAGAACACCTGATTCACATCCTTGGCAAGGACGAATGGTTCGTCTTTGTACCCAATATTACTAAGGTCTACTGTTGTCATTCCATACTCGTTGTCTACTGTTACTCCGCCTCCGGTCACCTTGACCCATTGGCACTTGAACAATGGGATCTTCAAAGTAGGTGCATATTCTAGTTCCCATATTTCATCTATGCGTCCATAATATGTCTGCTTATTCCCATTCGGGTCTGTGGCATCTATGCGGACACCACTGTTTTGGTTGGTACTCCTTTTATCTTGGGCTACTGTGTAGAATATGTTCCCATTTATCTCGTACCCTTTGTATGTGACGATATGCCATGATGGTTGCATAGCCAATAAATACAGTTGCTCATGGATGCTCTCATCACCTTGACATTTTTTTCGCAACCAACCGCCGAAAGTTTCCATGTGCTTATGCGTAATCCAAGCTTCAGTCTTCCCTGGAAACTCGGATCGTAAGAGATCCTTGTGTGTCTCAATATACGGATCTACCAAAGAGGAGTTCTGTAGAACTGTGTAGTGCGCTTTATTGAAATAATCATCATCCGTACCAATATATGTTTTCCTCCCTAGTGTCCCCTTTCCGCTTAGTCTCCCCTCATGTCTCGATTCAGGAACACCAATCGAGTCAAGGTCGGGAATAAAGTCAACACAGAACTCAATGACCTCTTCTGTTCCATAGCCCTTGGCGATGCTTCCTTCTGGGCGAGCACGGTTGTGAACATATTTCTTTAGGACTCCCATGAATCTCTCTAAGGGGAACATGTTGTGTAGGAACACAGGACCGAGAGTGAAAATCTCCTTGACTAGGTGAACTAGGAGGTGTGTCATAATATCAAAGAAGGAAGGAGGGAACACTAACTCAAAGCTGACGAGACATTGAACCACATCATTCTGTAGTTTAGCTAGATCAGTTGGATCAATTGCCTTCTGAGAAATTGCATTGAGGAATGCACATAGCTTTACGGTGGCTAGACGTACATTTGGAGGTAGAATTCCTCTTAATGCAACTGGAAGTAATTGCGTCATGAGAACGTGACAGTCATGGGACTTTAAGTTACAGAATTTCTTCTCTGTCACATTTATAATACCCTTTATATTCGAGGAGAATCCAGATGGTACCTTGATGTTGTTTAAGCATTCAAACATGATTTCCTTCTCCTCTTTGCTTAGAGTGTAGCTAGCAGGACGTAAGTAATGGCGTCCATCATCTGTCTTCTCTGGATGCAGGTTGTCTCTTTCTCTCAAACAACGCAGGTCCTGTCGTGCTTCAAATGTGTCCTTAGGCTTTCCATACACACCCATAAAGCCTAGCAGGTTCACACAAAGATTCTTCGTCAGGTGCATCACGTCGATCGAGCTACGGACCTCCAGGACTTGCCAATAGGGTAGGTCCCAAAATATGGACTTTTTCTTCCACATGGGTGCGTGACCGTTAGCGTCTTTCGGAATAGGTTGGCTTCCATGTCCTTTTCCAAAGACGACTTTCACATCATTGACCATATCGAGTACATCCTCACCGGTTCGGTTGCGAGGCTTGGTCAGGTGGTCTGCTTTCCCTTTAAAATGCTTACCTTTCTTTCTTACGGGGTGATTTGCAGGAAGAAATCGACGATGGCCAAGGTACACGACCTTTCGACATTTTTTCAAGAATACACCTCTAATATCACCGAAGCAGTGTGTGCATGCATTATATCCCTTGTTTGACTGTCCTGAAAGATTACTTAGAGCAGGCCAATCATTGATTGTTACGAACAACAATGCTCGCAGATCAAAGTGTTCCTGTTTGTACTCATCCCACACACGTACACCTTCTTTATTCCACAAAATGAGAAGTTCATCAATAAGTGGTCTCAGGTACACATCGATGTCATTGCCAGGTTGCTTTGGGCCTTGGATGAGCACAGGCATCATAATGAACTTCCGCTTCATGCATAACCAAGGAGGAATGTTGTAGATACTTAGAGTAACAGGCCAAGTGCTATGACTACTGTTCTACTCTCCAAAAGGATTGATACCATCTGTACTTAAAGCAAACCTTAAGTTTCTTGCGTCATTTGCAAACTCCGGGAATTCTCTATCGATTGCTCTCCACTGGGACCCATCAGTAGGGTGTCTCAACATATTGTCTACCTTACGGTCTTCTTTGTGCCATCGTAACAATTTTGCATGTTCTTTGTTTCTGAACAGACGTGATCAGCTCGGCGAGGATTTCTCCACCGGACGGCACCGTACTTGGTCAAGGAAGAGCTCCGATTCTACGAGGAAGGGAACACGGTCTTCCACGACCGTTATCGCTCTCCCTCGTAGAATCAAAGCTCCTCCTTGACGTCCGTTACCGCTCGGCAGAGAACATCCTCGCCGACCTGAACACGGTCCGCAAGTTCAACTAGTAAGGATTTGCTATAATTTTCTAACTATTTTCTAACTTTATATTTATATATACTTTAACCTTCTTTCATGTAAATATGCAAGCTTAAAGTGATTTTGAGCTCAAATTGCTTACAAATGAAAAAAAACCACAATAAAGAACCATAAATATATATATAGTGAATAAAATGGCATAAGAAAATGGTAAAAAATGAGAGTATGAGATTGGTAACCTTTACAACTGAAGAATCGACGGAGGAATCGAAGAATGGATGGAGGAACAATGGAGGGAGGGAGGAAGCAAGAACACTACTGCAGTGAGCTTCAAAATGTGCTGAGCTCGGGCTCGGGGAGGAAGGAGGAGACGGCCGATTTATAAAGGGAGAACATTTAGTCCCGGTTGATAGATCCAATCGGGACTAAAGGTAACTTTCCAACCCCGGGCGCAGCCACGACCCGGGAGTAGACCTTTACTCCCGGTTGGAGCCACAAACCGGGAGTAAAAGTATACCTTTAGTCCCGGTTGGTGGCTCCAACCGGGACTAAAGGTCCCTGCCACCTCTGTCTGGCGCAGTAGCCGTTGGGCAGGGACCTTTAGTCCCGGTTGGAGCCACCAACCGGGACTAAAGGTATTTCTAGTCCCGGGGGCAAAAAATTCCGGGACTAGAGCCCATTTTGGCCGAGGATCAAAGGTCTGTTCTCTACTAGTGTATTCCACCCTGAGACAGAATAAGAATACCGTGAATCAAATTAAAACCTAGCATGAGATAATATGACACTTCAACTAGCTGAAGGGTTCTTATTTTGGAAGTTCTTTGACAGGATATTGGAAGGGAATATAAGCAACTCAACAGTACCAACACTTCCTCTGAGAACTAAATCATTCTTCAGCATATTTTCTTATAGACAATAGCCTAACATGCTTAAATTCCTTGAATGAGTTTACAGAAGAGATTACATATAAAAAGAGAGGAGGAGGGTGACCCAAAGGGCCAGCCGAGTCCCAAGAGGCCAGCCGAACCCCAAGGGGCCAACTGGGCATTAACTCAGCACAGCTAGATAGGAGATTAAAGCTAGGAGATTACAGAAGTAACTAGGTGATTAAAAGTAAACAGCAATTAATTCTAACACCCCCCCCCCCCGCAGTCAGATCGTCGGTGGAGCGAACGTTTAGACTAGAGCGAAAATCCATGAAGACAGAGGAAGGGAGCCCCTTGGTGAAGACATTGGCGAATTGCGACGTGGTGGGCACATGAAGAACCCGGACTGCACCCATGGCGACACGTTCACGGACGAAGTGAAGGTCGATTTCCACGTGCTTGGTGCGCTGATGTTGAACGGGGTTGGTGGAGAGGTAGCAGGCGCTGACATTGTCGTAGTAGATGAGGCATGCGGAGTCTAGGGGATGGTGAAGTTCCTGGAGCAGTTGCCGCAGCCAAGTGGCTTCAGCGACGCCGTTGGCAACAGCCCGGTACTCTGCCTCGGCGCTGGACCGGGAGACAGTGGGCTGCCGCTTGGAGGACCAAGAGACCAGGTTGCCTTCGAGGAAGACGGCGTAGCCGGAGGTGGAGCGGCGGGTGTCCGGGTAGCCGGCCCAATCAGCGTCGGTGTAGAAACGGAGCTGTGTTGGGGCTATTCGGGGAATGACCAGACCATGGCTGAGGGTGCCCTGAAGATAGCGAAGGATCCGCTTGGCAGCGACAAGGTGAGTTTCCCGCAGATCATGCATATGAAGGCACACTTGTTGGACGGCATAGGCAATGTCAGGCCTGGTGAAGGTGAGGTACTGGAGGGCACCCACAAGGCTGCGATAAGCAGTGGGATCAGCAACAGACAGGCCAGCATCAGCTGGTACCTTTGCACAAGTGTCAACTGGAGTGGAGCAAGGCTTGCAGTCACTCATGCCATGGCGAGCAAGTATGTCCAGAGTGTACTGACGCTGTGAAAGGAGAACAGAATCCCTGTGGCGCTGAACTGCAACGCCAAGGAAGTGATGTAGGGGTCCAAGATCTTTCATGGCGAACTCCTTTTTCAGAGCAGCAATGACACGGTGAAGGAGTTGCTGAGATGAAGCCGTAAGGACAATGTCATCCACATATAAGAGCAAGTAGACGGTCTCGGTGCCACGGCTGAATATGAAGAGAGATGTGTCTGACTTGGCTTCAGTGAGCCCCAGAGAGATCAAAAAGGAGGCAAAGCGGTTGTACCAGGCCCGTGGGGCTTGCTTCAAGCCATAGAGGGATTTGTTGAGTCTACAGACATGATCTGGAAGTGCAGGATTAGCGAACCCAGTAGGCTGAGAACAGTATACTATTTCTGAAAGAGTCCCATGGAGGAAAGCGTTCTTCACGTCAACTTGATGAATCGGCCAATCCCTGGAGTGTGCCATCGTGATGACTGTCCGAACAGTGGCTGGCTTGACAACCGGGCTGAAAGTTTCATCATAATCAACATCGGGGCATTGAGTGAATCCCCGAAGTACCCAACGAGTCTTGTATCTCTCCAATGAGCCATCGGCATGGAACTTGTGTTTGAAAATCCATTTTCTAGTAACAACATTGGCCTTGGTGGGGTGGGGGACAAGGTCCCAGGTGTGGTTGTCCTGAAGAGCCGCATATTCATCTTCCATGGCCTGGTGCCAATGAGGATCAGCAAGGGCATCTCGACAGGACCGTGGTAGGGGAGACAAGGCCTCGGTATGCAAGGCGAGGCGAGGCTGCCGGTAGCCTGTTTTTCCATGGATCACCATGCCGTGGGAGTTGGCGACCGGCGGAATGGAAACAGCACCAGCAGGAACCGGAGGATCGCTCTTGACATAGCAAGGTGGAGAGGGGACCATGCTGGAACGTCGAGGAGGCATTCCTGTTGGGCGCTCGGGTGGCGGGGCAGGAGCAGGAGCACGCCTGCTGTAGACATGAATAATAGGCGGCTTCTGAGGCGCAATCACCAGGGGGGAGCACGCCGGCTGTAGATGTGGACAACGGGTGAAGCCGGCGCCTGTACAAGGGGCGCCTGTACAAAGGATGCCGGGGACCCCTAGGACACAGCCGGTGGTGTTGGGGTGGAGGGCGCTGGCAGCACCAGGGCCCTGGATGCCGGCGTGCCTATGCGTGCCAGAGATGGTGCCAGAGGCACCAACTGGAAGGGGGCAGCAACGCCGGGTGTACCTGCAGGAAGGGGAGACACTGGAATGGTGTCATCGTCAGTTAGAAAATCAAGTTCCTACTGAGGAGGGGATGGCCGGCTGAGGGAAAAAGGAAACGTTGTTTCGTCGAAAACAACATGGCGAGAAATGATGACGCGGTTGATGTTGAGGTCGAGGCACCGATAGCCCTTGTGATCCATTGAATAACCAAGGAAAGCACAGAGGGTGGAGCGAGGGGCAAGCTTGTGAGGAGTGGTGGCAGAAAGGTTGGGGTAGCATGTGCACCCAAAGGCACAAAGATCATGATAGGAGGGGAGGGTGCCATGGAGGGCAAAAAAGGGGTGCTCATGTTTAGAGTTTTGGTGGGAAGACGATTGATGAGATAGGTGGTAGTGGCTAGAGCATCAGCCCAGTAAGAGGTGTAACAACCCGGGTTTTTGGAGAAGCCAAAAATACGAACTTTTTAAAATTTTTCCTGCAATATATGAAGCATGTAGATGCTAGGTCAAACAAAGAACAATTTATAGATAAATTGTTGCATACATATAGAATTACTTGTAGGAGTTTGCTGGAGTTCTTTTGTTGGTTTAGTGTTTTGTGTTGGAGTGCACAAGTCCATAGCAAATCCTGTTGATCCCTTCTAGAATATCTTATGAATCCCTTTTCCTCTCTCAATTCACCTTCTTACTTTCGAACCTCATTCGAATTCCTTAACCTAATTCATAAAGTCAATCGACCTTCCTTGTAAATCAGTGCCCATCGATGCCAACCCTTGACATTGGACTCCCTAAACCCTAATGACCCTTAGTGGACCCCACTAGGATGTATTCATGCTTGGCAACGCATGTATACACTCATAGAGACCCAAGGTATAGTTAGAATGGAAAAGTAGAAATAGAAAAGACTTAGAAAAGAGGGGAAAATGGAAAAGGCCATTTCGGCTAGGAGCAACCGCGCGGCCCAGCCTGATCAGCCTGCTCATCCTTGCGTGTAGCCACAGCCTACCCCATTGCCTAGCCCAGCCTGCCAACCACCGCTGCCGGCCTGCTGCTTGCACCCATAGACCGCATGGCCCAGCCAGTAGGTCGGCCCCAGCATGCGAATGCGGTAGCGCAGCCCAGCCCAGCAAGGAGGCCCAGCCGCACGCTTGATCCAGTATGGCTTCGCCTTCATCCCACGGCCGCTGACAGCACGACCCCGCCGGTCATCCCCTTCCTCTAACCACTCCCCCCCCCCTCTCCTCTGTTTTGCGCCCAAAAGCAAAGCACCAGCACATGGGAAGGATCCCAGGCTCCAGCACCACTCCCCACCGTCCGTGCTAAGCCACCAACCCCGCACGCCCCCTTGGATGGCTGCCACATCGCCGATCCGCGGCGCCTAGAACCCCGACCAGCCTCGCGCTCGCCTGGCGCGCAACGGCCACGGCCATGGATGACGCCACCACCTGCCACCCCTGTTCCCTCCTTGTCGAGCCACGGTCTATGAAATTCAGGAGTACCAAAATGCCCACGATCGCGCTGCGGCCCCCGAACCCTATCCCTGGCGCATCCGAGCCCTCCAATCGTCCCTCCATCTTCATCTGCCGTCCACTGACCTACCATGGATGCAGCCCTGCTATAAGAGCCTCGAGCCAGCGCCCTAGCATTCCCCATGCCCGCGCCGCCACCGATGGCCTCCACGCACCCAAACTGCACCAAGCAAGAGTGACAGAGAGGGATGAAGAAAGGAGAGAGGAAGGGAGAAGAAGAGGAATCGAAGCACGCTGGGATGATCCCTCAGAGCCCCTCATCGCAAGCCAGAGCTCTGCGCTGAACCATGAGCATGCGTGTTCGGCAACGACGCAACTTTAGCGCTGCCTGCATTAGGCCCGACCTGCACCATGCGACCTCGCCGTCAAGCCTGCAACACCGGGCGCGTCCTCGAGCCACGTGACCATGGGAACTCCACGACCTCGCAGCCACGGATCCGCGTCAAGCCCCAGTGTCGACACCATGTCGAGCCACCATCCACCTCATCTCCATCACGGCCTTCACAAGTGGATGGTGAGCCTTCCCCAAACCCCGCCCTTATCTGATGTCTTGACGCTTGCCTGACCGGCCTTTGAGTCGCTGACCTTGTCTGCCTGCACACCGCCGGCAAGCCACTGGCGATCGCCCAAACCCAGCCTTTTTCCTTTCCCAGACCTGCCCGGCCGTCTTGGTGGTTCACGTCACAAGCACAGGAGCACGTGGCCGTTCATGGTCACCGCACCGCTTATGCACTCACATACACGGCCAGGAGCACCACACACCACTTGCCCATGTCACTAGCACACCACGCTGGCACCCACACTAGCCTCTGCCATCGCTTGACAAGGCCCTGCCTTGCCTCGACGCCACGCCATCGGCGAACCTCATCGTGGCCATGACCACGCCCGCGCACATACCACCTCGCCCTCACATCCACGGCATGGCACCACCATCGCGGCCTCACCATGGTGAGCTCAGCCGACCCCTACACCTCCGTGACCTCGGACCCTGCCACCACACTCACGACCATGGCCACCGCTCGGACGCACGCACACATAGACCCAAAGGCCGACCTTGGCCACGCTGGCACTCATGCATCGAGCAGTGTCACGGTGAGCCAAGCGCACACTGTGTCCGTGTCCCTAGGCTCTTCAGTCAAGCACCGCTGGGCACGGTCGCGAGCTGCTCACCCAAGGCCTCGGAGAACGTCGCACGCGACACCATCACCGCGGACGCGCGCGTCATGAGCAGCCCCAGCCCCAGACCCTGCCTTGCTGAGCAGCTTGCGGGAAAGCACCAAGGCCAGCCAGCCCAATGCCCAGCACCAGCTCCCTCTCTTCTCTCTTGGGCCAACTGCGACAGCTGCAACATCGGCCCAGTGGCCCCGTGCTAGCCCTCTCTCTCTTCCTTGCAGTTTGGGCCAACAAATAGGCCAGCCTGCCTTTCCTTTTCGCGTAAGCCAAGCCCGGCAGTAGCCCAGTGGTGGCCCAGTAGAAACCGTGGCCTCCCTCTTCTTTTTCTGGAATGGATTTAATCTCCGAAATTCATAGAAAATTCATACGTTGTCGAAAAATTATGAAACCAGTTTCATAATTTTTCTAAAGACAAGCACCACAATGTGGACCCACCCTTAAGTACTCTCTGACCACCTCAGCAACCTTTCCGACCACGTTGGCAACCTTTTCGACCACGTTGGCAACCTTCCCGACCACTTCGGCAATCTCATCGACCACGTTGATGATCACCCCGACCACCTCCGCGATCTCACCGACCACGTCGGCGAAGCTCTCCGATCACCTCGGCCAGCCTTCCGACCACCTCAACCAGCCTTCCGACCACGACGGTGATCTCACCGACCACCTCGGAGACATCTCCAACCACCGACGAAAGCCCCTTCCTGCTTATTCTTATACTCGTTCGTACACTTACAATATGTGATCTTGATCTATCTATATCTGTCTGCACCATGCCCTTGTGTAGGTCTACCCATCCCCATCGCTATGGAATGTGCTACTCCATGGTCGTGTCGAGTTGTTACGTCTTTCGGTTGTGTGTGGTTCTTATCGCTGGTTGTTGGTGTTGTTGCCTGTGTGCCGGGCCTTCGAGCCGGCTGAGGGATCATACCTCGTTCGGATGCTATGATCGCGAGATCCATCTTGCCATGACCGTGATGCCGAGTGTAACTCGACTCCTCGCTTTTTAGTTGGCTTCATAGTACCACGAGTGTTAGCTCCTGCCTTTGGCCCTAGAATATGGTCATGATGGATTCGATGTCGATACTAACATCAATGCGGATATCACCCGCACGCCTTGAGCCCTCCATGACCAAGTCCTGTGGGAGATGACCTAGAGATAACAATCATGGAATGATGGGTGCCAACCCGTTGGTATAGCTTGTGGCCACGAGTTCGCCTTGCCATGACCATGGAGCTACGCCACTCTTTTACTTTTACTTGCCTCTTCGTGCACAAACCCCTGTATGCTTGTACCTTGTATGACCATCGCATTTCCCAAAGATGTGTCTAAGAACATGACATGGATGTACCTAGCTAACCCCCGCTTCTTTTGTTTTGCTGAGCAACTCTCTTCTCGGCTCCCGACGTTATTATGTCGTGAGGATCGAGAGAACCCACCGATGTCCAATCTCTTTGCGCTACCGCTTTCTACCATAGCGGGTGAGCCAAAGTACATTGGAGCCAAGTTACAATAGTGTTAATCATTCTTGTTTGCTACTCGTGTCCAATTGTGACCTGCGGGATAAGGCTATAAGAGCCGAACCCCGTCGTTCTTCTTTCTTGGGGCTCGACTTCCAATCCCCGTCAAGTCAATGACACGGGATCGAAAGATCGTGAGCTGTGGTGTTTGCTCTGGGTAAGCTCTGGCTTAAACCGTTTATCGTAAAGCCATACTAGCTTGGCCATGACTTAAGCTTGTGCTTAGCAAACCACCACTTGTGATTCTTGGCCTGAGGAAATCGGACAACCGCCGAGAGGGCTAAGCTATGAATCTTTTAGTGTGCCATTGGAGTTATTGGGTCACCCTGCATCTTGTCGTCTTTTCGAGTGTTGTGTGCTCTCTAGCTTTGCATGTCGCTTCGCGAAGTAGCTAGCGATCGGATCAAGAGAACGGGAACGACGACAAGGACTGTGGACTGGAGTCGACTCAGGAGGAGACGACCCCACTGATTGAACACCAACAGATGGAGAATTGTACCACTACTACCTCTACATCGCAGGTGTCATGGTAGTACCCTCTTTTAGAGAATCCTATTAGACATTGCATAATATCTAGAACTGCTAGCGCTTTATAATTATTCCTTTGATAGTACTTTGATGCATGCTACTACCTGAGCCATTATTACCCTAATGCAACCCACTCTACTATGTCACCCTGCTTTGCGCATTCGCTCACTTATATATGCTTATTGCCTGCTTGCTTGCATATTACACCACTATACTTATTATTAACTCCACTTCGTATTATATCTGGGATGTGATGCTGGTGGTGAACCCTGGGAATGGTTTGGCTATGGGTGTTAGACTTGGTGGTGTGTGAGCGTGCTGCGTGTGTGCCTTGGGTGCGTGGAGAGTGAGAGTTGTGTCGACCGAGCTAGAATAACGACGAGCCTGGGGCGAGTCTTGCCATGTGGTGCTACCAGGGCACTTGGATGTGGAATACCTGTGGCAGGTAAATGGTAATTAGAGGTGTCCTTGGGTGTGAACCTCGGAGAGGTGGAGCCCGGGGTAGAGGTGCTGTGGTGGCACGTAAAATGGAAACCCTGATGAAGACATTCTGGCTTGGTCAATCCCTAAGGACTTACTAGTACTCAGACTCACTGGGAATCCTTTACACCCCACTCACCCTATATGGTGCGGGACAGTCGGACTACTTGGTAGAACAATGCCACTACTGCTAGGTGGACGTGTGTAAGGAGGTACGGGGTGCGCGGTTGCCCCCACACCCTTCCGAGACTTTAGGAGGCCTTGTGGACCTGGCTCTTGACATCCGGAGGGCCCCGGCTCTGTCTACGACTCACAGTATCAGCCATCCCAGACTAGACTTAGGATGTTCCAGGGCTGAGAGGTAGGGTGGCATCGTTCTAGGCTAGTAAGCGGCCAGAATCTGTCTAGACGGGGCACCATCAAGGATGGCTATCTTGTGGGTATGTAAAACCTCTGTAGAGTGTTTGGTTGATCGATCGATACATATGCCAACTTGTCGGCTATGGACCTTTCCTGGGTTTCGCTTAAACTAGATAGGAGATGAGTCCTTCTTTTCTCCCTCCAGGGTTGGGGTATTTTTCGGTCGTGAGCCTTGGGGCTGCGGGCCATTGAGACAAGTGCCGATAGGGAGTTGGCCTGTCGACCTGAGTGTGTGAGATGAGATAAGGTGTGGTGGTGTGGAGATGGTTTGGGATGGATGGTTGGTGGACGGTTATGGATGGTGTGGTGGTGAATGTGTTAAAAATTGGATATTATTATTATAATACAATTGTTATTTACATCTCATGCGCTAAGAATGCAAACCACAGCCAAATATTAGGATCATCAGATCCCTTGTTTATCTTTTCCCACTAAAGCTCATCGGTGCTGACCATGGCCTGCACACATCTGGCGGTGTGCAGATTTTACTGCTTCTCAGAGATGCTGGCGTTAGAAGGATTAGAAGGTCTCGTGCCTACGCTCAAGTTTGGTTCGGAGATGGAATCTACGCTGCACTACGCCAACTCTGATGATGACCCATGAAGGAGAAGCCTTCACTCGATAGTCTTCCGCTAGATTAACTCTGTAATAGGTGTGTTCCCCAGTGATGTAATATCTTGTATTCTTGTAATCTTACGATGTATGACTGTGATATCGACTGATATATGATAATATGATGGAATCAACTATTGGTTTCATCATATTATAATTCATTCTGTGGATTTTCCCTTTGCGGAAAATTGAGGATGTTTCAAGAGGGGGGCATGGAAGCTTGGAAGAGGAGGGTGCGTGTGATGTTATTGACGGTGCGGATCATGCGCTCGGCTTTCCCATTTTGCTGGGAAGTATAGGGGCACGACATGCGGAGAGTGATGCTGTGAGCAAGAAAGAAAGCACGAAAGGTGGAGTTGTCAAACTCGCGACCATTGTCACATTGGACTGATTTAATGGTGCAGCCGAATTGGGTAGACACATGAGCGAAGAAATTAGAAATCATGGGGAATGTATCGGACTTAGCGCGAAGGGGAAAAGTCCAGAGGAAATGAGAGCAATCATCAAGAATAACTAAATAATATTTGAAACCAGAGACACTAACAACAGGAGATGTCCACAGGTCACAATGGATTAAATCAAAAAATTTGGCTGCTCTAGATAGCGAAATAGAAAAAGGGAGACGAATATGATGCCCAAGCTGACAGGCGTGGCAGAGGGAGTCATCTTCAGGCTTGCTGCAAACAATGGAGGAGGACTGCGCAAGGGACTGAAGAGTGTCCTTACCGGGGTGACCGAGGCGCCTGTGCCAGGTAGTTGGTGAAGGAGTGGCGACAAGGGCGCAGGAGCCAGTGGTGGATGAAGGGAGCTGAAGAGTGTAGAGAGGCCCCGTGCTGTTACATCGGAGGAGGGTGTTCTGGGTACGGAGATCCTTCACAGAAACACCAAGAGGGTCGAACTCGATAGAAACACAATTGTCAGTAGTGAATTTTTGAACCGAAAGGAGATTTCTGATAATGTCAGGAGCTACAAGGACATTGTCGAGGCGAAAGGGTCTAGGAAGGACAGAATAGCCGGTGCTAATAACAGGGAGGGTGGCCCCGTTGCCTACGACAATGGAGGAGGGAAAGGAAGAGAATGGTGTAGCGGTGACCATACCAGGGTTGGCAGTGATGTGGGAGGAGGCACTCGAGTCGATCACCCAATCCGAGGCACTTGGAGGTGGGGTGAGGGAGACAGTGCTGAAGGCGCTAGCGAGACCCTCAGGCGTCCAGGGCGCCCAAGCAGGAGGTGCCTGAGAGGGCTGCGGGTAGTAGGACCCGGAAGCCAGTGGTGGAGCGAAGTATGCCGGTGGCACGCCGGCCACCAAAGCCTGCTGCAGAGGTGCAGGCTGGACTGCGTGTGGTGGAGGGCCATGGGCGCCACCGGTGGTGGACCCTAGCCACATGTGGATAGAGCCGGTCTAGGGGTTGAGCAGCGAGGGCCACTATGGTGTGGCTGGTGTAGTCCCGCCCTATGCACTGCTGTGGGAGCCGCCAGAGCCACGCCCGCCGCGGCAGTGTCAGCTGCGGTTGCCACTGGATTGCTGTCCAGCAGCAGCATGATGTCCAGCAGCAGCCTGATGGACAGCAGTGGCCTGATGATGGCATGGAGGCGCAGGCAAGGATGAAGTGGGTGGCCTGATGGAGGGCACGGTGACGAGAGCCGAAGGAGAGGCAGAGGACGTCCCCATGTTGAGCTCGGCCAAACGGAGGTCAGCACGAACATCGGCGAAGGACGGGAACGGCCTCTGGCGGGTGACGAGCTGGGACATGAACTGAAAACGTTCATTGAGACCCCATAGAACGTTCAGCACTAGAGTTCGGTCCTGGATGGGCTCACCGAGGTCGGCGAGGGCATCCGCCATGCTCTTCATTTTTGCGGCAATAGTCATCGATGGAGAGGGCACCTTGGCAGAGAGTGCAAAACTCGGCGTCGAGGAGCATGGCGCGGGACTCGCGATTGTTGAGGAACTACTGTTCAATCCCGAGCCATGCTGTCCGGGCGGTGAGGCCGTCGTGCTCATGGATGACGTCTAGGAGGTCGACGGAGATGGTGTTGAAAAGCCAAGAGAGGACGATGCAGTCCATGCGTGACCACGTCGGATCGTAGGGGCGGGAGTCGTCGCTGAGGACGTGATCCTTCAAGGCGAAATGGCCGAGGATGAGGAGGACGTAGCCGCGCCACTTGGAGTAGTTGGAGGATTGAAGATCAAGAACGATAGGGATGAGGTTCTTGATGTTCTGGACGGCAGCAGCTTGAGTGTGGAGGTGGGCGATGGCCGCTGCTTCAGAGGAGGCGGAGTGGACGTCGTCATCCTCAGGATCGTCGTCGTCATCCGGATGCTCGAGGTGGAGGCGATCCCGGAGGGCCGCGGCCTGCTGCTCCAGGGTATCTGCCTGCGCGCGCTCTTTGTCAAGAGCAGCAGCGGCGGCGTGGACACGCTCCTGGGTGGCAGCAGCGGACTTGAGAAGGGCAGCTTCTTCCTCGAGCTGCTGGCTGTGCTCTGTGTTGGTGGAGCGCAGAGAGGAGGCCTCATCCTCCAGTCGCTTGGCAGCAAAGAGGGCTTCGTCGCGGAGCTTGGTCGCGGTAGCCATGGCGGAGGAGCTAGAGGTGGCCATGGGCGCGCGCCGCAGCCTGGGGTGGGTGGAGTGGGAGCGGAAGCAGAAGGATCGATGGTTTAGTCTGATACCATGATAGACAATAGCCTAACAGGCTTAGATTCCTTGAATGAGTTTACAGAAGAGATTACATATAAAAAGAGAGGAGGAGGGTGACCCAAAGGGCCAGCCGAGTCCCAAGAGGCCAGCCGAACCCCAAGGGGCCAGCTGGGCATTAACTCAGCACAGCTAGCTACGAGATTAATGCTAGGAGATTACACAAGTAACTAGGTGATTAAAGTAAACAGCAATTAATTCTAACATTTTCAACTAATTTACTGTAGTGATTTTCATAGCTGTAAAAGATAGAAGTGTTAGAATTTCAAATTAAAAACAACATATGAATGAAGCAAATATGAATCAGGGGAAAACTGCAAACAACGCACCTCTGAACATCTCTAGCAAAGAAAAAACGACCTATGTTGTCATAAGTTGGACCATTTTCCTGAAATTGTGTCGGCCATATATGGTGTCGGCCATGAATTCTGTCGAGGAACTTCCTCAAGCTGGACTTTAGAAGGGAATTTCTTAACTACATCCAGCACTAACTGTGAAGCAGAACATGATAAGTGGGCCTGGAAACCATCACACAGCTCCGGTGATCTTCCAGTCCTCTGCAGCTCAAAACCACCTCTGTTGAAATAAAACAGAAGTTTAAAATGCATATATAATAAACACATTGAAGGTCCCGGGTTCGAGTCGCGGTCTCCTCGCATTGCATAGGTGAGGGTAAGGCTTGCCACTGACACCCTTCCCTAGACCCCGCACAGAGCGGGAGCTCTCTGCACTGGGTACGCCCTTTTTATATATAATAAACACATCGAGGAAATATTATAATTGCTACCAAATAATACAGACTGAGTGATAATCAGGTCTAGAAAAACTGGGATGAGCCACAAAGCACACATAACATCACAAAACACAAAACATGTTGTGTGCTTGCCTAAACAAAAGAAGGCCGTTCATTGCAAATGGATCTTCAAGAGAAAGGAGGGCTTGTTTTCTAGTGAGCCTCCAAGATTTAAGACAAGGTTAGTAGCAAAAGGCTTCAGTCAGATTTCTAGTGTTGATTATAATGATGTGTTCTCTCCAGTTGTAAAGCATAGTTCAATTCGTACATTTTTCGGTATTGTTGCTATGAGAAATCTTGAGCTTGAGCAGTTAGATGTAAAGACTATGTTTCTACATGGAGAGCTCGAGGAGGAGATATACATGGACCAGCCAAAAGGATTTATAGTACATGGTAAGGAGGATCATGTTTGCAAATTAAAGAGGTTCTTATATGGTTTGAAACAGTCTCCTCGTCAATGGTATAAAAGGTTTGATTCTTTTATGATGTCACATGGTTTTAAGAGGTCTGAATTTGATAGTTGTGTGTACATTAAATTTGTTGATAGATCACCTATATATTTGTTGTTATATGTTGATGATATGTTGATTGCTGCCAAGAGCAAGAAAGAAATCACTACGTTGAAGAAACTGTTGAGTAGTGAGTTTGAGATAAAGGATCTTGGTGCTGCTAAGAAAATTCTAGGTATGGAGATTACAAGAGAGAAATTCTGGTTTGTTGTTTCTTAGTCAGCAAAGTTACATTAAGAAAGTTCTTCATCGTTTCAACATGCATGATGCAAAGTCTGTTAGTACTCCTATTGCTCCCCATTTTAAATTATCAGCTTTACAATATGCTAGTATGGATGAGGATTTTGAGTACCTGTCAAGAGTTCCATATTCTAGTGTTGTTGGTTCTTTGATGTATGCCATGGTTTGCTCTCATCCTGATTTATGATATGCTATGAGTTTGGTTAGTAGATATATGGCTAATCCTGGTAAAGAACATTTGAAGGTTGTTCAGTGGATTTTCAGGTACCTTCGTGGCACAACAAATGCTTATTTGAAGTTTGGCAAGACTGATAAGGGACTCACTGGCTACGTGGATTTAGATTTTGCTGTCGATTTGGATAAGAGGAGATCTCTCACATGTTATGTGTTCACTATTGATGGTTGTGTTGTGAGTTGAAGGGCAACAGTACAGCCCGTTGTTGCCATGTCTACCACTGAAGCAGAATACATGGCTGTTGCAGAAGCATGTAAAGAATTAGTTTGGTTGAAAGGTTTGTTTGCTGAGCTTTGTGGAGATGATTCTTGCATTAATTTATTTTGTGACAGTTAAAGTGCTATATGTCTCACTAAAGATCAGATGTTCCATGAGAGAATGAAGCACATTGATGTCAAATACCATTATGTTCGCGATGTTGTCGCGCAAGGTAAGCTGAAGGTATGCAAGATAAGCACACATGATAATCCTGCTGATATGTTGACAAAGCTAGTTCATGTTGCTAAGTTTGAGCTTTGCTCAAGGTATAACTGTTTAGCCTAAGAGGCTATTTGGTACCGGAAGTATTTCTTTGTTGTTTCAGGGTGAAGGTTCGTTTTATGCTACAAGAAAAAATTTGTCTCAAGGTGGAGTTTGTTGAGTTGTGATCCAAATTCAGTTATGTACAAGATAAAGGCTAACTTCTGCCGGAGCGAAGCGAGGCCCGTCACCGGGAGGCTTGGGCCGAAGCAAAGCGGATCGTCGCCTATTAGGGTTTTCCATCTATATGTACTTCCTGTAAGCTGTCATCTTGGGATAAGAAAAGTTGTAAATCCCCGACGTTTGTAACCTCACCCGATATAGTGAAGATTTGCTGGCTGGTGCCCGTGGTTTTTCCCTTCTTCCTTGAGAGGGTTTTCTACATTAAAATCTCGTATCCTCTGTGTTTGATCTATTGTTCTTTGTCGTTTATATTGCCTATCGTTTCTAACAGAGCCGAGTCTAGCCAAGACCCGTTTAGACCTATGATACACCATGAGCCAAGTTTCTGTAGCTAGATATACATTTTTGGAGTCCAAAGAACCTAGACGACACCTCCTATCAAGTTCGAGGGCTACAAGTGCATTTTACTCTTGTAGTATAGAAAGAATAGAGCTACCACATGAGCTAAAAATATGAGTCTGTCTACTGTACACACGTGTGTTTTAACATAAGCCAACACATGGTTGTTGGCTGTATGTAAAACACACAGATTTCAACATAGGAAAAACCATGTGTTTTTGGGCTAGTTAGCACATGGTTGTTAGATGCCTAAGAAACACACAAATTAAAACACCGGAAAAAATGTGTGTTTTAAGATAATACAACACACAAATTCCATGAGGTAAACAAGGCCCATAAGGAAATTATCAGGTTTTATATCACGGTGAAGAAACCCTTTTTGATGCATGTACTCAACCCGATTAATCTGAAAGATAAATAAGGAATGTGTTAACACTAGCAATTCACAGAGTTAGGACAAAGAGGACAACCCTATGCACAACGAACTGAGATTAAAGTTAAAGTTAAGAAACAAAATGGAACAGTTTGAAGAATCTGGGATTAAGTGTTCACCATTTGGTCAGCAAGCATGAGCAGTCTTCAGAGAGAACTTCCTACTGCAATAGTTGAACAAGTCCTCAAGGCTAGGGCCAAGAAGATCAATCACCATCACATTATACTCCCCCTCAATGCCGTACCACTTCAGGTGTGGAATGCCAACTGTAACGAAACAAAAAGGGGGGCGAAAAGGTCAGCCCAACTCACGCATCATACTAGCAACTAACTAACCATAGAGTACCATCCCATAACTAAAACTGGATGGGTGGATAGGCTCTATGGCATTAACTTACTTCCTCCTTGGAGAAGCATGTATAGCTGCGGGTGCTTTGTCTTGACATTTTCCTGTGCAATAAAAGCAGCAACACCAATGACAATCGGTTCCACCAACCCAAACATCTAACAGTGTTGACAAACAGTACTGAAATGGACCATCATCATTTCATTTCGCTAGATTTTTGCATCTCAATGATCTTATCACGAAATAGACCGACATGGCAAATTCTATGGTATGGTAACAAATAAATAGCAATCGGAGAGAATCCAATACCAGCTTGATGGCGACCTCCTCTCCAGTCTGCACATTCACAGCTGTGAACAAAAACAGCAAACAAATATCATAAATATGTACAACCCACTACACAAAACCCAGATCAAAAAAAGTTGGAAGGATTCTCGTGGAAGAATGATTTCCTTACTAATAGTCAACCCTTGAAAGTAAAAAGGGACATATTGCATATCCTCAACACTAAAATTGCAGTGCTCAATAATTACAATTTACAGCATTGCTGGTTGCAATTATTAAGTAACCGAATGTTTTATTTGTTTTTTTATGAATAGAACAGATTAATAGGAACATAGCACTACGACTATTACAGCCTGGTACCCTCGTACATATTTGGTATGGTTTGACAGGGCAGAAGGCCACAGGGGTGGTGACCGGGACGACAGCTCCACGCCGTGCTCAGCGCAACACTGTGTGCAGCAAAGGAAGCGAAGGCAGTCAGGATCGCAGGAGGAAGGCCAGAAATACCGAAAGATCGACTACTCCTGCTACAAGGCATCGTCCAATCGTAGGAGGAGCAGCACTAGCCACTGGGACAGCCGCCGTGATAGACAAGTGCATAGGCAACGGCTTTGTTATGCGCTAGCTGAATCGGACTAGGTTACTCTACTCCACTGGACACCGGTCCACCCCACCCTCCTCCTATGGCTAGAGGCAACAGGCGGATCCTTTCCTGGGAGGATCCACGATAACGACACTAGACCCTTCAAGCCAGTGAACAGGTTCCTGGTGCCATGACACAGAATTACATATTCCAGTGAAAGCCAAAATATATAAGATATAACCACAGTACAAATACAAAATTGATTGCTTACAACTGAAGCGTCAGTATTGTGCCAAGTGATGGTGCAACCCAGGTTCGCTGGAAGTCGGCTTGCTGATGTCTCGAAAGACATCTTTGACTGTTTGTTAATCTCAACACATTTCACAGACCTGCAAGTAGAATGACTTTTTTCATGAAAATAGCTGGATAGACAAGCATGCAACCTTAAGATAATATGCTGAAAGTAGGCATGTCCAGTTGGATATGGACAGCACCAAGCTGCAGAATGAAGTCCAGAATTTTTTTAATAGATACCAGATTTTTTTCCCACAAATATTTCTTAGGAAATCTAAAATTAGTTTGTTTTGTGCTTACAGCTCAACCAAAAAAAAGGTGGCTTAGGGCCAAATCACATAGGACAGGACCGAGACTTGGGCTCTGGGCTTTGCCCTTTTCATCCCAGGCTTTTGCAAATCAAGTATAGGAAAGGCTTAGCAAGGCCTACAATATCAGTACTGGTATTTGCTTACTTAGCAGTCTACAACTAATAATACATATAACACCTAATAATATAACACCATGTCAAATGTTGTCAAAATATTTCAACCAAGAGACCATATGGAAGCAAAAGCTCTTAGAATTAATGCATGCAATAAGACACTGCATCAGGTTGTAAATCTTTTGGTATGCAAATCCATTGTATCTGTCCTCACCAGCATATGTGAATAACATATGTTCCTCTTAGCATGCATTTATCTGCTCACCTACATTTCCTTGAAGCAGCAACTGATAGGCCAATAACGCCAGCCCCAGAGTACAAATCAACAACTGTTGAACCACGTTGTACATACTTGCTCAGCTTATGCAACAAAGAGTTAAATGACTGCAAAGAAAACAAAGCACAGTGTGATAGCAAGAAAACTTTATGAGAAAATTTACATGAGATAGCAAAGTAGCAAACACTAATACACTATAGCTTCAAACACATTTGAGATCCTTGCTCAAGCACGCAACAAAACAGGTGGCGCATGGAGTTCTCGGGGGTATCAAGTAGCTTGCAGATAATTGAATTGGCAAGAAATTTTTGTCATGGTGAAATTGTACATGAGTAAGGACAATTTAAGTGCACATACCAGAGTATTAGCCTAGCCAAAGGTACAAGGATCCAGAGAAATATCAACTCCCCCATAACGCTCCCACGGGTCCCTCTCCCCCTTAAGATGTCTCCATTTATGCCCAAAAATTATCTGCAGAACGACACATTGTTATAAGGAAAGAAATAAAAACATGTTCCTTACAAGATAGTGTGGAGTTGGTTGCTCAGCAGATCTGGTAGCTAATCTTTGACCAAGGCAAACAATTAAAAGTAATAATGAGAAGGAAGAACAACATGGTCGTACACATACATTCTTCCTCCTATCGGAAATAGAAGTCCATCTAGGTTTGTCCAAAGTCAAAATATTATAACTTTAATCATCAATATCTAAATTTTTATATAGATTGACAACACAAGTTTGACATTACTAAATTCATTATGAAAAGTACTTTCATCATATATAACTCTTTTCATTTAAGATAGTACATCTTGTGTAGAGATTGCTAGTCAGAGTTAAAACTGTTTGACTTAGGACAAACCTAGATGGACTTGTATTTCGGATTGGAGGAAGTACAGTTTGCATACATGTGAAGTAGAATGTAGTTATCCTATATATGACAAAGAAAAGTGATCTTGGTACACCTGCAACACCAGCCCCACCCCACTACACCTTCACCCAAGGACATGAACCTACTCCAGCGGAATTTAGTACTTAGATGCAGCATTGCTGCTTATATGTGGGGCAACAATGCCTGAATCTGTTCATCTGCTGACACATGCAGTGGTTACCACATGTCCATATGGATTATCGACTCGTAAGTCCTAACTTCTGCAAACCTGGTAATCGCTATGCCAGTGGTTCTAAAACAGAATCTCAGCATCACAGTATGTTTTATTGTCTTCCTTAGTTCCTTTGCACAAAACTACAACTATTTACAGTAGCCGTAATGATAATGCCAAATGACTTGTGTATTTTTTACAAGAAATAATATAAGTATAGACATGGTTTACATCCACAAGAACTATGACATGGATATCTTACGTTGCTGGTTGATGTCTGAAAATTGGCCCATATAGAATGGATTAGATGAACACTACTTTTTGGCCCACCATTTCTCCACAAGTACTGTCACAAACGGTATATTCGCAATGATTTAGTGATACAGCATGCAAAGCAGTGGAATGTGTTGGGACAAAGTTCCAATAGAAATATGAAAAGTACTCCATTGTTGCAGAACCTCAGTTTCAACAACTTACTTCTATCAATGAAGTCAGCTTCTCTGCGTTCTGGGAGCGCTCGTCTCTTGAATTCCAAACCAATGAAATGCAGATCTACTAAAAAATGCAGCGGGTCAAAAAAATGCAGATCTACTAAAAAAACCAAAAATCAGCTACAAATACACAATCAAGAAAAATACAACACACACCCACAAGCAGAGACACACACCCACACCAAAACACACACACAGAAAAACACAGAGAGAGAGACAGAGACACATACAGAACAGAATCACAAAAATGCAGTGTGTTCTAGCACAAATATCTGAAATGTGTCGGCACAAATTACAAGAAACAATTTTTTCTATGAAAAAGACAAGGACAAAAATTTGGTGTGTGTTAGCACAAATCACAAAAAACAATTTTTTTTCTATGCAAGGACAAGGACAAAAATGTGGCATGTGCTGGCACAAATCACAAAAACAAAGGACAAGATGTGGAAATGAATATTGATAGTTATTACAAATTATATTCAAACAATGTAATGCCAGTTATACTCATGAGGTAAATCAAAATTTCACATATTGCATATTATGACAACTAAAATTACGGTGCTACATACTCGCAATTTACACTATTCCTGATTGCAACTAATGAAATTTGTGTTTTATTTGTATGTTTTCATGAACAGGAGAGTTCAACAACAGCAGTGAACTACAACTGCTACGGACAAGAACAACAAACATGTGGAATGAATGTGAGATTCAAAATTCATACCTCATTTATCAAAAATATGTGGGCACTAACAAAACATTACAAGTTTATTGTAATGATGAATGCAAATAATTGCAGGCTATATTGTCACAGGGAGACGAGCAGCAATGAGGATTAGCGATTATACTAGCCATGGTCGAGATAGAGCAGTCTGAGTGAGGAGCGGTGCCACGATGAGGATGCCGATTGCCGATGGCAGACCACTACAGCCCAATGGTGACATCCGGGATCCATCAATCACAATGGAGTGCTTGGTAAGCCTTTGGTACCTGGCCAATCAACAAACTTGGAGTGAGCATCATGTTTGGTTGCATACCATGAACTCTGAATCGTAGATACAAGAGAATGAATCACCTAATGTTTTTCAGGCTAAATCGAGAAATAAATAATATAACGAGCACATACAACCAAATTGCATATACTCAGAACTACAATTGCAGTGTTGTATACCTGCAATTTATATTATTCCTATTTGCAATTAATTATCTGAATGTTTTTACAATAGCCAACACAAATTGCATATGCTAAAAAAGCAGCCTCAGCCACAACATGTGGAACCTACAAACACCATAAGCGGTGCAGGCTCCAACTTCAAGTAAAAAAACAAGAACAGTTGCATCCCAATGTCAAACTAAAACATGAACAAGCACTGCACGCAAAACCAGATCTACAGATCCAAAGGAAACACCATTGATGACCTTAAAAAATATTGCACACAGAAACTGTAACCCATTGGGACATGGACGGTATGGAGGGCTACAAGAGCCGGGGCAAGTACTGCTGCAATGAGCTTCGAGTAGCCCATTATTAAAGTATATTGCTTTGCAATGGTTGGTTGGATTGGAGATGTGGAGCTGTAAATTAAAAGAGCAGTGTATTACTGTATTTATATATCTATATGGACCGGTGAACATCAATCGAGATTATCAAATTAGTGTATATTTAAATTTTTTTCAAAGACAAATAAGTGGTGCTGAACATTGAAACAATTCACTTCTAAGTCTGAACGTAGCAGATCAGATCAGAGATGTCAGCATCCGAATTTAAGGAAGCTCAAAATATAACTGAAACTGAATGTAGCTGACCCTTGCTTCGTTTGCCATACATGTGCAGTCAATGGATACGGAAGAAGTAGCCATGCTAGCAGAAAAGATGGATGAAGAAAACAGATTACTAAAGATTATAACAGTGACACGAGAAAAAGAATGTTGGACTGTTTCAAATGGATTATATATGAGTATGTCTAAGAGTTGAGCCTACAGCCTGCTATTAGATAGAAGTTTTGGTTCAGGCTACTAACTTTGACCGAGAACGACGTGAAATACAATACACTGAAAAGGACATGACAACATCAATTAGAAGAAGAAACAATGCTTTAATTTTCTTTAAATCAGGTCAGAGTGAAATATTTATTTGGTAAAACTACACATCAAATGCTAGAAAATATTGCTTCACCTCTACCTAACAACATCAGCAAAGGGTTGTATGACGCCGATAAAATCAAAGAGGTCATCTCAGATGCCGATTGTGACAATGTAGGGAACAAACATTATGTAAATGATTAACTTGTCTTGATTAATTGTTCCGGGTACTGAGCGTATGTGTTTTTAGTTTCTTTAAATCATCACAAGATATAATGGGAGAACCTTTCTCTATATAAAGAAGTGGCTATTGCAGTGAGCACTACCACAGATTGTGCAAGGAACATCTTGATACTTGAGACAACAACAAAAAACTTATTGAACACTATAACTGAAAATAAATTAGCACTGAAAAATTAAATGAAAATGAACAATAAAACTAAAATCACATAAAGGGATAAGAGGCAATTATCATCATAGAAAAACAACATGCAGCTAAAAAATGTCTACTACAAAAAATATTCTGCAATGAGCATTACAAAAAATATTCTCACAAATTAATCTGCCTTAAAAATCAACACCACATTTGCACTATCCAAAAACAATTATAAATACCAATCTGCATCGGAAAAAAACAAAGATACAATCAACAACAATAACGTATCATCTACCTCTGCATCAATCGAACCATTCAAATCCCTCGAACCATTCAAACCACAAACCATGTGAACAACAATCACAGGACAATGAACCAACAAACAACCGTCAACTCCTAAAATATATACAGACTACCCTGCAGAGACAACACCATCCTCCAACGAATCAAAAAATGGGGCAAAAAACCTAAGCACAAACTGAAGAACACGGGAAACCGGATCCCGCATCACCTAAGGGGAAAACCCTAGACAACAAACAACACAACACAAAAATCGCATACGAGCGGACACACAAACCAGATCTGAAACGAGGACAAAGGCATTAAACATGAACACACAAATTGAATAAGGTAACAAACAAACCCAAGCATCGATGGAACATATCACAAAGAAGGGGGCAGGAACAACTTAGCTCGCGAAACCCTAGAAACCGCAGCTCGCCGTGCCGGGGAGCGGCACCGGGCCCTGAGCGCCCTGCACAGGCGACCAGGGTCGGCGCGTTGCGCGGGGATCCACGCCGACGGCCGCGAGGAAGCGCGCGTCCTCCGAGTCCAGCCGGTCGCCCAGGTGGAACCGCCACACACGGACCAGCGCCAGGCCGCTGTCGGGGCTAGCCAGGGCCACACCCACCTACGCCAACCGGACGCCCTCCACGCGGGCGCGCGCGGCCTCGTAGCGGGCGTCGAGCGTGCCGCAGGCCGTCGAGCAAGCCAGGAGTCGACGGGAGGAAGCTGAAACGAAATGAGAATGGGGAAAGGAGGAAACGGACGACAGGAAATCAGGCGCGGAGTCCCCAAGACAAACAGTAGCACTGATAATTGGGACCCACACTACAGAGAAACAAACGGCGGTGGCCAGCACAAGCATACGATACCCATCCAACGGACACAAAAATCGTGTGCCAACAAACAACAAAACACATGTGTGTCATATAGCATTCCTGAAAAATATTCATATGTAACAATGAAAAGGAACCTAATGCACTCTGTTTGTTTGTTAATATCTTAGCTCAACGCTATCGTGCCTGGTTGAATGAGTCACGACCGATGGAGAGAAACTAAACGGGCTCTCTAGCACACTGAAGACTACACACGCTCAAACACCACGCATGTCTTGCTATCACTAGATCGAGATCATAAAAGCAAGTATGAAGCCTTATTGCATTGTCATCATCATAAAACTGATATGCACTGGCATGTTCGTGATATCCAATAAATGCACGCCAAGTGGTGGTGGTCTCTTTCTTCCTTGGCGGTATAGATTGAAACCTTGACTCTATGGATTTTGTTCACTCTAATATCTCAACACTGCAAATCAAACACTGCTGCTTGTTTCAGCACTGCCTACCGGAATCATGTGAAGGTAACAGAGATCTATCTGTATATATACGGTTGCAGCAGGCGATCAATGTCGATTATGCTTAGAGAACGAAATGTATGGGCACGCATGCTATTTCAATTTGCAACAGACTATTCATGTGAGCTGTGTGAGCACGATGATTCCCAAATCCCAGTAAGAAACCTTCAACAGATGACTAGCTAGCGCAGGTCGTGCAGGCCGACCAGCGGAGGGTTTCAACTTCGGAGGGTTTCAACTTTCAGGCAATGCAAATTAGAGTGCCAATTTGACGGAACACCTTTTTATTAGCCACAAGATGCACCCAGCACCCCGCGTCCAGTAATCACATATGCCACGCTCACACGGCATCACCCGTCCTCTGTTTTTGGTTTAGTTATCCCTTCTATCTCAAAATATAATATGTACACATATTTCAAGATTCAAGCTTGATCAATAATTAAAATAATTGGTTTAGTTATACAAAAAAAAGTTTGACCATAAAGAGGTTACATTGGACAAGTCATTTATATCCCTCGTGGTGCAATATTCAACACATATCACGTAGAACACGCCAAAGAAATTTAGCATAAAGACGGTAAAAAAGATATTGAATTGTTTCTTATTGATAACTAAAAAAACGAGTTTAATTCGCATTCCAGCTCCTCCGTGAAAGACTAGTTTTTTTAGGATAATTCCATATTATTTTTTTGCCACGTCAAGAGCTCAAAGGTATTTTCATATGTCAAATCTCATTATTGATAACTTTATATTATAAGAAAATATTTTCTAAGGATCAAACTTTCGTTGCCTCAAAAAATATATTATAATTTATAAGAGATATTAGTGGTCAAAGTGTGATCTTATAAATAAGAAACTCAAGATGCACTATACTTTAAGGTGAGCAAAATGCACTTACGGCTCTTAAACTTAGGTACGACGTATGTCATACGTAGGTTCCTAGACTCTCAAAATACACATCCTGCTATAGAAACTTGGCTCACGATAGGTCACGTGTCTAAACGGGTCTCGGCCAAACCTGCTTGCTGACGTGGCAGTTCATGCTCTACAGCGACCTGCCGACCTGGCACATCCGTGTGCTGGACCACATGGTGGCGGAGGGCGCCATGATGTTCTACGGCAGAGCAGTAGGGGAGGTCTTCGGCCACGATGTTAAGGCAGGGGGGCAAGATTGTGACGGTGGATGACCTTGACGGCGGCAGACGAGAGCATGCAGGTGCAACGCTTACTTAGGCAATTCGCAGAGCACCTTGAGGTTGTTCTCTAGCATCACTGCTGTTTATTTCTATTTGCAACATGAGAAGGTTTTGTGTATATATATACTGTTAAAGCAGGCGATAATGTTGCTATGCATATAGAGAACAAAATGTATGGGCCGCACCCATGCTATTTCTATTTGCAACAGACGGCTATTGTGTGAGCACGATGATTCCAAATTCTAGTAAGAATCCTCAGTCCCAAATTCAACAGCCGACTAAGCTATCACAATTCACAGGTCGTGCAGGCCGACCAGCGGAAAAGGTATATTGCAAAACCCCATTTTCTCCATGTTTTTTTATAAAATCAAAAGGTGATTTACCGTACTTTTAATGACTGATGACTAGCACCTCAACCGGTGTTTTCATAAAGTTACACTCTTAACTTTTTCAAAAATTTTGGAACATTTATTTGGGTCACATCCACTATGGAAACATCCCAATGTCTGAAAATAGAACAAAAGTTGACGATATTACTCATAAAGTTGTGTTAATATGGTAAAGAGTGCAGTGAGAAACCTCATCATCATGTATTCGAAGATAGAAGAAAGAATAATTAGTTTTTTTTAGGGGAGGGGAAGAAAGAATAATTAGTAACACAAGGCAGTAGGGATTATTTGAGCCAGTTATTGGCCCCGTTTGGTACAACTTATCTGGAAAGCGCTTCTAAGATAAGCTGCACAAATAAAGTAAAAGCGGCGGTCAAAATAAGCAGCTTCTGCTTTTTACTACAAATGGGAGTTGTGAGAATAAGCGTGGCCAGAATAAGCTACTGAAAAATATGGCGTTTGGCTATTGATTTCAGCTTATTTTGATCATAAGCAGCTTATAAGTTGTACCAAACAGACCCATTGACGTGAGCCACTGGGCCGGACCACCCTAGCAACAAATAAATGACTTTCTTGGGCTGGGCCCTAAAGAAGCTCTAACATCAGTTGCCGTGTCAACACACACACAAAAACACAGTAATAATCATATATGCGGATATGCCACGCTCACACAGTCGGCATCGCCCGTCCCTGTATATGAAAGATGGGATCCCATGAAAGATTGAGCTTGGGTTAGAGCTACTCCCTCTATCTCAAAACATAACATGTACACAAATTTCAAGATTCTTGCTTTTTTATCTTTGGTAAAAAAGTTAGTTTAGTTATACAAAAAGTTTGTACCACAAAGTGGTTATATTGGACAGGTCATTTATATCCCTGGGTAGTGCAATGTTGAACGCTACCTTCAATTTTGAACAACACACCAAATGATTTTAGCATAAAGACAACCGTGCACTTGCTTCAGCTTCTTCCGGCTGTGCGTCAATGGCTGCACCTCCAAAGCTACCTTCTACCGTTCATAAGCTTATGCAGCCGTAGGCCGTAGCCCGCAGCCGAAAGAAGCATAAATGAACAAGTTGTTTAAGATGTTGAATTGTTTCGTATTGATTAACACAAAGGAGTTTAATTTGCATTCCAATTCCTCCTAGAAAGATTATTTTTGTAAGGATAATTCCATTTTATTTTTACCACATTAAGAGCTCAACGGTATTTTCATATGTCAAATCTCTTTATTGATAAGTCAAACATATTCTATTGACAAGGAAACATTTTCTAATGATCAAACTTTGATTGCCTTAAAGATATATTAGAAGAGAGACATTAGCAGTCAAAATGTGATCTTTAAAATAAGACCAAGTCAAAATATGTCATATATATCTATAAGTATAGAAGGATATTACAATGTGAATAATAAATAGATTACATAGTTAACAATAAGAACAACCACGCCGGCAATCAAAAACATTCATTTGTGTCGGGTACCATAAAACGGGGTACCCCTAGCGTATATCGAAAGAGCCACTTCAACCCCATGAAAAACAAAGCCAGAAGGTAAGCCATTTGTTAATTACCGGCCCCGTCCGAGCCCACCGGCTCTCCGCCTCGCACGGGAGGTCTCGACGGCCTAACGTATCTCCGCCTCGCGCGAGGCCACGCACGGGAGGCCTCGACAAGGAACCCATTCTCCGTCTCGCCCGAGGCCCCGCGCGTACGGCCTCGGACGAGACAGCGATTCTCCGTATCACTCGAGGCCGGCTCGGCAATAGCCCGTCGCCCCCGCCTCGGCCCGTCTTCCTGACAACGCGCCGCATCCCATTAATGCGTCAACCACTCCCGCAATCTCAGTCGGGCGACGGCTCGACACTGTGGAGTGGCCGACGGGACGGGAGGTCACACCGACGCCATACCGACCAGAGCAGGACGGGGTAGGGGTTACCGGCCACTGCGCACTAGTGATGTACCCACGATCGGCGCCCAAACTACATTGTGCCACCTAATCCTTGCCCCTGGAACAACGCGGCATGGGGAGTCACGTCCGGGTCACTATAGCCCCGGAATCAGCATGCGAGCCCGACCGCTCTCTCCAAAGCCTCAGCAATCTACTGCAGGGTCTCGGCAAACACAGGATTCACGTCTGCCGAGCCTCCCACGATGGCTCGGCCTCAGCACCGACTAAGCCTCGGCCTCTCGCGTCGTCGACACGCAGTGACCAGCACGCCAACTGCCGCGCCCGCTTCGAGGTAACACTGGAGCTCCCACAACGCACAGGATCAGATGTGACCAGCACGTCGCCCCAGTACTTAAGGACGGACCACTCCGTCGACCGCGCCGCCACAGGAACAGGCTACAGGGCTCGGATATGTCGCCTTCGTCCGCACGACGTCGTGTAGCTAGCGAATGTATTACCCTCGTCCCCCCCTTCAACTATAAAAGGGAGGGACCTGGACCGTTTCCTAGGGGGGAATCGGACACTTACGATTAGGCCTAGGCACACGCGGCGAACTCGCGCATAGCGTTCAGAGGAACATACGAGCTCTCATGCAGCTTGAGATCAACATCTCAAGCGATCCACGCCGTACTACGAAGAGACCTGGGGCTAGCTCCCTCTCTCGCCCTGCTTGTAACCCCCTACTACGAGCATTTCGGTGCAAAGAATACAAGATCGATCTCTTGAACTGGACGTAGGGTACCCATTACCCGAACCAGTATAAACCTTGTGTCTCCTTGCATCACCATCCGAAATTGGGAACACGCAGTACAAATTTTCTAGTTGGTTGAGGGCTCGCCGGTCCAAAACACCGACAGTTGGCGTGCCAGGTAGGGGGCGCTGCGTGTCAGTTTCGTCATCCCAACAAGTTCTGGATGACAGACCCCATACGACCACTGCGTCTCGGCACGGTGATTTGGTTTGGGAGCCTAGAGTTCATGTCTCTAGGGCATGAGTACGACATGATACTCCTCACGCCCCGAGCCCCACCGATCGACGACAACGTCACGCACCGGCAGCCCAGGCGCAGGCGGCGCCCGGGCGACCGCTCTCGCCACGCTCACTAGGCACGATGCGAGCAGGACCACCCCGACGCTACGTGAACCCAGGGCGACATGCCACTCTCCGCCGGCATCCCACAACTAGCTGTTGGCGCAAGGTCCCTGGTTGGGGACCTGTCTAGCCTGAGCCTGGACAAGGGAAAAATGTCGGTGGCGTGCGGCGATGCCCCGTCATCAAGCTCCGCTCCACCACTCCCTGAGGAGCCAACTCCGGTGGAGCAGAGCCCAGCGATGGCACCATCCCCATACCCCTTCGGGTTGAGAAATGTTGCCGCCTCTTATGCTAACGCCTACGCTTCCGCTCACACGGATCCCTCGGGACGCCACCAGCGCTTCGCTCTCGACTTCGACACCACCACGTCGACCCACACCCACGCCGACTCCTCGGAGGAGGACGAGGCATGGGTCGGAGTGGATGTCTCCGAACTCCATGACCCTGAAGCCATGCGCTGCTTCTTGGCCGCAAGCGACTACTGCTTCGGCTATTCCGACTCCAACGACGAAGGCATCTATGACCCCACTCGCGAGTGTTTCCACATCGGGCTCAGGATGCCAAGGGTGGGCGAGGAGGACGAGGGCACAGGCAACCGGTCCCCGCCTCGCCAGGGAGTGGACGCCGCCACACCTCCGCGCGTTGTCCCACCGGCAGCGCGGAGCAGGAACCTTGCCCCCGCACAACCTCAATGCCCGGACCTGGAACAGCTCCGTGAGCTCCAGGCCAAGGTTGAACAAGACCGACTCCTGCTGCAGCAGCTTTGAGACTCTCTCAAACAGGAGCAGCGAGGTCGCGGCGATGGCGGAGGAGCCCGACGGAGGGCCCGCAATGTGCACCACCGTATCCACGACGATGAGGGGAGTGAGCAACCCCAATCTTCAACCACGCTAGCCAGAACGTTGCGGCTGCAGCAATGCTAGTCCACGTGATGCCCGAGCCTTCTACTATGGAGGGGCGACGGGTCCACGGCGAGCTCTGAGATCTCCTCGAGACCGCAGTGGTGCA
The DNA here is from genome assembly GCF_019320115.1 of Miscanthus floridulus. Lineage (NCBI taxonomy): Eukaryota > Viridiplantae > Streptophyta > Magnoliopsida > Poales > Poaceae > Miscanthus > Miscanthus floridulus. The sequence continues at coordinate 10,667,070 of NC_089597.1, forward strand.
GCAGGCCGAGAGTTCTGCCTCCTGACGGCGCGGGGCCCCTCGGACCTGCCCGCGGCACCGCCTCGACAGGATAGGGAAGCCTCGGTTCGTCCCGAGCCCGCTCGAGCACCGATAGCCCATAGGGTCTCCCTGCTGCTTGACCACCTCGGCAACCAACGCGAGGTGCAGGGAGACCATGAGGTGGTCAGCAGGCGATGACGCCACGACAATGAGGGGCCCGCCCGGGGCTACCACCCACACCGAGGTGGCCATTATGATAGTGAGGAGGACCGCAGTCCTTCTCCTAAACCGCCTGGCCCTCGAGTCTTCAGCAGAGCCATCCGCGCTGCTCATTTCCCAACCCAGTTTTGGCAACCAGCCAACCTCACGAAGTATAGCGGCGAGACCAATCCCGAACTCTGGCTTGCCGATTATCGCCTAGCTTATCAGCTAGGTGGCGCGGACAATGACCTGCTCATCATCCACAACCTCCCCTTGCTCTTATCAGACTCGGTGCGAGCCTGGCTCGAGCACCTTCCTCCCTCACAAATCCACGACTGGCACGACTTGGTTAGGGTCTTCATCGGGAATTTCCAGGGCACATACGTGTGCCCTGGAAACTCCTAGGACCTTAAGAGCTGTCGCCAGAAACCGGACGAGTCTCTCCAAGACTTCATCCAGCGTTTCTCCAAATAGTGCACCGAGTTGCCCAGCATCGACGACTCAGAAATTGTTCAGGCTTTCCTCTCCGGCACCACCTACCGAGACTTGGTCCAAGAGTTAGGCCGGAACGTGCCGCGCCCAGCTGCCGCGCTCCTCGACATCGCCACCAACTTTGCCTCGGGTGAAGAGGCTGTTGGGGCCATCTTCCCCGACAGCGACACCAAGGGGAAGCGGAGGGACAAGGCCTCGGCCTCCCACCTCCCCAAGAGAAAGAAAAAGGGTCGCCAGGGGAAGCAGGAGGTCCTGGAGGCCGACCTGGTCACGGCCGCAGAATGGAAGAATCCCTAAGGCCCCAGGGGCCCTAGGCCCTTCGACAACATGCTTAGGAAACCTTGCCCGTACCATCAGGGCCCGGTAAAGCACGCCCTCGAGGATTGCTCTATGCTCTGGCGTTACTACGCCAAGCTCGGCCCCCCGACGACGACACCAAGCCGAAAGGAGCCAGCGACCGAGACGATGACAAGGACGATGGGTTCCCCGAGGTGCACAACGCCTTCATGATCTTTGGCGGACCCTCGGCGTGCCTTACGGCATGCCAGCGAAAGAGGGAACACCGAGAGGTCTTCTCGGTCAAGGTTGCCACTCCCCGATACCTTGACTGGTCTCGAGAGGCGATCACCTTTGATCGAGATGACCACCCCGACCATGTCCCAAATCCCAGGCAGTACCCACTCATCGTCGACCCGATCGTTGGCAACACCCGACTCACCAAGGTATTGATGGACGGAGGCAGCGGCCTCAACATCCTCTATGCCAGCACCCTGGAGCTCCTAGAGATCGACCGGTCATGGCTCCGGGGTGACGCTGCGCCTTTCCATGGCATCGTGCTGGGGAAACGCACGCGACCCCTCGGGCACATCGACCTTCCCGTCTGCTTCGGCACCCCGTCCAACTACCGCAAGGAGGTCCTTACCTTCGAGGTGATTGGATTTAGGGGAACCTATCATGCCATCCTGGGGCGACCGTGCTACACCAAGTTCATGGCGGTCCCCAACTACACCTACCTCAAGCTCAAGATGACGGGTCCCAACGGCGTCATCACGATCGAGTCCACGTACAAGCATGCATACGACTGCGACATCGAGTGCATAGAATACGCCGAGGCTCTCGTGGAAGCCAAGACCCTCATCGTCGACCTCGACCGACTTGGCAGCCAGCTGCTCGAGCCCAAGCGTTGAGCCAGGACGTTCGAGCCCGCAGAGGCCATCAAGCTCGTCCCAGTTGACCCTGCCTGCCTCGACGACCGGGCGCTGAGGATCAGCGCCACCCTTGACATCAAATAGGAGGTCGTGCTCATCGACTTTCTCCGCGCAAGTGCCAACATGTTTGCGTGGAGTCCCTCAGACATGCCAGGCATACCAAGGGAGGTCGCCGAGCACGCCTTAGACATCCAGGCCAACTCTAGACCGGTGAAGCAGCGCCTGCGCCGATTCGATGAGGAAAAGCGTAGGACCATCGGTGAGGAGGTGCAGAAACTTTTGGTGGCCGGGGTCATCAAGGAAGTATCCCATCCAGAGTGGTTAGCTAACCCTGTGTTGGTCAAGAAGAAAAATGGGAAATGGAGGATGTGTGTAGACTACACCGGCTTGAATAAAGCCTGTCCAAAGGTCCTCTTCTCATTACCTCAAATTGATCAAATCGTTGACTCCACTGCGGGGTGCGAGACCCTATCGTTCCTTGATGCATATTCTGGTTACCATCAAATCAAGATGAAAGAGTCCGACCAGCTCGTGACTTCTTTCATCACCCCATTCGGCATGTACTGCTACGTGACTATGCCTTTCGACCTCAGAAATGCAAGGGCCACATACCAGCGGTGCATGACCCAGGTCTTTGGCGACCACATCGTGCGAACCATCGAGGCCTATGTGGACGACATCGTGGTCAAGTCTAGGAAGGCCGGGGATCTCATCAATGACCTAAGGATAGCCTTCAAATGCCTTAGAGAGAAGGGCATCAAGCTCAACCCCGAGAAGTGTGTGTTCGGGGTGCCCCGAGGCATGCTCTTGGGATTCATAGTCTCAGAACACGGCATTGAGGCCAACCCGGAGAAGGTCTTGGTCGTGACCAACATGGGGCCGATCCGAGACCTCAAGGGGGTACAGAGGGTCATGGGGTGCCTTGCGGCCCTGAGCCGCTTCATCTCACGCCTTGGCAAAAAAGGCTTGCCTTGGTACCGCCTCTTGAGAAAATTCAAACGCTTTTCTTGGACCTCCGAGGCCGAAGAAGCCCTTGCCAAGCTCAAAGCGATGCTTACCAATCCTCTTGTCCTGGTACCGCTAGCCAGAGATGAGGCCCTCTTACTCTACGTCACCGCAACAACCCAAGTGGTCAGCGCGGCCGTAGTAGTAGAGAGGCAGGAAGAGGGCATGCTCTACCCATCCAACGACCTATCTACTTCATCAGCGAAGTGCTCTCCGAGACCAAAGCACGCTACCCCCACATCCAGAAGCTTATCTACACCGTAGTCTTGGCTCGACGTAAGCTGCGCCACTACTTCGAGTCCCACTCGGTGACTATGATATCATCTTTCCCCCTGGGAGAGATAATCCATAATCGGGAGGCCTCGGGTAGGATAGCCAAGTGGGTCGTCGAACTCATGGGGGAAGCCCTGACCTCTGCGCCTCAAAAGGCAATAAAATCCTAGGTCTTGGCTGATTTTGTGGCTAAATGGACCGACACCCAACTGCCACCTGCTCAAATTCAGATGGAGTGCTGGACCATGTACTTCGATGGGTCCATGATGAAGACCGGGGCAGGCGTGGGTCTGCTCTTCATCTCGCCCCTCGGAGTACACATGCGCTACATGGTTTGGCTCCACTTTGCCGCCTCCAACAACGTAGCCGAGTATGAAGCCCTCGTCAACGGCTTGCAGATCGCCATCGAGCTTGGAGTACGGCGTCTCGACATCCGGGGTGACTCGCAGCTCATCGTTGATCAAGTCATGAAGGAGTCAAACTACCTCGACCGTAAAATGGAGGCGTACTGCAAGTTGGTACATCGCCTAGAAGACAAGTTCGATGGTCTCAAACTCAACCACATCACGCGGAAACACAACGAGGCCGCAGACGAACTGGCGAAGATGGCCTCGACATGGGCTCTGGTCCCCCCCGAACATCTTTGCCAGGGACCTCCACATGCCTTCCATTGACTACGCCTCGGCAGCGGAAGAGGGCCCACCGGCCGAACCCACCGCGGGGCTCGACGCCCCCTCTGCTGCCGAGACTCCTTCGGCCGAGCCCGAGGTCATGGAAGTCAACACGGGGCCTCCCTAGACCGACCAGGGCACGGACTGGCGAGACCCGTTCCTTGATTGGCTCGCTCAAGGAGAACTTCCTAGTGATAGAACTAAAGCCCGACGGCTTGCACGACAAGCCAAAACTTACGTCCTCTACAATCGCAAATTGTACAGGCGAAGTCCCTCTAGCGTCCTCCAACGATGCATCACCACCGAGGCAGGCCAAGCCCTACTTTGGGACTTGCACATAGGGGCCTACGGGCACCATGCGGCTCCTCGGACGCTCGTCGGAAATGCCTTCCGCCAAGGGTTCTACTGGCCGACAGCGGTTGCCGATGCCACCAAGTTAGTACGCTCCTACGAGAGATGCCAATACTATGCGTGGTAGACGCACCTCCCGGCCCAAGCCCTCCAAACCATCCCCATCACATGGCCATTTGCCATATGGGGGCTTGACATGGTCGGGCCTCTGCAGAAGGCCCCCAAGGGCTACACCCATCTTTTGGTAGCAATCGATAAGTTCTCCAAATGGATCGAGGCTCGTCCGATCAATCAAATCAAATCCGAACAAGCAGTGCTATTCTTCACTGACATTATCCATAGGTTCGGGGTCCCTAACACCATCATCACCGACAACGAGACACAGTTCACCGATAAAAAATTCTTGATGTTTTGCGATGACCACCACATCCGTGTGGCCTGGTCGGCCGTAGGACACCCAAGGACCAATGCCCAAGTGGAACATGCCAACGGCATGATCCTACAAGGCCTCAAGCCAAGAATTTACAACCGGTTGAAGAAGTTTGGCAAGAAATGGCTCGCCGAACTCCCGTCGATCATCTGGAACCTGAGGAACACTCCAAGCCGAGCCACGGGGTTCACACCTTTCTTCCTGGTCTATGGTGCCGAGGCCATCCTCCCCACTAACTTGGAATATGGTTCCCCGAGGCTACAGGCCTACAACGAGAAAGCAACCACACCACCCGCGAGGACGCCCTCGACCAACTGGAGGAAGCCTGAGACGTTGCGCTGCTGCATTCGGCCAAGTACCAGCAAGCCCTACAGCGCTATCAGGCCCGGTGCATTCGAAGCCAAGACCTAAAGGTAGGCGACCTGGTGTTGAGGCTGACACAGAGCAACAAGGGCCGCCACAAGCTAACCCCACCATGGGAAGGACCATACATCGTCGCCCAAGTGCTGAAGCCCGGGACCTATAAGCTAGCCAACGAGAAGGGCGAAATCCTCACCAACGCTTGGAACATAGAACAGCTACGTCATTTTTACCCTTAAATTTCCAAGCATTGTATACATTGTTTCTCGAAATACAATTAAGAGGCGTTCTTTAGTTGTTCTAATTATTCGAGAGACCCCCCAGACCCATCATGGGTCTCGGCAATATGATAGCACTGTAAGGGAGACTTGGCTCTGCCTCTACAGAACTGGGCCTCCCTCGGGGGCTAGACGGGCGACTCCCCCCTAAGTCCCACGCACCATTCTTTAATCGTTTTTTGAAAAAATTCCTACGCCAAAACTCTCTAGCACGCTTTGACACGAATCGGTTGTAAAAAACCCACGAACCGAAAAGTCTATTTCCTAAGCAGAAGGCCAGTAGAGTCGCGAGACGGCCTACGCCCCCGGGCTATGGCACTCCCTCACCACCTTTCGCCCAAGGAACAGCTTAGGTTCCAAGGTGGTTTTTTGCAAAAGAAATCTGATCAGAGACAACAAAGGCCAGAGGCTTGGAAATACAAGAAAAATGATTAAGAAACACAAGTACTTTAAAAAGGCCTCGATGGCCACAAGCGTTACGATACAAAATCAATCCCTATCCCATTTACATGGCCTCTTGGGCCTAGGTCAAGGCTCAGGACCTCTAGCATCGGCAGACGGCGGGGGAGGGACCATCAGCTTTGTGACCACCTCGTCGGCCTCCTCGTCATCGTCGGGTAGGACATAGCCATCGTTGATGGCTGGGAGGTCAACGCCGATGTAGTGCGAGGTGATGACGGCCAGTGCATGCTTGACACCTGTGTGCAGCGCTCCTTGGAGCCGCTCACGCATTTGGCTGCTCAGCGCAATCAAACGGCTCCCAAGGGAGCTGCCTGACTGAACCCCCTCGACCTCCAAGGCCCCGCAGGCGGTACAGGCGGCACCTTTCAGCGCCTCGTGCTCCCCGATCTTGGTCTTGAGCACCGCCTGCACCGCGACAGAAGCCTCGGCCGCTAGGGTGACCTTTGCCTCCAACTCTATGCCCAAGGGAACGGGGTGAGATTGAGCGCAAAGAAAAAACAAGCCAAAAAAGGGACGGAAGCCTGCGGAACTCACCCCTGGCCTTCTACTCCTAGCATCGGGCCTCGACCCGAGAGGCCTCGGCTTTCTCTCCCCAGCACTGGGCCTCAGCCTTTTCCTTCAGATGCTAGGCCTCGACCTGAGAAGCCTCGGCCACCCTAGAAGCCTCTCTCCCCAGCTCTGCATCACACCAGGGAGTTAGGAGGCGAACACAAGAAAAACGAAGAAAATGAAGGGGATAGTACTCACCCTCGGCCTTTCCCCTCCAGACCACAGCCTCGGTCTGGGAGGCCTCAACCGCTGTAAGGGCCTCATCCAAGGTGCCTTTCATTAGTTGGTGCGCACTCTGTTCCACCCCCAGCTGCCCAGCAAGGACCTTGCCTGAGGCCATCGCTTCTTCATCCCAGGACCTAAAGACATCTCAATCATCGGCGACGCGGGTCAGCTCCTCCTCCAACTCCTTGACCCGCGCCACCAAAGGGGCGACCTGCTCCTAGGCCGTGGCCACCTCGACCTTTGCATCGGCACAACGAAGACAAAGGTCCTCCACCTCCACACTCCGCGCCGCCAGAAGCTCGTTGGCACCCGCAAGCAGGCCCTTTTGCCGCTGGAGTTGGTCCCAGACGTCCCTCTCCCACCAGAGAAAGACCGACTTCCCAAGGGACCAGGTCTCGAGCTCCTAGGGAAATAGAACAGGGGTCATTCACTACAACAAAACTCAGAAAAAGACAACATCGCACGAGAAAAGAAAGCGCGAACCTGGGCGACTCTGGGCAGTTTGTCGGCCACCACGGACAGTGCCGTCCGTAATGACCGCTCCGCCAGCTGGCGGTATTGCTCGAAGGTGTCCCAGCGCCTACCCTCGGTTGCGTCCTCGAGGGCGAATAGAGGCTCCCCCTTAGGGTCATCCTGGCTCCACCACAGGACACGCGGGTGATCCCACCCGCAAGGCTCGGGTCACACCTGCACGAGGGCCAAGCTTCCCTCGCCCAGGGTCATAACTGGCTGTTCCATGGCGCCGGTCTCCCCGGCATCGACCACCTCCCGCGCTCGGGAAGTATCGTCGGAGGAGATCGGATGGACCTCCGCCTCCTAGGCGCTCTCCCGCAACGACGGCGGGCCTTGAACCAAGGGTGCCACTGAGGCCTCCGCCGCCTTCATCTCCACCTCCTGGGCAGACGGCCTCGCCACCATCACGTTGGCCTCGGTGGTCTCGGGGGCTTCGGTTTCCGCAATCATGGCCTTGGTGGTCTCGGGGGCTCTGGCCTCCACCATCGTGGCCTCGGTGGTCGCGGAAACGCTGACCCCCGCCACTGCGGCCTTGGTGGTCTTGGGCACCCCAGCCTCCGTCGCCTCAGCCTCAAAGACCCTGGGGGCCTCGACCTTGGTGGCCTCAGCAACTAAGGGCACCTCAGCCCCATCCGACTCATGAGTCTCGCCCTCATGGGGTGGAGGCGCTCCCTTCCCCATCTATGGTGGGGTCGCCTTGGTAGCCCCTCCTTGGGTGGCCGCCTCTTCGGGTCGGCCCTCGACGACGCCACGCCGTGGTGTATGGCGGCTTGCACCTCTGCCACTTAGTGGGCGGTGGAGCCGGTGCTCACCTTGAGCGCCTTGAGGGGCGCCAAGGAAAGCACCTCCACAGGTCGCTTCTGACTAAGGACAAATCACCTATAGGGTCAGCACGAGACCAAAGAATGAATAGAAAAACGCTACGGCTCTACCAAAAATACGCTTACCCCGAGAGAGACTGCAACCGCTTCGACACTACAACCCTCGTCTGGAAAGGTGGTGGTGGCGGCAGGGGCGCGACTTCTGCATCCGCCGGCGCCGGCCGGTCCCCGATGGGCCTCGGTGCCCCCTCGGTCCTCTGCGGGAGCGGTTGCATCGCACCCACCGCCACCTGCTCCACTACTGCCATCGAGCCCATCGGGCTAACGGCATGCTTTCCCAGCGCCCGTGCCTCGGGCGTGTTGGCCTCAGCCCCGGGGCGGGCGACTGCCGACCCCAGGACAGCTCCTCCTCCTCCCCTCGGGAGCGCCGGGCTACTTGTCGACGCCCCGGGCACCATCTCCCCGATGTCAGGGAGATGGTCTAGGGGACCCCGCCCCATCTCGCCCTCGTCATCTCTGTCTGAGGCATCCGTCGATAGCGACGGTGAAGGGGACTCCTCCAATGGGAGACCGTCCTTCCTTTGCTATCAGCGGCGCTCATCTAATTTCTCCCACGCAAGGATCTGCTTCGTGTGCCTCGCCGCCTTGGCGTCCTTCCGCTTTTTCTACGCCTTGGCGTGCGCCCGGTTGATCGTCCGCCGCCTCGCGTCCTCGGGAACTGGCGGCGGGGAGGCTCACACGTCCCTCATCCCCTGCGGGAACGGCGAACGCGGGTAAGGAAATGAGAAATAACGAGAGACGGAGAAGGCTCGGGGGCTGCAGCGGCGCGTGACTTACCAGCGAGAGGAACCCCCATGACGGACGCATCACGAGGGTGGCTAGACCACCGCTCCTTAGCTTCACATCCACCGTCTCCCTCACCCGGCGAAGAATTTTCTCGTCAGAGAGGGCGAAGGCAGACATCTGGATGCCCACGATCGGCTTGTCCGGCCTCATCTCGAACAGGCACTGCCGCCGAGCCATCAGTGGCAGCACCCTTCGATGGTGGAAGGCGGCCACGACTATAGCCATGGTAAGGCAGCGGTCCCTCAGCCTCTGCAGCCCTTCCAGCAGCGGCTGCAGCTTGGGCTGATCCTCCCTCGGGACACCATATTTCCACCTCTTCGGGCAGCTCCCCACAATCCACCCAGTGTAGGGGGGAGTCCACCGTCGTCATTGCGGAGGTAGAACCAGCTCATATACCATCGACGATTGGATGACATGAGCTAGGCCAGGATGTAGAGGTGCTAGCGGTCCTGGCGCACTTAGAGAGTGCAGCCCCCGGCCCTCACCGCCTTCCTCATGCCCGACGTGCCCGTTGGCTTGGTGGAATGCCCCACCCAAAAGAGATGGAGCCACAACTCCCAATGGGGAGCAATCTCCAAATACCCCTCGCAGACAGCGACGAAGATGGCCGCCTGCGCGATAGAATTGGGGTTGAAATTGTGGAGCTCCACGCCATAGTAGTGCGGGAGCGCTCGCATGAACCGGTCCACCGGGATGCCGAGGCCACGCTCATGAAAGGACACGAAGCTCACGATGTAACCGTCGTGAGGCCTTGGCTCCGGCTCGCCCGACGGAGCGATCCACTCCAGCCTATTGGGGTCGGTCACCGGACAAAGGAGTCCACCGTCGACGAGCGACTGAAGCACCTCCACTGTGACATCGGATGGATCCCAAGGGTCCGCCTCGATGACAACAATGTCGCCGGCCATGAGTTTGGTGGAGGGTTCAAATATGGCGGTGAGTCTCTCTCTGACTCTCTCTCTCTCTCTCTCTCTCTCTCTCTCTCTGCCTTGCCCTTCTCCCTTCTTCTCCCCGGTGCTTGCTGCTCTAGCGACGGCTCAATGAGGGCAGAGCTAATGCAGGCAAGATAATGAGGGGAGGGGCGAGGCTCGTTGCATATTTATGCAGGGTGAAGGCGAAAAGGATGGGCGACAAAATCGGGGAAGTTTCCCCTAGATCCGGCACAATTAATCCTGATCCGATTTTGCCGCCCATGTGCCCACCTTTTCCTCATTAATCGCGAGAACAGTTATGTTCCATCCACTGACGCCACGTCATGTCTGACCGCTGCAGTGGCAGGCGTCGTTTCGCCTCCCTGAGAAAATCGCCTCAAAAGACGTGCTAGCTGTTGTCAAGCCGATGGGGGAGATATCCCCCACCCAATTCCTTTCAGACGAAGGAACGAGGCGTCGAGCCCATTACGATCTAGGGGTTCGAAGGCTGGGCCCCGAGGGGTTTCAACAGCCACCCCAGGGCAGCAGAGTTAGGGATGACCACGGGCGAGCCCATACGGGGCTGAGACCCAAGCAAGCGAAACGCTTAGGATGCCCAAAGTCGTGTTCGAGACTAGCAGGGAGGTCTCCAAATGGGATCCCACCGTAGAGAGGCACCGAGCCACCGAGGCCCAGCGAACGGCCCCGGCACCCACTAGAGAAACCCTATGGTACTCTTAGAGTGCGTCTCTGGACCGCTAGCCGACCCCTAGTGAACGGGGTACGGGCCTCCACTCGGACTACCTGATAACAGCTCACCAGAAGTGCCACCGCTCGTGCCCACCGAGGGTAGCCTAGCACATTCCACCCCTCCTTTCGAGCAAAAAGGAAGCGTGAGGGTCGTACAAAAAGCCAGGGGAACCCCTAACAGCCTTCTTGCTCCATGCAGAGGCTAAGGGGCTCTTCATGCAACCTTGCCAAGACCCAGTGACCCCAGCTCGCACTCGAGGGGGCTCGGCAAAACAAACCCTCCTTCCGAGCGAAAAGGAAGCGCGAGGGTCGTACAAAAAGTTAGGGGAGCTCCTGACGGCTCTCTCGCTCTGTGCGGAGGCTAGGGGGCTCTTCCTGCAGATATGCCGAGACCCCGTGACCTAGGCTCGCAAGCAAGGGGGCCTCGGCAAACAAACCCTCACGCGCGAGGGGCGTACAAAAAGCCAGGGGAACTCCTGACGGCCCTCTCGCTCCATGCAGAGGCTAGGGGGTTCTTCCTGCAACCTTGCCAAGACCCAGCGACCCAGGCTCACACCCAAATGGGCTCGGCAAACAACCCCTCCGTCCGAACAAAAAGGATATGTGAGGGTCGAATAAAAAAGTCAGGAGGACCCCTGACCACCCTCTCGCTCCGCACGGAGGCTCAAGGGCTCCTCCTGCACCCAAGACAAAGACAAACGACCAAAGCCCGCGCTGGAAGTTTTGTTAAAAACACGATAAAGGGCATCAAGCCCGTTATGGTCTAGGGGTTCGAAGGCTGGGCCCCCTGGGGTTTCGACAGCCGCCCTAGGGCAACAGAGTTAGGGACGACTGTGGGCGAGCCCACATATGGCCAAGGCCTGAGCAAATCATCGCTCAGGACGCCACAAGTCGTGTCCAAGACTGGCAGGGAGGTCTCCGAATGGGATCCCACCGTAGGGAGGCACCGAGCCACCGGGGCCCAGCAAACGGCCTCGGCACCCACTAGAGAAACCCTCCGGTACTCTTGGAGTGCGTCTCCAGACTACTAGCCGACCCTTAGCGAACGGGGCTCGGGCCTCCACTCGGACTACCCGATAACAACTCACCGGAAATGTCACCGCTCGCGCCCACCGAGGGTAGCCTGGCATATTCCACCCCTCCTTCCGAGCAAAAAGGAAGCGCGAGGGTACAAAGAGTCAGGGGAGCTCCCAATCGCCCTCTCGCTCCGTGCAGAGGCTCAGGGGCTCTTCCTGCGACCTTGCCTAAACCCCGCGATCCGAACTCGCACTTGTGGGCTCGGCAAATGCAATAAAATCTCTCGCTCAAAGTGAGAAAAAAGACCCTAGAGGAATGAATCCACTCCCCCAGGGCCTCGGGGGCTACACCCAGCGGGTGCGCTTGTGCACACCCATTGAGGCCTCGAAGTACAAAAACACCGTTCCACCAGGAGCTACCGCAAGTCGCGCCTCGTCAAAACCTCAAGAAGAGCGCTCACGCTCTCCCTGAGGCTCGGGGGCTACTGTCGGGTACCATAAAACGGGGTACCCCTAGCGTATATCAAAAGAGCCACTTCAACCCCATAAAAACAAAGCCAGAAGGTAAGCCATTGGTTAATTACCGGCCCCGTCCGAGCCCACCGGCTCTCCGCCTCGCCTTCGGCCTCGCATGGGAGGTCTCGACGGCCTAACGTATCTCCGCCTCGCGCGAGGCCACGTACGGGAGGCCTCAACAAGGAACCCATTCTCCGTCTCGACCGAGGCCCCGCGCGTACGGCCTCGGACGAGACAGCGATTCTCCGTATCACTCGAGGCCGGCTCGGCAATAGCCCGTCGCCCCCGCCTCGGCCTGTCTTCCCAACAACGCGCCGCATCCCATTAATGCATCAACCACTCCCGCAATCTCAGCCGAGCGACGGCTCAACACCGCGGAGTGGCCGACGGGATGGGAGGTCACACCGACGCCATACCGACCAGAGCAGGACGGGGTAGGGGTTACCGGCCACTGTGCACTAGTGTTGTACCCACGATCGGCACCCAAACTACACTGTGCCACCTAATCCTTGCCCCTAGAACAGCGTGGCATGGGGAGTCACGTCCGGGTCACTATAGCCCTGGAATCAGCATGCGAGCCCGACCGCTCTCTCCAAAGCCTCGGCAATCTACTGCAGGGTCTCGGCAAACACGAGATTCACGTCTGCCGAGCCTCCCACGATGGCTCGGCCTCGGCACCGACTAAGCCTCGGCCTCTCACGCCGTCGACACGCAGTGACCAGCACGCCAACTGCCGCGCCCGCTTCGAGGTAACACTGGAGCTCCCACAACGCATAGGATCGGATGTGACCAGCACGTCGCCCCAGTACTTAAGGACGGACCACTCCGTCGACCGCGCCGCCACAGGAACAGGCTACAGGGCTCGGACATGTCGCCTTCGTCCGCACGACGTCGTGTAGCTAGCGAATGTATTACCCTCGTCCCCCCTTCAACTATAAAAGGGAGGGACCTAGACCGTTTCCTAGGGGGGAATCGGACACTTACGATTAGGCCTAGGCACACGCGACGAACTCGCGCATAGCGTTCAGAGGAACATACGAGCTCTCATACAGCTTGAGATCAACATCTCAAGCGATCCACGCTGTACTACGAAGAGACCTGGGGCTAGCTCCCTCTCTCGCCCTGCTTGTAACCCCCTACTGCGAGTATTTCGGTGCAAAGAATACAAGATCGATCTCTCGAACTGGACGTAGGGTATCCATTACCCGAACCAGTATAAACCTTGTGTCTCCTTGCATCACCATCCGGAATTGGGAACACGCAGTACAAATTTACTAGTTGGTTGAGGGCTCGCCGGTCCAAAACACCGACAATTTGTAATAATGAAACAAACCTCATGTACTTCGTTTGTTTCTTAATATCTTAGGGCAATGCTCACAATATGCACATTGTCTAAACCACAGCTTCTTTTTACAAAAAATAGAAACACTATCCAACAACCAATGTTACTGCCGCGTTCTTGCATGTCAAGTGTTGGTTGCCTCCTTGTTTGTTGCTTGTATAGATTGAAATCTCAACCCCGATCCATGGATTTGGTTCACCCTAATATCTCAACAATATAAATGACACACTACATCTTGTTTCGGAACTGCCTACCAAAACATGTGAAAGGTAACGGAGGTGTATTTGTACATACCGTCATAGTAGGTGATCGATGTTACTATGCATGCGGAACGAAATGCATGGGCACACATGCTATTTGCATTTGCAACAGACACTTTGTGTGAGCACGATGATTCCCAAATTCTAGTAAGAATCCTCAATCCCAAATTCAAACGACTATCTTGCACAGTTCATGCAGGCCAACCAGCTTATCAATGCAACTTCGGTCTCACTACTTCGGAAGGTTTCAAACACTACTAACAGGGAAGTAGGATTATTTGGGCCACCTATTGACGTGGGCTGGACCACACTAGCAACAAATAAAGGGCTTTCTTGGGCTGGGCCCTAAAGAAGATCTAGCGTCAGTTGCTGTGCCCATTTCGTCACTGGAATTCCACTCATGTTTTAACGGCTTGGCTTCCTTTTTCTTTTTGCAGAAATCATCATGATAGGGTTTCCTTTTTCTTTTCTTTTTTTTTGCAGAAATCATCATGATAGGGTTCTCTTTTACCCTACCTCCATGATTGATGTCTTGTTCTTCTTTGCGACCACAAAATTCGTAGAGTTCTAGCTAGTCGTCTCAACGGTGCATGATTTAAACACTGCACTTTATTTTGCTTCATTTTCGGCAACTCTCACACATTTTAATTCCAGTCATTTGCCCCCTCTTTCTCAAAGTTATATTCTCCTTATCCGGATTTCATGAATTATCTCAAAAGTAACCCGATCATCGTCACATCTTTAGCATGTGGACGATGCCATCTATATCACTTTATTCATCCATCCTTTGGCGTCAGAATTGCATGCCGTGACTGCTATATATGCTGGCTAGTTGCCCATATGGAAAAACAAGCACTATAAGTCTAAGACCTTAGGGGGTTTTTTTTCTCACTTTCATTCAAAACGTCTGTGACAAAAAAAAAAGATGAGCTAGTTGCCCATATGGAAAAACAAGCACTATAAGTCTAAGACCTTAGGGGTTTTTTCTCTGACTTTCATCCATCACTTTTGTCCCCTCCTGTTTACTTTTCTTCCTCTCCAGTCTTCACAGCATGCATGGACCCATCATCATCATCATTTGGAGCCCTGCCAAGTGCCAAGAACCTCAACATCTTGATGGCTCAGCATCTGCCAATTTTCACCAATGGAGAAAACACAGATGCAGAGACTTGCACATCCAGGACCAGGACGATGACAAAACAGGAGAGAGGACTCTGGACTTTGAACCTCTTTGGGTGCCAAGAATTTCAAACTAGTCCTGCACTGCAGCATTCATGGCTCTCCACACACCTGGTCATTCAGGCAGGCAGAAACAGCGATGTCACTGACCGGCTGATCAATGCAGGCTCTCGGTCTCTCCACAAATTGGGCAAGTTTCAAACATGGATGGAAAATTATGCATTTGCGATCTCTTTTTTTTAAATAAACAACAGGGTGGAACATTGTATATTACTTAGCTGTCATTTTCATAAAATGGAACTGATGAACGATGAAAAAAGACAGTATTGTTAGTATTCGCACTCTAATTTATGTGTGCCCACATAGTTCAAGACTCAAGTCTCTTCGCTTCGTCTAGATTGTTCCTCTTGGTTAGTTGACTACTGGATGGTTATGTTTTCGCCTAGGGTCGATCGATCATAGATGGAACTAAATGAGATGCGGCATGGTTTGACATGAGCTCCATGAACTCACAATAGTTTCCAAGGGAGTCATTTTCTTTCTCTATTTATTTTGGAGACAAATAAAAAAATGTTTTGTCACTCTCCATTTCTTCCTTTCCTATTTGTACCTTTTTATCTACTTTTAATGAGCGACCAGCAGTTATCCAACTGTTTTCAGAAAAGTTACACTCATTTAACTTTTTGAATTTCTTATAAATAACAAAAGGAGGAAACTACAAGCCATAAACCCATAAAAAAACTTTTGGTGTCACATCCACTATTAAGAAAACAGATATGCCAAATGGTAACCTGACAAGCACACATCCCTGTTGTATATATCCAAAAGAAACGAGAGAATCAAATGGTTAGGAGGAAAAGAAAGAAAACCGTAGATTTTTTTGCGGTCTCCATCCTTACACAGGAGTAGACTTGTACATCACACACACACACACACACACACACAGCAGGGAAAAGGGTGTGCGAGAGTGGATGAGATGGATTGGAATTTCATTTGCAAGAGATGCCAAGGGCATCGTTAATTCAGACCTAAGATAATAGACTTTGTGGGCGCTTGTCACCTCAACTCTTCTTTTTTTTTTAGTTTCTTTCCTGGCTTTCTCACCTTGAGAGGTATGGCTGCTAGCGTCTTGCATAATCTATTTTGGCTCTAGTAAATGGGATTTGGTGCCATGTCTCTTTTGCATACGACGCTTCCAACTTCTAGATAAATGTCATGCCTCACGCGTACTTAATTTCCTTCCACTGTTCACACTGAAAGCTTACATCCTGACATTTTCTGATGTTATATTCCATCCAATCAATTCATTTCTCCATTCCAAAAGAGTATCTGTATCATCATGAAAAAAAAAACTTGTGACTTTTACTGCAGCAACAGTTGCCTGAGAAGGCAAAAAGCAGTCACTCCAGAAATCTTAAGAAAATGTTATCTTTCCTGCCATTTGTTAAGAGTAGGGTAAATAAAAGGGTAGAGGCTGCTGATCAGGGTTCAGAACAACTAACGTCATGTAGTAGTTTGCAGAGATGCAGAGACAGAATGTCATGTTTTAACTGACGTCCAATACTAGTAGTAGATTGCTGCTTGCTTTACTGAACATAGGGTTCTTGGAACATACTCATCGTGGTGTTGGCCGCTGCAATGCAACCCGCACCAACTCTCGCACTAGGAGGATTAGCGCTTTTGTGGCCAGGCCAGGTTTCCTGTCGATCCATGTGAGAACATTGTCCACTGGGTGTTGCCTGCCGTGGCTACACAATCTTGAGCATCAAGTGACAGGCAGGCAGCAGGTAGTAATCCTTGAGGGAAAAAAATAAAGGGTGACTACAGCAAGTGGAGTAGCAGTGGTTAGTGCTCAGAGGTAGCTGGGATTTGAGGCTGGACACTTTGCAGTTTGCATATAGTAGATTAATAGTACATGACATTGCTTGCAGCTGGGTCCACTTGAATTTAGTTAGACTCATGTATGCATAAAGCAACTACTCAGGTATTTCTGAGTAAATGTTAATTTCGTAATTATAGATCCATATTATTCTGAACTGAATTTGTGTCAGTCAGTATATGAATAGTACAGAACACCAAGTCATAATAGTAAGAGAGGAAGACACAAAATAACATTTAGGCTAACTTTTCATCTAGCAATTCAGTTATCAGATCAGTAACTACTTACTCCATTTGTCAGCTTGTTTGTGGTACAAAAGGAAATAACATCCTGATAATAATGATCCCTTTTGGACATCACGTACATTTGTCAATCTCCTCTTCACTGAAATTTCAATGAGAAAAGATAAACAAAAGAGGACTATCCTATCAGCAGCAGGTACTGTTAGTACCGTACTAATCTTTTGGTTCAATAAAAAAGGTAATATGAGACTGGTCAGGTTAGGAATAAGATGAATCTCATTCTCACTAATAATGCTCCTTTTCTGCAGGGTCTCCCCAAATTCAGCATTGAAAAGACGGCAGGATATATATATATATATGTGTGTGTGTGTGTGTGTACAATGAAGCATTTTCTTTTTCTTTTTCGCCGTTCAAAAGGAGTTGGCGCCCTCTCACTTTGCTCGTGGGCTTTGATTTGATTAATGCAAAAGTGCATGCATGGTAAAGCAATTTGAGCACGGCCATCTTCAGAATCAGAAAAGTGAGTACTGTACTACTCTGGTCAGAAATCAGAACCTGCAGTGGTACCTGCTAATCTTCTTAAGTGCAGTACAAATAGCATGGTTTTTTGTTTGCTAGTAAGTAGTACTTGCTTAAAGAACAATAATGAAGCAATTATAGAAATTGGTTAGAAAACACTAACTAATTGCTGGTCTATCCATGGAGAGAGGGAGGCAGGCAGGAATCTTGTGCAGTGTCAGTTGGAGGTTGGAGTTGGAGCCTCACTATCCTTGCAGTTTACAAAAGAAAGAAACAATAGCAAGCTACCATCAACAAGATAACACTTTCAGGCCTGCTTGGTTAGGTTAGGTTGGGCATATTAATTAGGTGATTAGGACTGCACCAAGTGCCATCAATTCCTACAGCCTAAACTGTGGACCAGGCTTCATTAACATGACGCTTAAACCTACCTACGGTACAGTGGTAGTACTAACAACAAATTGTTAGGTGAGAATTGAGATGATGGTCAACTCCCTTCCCTCGGCCTGCTGCAGCTAGCTAAGCCAACGCATGGGGCAGACAGACAGGAATCAGAAGTGGTCTTAAGTCTGCTTAACCTCCCATTCCCATGCATGATGCATCACATTAATCAGTGGTGTTTAAAGTGCGTCCTGGCACTCCATGGAAGCAGATTCCAACCGGCAACAAACGGCCACACCCTGTTCGCTTGAACTACTTCAGCAGTACATTTCATCGAACCAACAGTATTTTTCTCTCACAGATTTCAGCGAAACGCCTGTTCGTTTCGCTGAAATTTGGCTTATACTGATTTACTGTGGGAGAAAAATACTATTGGTTCGCTGAAATGTACTGGTGAATAACACTAAACAACATCAACCGCTGGGTTCTGTTAGGATTCACTAGTGCTAATAGTTAGATAGCTAGTAGCTAAAATGTTTCTAACTATTGGCTAGTTAATTATTAGCAGGGTTGTTCTGATCCACATGCTAATAGTTAGTTAGATGTGTATATGAACGTTAGCGCCTCTTCACATTGTTGCCACCTGCACTTGCTAATAGTTAGCAGGTTTATGTTTATTAGCAATGCATGTTTAGATCTTTACCTACTAATTTTAGCTGTAACTGCTGGTGCTAGTAGAATCCAAAGAGATCCTTAGCAGCTAGAGTAATAGACACCCGTTGCTTGCTGTAACACAATGCCACTATGCAAAATTCAGTGATGCTGCTTGACTGCTTGTGCTTTCCCAGAGGAGAGAGAGAATCATTAGGTAGCAGGAGACTAGTCGCTAATTATTAGTAGTATAATTACTCACTGTTCCTCCTATCTCTTTCTCTCTCTCTCTCTCCTGCACATGACACCCGTGCTGTGTCTTCTCTCTGCTCTCTCTACACATATGACCGTTGGGCCTGATGTGCTGGCAACTGGTACACAACGGACGGCTACACGTACATATGACCGTTTCCAGAAGGACGGACAGGAAACGGGTCAACGTTACGTTACTACGCTTCGACTGGAACGGGATTCGGTTCCTGTACTTTGTTTTGCACTGGCTGCAGTTTTCGAAAGAACACCGTGCGCTCGCTCGCTGGTCGCTGCCTACAGACTGCAGTGGTCAATCAAGGCATCAACTGAAGAAGAAACTCGCCGTCCTCGTCGTTCGTCGTCCTGCCCTGCTAGACTGTTGCATCTCTCTCCCTCCATGGGCCATGGCCATGGCTCTTCACCCTCCACTGTCTGTCTGTTTCTCTGAGCAGCCCATGCCTACCCCTCCTGCTCTGTTTGCTCAGCTCATGATGTGGTGACTTTTTTAGTAACCGTGCACATATTTTCTTTTCTTTTCTTTTCTCACATGTTATATAACGAGAGACTGCAGGTCTGTCCATCAGGTTTCTTTAATCTTGGCGGATACTGTACTCTGCTATTTCTTTTTAAAAAGTGATTAAAAAAAATGTTTTTTTTTTTGCCTTGTGCCAAACGTAGTACCTAGCTGAGACTGAAGTGAGTGCAGCTCAGCTGAGACTGAAGTGAGTGCAGCGGCAGCAGCAGCTGGTTGAATGCAGCGGCAGTGCTGGCAACGGTAAAAAGAGGCCGAGGCCGAGGCCGCCTCTTTTGTCGGTAGCTTGTTTCTTGTGCACACACACGCAGCAGCCGTGCCCTGGCCTTGGCTTTGTTTTCTCTATGACAGTGGGGCCCCTGCACTGCACTGCACATGAGACGGCAATCATCGTCCACAGCACAGCCATACCACACCAGCTGAGGCATACAACAGTTTTTGTTGCACCCGGTTTTAAGAATAAAATCAGATCCACACTATATATGAGTTCAGGAAGTTAAATCTCACATGTAGCTATAAATAAGGGTAATATCATAAGACAATGCTTATTACATAGCGTATTAGTATAAAGAATACAACATCAAAGTATAGACAGCGGAAAGACAACTCTGATATTCAGGTGAAGTCTCCACTTCCACAGGGATAATTGACTGGTTGATCACAAGCCTAATTCCTCCAAACTCTAACAATCTGGTACCCATCCGAGATTTTTATCCGAATAATTAAAAATAAAGCAAGCGTAAGTACATGTTGTACTCAACAAATATATCATGTGGTTCATGAGGTTCAAAAGGCTGACACTGGTTTAACTGCGATTAGCTTTTAATAAGTCATCTTTTAGCAATTGGGTGGCAACAAGTTTATTCACAAGCCCATATAGACACATGATCAGGTAAACATGAATAATGAATAGCATAAACAGTAATAATTAGTGAGTATCTTCGTCATCCGTAATCATCAGTGTTTATCATCTATTCCGTAAGGGTTCCAAGGCCGCTCGTGACCGTGAGCACGGCTGATATACCAGTTTTACACTCTGCAAAGGTTGTACACTTTCACTGTGAGTCGTGATTTGCCCTTTCGCCTGAGACGGCCAACCTCTTGACCCACTACCAAAGAAGGTCGGCAGGGTTCACCATAAAGCCTTTCAAAGGTTCGTCTAACAAGTTATGGCCATTAGGTTTCTGTGCCCTGCGAATGTAGGGCTCTCCTTCCGACAGGCACAATGACGCGCAGCCTATACACTGACCCGCAGTCTATACACTATATCCAATCCGAAACACACCCCTCTTATGCCATAAAGGTAACCTCTAACAAGCTAAAAAAGGTCCTTGTACTGAGCTAAAGTCAGAGCCATGTAGCCCTCATAGTTGTACTGTAAGTCCCGGATGATCACTTACAGATAAGTTCTTAATGAGAGGAATCTAGAGCACCATAAAAACAGTCCAATGCTCTAGCCCCCTGATTCCATGTTGCTAAAAAGCATCTTTTAGTGTTTATTGTATATTACATTAGTCAAGTTATAAGATCATAGTTGTAGTTGAGCACTAGCAAAGCTACCCAATGCAATAACCCAAAGATATCAAGGCACAAGGTACAGAGTACTAGGAAATCATTAGTGGTAATCAAAGTAGACACATGCAGTATGAATTAAATGATTATAGGTGTATATGACAACAAGGAAGATCACATGCTATACTTGCCTTAAACTCATATCATCTTCTTTTGATTCGTAGCCTCCAAAGAACTGCTTCTTGATCACCACGTAAAACTCACCGACTGGACATGATCATAAAGCACCACACAAGCATCTATGCAATCATACACGAAGCAAACAATAGATCTAAATTAGAACAATACACCAAATAGATGAAATAACAAGTAAAAAAGTTTTAAAGATGTTCTATACGTTGCTACAAACACACAGACGCGAAAAACACGCTAACCGGAGCTACGGTGAAAAAGATACATCTACCGAAAGATTTACTTCATACGTGGAAAAGAAAATTATAGTCTTTATTTATTTTATAAAAGTATATATAGAATATTCTATACAAATATCTAAAACATATTAAGTCAAATTAGTTTTGATTTAGAAAACCAAGAGAAAGCTAATCTTACTTTATTTAGAAAAGATTGGTGTGAAAAACCCGAAGTTGCTTTTAATTGGAAAAGTAACTACATATAGATTAATTACTATTTTATTCAAAAGCTTTAAACATGTTAAACAATGCCAGTAATACATAGATTACGTCCTTACGAATCTAACGCAACTTGAATGGGTAAAATCAGAGTTAAAACGAAGAAACTACGCATAAAATAAGATTAATGGCAATTCTGTAAATATTTTGAAATCAATTTCGTTTTAAAAATAATTAAAAACCGAATTAAAACAATCCTGTGGACCAGGCGTCGTTTTTGGAAAAACACAGGGGCTATAACAGATAAATCAAGGGCATATTTTGAACTATTTCTGAAAGGCGGTGGACGGCGGATTGATTTATGGAAAACATAGGGTCTCTTTAGCAAAACGGCCGGCGAAGGGGTATCTTCTATTCCTGGCCCTTGATCACAGATCGGACGGTTGGAAATAAATCAGAGAGAGAGAGAGAGAGAGCGGGGTCACCGAAAAAGAAGGCCTGCGCGGCGGCTGCCATGAACGGCGGCGAGAAGCTCACCGGCGCACATGAATCAAGGTCTACGAACCACCGTTTGGCGAATCAAGAGCACAGGGAGAGAGAGAGCGGCACGGCGAACACGTTGGAGGGATCGGAGGGGCCTACGAAGGCACAGTGGCGAGCTCACACACGATTCGGTGGCTCAGAGCTCCGGTGGAACTTCGGCGACGCGGCACAAGCGACAGAAAGCGTAGGAGAAGGAAAAGCGGGTACCGAGGCTTGCTTATCTCGCTTAGAAACTCGGCAAGGCAGTCGCGGAGGCGGATAAGCGGCTACGCGACAAACCGACGGCGGTGGCGGATCTCCGAGCTCGCGGCAGTGCTATTTTAGGGCACGGGGCGGCTGCGGCTTGCTTCTAAAGCTGGACGAGGAGGCAACGGGTGCAAGGCTCGGTATTTATGAGAGGGCCGTGTGTGGAGCGCACGCCAAGACCGGGGCGCGGCGGCGGGGCGGATGCGAACTCCATGCGCGGGACAGTCTGGCTCGGTGACGAGAGGAAGGGGATGACCCCAACAGGTGGGTCCCACCAGTCAGCGAGACAAGGAGGTGGGTCCGACTGACAGACAGAGACGAGGAGGCGCGCTTGCGGGCTTCCGCTGCTGGGCCGGGGCGCTGTAGGCCCACGCGATAAAGGGTAGGGTTAGAGCAGGCCGGCTGAGATGATAGGCCGCGCGGAGAAATGGGGGAGAGGAGCCGGCCTTCAGGCCGAGAAAGGAGAAAGGGGAAGAGAGGAGGAGGCTTTCTCTTTTAAAAAAACTATTTCAAACTTGTTTTCAAAGCAATTCAATTTTTTTTCAAGTTTTGACCAAAACCACTCACTTCAATAAATTATATGCACCAGCATAAATGCATCGTCAATGTTGCTAAGCCCTATGATAAATTTTAGTTTAACGAAAAATATTATTTTTCTATGTTTTATGAGCTCAAAAAAATACAGAATTAAATCATTTTAGCTATATTTCAAAAGGAGCAAATTTTAGAGAGTTATAGTTTTTTAGTATGACAGCACATTACTAGTCCTTATCAGCAGCAGCAGGCCACACAAATCATGAAATACCTACCCATTCTCTAGTTCCTCACACAAATATCAGAGGGCAACATGGAATGCAAAAACAAAGAGTGACAAGGGACAGCACAGCCCATCACTCATGCATCAACCACCCCCATGCCCCCTGCCGTGCCTTCCTGCCTACTATTAGCCTATACTCCGTATGGATATATATGATGATGTGATGTTCATTATGCCACCATCACAAATTCTTGTAGGTTAACCAAACAAATAGTACTACCATCCATTCCCCTCTTGCAACCCCATATCATATCCTCCTCTCAAAACATGACATAATGATGGTGTAGGACTCTCAGTGATACTACTTGATAAAAATAAAACATATAAAAAACAAAACTTATTTGCATATGAAAACTAACTAGATAGTCATGAGCTCCAAGTTTCCCAATAATATGAAAGAATATGAAGATTCCTTAATTTTTTTCTTGTACTGCTTGACATTTGCAGATTTGCCCCAAAGCAGGACCTGAATGTCCAAGTAAACGCTTTCTACAACCATCCCACCATCCAAGATCATAAAACCTACCACATCACTCTTTTTCCATTGACAAAGAAACATTATGTGCCACTAGCCCCTCTTAATTAATCACCCCTGTACTTTAGTCTTTGTAAACACATCATTAAGTCCAAAAGTCCAACCACCATCACCCATCAAAGCATCAACAATTGAATTATATAGCAAGGAAAAAAGTCGCACTTGTAGACCTCAAAACTCCAATTGCTAGTACTACATCTTATCCAACACGCCCCATAAATTCAGCGTCAGTTTCTTCTTGAATCTTGATGGCCACTGGGTTGTTCAGAGGCCATGAGAAAGCTACACTTTTGAAACGAGAGAAAACTGCACTTGGTCTGCCTGCCTCTCATGACCTCGTCTAGAAAACTGCACTCAGTTGACTCTAGCAAAAAACAAGTGAGATTAGAAATGGGATTATATGACCATTAACATGCCGTAATGCCGACGGCGAGACCTGCACTGGCCATGGCCGGATGTGAACGTCGAGGCGGCCTAGACGTAGACGTCTCCGTAGACCTCACTGTACTTTGCTACCGTGTACTGCGTATGCAACCATTGACCTATACCACTCGTCAGTATTTTTCCTTGTTGCTTTTAATTCCGGCGTAAAATTGACCGCAATTCGAGCGAATTGAATTGCAGTCTTTTTTGGTTGGAGTCGTCTCTTGACTTTTGAATTTTGATGAAGCTTGATGAGGCCAGAGATTCTTGGAGCAGGTGAAGACAAAAGAAAACAAGCGAATTTGGTAAGAAAAAAAATGGTGTCATGATGCTCCCAACAAACTCTGAGAGAGCTAGTAAGGCTTAATTTTGTCATGATGCTGTTTTATAGCCGTTGTGAACTTGTTATTATGCTAAGGGCAGCACAATATGTGTCAGATGCTCATAGCATATAAAAAAATGGAGCTTTTTTCTAATTCTTTTCTCTGACGTTTAGAGATTTTAACAAATGGGTGCAAGTACAATGATGAGCAGATAAAGTCAGAAGGAATTACATCACATGCTGTTGAAATCACTCCAGGTGCACCCTCCAACAAGATTAAATTTTTTGGCTTTCATCAGCTATTTTATTTACAAAACGGCCTGTGCAAGCCTCATTGTTTGGTTAAAAAGAACTCCCAGGCTTTTTCATCATTTGCTTCAGAGTTCAAGCCAAAATAACATGTAGTTTGGTCACGTTTAGAAATGGAACGGGGCAAGGCAGATCATGCATGAACTTTGAAGTTCTGAAGACAGATAGATATTACGACACTGGTGACTGAAATGCGTATGAACACCTGACTTTAGAAGGAATGATGGTCGCTACAACAGAGTTTATTTCTCTACACAATGTCACAATCACATTTTTTCAACAGAAATTGAATAATGAATGAAGCTTGACTGCTAGAGAATTTGGGCGGGTGAAGAACAAAGAACCATATGATCATCAGTTACAATTGTCTTACAAGCAAAAGAGTAACACATTAACAACTAGCACACTCCTCTACCACTATGTCATCCATCATCATGCATCAAACGGGCAAAGCACTGAGATTAACAGTGTCACTGAAACATGGCCAAGAAAGAAACAAAGAGAACAAATCCTTCTCACAAACACAACTTCCACAGAATGCAATCTTTTTTCCCCTCCCAGAAATACACCTTCACGAATTGTCATCATACCCTCCCCCTGCTTTCGCCTGAATCCGCGACAGCACTGCCCATGCCTTCGCCTTTCTCCATCCCAAGACCGCCCATCCTCTTCTCATCGTCCATTCCCTTGAGGTGTCCAGCAGCCTTCAGCGCCCCAATGTTGCTGACATTGCCAAAGATGAGCACAATGATGCCCAGGAAGCTCCCAAGGAATGCGGCGGCGAATGATCCTCCAGCACGCCCAGGGCCAGCAGAGGAAGCAGCATAGCCAATCATGGCACCAGTAACACGTACAAACGCATACCAGACCGAGAATGCACCCTCCTTCCCCGGTGGTGAGGCATCGAGGAGCAGAATGCGGCCAAATGCGTACAATATGCCATTGGCAGTGCTCTGGACAAGGGCGATAACAATGATGTGGGCAGCTCTCCACCTGTGGCTCTTGAAGTAGAACCCAGCACCAGACACGAATAGGCAGATTATGAACCCAAGCAGCTGCATGCGTACAGCGTCAGCACGGATTATGATCTGGATTGGGTGGAGAATTGGAAGCGAGATCAAGGGGAACAGGAAGTAAAGGATCCATAGCACAAGCACAAGCACTGGCTTGATGCAAACACCACCAATAGCATAGAGTGTGCCGCTGGTGAAGATGCACATTGTGGCGAAAGAGGACAGGAACACAGCAACCAAGCTGCCAATGGCCTGCGGGTAACGCAGAAGGGTCATGCTGTAGCTGAGCTTGGTGAAGAAGTTGGGCTCAAATGCAGTGGTGGGTGATGAGCTGCTGGGCCTGTTTGTGAAGAGACCATGGCAAATGCCAATGAACCAGATAAGGCCACAGAAGATGGACACAACCCAGAGGCCAGTGAGCTGATCAGTGCGCCGCAGCATGTGGTACATGAATGCAGCCATGAGGGCCGCTCCAATGCCTCCAATGGCAGTGCAGTACAGGCTGAGCTGGCTCGCAGCAGCACGGCGGCGAAGAACAAGGTGCTTGCCTGAGTCATGCGCAGCAAGGCCACGGATCATCAGTCCAAGGTTGCGGGTATGCACTGCCTCGGCGACAATGATTGAGCCCGCAATGAAGAGGATGTAGAATAGGAACACCCAGACAGTCTTGAAGAAGCCTGTGAGCAGGCAGAAGAACGACCCAAAAGACGTGGCAGCAATGAGGATCAGTGACTGATACTGGCCACGGTCAAGATGGTGAGCAGTCTGAGTGAGGAGCGGCGCCACGATGAGGATGCCAATTGCCCATGATAGACCACTCCAGCCCAGTGGTGACATCCGGGAATTATCAATCACAATAGAGTGCTTGGTAAGCCTTTGGTACCTGGCCAATCAACAAATTTGGTGTGAGCATCATGTTTGGTTGCATAACATGAATTCTGAATGGAGATACAAGAGAATGAACCCAAATGCAAATTTTACAGACTACCACATTCAGAAAAAACCATTTGTGAGTTTCGGTGTCAATATACATGCATTTAATAATCAACAATATCCCTCTTTCCAATCAAGAGCAGTTGTTCGCCTGGTGGACTTTTAAGTATGACGTGCTGTAGCACCTACCAGTTGGCTGGGCCTGCAGTTGGCCACCAACAGTTTATTGGGGGTAAAAGCAGAGAGCAGTCCTGTAATTGCAACGGTTAAGACCCTCTTTTCCTGTTCAAAAAGGAAAGGGGCCAAAGACCAAAGAGAAAGGGGCAAAGCATGTGGCCTGCTTTTGCCCACTTTTTCTCTCGGTTCTATCAAAAGTGAGACAAGCAAATGTACTCCCACCCCCCTATGCCAGCTTGATCTATCAGCCAACAAATGCATACTCGTAGATTGCAATAGAAAATTACTGCTAGGGTGAGTTGTAAATGAAAAAATTGTGGTGATTATTTCTGAAATATGGATTCAGGGTTTCTAGGCATTAATGAGATGCACAGGCCTCCTCTTGGCACCTCATAAATTTCCCATCCCAGTAGACCCCCCATTTCGATTTCACCACCAAATGTTCAACGTTACAAAAATAAGTTTTACAGACACACCCCTAACAACTCCTTGTTTGACCTTATCCTCCCAAGAAATACTGTGACCCTCCTCACCTGATGACAGCTAAAAAGACAAAATGACAAAAAAATAAAACCAAGCCCAAGACTACTTTCAGCTAACGACCAGTATTTTCCTCAGACCACAAATCAGCATACTTTCAGCATAGCTTATCAGCATGTGTCCATGTCTAGGCAGAAAATCTGAATATACAAGAGTAATAACAAAAAAAAGAGAAAGAAATGGGTGGGTATGAAATGCGTAGCTAAACTGCTAGTACTCAGCTAGATAGGGCCAAACAGTAGCATCTTTTGGAGCTTTGCTCTTGAATCTCTTATCTGCTACCAATAATTGAGACCACGGAAATGAGGAATCTCTGAGGAATCAGGGTCTTTTCTTTTGCATATACACCAGATATATCAACTAAGCCATGAGAAAAATCTAGTCTTTGTTCTTCTTTTTCACATTTACGAACGGGGCAGGGAAATAGCCTCGGCAAAAGAAGAGCAGACATGTTCTACGCACATCACAAGATGAATAGGACCAAAAAAAAACAAGCTGAAAACTTCAAAGCGAGAACCAGACGACACAGAGCCGGCAAAAAAGCAAAAAGTTTGTTTTTTGGAGTGAAGGATGTAACGTATGCTTCCTTGTTTGCTAAACAAAACAAGATGTGTTTTTAAAGAAGACATCAGGTGGGGAAACCCCAAAACAAGACACCAGCTTAGAGCTCTTAAGCAAGAGAGGCAAGTGGGTAAACACTACACACTGGGGGAGGCAAAACTCACTACTCAATAGCTCAAAGTCTGCAAAAAAAGGAGGTAGAAATAAATCTGGAAAGCGCATCTGGCTTGTTCAGACCTACTGTAACCTATGTACTATCTCGGTTCTTGGACAACGAAGAAGAGAGAAAAAATACACCGAGAAAAAAACAAATCACTAAACCGCCGAGAAACTAAAAAACAAAAACACCATCTAAAACCCCCCAAAAGAACAAAAATAACTCAAAAAACAGGGCAAGAACACCATCTAAAACCCCCCAAAAGAACAAAAATAACTCAAAAAAACAGGGGAAGAAGGAAGACAAAAAAAAAGGTGGCAAACAAAGGGAAAAATCCCAAGATTTAAGGGAGCAAGGAGGAGGAGGAGGTGTGCGTGCGTCTCTTACATGGACATCTCATGGACGGAGCAGGTGGCGCCCTTGAGGGTGTACTTGGGGTCCGGCGTGAAGTCGGAGTTGGGGAAGGCGACCTGCGTGATGATGACCGGGAAGAGCACCGGCAGCAGCAGGTGGGTGATGAAGTAAGAGCAGAAGCCGTAGATGTACCAGCCCACGAGCTCGACCATGGCCGGCGGCTCCTCGGGGATGACGTACGCCGGCGCGGCCGTCTCGCGCCGGTACGCCTCCCTCACCACCTGAATCTCCCGGGCCGTCTCCTCCCCGGACGGCGGGGCGCCGCCTCCGTTGCCGCCGCCCACGCCGCCGCCGTTACCCCCGCCGCCATTCTTGCCGCCGCCGTTGTTGCCGCCGTTACCCCCGCCGCCATTCTTGCCGCCGCCGTTGTTGCCGCCGTTCTTGGGGACGGCCGCCTTCTCCTTGGCCGCGGCCGCCACCGCCTTCTCCTTGTCCTCCTTCTCCAGCGCCTCCCGCATGCTGCTCCGAGGCTGCGGCAATGGCTGCTGCTCCGACATTGCTCCTCGCCCCCTCCTCCTCCCTCTTTAAGCGAGCAGCTGGTGGTGGCTGGAGCTGGGAGGAGTGAATAGGAGAGAGAGCGAGCGGGCGGGCGACGAGCTCACGAGCTGGGAGGGAAGTGGTTCTTTTGAGGAGTCCTCGCTCGCCTCTTGGGTTCTCAGCGCTTGGGGAAAGCAGCTAGCTATGGGGAAGTGTGTGTGCGGGCAAAAGGTGGCGGATTTGAAACCTGGGATTGAACTGGGGTTTTGGGAAGGAGAGGACCCGCTGCTGCGCTGTGCTGGGGACTGGGGAGGAGTGGTGCTCGCCATTCGGCCAATGGAGGGGTGCTTTTATGGGGTGGGGTTCTGCTACGGGGACCAAGGAAGAAGGACCGGGGTGCACACACTACACAATAGTTGGTGTTCATGAGTTGTCCTAGGGTTGGCTGGCCCGGTCGACGTCTCGTGATCTGTTCAAACTGTTCTACTGCCCCGGATGATGCTCACATGTGATTTTTTTGTAAACATGTGAAATCCAGGCCAGGGTGTTCTTTTGTGTTCTATCATGAATCCATCTATCTAGAATGACACAATACTAGACGATTATTTGTACTGTAAGCTGTCACCTAAAATTCGATGTTACTATGCAATACCAAAAGATTTGGTGTGGTAGTGTGCGCTAGAACGGTGACCACATGAAATTGGCACTTCGCGAAAGACGCGCGGGGACAAGATAAGAGTTGGTTGGCTCTGTAGTTTTCGATCTCGCCTATAATACGGTTTGTTGGTTGCCATCACCTCTCGTTTTCTCTCGCGAGTACAACGACGCATCCAAAAAGAGGAATGTATACACACATAATATCATTTTATTTATAGCGTTTCGGTTTTGCCACAAATACAGCAAATTTTAGAATACGATGAAACCGGGAGTACTTTTACCACAAGCGGGGCGTACTCGAGTGGGGGGACCTATAGCAGTTCCTGACGGGGGCCTTTGGATACCTCACATTTCTCTTGCCCTACGCCCCAGGAGACCTGCTCCAGAGGTGGTGGTCACTGCTTTGAGAATCGTAAACTTTGTTCGCATCGGTTTGTTTTTTACATTAAACACCTCTGGCTCTCCCCCTGTTCTTATCTCGGCATGCAGTGCAGTGCACTGCGGTCTGCGGTGCGCCGCGATACACTGTTTCTTCCCCATATTCCACCAGTTTTTTTAACGCATCGACACGTTTCATTTTCATGAGCCTCTCTCTCTCTCCCTCTCTCTCTCAGGTCTCAGTCTCTCTCTATACCGTCTCACTCATCTACTTTCTCAGCCACAGATGTGCAGCTGTGCACGTATGGCCGTGGCCCATGTCCCTCGCCACATCCGTTGTTTCGCTGTCATGACAAGCCGATCCTATCATAACAATACTACCAACTTGTGCATCGCAACTGCTGCCACGGCTTGCCTTATACTACTTGTAGTAGCATCGTATAATAAGTGCAAATATATAGCCTGTTCATTTGATTGGTTTGGTGTGAGAGAAAAATACTATTCAGCGAACATGTGGATATATAGCAGCAGCAGCAATTATGCAGTAATGGCTGTCGTCAGGTCAGACCAGAGCAAATACTCGTATATCCAAAGCCCCCGCGGCCTGCTGCGTCGTCCATATCCAACTGCTACGGCCTACGGCGTAGACAGCGATATACACAGACGTGTTACCGGCGTACGTGCGTTGCCATGCGCTCACCACCACGTCACAGCCCACAGTCGCCACTACTGAAAAGAAAACGCCGGTGGCGTGAACAACATGCAACCGCTGCAGACACATGTGTTTAGAGATCGTGTCAGGATTTGCGTGACAAAGACCCGGCACGAATTACAGACGATGGTAACAGGCACTCCGGTAACCCCGGCCGGTCGTTCCTACGTTTTTCATTCTTCTATGCATGTGTTTCCTTTCCAATTTCTTTTTTTTTTCCTACGAAGCTGAGAGTCTGCAACGAACAGTGAGGTCCTACCACGTGTGTACATACAGCTCCAAGAAGCACAGTCACATGCATGCTAGCCGGGCTCTCAAGCCTACAGGCTACACCTGCTCTCTATTGGCTTCGGAATGGTTTATAAGTCGTATTTTTTAGTTAATAAATAATATTTTTTTTCTCACAGCAAATCAGTCAATGATACTTTCAGCCATAGCCTATCAGCCAAGCGAACAGGGTAAAGAAACATAACAAGCAAGTAGAGGTGGACTGGTGGAGGCACAAAGACAAAAGGATCACCACCACCCTGAGTGAGGGACACACAGAAATGCCACTCGTCCTCATCAATCCATCGCCTCAATTATCACTGCAATTATCTAACAGTTTATTACGCACCACGCAACGAAACTCTGGATCGATCAGCTTAATTAGCTAGCTGGCCAAGGCCAAGCAAGCAAGACAGCATGTCTGATGTCTCGCTTGCATGCATTAGTGCTAAATTCAGCTCACAACAGTGAGAGTGCCTTTTTCCCAGTACTGCAGTGCTGAGTCTTTGAGATGGAGTCCTGAGAAGGACCTGGACCAGCAGCCCATGGCAACAGCTAAGCAAAGCCAGAATAGTAGTAGTGCAGTCATCAGTGAGACTCACAATGCAGGTAAACCACAAAACGCCAAGCTCAAGAGATGAATGAATGGAGCAGCATGCAAGGCACACACTGGAAAACAAAGAAAATGGTGTTTGCAGCGAACACGAGCAACCGATCAATGAGTGAGAGTCGACAGTTGTAGGTGGTTTAGGAGCTGTGTTTGGTGCTGCATCCATCCCCTTCCTGCATGCTTATTTTGCGTGAGTGAGTGAGAGAGCGAGTGAGGGGGTCCATGATGTAAGAACTGAGCTTTGTTGTTGCCCTTTACAGAGAAACCGTCTTGGATTCCAACGAGAGCGGAGGGAGCAGAAAAGAAGCTTAGGAGAGGGGGAGAGGGGCTGGGCGCGTTGCCGCTGCGCAATGATGCCGGCAGCCGGCGGCACGCCGCTTTCTCTTTCCCGGGCGGCCCTTTTGACCTGGAGGTTGGGATTGCAAAAACCTCCTCCCTCTCTGGCTGCCTTTGGCCATGCCCCCCACAACTAGCATTATTTGGCGTCTTCATCTGATACCACTCTCATTCACAGGGATAGACAGGGAGAGGTCTTTTGCAATTTGCACTGCTAATGATATGCTGGCCATTGGCAAAGACAGCTGGTGTTGCTGTTCCCCAGGACCCCCAAAGCATCCATCCTCCCTCACATTGATGGTTTTGTTTTCTTTAGAGAAATCAAATGCAGTGGCATGTAAAAAAACAACTCACCCCTCGAGCCTTGACCCTCCCTCACCCAGCAGCCAGCATCTGCATTGCAACAATCGTCCCTGCAGCTGTCAATCTGCATGCATCAATGCCCTAGACATGTTTAGTTGCCTCCAAATTCCAGAATTCGGCACTATGTAAAAAGAAGATTTTCCGTCACATTAAATTTGCGGTATATGTATGGAGTACTATATGTTGACGAAATTAAAAACTAATTGCACAGTTTAGTTGTACTTTGCGAGACGAACGTTTTGAGCCTAATTAGTCAACAATTGGACAATTATGACCAAATAAAAACAAAACGACACTGTAGCTAGTAGCAGTAGAACCATATTTAAAAGGTTGGATGGAGTACTTTTAATTTTCTTCCACTAGTGGTTAATTGGCTAAGAGTCTAAGACAGGTTTGGTTGCTACTGCTGCTACCATGTGGCAGCTGGCGAGGCAGGTAATGTGCATGTGGGAGTTCGCTTCTTCCCGGGCTTTCTTTTATCCTTTCTGTTGGTAGAGATAAATGACTTCCTCGGCTTAGGTTTCAGGTTTGCACGTTCGTTGGACAGGAGAGGAATATATATAGTTATATCGCAGGGCTTGCTTTCGTTTTCTACAGAAATTCCATAGCATTTGAGAATAGAAATTCCACTCAAAAAAAATAAGCATAGAAATTATTCCATGCCATTTGATTGAGCATTATTTCCGGTGTGCCAGTGTGCGGAGTTCCTCTCAAAAGCTTACGTTCTATCCCATCGAATATTTGGACAAATGCATGAACTATTAAATATAAAATAAAAAAATAACTAATTACATAGATTACGACTGCTTTGCGAGACGAATCTTTTAAGCCTAATTAAGCCATGATTTGACAACAAAGTGCTACAGTACACATGTGCTAATGATAAATTAATTAGACTTAATAAATTCGTCTCGTGATTTACTTACGGATTCTATAATTTATTTATCTATTAGTATCCGAATACTCGATACGATACCCTATGATATCCGATGCGACGTACCAAACCTTTACGCCCGGAACTCATCAAGGCCTGAGTTGGACAAGCATTACATTTACATGATCTGGCTGGCTGCAATGATGGCTGCTAGGTCATGCGGCAGGGCACGTATCGGTGTCTCGCTGGAACCGACCCAACCCAACCAACCAATGCAAGAAGCTGTGTGTGACAAGAAAGAACACTCGAAACAACCTTTTGTTGTATAATTTATCAGGTCCCGTTGCTCAAAAAATAAGGTAAAACTCTAGTTTATTTATCGTGAGAGAAAAACATTGTTTTGACTAAAAAATCAAACTAAAAAATATAAATTATAAGACAAACAAACATGACCAGTATAGAACTATATATATTGGGAAAAGAGAAAATGTGTTGCTCGAAATTAAAATTAACAAGAGTCAAACCCATGCAACGGCCGTGTACGTACGTATGTACCTCCTAGCTTGCAGATGACCTAAATGTGAGTGCACTCTCAAACTTGGAATCCAACAACAGTCAAACATACGCAACGGCTGTGTACTACGGGGGTGTTTGGTTCCATGGACTAAATTTTAGTTCGTGTCACATCGGATGTTCGGATACTATTTAGGAGAACTAAATATGAGTTAATTATAAAACTAATTATATAGATGGAGACTAATTTACAAGACGAATTTATTAAGCCTAATTAATCCACCATTAGCATATATTTACTGTAGCACCATATTGTCAAATCATGGACTAATTAGCCTTAAAAAATTCGTCTCGCAAATTAGCCACAATCTGTGCAATTAGTTATTTTTTGTCTATATTTAATACTTCATGCATGTGTCCAAACATCCGATGAGACAGGGACTAAAATTTTCCTGTAGAAACCAAACACCCCCTACGTATCCATCCTAGCATGTGACCTGGCCCTGTTCGCTTGTCTTCTCGACCGTATTTGTTAGTGAAGTAATCGTATTTTTTTCTCTTAATAAATCAGCAAAAAAATATTTTTCAGTCTGACTTTTTAGCGAAGCCGACATGAACACTTAAGAATAATCGGCAGGAAGTACAACCTGGCATTCTTTTTTTTTATTAAAAGAGACACAGAAAGAAAAAGGAAACTCAACGGATGTATTGTACATGGCCGTATTTGTCCTTTTCCAACGGCCACAACTGGCAGGAGAAGGGAAGGAAGGAAAGAGACGTTGTATTGTACTGTAACACAGCTCACTAGAGCTCAGCAGCACTCAGGTGAGGTGAGGTGGTGCAATGCAAATTAAAAGTTGGCCGAGAGAGAGAGAAGGTAAGCTAGGATGGGATTTTCCTCCGCATCTCGTATATCCCCGTAGCATAGCAAGGACTGGTTCGTCCCGTCGGTCGGGTTGGCATTATTATCACATTATATAAAATCTCGAAATCCTTGTAGCAACGTACAGTGGCTGAATGGGGCCAAACAAGCAGTACATACGTATGTAGTACAGCACTAGCGAGAACAAAAGAAAGACAGACAGACAGGTACGGTGGATTGATGCGATGCAATAGCTGTACGTTGCAGCATTGCGTTTGAACTGCATTGCAACGTCCGCAGTGGTCGTGTTTCGTACATGGCCATGGCTGCCGGCTGCCCAAGCCCTGCCCTGCCTTGGAAGGAAGGAAGGAAGGAAGGAAGGAAGGTAGGTAGGGGTTTTATTTGTTTGCGTGGACGGGGGCCAGGGCATTGGTCCATGCGGGGCACCGCGCCGTGTTTGTTTGCCTGGGAAACAAGCACGGCCTAGGTGACCCTGCTGGCACGTTGGGTTAGGTTGGGTTGGGTTGGGTAAGACTTTAGTTTAAGGAGGTGCTTGGATCTAGTGATTAAAATTTAGAAGATATGTCGGAAGAATATTGTATGAGGTATTCGGATACTAATAAAAAATTACATAATCCGTCGATACTCCATGAGATAAAATTTTTAAGCCTAAGCAATCCGTCATTAGCACATATTTACTGTAGCAAAACATTGTCAAATCATGGACTAATTAGGCTCAAAAGATTCGTCTCACAAATTAGTCGCAAACTATCAAACTATCCCATTAGTTTTGTAATTAGTCTATATTTAATACTCCGTACAGGCTCCATCTCTCCCAGGTGTCGAGCCGGCATTTCGGGGGAAGGAGCAGGCAGATCGGGGGATGGAGTCCCGACCCGGCATTGCTGGCTGCATTGCTTTTGGCGAAAGGGTTTGCAGTTAGAGGAAGGTAATGATTGCAATTGCATTTGCACTCCCGCATTGGTTGGGGTAGAGTAGAGGCCGGATAATCTGGGAGCTCAGCTCAGCTCAGCTAGGCGAGCAGAGATAGGTAATGTGGGTGTTGTTCCGCTGGGAATCCACGACGCGGGTAGTACTAGTCACTACAGGTTGGTTAGGGCAGTGGTGTTTGGTTCGAGCTACTAAATTTTAGTAGCTACTACGGGTCTATTTGGCATGGCTCCACTCCTAAACTTCAGCAACTCCATAAAAAATTCAGTCAAACACCTCAACTCCGAAATTCTATGGAGCTGCCGACTCCATGAAGCTATAGTACAAATGGAGGTGGAGTTTTGGAGCACCTCTTTTGCAGCTCCAAAACCACTCAATATGAACCTCCTTGTGGAGTTGGTGGGAAATTACCCACCACTGCCACTGATTACACAGCGATTCTATTTCTTCCGAGCCCCCCGCGCAGTGACTCCCTCCCTCCCGCGCCGTCGTCTTCCTCCCCCGCCACCATGGGTGGCCGCCGAGCTCCTCTACGACCGAGCCCTCCCCCTCGCCTCGCCTTACAAAAGCACGCCTGAGCTCCGCAGTAGCACGTCGCCGCCGCCTTTGCCCTCCCCGAGCCCTCTACCTCTCTCCAACGCTCCAATCACCACCACGGCCGCTATGGCCGAGCGAAAGACCGAGCTCTCGATCTCCTCACCAGAGCTCTCCCCCACCTCGATTTTCTTCTCTGTGGGTTCTCAGAGACACCATGAGGTCTACTACTTCGAGCAGCTCCCGGAGATGTTCTCCCGCACGAGATCCACCGCCAGGCGGCCACGGCGACGGCGCGGGTGATCGTCATCGAGGCCTGCGCCGTCGAGAAGGTGCACGCCTTCGCCGCCGAGCGCGGCGTGCCCGTGGTCACAGTCAACGGCGAGTTCGAGGGCTGCCTCCGGCTTCGGGACCTCATGGACGTCGCCGAGCCACTGACAGTGACGAAACAGAGAGGAAAAGAGTAGAGGAAAAAAAGAAAATAGATTAGTCACTGACAGTGGGACCCACATAAGCAGGCCAAGAATGGCAATCTACCCTCAAACTCCTCTTTTTTGGAGCTGGGGACACCCTCCCAGCCAAACACCTCCATCAGACAGTTCCAACTCCACCCAAAGCTGGCTCCACCTGGAGTTCTGGAGTGGAGCAGCTCCACCCAGAGTTGGAGCCATGCCAAACGGGGCCTAAATGGTTTAGTCACTTTTAGTAACTCTAGAGTTACTAGAGAGGACTAAAGTTCTTTTAGTCATATTTAGTCATAGTGTTTGGTTAAAAAGTTACCAAAGTGACTAAAAGCTACTAAATTTAGTAGCTACTAGGCGAACTAAACAGGCCCTAAAACTAGACGGGACGTGCTCGGTTGGATGGACACACACTGAGGTACGTATGACACACTGAGAGAGAGAGGGCTGGTACTAGGACGGCAGCAGCAACGGTCGAATTTTTTATTTTTAGCTTTTTTTGGAAAGTTTTTTACAAATACGTTTCTGGAGGAAAGATTTTAAAATCCGGACCCTTAGCTCGGCACTATCGATGCTGGCACCAAGCTAACACGTCTCGGCGCCAGTGTTCCTAGCCGCCGAGCTCTTGGGCTCGAGACCCACGTGGAGGTGACATGGTAGGGAGCTCAACGCCAGTCACCCCTGGCGCTGAGCTCAGCGTCGTAGATCTTGGCGTCGAGCTCGGCGCCAAGGTGGCTGGCGCCGAGCTTTTAGGGGGTGATTGGTTGCTTTGGTGATGGGGAGCTAGGATGGAGAGTTGGTCCAGGATGGTGAGATGCATGTTTAAACCGTGCACCCAGTCATATTTGGTTGTCTTTATTGTTGGTCCAGTATGAGATGAGATCTTGTTTGGTTGCATGCATGGATAAGAGTTTTGAGTGTATGACACATGGCCCTCTGCATTATGGGTGCATCGCGTCGTCCTGCATCACGAGGGAAGTGAGAATCAAGAAGACGGATCCATGCGGGACAGAGGGGTGAGGATGAATGAGATAGAGTAGAAAAAGGATGTGAGGTAGGCATCCAAACACAACCAAGTGCACTGAACGGTGCTGGAATGGGGCTCAGAATGGCCTCCTACGTGCAACCAATCACCCCCTTATTACGTATGGGCCATAATCATTTCTCCCCCCCCTCTCTCTCGCATCTCCCTCGCCCGAGCCGAACAGAGCACCGCCGCCGCCGCGCCCGGAGCCTGCCACTGGCCGCCTGAGCCGGTGCGCCCTCGCCCTCGTCGGAGCCCACCACCGGCCGCCCGCGCCGCACCGCCATCGAGGCTGCGCCGTGCCCGGAGCCCGTGGCGGCCGCCGTCTCTGCCCCGAGCCCGCGGCGCGGCCCACGCCGGCCGCCCTTCCCCGCTTCCTCGGCCACAGCCACAGCGGCCACCGCGCCGAGCCTGTGCCACCGCCGGTCGTGCCCGCATTGAGCGCGCCGTGCCTTGCCACGTTGGCACCGTGAAGAGGTGGTTTCACGAGTTCAGCGATCTTGCTCATTCCTATCAGACATGTGCAGAAGGACGTGATGATCAGCTCCTAGAAGCTCCTGAGGCTAGCCCTAACATGGTAATTGAGAATGGGAGGGTGTTCAACGATCTCCCTATATTGAAGAGGTGGTTGCAGGCATTTGCAGTGATACGAAAGAGACCTTACAAGGTCTTGCATTCATATGCGGAGCGCCGTTACACAGTTGTGTGTGACAAAGAACGCTGCCCATGGAGGGTTTGTGCAAGGAAGCAAACGGTCACCGGAAAGTGGAAGATCACAAAAGTTGTTGGGCCACACAATTATGCTGACCATGAGCTAACACTAAGGCATCAGTAGTTGACATCTACCCTTATTGCCAAGCGGTTGATCGGAATATTGCAGGCAGAATCCAACATGAAGGTGGGGATAATTATTAGGACCGTTCAAGCGTTGTATGGAGGTTATGTGATAACTTATGGTAAAGCTTGGAGGGCTAAGCAGCGAGCGTGGAAGATGATATATGGGGACTAGGAGGATGGGTACGAGCAGCTGCCAGTACTTTTCAATGCAATCAAAGCGGTGAATCCAGGCATGCATTATGAGTACATCCCAAAACTAAATGCATGGAAGGATGGGAGGCAGATATTCTTCCATGCTTTCTGGTGCTTCCCTTAGTGTGTCGAGGCCTTTAGACACTGTCATCCTATCTTCTCCATTGATGGTTCGTTCTTGATTGATAAATACAAGGGCACACTTCTTATAGCCATATCCTGTGACGCGAACAACAAGTTGGTTCCTTTAGCATTTACTTTGGTTGAGAAGGAGAACAGTGACAGTTGGGGATGGTTCTTGAGGCTAGTCTGGATACACGTGATTGGTCCTGGCAGGGAGGTTGGCGTCATATCTGATAGGCACCAGGGCATACTTAATGCCGTGCTAGAGCAGATAGAGGGGTATGCACCTTTGCATCATCGTTGGTGTACTCGGCACCTTGGCGAGAATCTACTCTGAAAGGATGGTGTGAAGGGTAACTTTGATTTGTTCTAGGAGGCTGCTCGACAGCTTGAGGACAAGTACTTTTAGAAAAAGTTGGAGTAGGTTAGAACCGCATCAAATGTAGAAGGTAGACAATGGCTCACTGGTTTGATGAGGGATTTGGAAAAATAGACGAGAGCTCATGACGTCGGTGGATGGAGGTACGAGTTTCAGTGCAGCAACATGGCGGAGTCATTCAATAAGTTGCTATTAGGGATACATGGTATGGCCATGAATACAATCATTCAATTCACCTTCTATAAGCTTGTTGCCTAGTTCAACGATAGACATGCCCATGCATTGAAGTTACGGAGTGATGGAGAGATATGGGCTCCGAAACCAAAGGCACACCTATAGAAAGCAAATGAAAGGGTTGGCACACATGAGGTTACATGCTTTGATCACACCACAGGGACTTATCAGGTCGAGCATAAGGGTGGTACAACGTCCGATGGCGAGGTCCAAGAGTTGAGGATGCATGTGGTTGTCCTCCAAGATTTCAAATGCACTTGTGGTAAACCAAGATAGTACCACTTTCTTTGTTCCCATTTGGTGGCAGCAGCTAGGCATCGCAACTATAATATCGAGAGCAGGATACCTCATGAGTTTAGTGTCGACACGCTTGTGCACACATGGAGCCCCCGCTTCGTGCCTTTTTGGGACCCTAGAGAGTGGCCTCCATATGATGGGCCGAAGTACATTGCGGATCTAGCACATACACTTTGCACACTTTGCACTTACTTCATGCTTGTTTGAACAAACAAACTCCAACATATTCTCAGGGTTTATCATAGCTTGATCTCCGCAATCACACAGAGGAGGTTCCATGAGTCGTCTAACTGCAGCTAGGTGCTTCTCCTTAGCCATCATTGGCAAAGGGTTAGGGGGGGTGGAATCCACCGCTTGAAGTGCTCACGTGGATGTCTTCCTCTAACCAATCATCGAAAAGGAGATACCTAGGATCAAACTTGTCTGCACCGTCGATCCACTGAAAGAAAAAGCACCTCTCATGGTCCTACACAATGAGATTCCAACAAAATGTTAGTAGCATACTATCGGTGTTTTGGATAAACATCGGCTAGTAAATTTATAATTGTTGCGAGTTAGGCTCGGATGGTGTACTAAAGAACACAAGGTTTATACTGGTTTGGGCAGAATGTCCCTATGTCTAGTTTGCAGCTGCTCATATTATTAGTACCGAAAAAGGTTCATAGTAGAGGGTACAAACAGCCGAGAGAGGGAAGGTCCCAAGTCTCTGATGGGAAGGTTGAAAGGACGCCAAGAGCTCAGTTGCTGCTTGACTGTGTGTTATGTGTGGAATCAATTCATCGTCTTACATATCAAAACCGATCCGTCTAGCTAGTGGGGTGCCCTGCTCTCCCTTTTATAGACCCAAGGGGGAGCAGGGGTTATAGATGGGAGAAAGAGGAAAAAACTGTAAGTGCAATCAAGCCCTATTGTGGGTTTTAGCATTGATGACCACCAAATTAGAGGACTAATGAGGTTTATCGAGATGACAAGCAGGGAATCAAAGAATGAGGATGATGTACAGGTTACAGGTGTCCTAATTACGAAAGGTGGCTAGACCCAGCTCAAAATAGGTTTAAATTCTTTTATGTTTTGAATTTGAGTTTAGGGAAAGCTGTACTATTAAGAGGGATTTTAGGACAGTTGGTCAACTGTTGAACCAGATGCTCAAATTCACAGATCTACATCATCTCACCTAGTCAAAACAGCCAACCAAATTTCAGATCATGTTACCTGCTTTGGCTAGGGCGGCAGTGCCGCCCTGTTAAGTGCGGCAGTGCCGCCCTTAACTGACCGTTGGACTCGGGGGGGTATTTATACCCCTCAGGCCCGGCCCACAACAGTCATTTTCTTCATTGAGTCACTCTGCTCGAAAACAGACAGAACCAAAGCTCACCTCTCTCCTCCATTGTTGCTCCTCCATCCCTTAAGCAAATCCTTGATTCCAACCATCAAAACTTGAGAGAAAAGGCAGCAAAACTCGATTGGAGAGTAGATCCACTGATTCCCAAAGTCTAAGAGCATTTGGTTCATGTTTGGCCGGTGGTTCTAGGGTTTGTTACTCTTGGAGCTTGCTCCTAGCCGGCTAGGCGTCGCCCTTGTGCTTGCCAACTTGTGTGACAGCCTTGGGAGGTTTGTAACCTCATTCGAAAGCTAAGAAATCACCTCTCACTTCAAGAGTTCACTCTCTTGATTTGAGAATAAGGGTAAGGCAAGCCTTTGTGGCAAGCTCAAGCCTTTTGTGGCTTTCTCAACAATGTGGACTTAGGCAAACCTTAGTGGTGAGCTGAACCATGGGATAAATTTTGTGTCTTGCGTGCTTCGTCTTTATTATACTTGCTGTTTACTTTGTTGCTAGCTGTTGTTAGGGTTTAGTTGCTCGATTCACATTTGTGTGAAGTTTCTGTGGTATCCAGTCTTCGAACTGGATCTTGAAGTTATATTGCAGGATTAAGCAGCTAGTGGGGTCAGGTTCATATCTGTTAAATCTCAACTGTGTTAGATTATTTTTTGTAGAGCGGCAGTGCCGCCCTGTAAGGCCGACAGTGCCGCCCTATAAGGCCGACAGTGCCGCCCTCTGTTCTAACAGAGTTTTGAGTTGAATTTTTATAGGCCTATTCACCCCCCCCCCTCTAGGCTTTCTTTATCTTCCTATAGATCCTACAAGTGGTATCAAAGCGAGGTTGCTTCGCATACACTTCACCACGTGAAGTATGGAAGGAGAAGGTTCGAAGAACGTTCGTGTTGCGGACGCAAGTGGTGTGCACGTTGAGGATGTCGACAGCAGCAACGAGCTATCCATGTCCACAGCAAGTGATGCCACCATCAAAGAACCCAAGACCACCGATGCCAAAAGAAGAAAGGCAAGAAAAGAAAGAAAAGCCGCAAAGATCTCGACAAGAGAAGCTAGAGAAAAGAAAAAGGAAGAGCAGCGTCTCAAAGACAAGAAGAAGAGAAAAGAAGAAAGAAGAATCACAAGAGAGGCAAGAGCTAAGAGAAGGGCAGCAAGAACTCAAGAGCAAGAGAAGAATGAGTATGATGCATCATCTAGTGAGCTCTCTAGTAGCTCGGACGATGGAGATGATGATGTGTCATACCATGCTTCAAAAGATAGCAAGGAGGTGAAGAGCAAGGACAAAAAGAAGAATAACAAGGACAAGTGCAGCAACAACAACAAAAACAAATATGCCGCCGTATCCTTTAACTATTCTTATTTGTCTAACCATAACAAAAGGTCCTTTGTCAATGTACCCACGGGAAATTTGCCTCATTTTGATGGGACAAACTTTGCCAAGTGGAAGCACTTGATGAGTGCCTATCTTGTAGGTCTTCACCCCGGTCTTTGGGAGATTGTGGTGAATGGATTGCAGCCACCGGAAGATCCCAAAGCGCCAACAAATGAAGAGCTAGTTGTTGTCCATCTCAATGGCCAAGCCACAAGTATTCTCCTTAATGCCTTGGATGGAAATGAGTACAACCGAGTGATGAATATCAATGTTGCAAAATAGATTTGGGACACTTTGCATCTAGCACATGAAGGTGTAGATAAAGTGAGGAAAGCAAAGATTGATTTGTTGATGGCCAAGCTCAATAGGTTCGTGATTGTAGATGGAGAGGGGCCACAAGAGATGTTTAATAGATTAATGACCTTGGTGGGCAAGATTAGAGGCTATGGGTGTGATGAGCTTGATGATCACAAAGTGGTGAAGGTTATGTTGGAGGCCTACTCACCAAGAAATGAGACCGTAGTCACCTTGATTAGGGATAAGAAAAAGTTTGAGCACTTCACACCTAATGATGTGCTTGGAAGATTGTTGACATTTGACATGCAAAGAGAAGAAGCTAATAAGAGGAGAAGACTTGGTGAGTTGCAAGCCAAGCTAGAAGGCATGAAGATCAAGGAAGTAGCTCTCAAGGCCAACAAATCAAGCAATCAAGGCATCTCCAACAAGGTAAAGGGCAGCAAGCAAGCATCAACAAGTCAACCCAAGGAAATCAAGTCAACTCCACAAAATAATGATCTAAGTTCATCCTCAAGTGAAGATGAAGATGATGGGGCTAATTATATGAAGATTGATGACATGGCTTTGTTCATGAAGAGCTATCACAAGGGGTTGAAAAAGAATGGGTATAAAATAGTGCAAAGAAGGTTCCCAAACAAGAAGAAGTGGACTTGCTACAATTGTGGCAGCACGGAGCACTTCATTGCTAAGTGTCCTTATGACAAGAAAGAGAACAAATACAAGAGGGGCAACAATGAGGGCAAGCATGAGCACAAAAACAGATATAAGCAAATGAGAGAGGCACACATTGGGCATGAGTGGGACTCAACTAAAGAGTCAAGTGAAGAGGATGTGAAGATTGCAACCGTGGCTATTCAAAAGCCATCCTCTACATC
Organism: Miscanthus floridulus; assembly: GCF_019320115.1. Taxonomy (NCBI): domain Eukaryota; kingdom Viridiplantae; phylum Streptophyta; class Magnoliopsida; order Poales; family Poaceae; genus Miscanthus; species Miscanthus floridulus. The sequence goes on from NC_089597.1 coordinate 10,710,274, forward strand.
AAGGCTCTTCAACAACATGTCCAATGATGATGACCACTGCTCCACTCATGTTTGTCTTATGGCAAAGGGTGAGAAGGTAAAACGAAGAGCTAAATCTCCTCCACCTCCTAGTGACATCTCTAGTAGTGAACTTAGTAATTCTAGTGATGATGATACTAGTGATGTTGAGAAATATGTTAAATTGACTAAAAAGTTAGATTCTAAAACCAAACTCTTCATCATGAATCTAATGGAGGAACTAGAAAGTGTCAAAGTCGAGCTAGCCGATAGAGATGATTATCTTGAGGAAACCGAAAAGATGTATATTGGCTGCAAGGAAGCTCTTGAGTTAGAGAGAAGTGAGGTGGACTCTTTGAACAAGGCCTTGGCCGAAGAACAAAGAGAACATGCTCTCACAAAGAAGGCAAATATTGCACTCAATGACAAGTATTGTGTCTTAGTTGAAAAGCACAACAAACTTGAGAAGCAATATAACCTTCTATGCGAGAGCACCCCACTTCCCTCCAACACAAATGACATTTCTATTCCCTCCACTAGCCAAGGGTGTGGAAAATGCCATAATCTTGACTTAAAAATTTATTCCACTAACCTTGCAAACTTGGAGGTCATGAAAAAGGAGATTGCTAGGCTCAATGCTATGTTAGGAAAAAGGGGCATGGAAGGTAAGAAACCTGCTGATGGCAAAGGCGAAAAACCAAAGAGGCCACAATACAAACATGGAAGAAATCCACGCATCAAAGATGGGCTTGGGCATACTCATGGAGGTAAAACCAATGGGAGAAAGGTAATAAATGGATATGAGTGTGTTTAGTTCGTGAGCAAAGGACAGAAAGGTACAGATAGGTCTGCACAGAAGGTGGCACAAGGCCAGCCTAGAGCAGCACCGTGGCCTATGGGCGGCAGTGCCGCTCCCCATAGAAAAGGGAAGACCACCTCCTACTCCTCTGCTCATGTCAACCCCAAGAAGAAGGTGTCACTTCTAGAGCAAGTTGTTCAGAAACCAAAGAAATCTATCTGGGTCACTCCAAATAGATATGCTTATCAACCAAAGGCAAAAACACCTCCTCAATATTTGGATTCTAACTTTGTTTTATAGCACAACAGCAAGGGGGAGGTGTTTGCCAAGTTTGTTGGCAATGGTCGAAATGTTTATCATAATGCTTCTATTTGGGTTCCTAAAGTTCTTATGACTAACATGCAAGGCCCCAAGAATATTTGGGGACCTAAGACTAGGAACTAAACTTGTGTTGCAGGAATACTCCTCCGGTGGGTTAAGTTGGGTGCTTGACAGTGGCTGTACAAATCATATGACCGAAGAAAGGAGTATGTTCTCATCATATTCCCCAACTACAAATTCTGATGAGAATATCATATTTGGTGATAATTCAAAAGGGGGTGTGATTGGACTTGGTAAAGTAGCTATTATACTTGATCATTCAATTACAAATGTCTTACATGTTGATTCCTTGAAGTACAATCTGTTGTCCGTCTCTCAATTATGTGAGATGGGCTACAATTGTCTCTTCATAGATAAGGGTGTGGAAGTCTCTAAGAGGGAGGATTCCTCAATTGTCTTTACGGGTCACCTCAAGAACAAGCTTTACCTAGTTGATTTCAGCAAAAGTAAAGCTAAGCTTGAGACCTGTTTAGTGGCAAAATCTAGCATGGGTTGGCTATGGCATCACCGACTGGCTCATGTCGGGATGAGGAACTTGGCCAAACTCCTAAAAGACAACCACATTCTTAGACTAACCAATATTCAATTTGAGAAAGATAGGATTTGTAGTGCTTGCCAAGCCGGAAAGCAAGTAGGTGTACCACACCCACCAAAGAGCATCATGACTACCACACAACCATTGGAGTTGATTCACATGGATCTCTTTGGACCGGTCGCCTACATAAGCATCGGGGGTAACAAATATGGTCTAGTTATTGTTGATGATTATTCCTGTTTCACTTGGGTGTTCTTTGTTTATGATAAGTCCCAGGTGCAAGAGAAAGTCAAAATATTTGTGAGAAGGTCACAAAGGGAGTTCAGTCTTCCTATCAAGAAGATAAGAAGTGACAATGGGACCGAATTCAAGAACACTCTAGTTGAAGAGTTTCTTGATGATGAGGGCATCAAGCATGAGTTTTCAACTCCTTACACCCCTCAACAAAATGGTGTAGTAGAGAGAAAGAACCGTACACTTCTTGATATGGCAAGGACAATGCTAGATGAATACAAGACGTTGGACCTCTTTTGGAGTGACACCGTCAACACCGCTTGCCATGCCATCAACCGTCTCTACTTACACAAGAAACTCAAGAAGACTTCATATGAGCTTCTAACCGGTAATAAACCAAAGGTGTCATACTTTAGAGTGTTTGGGTGCAAGTGTTTTATACTTAACAAAAGACCCAAAACCTCTAAATTTGCACCTAAAGTTGATGAAAGAATTCTTCTTGGCTATAGATCAAATGAGTATGCCTATAGTGTCTTCAACAAAACCATGGGAAGAGTTGAAGTCACGGTAGATGTGACATTTGATGAATCTAATGGCTCTCAAGTGGAGCAAGTTGATTCAAGTGTTGTAGGAAAGGAATCCACTATGTGAGGAAATCAAGCAAATGGCTATAGGTGACATTAGGCCACAAGAAGATCGAGCCACTGATGATGAGGATCCCTAGGCTATTGCTACACAAATTTCCGCTGCCGTACTTCATCGACAAGGGCAGCACTCACCTGCTGAACATCAGCAGGGCAGCAGTGCCGCCCCATCTACCTCAGCAACAGCTACTTCAACTCCTACTCCACCACTTCAAGGGCTCAACCTAGAACATATTTTTGGACAAGAAGAGACTGAAGGTCTAGAAGAAGAACAAGGAGGTGTTGAGCATCCAAGGCTACGTCAAACTATACAATAGGATCACCTCGTTGACAACATTCTTTGGAGCATTCGAAAGGGGGTAACAACTCACTCACATTTAGCAAATTTTTGTCAATATTACTTGTTTGTTTCCTCTTTGGAACCTCTCAAGGTAGAACAAGCACTTGGAGATCCAGATTGGGTCATGGCCATGCAAGAAGAGCTCAACAACTTCGAGAGAAACCAAGTGTGGAACTTGGTGGAAAGGCCTAATACCAATGTCATTGGTACCAAGTGGGTCTTCCGCAACAAGCAAGATGAAAATGGCATGGTGACAAGGAACAAGGTAAGATTGGTGGCCCAAGGCTTTACTCAAGTAGAGGGCTTGGACTTTGAAGAAACATATGCACCAATGGCAAGACTTGAAGCAATTCGAATGCTTCTAGCCTTTGCTGCCCATCATGACTTCAAGCTGTACCAAATGGATGTCAAGAGTGCATTCCTCAACGGCCCAATACAAGAGTTGGTGTATGTGGAGCAGCCACTAGGGTTTGAAGATCCCAAGTTCCCAAACCATGTCTATAAACTCTAAAAGGCGCTCTATGGGCTTAAGCAAGCACCAAGAGCATGGTATGAATGCCTTAAGGAATTCTTGCTCAAACAAGGCTTTGAAATAGGCAAAGCCGACCCTACACTCTTTACTCACAAAGTTGGAAATGATATATTTGTGTGCCAAATATATGTTGATGACATAATATTTGGTAGTACTAATCATGTGTATTGTGATGAGTTTAGTAGGATTATGACTAAGAGATTTGAGATGTCCATGATGGGTGAGCTGAAGTTCTTCCTTGGATGTCAAATCAAGCAAATGAAGGAAGGGACATTCATTAGCCAAACCAAGTACACCCATGATATGTTTAACAAGTTCGACATGGTGAATGCCAAGCCTATCAAAACTCCCATGCCAACTAATGGACATCTTGATCTAAATGAAGAAGGGAAAGCCATCGACATCAAGGTATATTGTTCCATGATCGGCTCTTTACTTTACTTATGTGCATCTAGGCTGGACATAATGCTTAGTGTGTGCATGTGTGCTAGATTTCAAGCTAACCCGAAAGAGTGCCATTTAGTGGCTGTTAAGAGAATCTTGAGATATTTAGTACACACTCCTAACCTTGGCTTGTGGTATCCCAAAGGCTCCAAGTTCAATCTACTTGGCTATTCGGATTCCAATTATGCTGGTTGCAAGGTAGATAGAAAAAGCACTTCAGGGACATGTCAATTCCTTGGACGGTCCCTAGTGTCTTGGAGTCCTAAGAAGCAAAATTGTGTAGCCCTTTTCACCACTAAGGCCGAGTATGTTGCAGCCAGTGCATGTTGTGCTCAACTACTTTGGATGAAGCAAACCCTTCGTGATTTCGGATGTCAATTTACCAAAATTCCACTCTTGTGTGACAATAAAAGTGCCATAAAACTTGCAAACAATCCCATAAGCCACTCAAGAACCAAACACATAGACATCCGACATCATTTCTTGAGAGACCATGAAATCAAAGGAGATATCGAAATTCATCATGTGAGCACCGAAAAACAACTAGCAGATATCTTCACTAAGCCTCTCAATGAGTCAAGGTTTTGTGCTTTGCGTAGTGAGCTAAATATACTTGATTCTCGTAACATGGTTTGAAATATGGCACACCTCTGTTTGACAACCTAGCAATATAGGAAAATGATTTTAAAAAGATATTACATTGTGTTTCAAAACCACTTTAAAAGGCCAACTAAGTGTCATGACCATTGTCTGTATTGTTGATTGCTTACTGGTCATGATATTTAGGGAATATATATCCATATCTGAGGTTAAGGAGGTCATAAAGTTACAGTGTAATCCCTGCAAGATTGGCAGGGCGGCAGTGCCGCCCATTATGGCCGGCAGTGCCGCTCTCTAAAAACTGGGCCGTTTTCAGCCGATTTTGGCTGGGTCGCGGGGCCCGTTTTCTTCTACTTATTCCTTCTCTGGCCCCCGACGCAACTCTCTCCTTCTCTCGTAGCCGACGCTAATGCCTGTGCTCCTCTCTTCCTCTCTCACAAGCACGCGCTGCCACCGTTCTTTGCGGACTGCCACCCCGGCAGTGCCGCCCCTGTAGCCGGCCGAGACTCTTCTTCACTGGTCACTGCAGGAGGCTCCTGGCCGAGCCGCTTCTTCTCTTCTCCCTCCACTCCAACGGTTTGGAAGCAATGTGAAACCCTAACCCCTACTCGATCTATGCAATGTGAAGCTTTTGGTCATGGATTTCAGTTTTTAAGGGGAGTATGAAGGATTTAGAAAGGTTTTTGATGGTTGAATCGAGTTGATTTTGGATTTCACCAGTTGGATGATTTTGAGGAGAGCGGCAATGCCACCCTTGGGACCATTAATGGCACCCCTTGTAGATTCTAACTGCTACACTCAATTTCATATAGCCGATGAAGTTCAGAATGGATTGGATTCACTTATCAAAAATTGTTTTAAAAGCTTTTCATACTCAATCTTCTAAATCCATGGCTAGGGTTTCATGTGTTCTCTGTTTAGACTGTGATTCTAAAATTGTGATGATGAATAGACACTGTTGGAAATAGGATTTAACCAGAACAAGAAAATTGAATTTGAAATAGTGAAGCTACTGAGGGCGGCAGTGCCGGTCTTAGGGGGTGGCAGTGCCACCCTACCATGCTGATTTCAAATCTAGCACAGTTTCCTATGTCATCTTCAAAGTTCTTTTTCTTGTTAAAACCTGCTTGCAGCTATGTCTAACTCATTATCTTATACAATTTCTTATCAAGTCTCATTTATATTGCATAGATGGACCAAGGTAAAAGGAAGGTGTTGACAACTAAGCAAAAGGTCAAGAGAGGCAGGGGACAGGCGAGCTATACTCCTAGAGACAGAGATCTTGATGAAGACCTTGCTGAAGAGGAAAACATTCAGAGGATGGGAATAACTATTCATGTGTGGCCTGATTCTCCTTTGCACATTTCAGAGTTTGATAGCAGCTACATGAGAAATAACATCGATAGGTTCGATCTCATTCCTCCCCAAAACAGTGATGATCATAGAGTTGTTGATTATTCCATGAGTTGGAAGAAGACATATGAAGCCAGAGAGATTGATCCCTACTCTTCTGATAGATCAAATGGTATTGATTATAGATTTTGGAATGCTTTCCAATCTAATTTTTATGCTATAGCCATTCTGTCTAAGTCCAAGGGCAAGATTAGCAAGATGCAGTACATTGACTTTGGTGACTTGGAGAGCAGGGATGATCATCAGTTTGCTACAACAATCAAGACCTATGACCGCTTTGAGATGACAGACATCATGAGTTTTAGGTATGACTGGAACAGGGAGATTCTTGCTCAATTCCATGCTACTTACTATTGGAACAGGGAAGTGGATGAGCTTCATTAGATGACTGATGGGCGACATTATCGCATTGATTTTGTCACCTTCTATCGAATTCTTGGTTTGGGACACATCCACAGGGCATATGAGAGGATACATAATGAGTGTCGTTTTGAGCCAATGGAAGTAAGCTTCATGTGGGAGGATCAAAAATCTTATAGTTCTTGATTGGTCAAGAACAAAGCTCAAGAGTTTTTATTACATTATGAACAATCTCTTCAGGATCACTCTCAACCCTAAAGACAATGCAATAGATTTGAATGGCTATATCACTAATGTGTTGTCTAGGTTTCCTAACAGTGAGAAATTTAATGTTCCAAGGTTTATTTGGGTTGAGCTTGCATATGCCATGGATGATGGGAGGAGATCTTTGCCCTATGCTCCTTACCTCATGTTTATGATTGAGAGAGTGATTGGCATGTGGTTCCCTAAAGATTGTGAGCACACTGTTTATAAGATCAAAAAGACCCATGATGGTTTAGGGGGACTTGGCTCAGCTACTCAGCACACTGGTTCTAGAGAACTTGGAGATAGTGGGACAGCAGGTGTTCATCCTTCTAGAGCTGAATACAGAGATATTCCTGAGCCGTCCAGGGCTAGGGAACAAAAGAAGAAGTCAAAGTGGGGAAAGATGAGTGCATGGATGAAGGCAATTTTTGCTCATTGTACATATGCTTCTCAAACTGCTTATGAGGATCGAATGGAGAATAGAGAAGCAGTGAGGCATGCTAGGGAGATGGCAGGGCTACCACCACTTCCACCAGTGCAGCCACCACCTCAGTTTCCTAACTTGCCTCGCCTTTCTTCTTTTGATGAGGAGCAGGATCAGGCAGATGAGCACCATGATGAGCAGCCAGAAGATCAGCAGTATGGGCACTCATATGAGCCATTCAGTCAGTACTATGGGTACCCACAGGGGCAGCATTTTGAGGAGCCCCCAAGGCAAGAGGACCTTGGTGTAGAGATTCACCCTACAGAGGCTGATCCATAGGTTCAGATAGCTTTGCTTCGCACATATTCTAGGAGACTGCGTCCTTCGACGGATCAACCAGAGCCTTCTACATCAGCTGGGGCAGTACCTCCATGACGTTCAGCACGCTTCACTTTGCACACCCACATCACCAGGTGTGCCCACGTCGACTCCGACAGTGATGAGTGATCTCTCTTCTTTTTCTTCTCTTTTTGGTACTTGATGCCAAAGGGGGAGAAAATTAGAGGGGTCAATAGTTTTTCAACGTCATATGATTCTTCACTGCTGCGCTTATGTTCAGATCTAATGAGAGTAGTTGTCAGGTTGTGAGTTTGAGAGTCGCTCAAAACTCTATTTTATGAAATTATGCTACTTTGTGACTTTATTTGCTTCGGATATGGATATGTATTCATGGTTACTATTTTTAGCTTGTCATATTCTGAGTTTAAATTGTTTTATATTCATATGATCTGCTGTAGAAATCTGATTGCTACCTGACTGACATAGTCAGGACGGTAGTGCCGCCCTCTGCTGTATTAGCCAGAATCTTGTGTGCTTGAACTGATATAACCTATCATATGCATCATGTTTATTCCTGTGACACTTTGTTTAGCACCCCCACAGTAGGCATGGATGTAGGGGGAGGTTCCCATCACACCTAAAATATGAATCATGGCCTTTTATGCCAGTTTGAGAATTTAAATCTCTATTCATAGATTTAGGGGGAGGCTCCTATATCCATGATTCGAAAATCTCAGTTTAGATTTCATATCATATATAAGCTCTAATTGGGTTGTCATCAATTACCAAAAAGGAGGAGATTGTAAGTGCAATCAAACCCTATTGTGGGTTTTGGCATTGATGACCACCAAATTAGAGGACTAATGAGGTTTATCGAGATGACAAGCAGGGAATTAAAAAATGAGAATGATGTACAGGTTACAGGTGTCCTAATTACGAAAGGTGGCTAGACCCTAGCTCAAAAGAGGTTTAAATTCTTTATGTTTTGAATTTGAGTTTAGGAAAAGCCGTACTATTAAGAGGGATTTTAGGACAGTTAGTCAACTGTTGAACCAGATGCTCAAATTCACAGATCTACATCATCTCACCTAGTCAAAACAGCCAACCAAATTTTAGATCATGTTACCTATTTTGGCTAGGGGCGGCAGTGCCACTCTGTTAAGAGCGGCAGTGCCGCCCTTAACTGACCGTTGGACTCGGGGGGTATTTATACCCCTCAGGCCTAGCCCCAACGGTCATCTTCTTCACTGAGTCACTCTGCTCGAAAACAGACAGAACCATAGCTCACCTCTCTCCTCCATTATTGCTCCTCCATCCCTCAAGCAAATCCTTGATTCCAACTATCAAAACTTGAGAGAAAAGGTAGCAAAACTCGATTGGAGAGTAGATCCACTGATTCCCAAAGTCTAAGAGCATTTGGTTCATGTTTGGCTGGCGGTTCTAGGGTTTGTTACTCTTGGAGCTTGCTCCTAGCTAGCTAGGCGTCACCCTTGTGCTTGTCAACTTGTGTGGCAAACCTTGGGAGGTTTGTAACCTCATTCGAAAGCTAAGAAATCACCCCTCACTTCAAGAGTTCACTCTCTTGATTTGAGAATGAGGGTAAGGCAAGCCTTTGTGGCAAGCTCAAGCCTTTTGTGGTTTCCCTCAACAACGTGGACTTAGGCAAACCTTAGTGGTGAGCTAAACCATGGGATAATCTTGTGTCTTGGCGTGCTTCGTCTTTATTATACTTGTTGTTTACTTGTTGCTAGCTGTTGTTAGGGTTTAGTTGCTCGATTCACATTTGTGTGAAGTTTCTGTGGTATCTAGTCTTCGAACTGGATCTTAAAGTTATATTGTAGGATTAAGCAGCTAGTGGGGTCAGGTTCATATCTGTTAAATCTCAACTGTGTTAGATTATTTTTTGTAGAGCGGTAGTGCCGCCCTGTAAGGCCGGCAGTGTCGCCCTCTATTCTAACAGAGTTTTGAGTTGAATTTTTACAGGCCTATTCACCCCCCTCTAGGTCTTCTTTATCTTCCTGTAGATCCTACAAAAACCAAAGGTAGAGAAGGTCCTTCAAGGGAGCCAGGTCTTCCTTTTCCCCTGTGCCTGCTCTGCTAACATGGCAGACCATGTCAGGGATGGCGTATTCATTGATGCTCATAGGGTCGTGCCCTGGCCTCATTTAGCAAGTGGGTGTGTCCCATCCTACACTGGCGGATGGTGCAGCGCGCCAGAGAGCCGAGCTATGACCCTACGGAGAGTAGACGGGGAAGTGACCATACGTCCGTCACTGTAGATGATGTGAGTTCTGTCTTAGATCGTAGTGGTTGTCATATGCTTGTGTTAGTATCCGCGTCCGAGGGCTGATGGCGGTGCCTACAACATTGTGGGATAAAAGTCGATGCCTACAATACTGTTCGGGCTCTGTCTGGTCCGAAAGGGCCTAAAGCACTTGTCCTGTTGTATCCTAATAGTACCTTCCTACAGGCATGCAGGGCATGGCCCTCGGTACAATGGTTGACTCGAATGTCCTGTTGTACCATGTGCTCATCTTAATGAAGGAGCAAGGTGCAGTCGTCGGGTGAGGCTTAGCCTGCCCTCAACCGTCGGGCGAGGCGGAGTCAGCCCTCAGACGTTGGGTGAGGCAGAGCCTGCCCTCATACGTCGGGTGAGGTAGGGCCTGCACTCAGCCGTCGGGTGAGGTGGAGCCTACCCTCGGACATCGGATGAGGTGGAGCTGGGCCTCAGTCACCGAGCGAGGCAGAGCCTACCCTTGGACATCAGGTGAGGCAGAGTTGGCCCTTAGCTGTCGGGTGAGGCGGAGTCTTAGCCCTTAGGGGTCAGGCGAGGCAGAACCAATCTTCCATCATTCGGGCAAGAAGTGTAGTAGCGTTCTTATCTGATCGGAAGCATCAACATTCGATGGTTATTAATTCCACCTCATTGGTACCCCGATATTAGGTCCCTGACAGTAGCCCCCGAGTCCTCGGGTGATTCGGATAGAATTGCCTAGGGGGTATTTTGACTTGCCAGAGGGTGCGCGCGAGCGCACCCAACGGGTGTAGCCCCTGAGCCCCTAGGTGATTTGGGCAGAATCGCCCGGGGGGAATTTCGATTCGCCAGAGGGTGCGCGCGAGTGCACCCATCGGGTGTAGCCCCCAAGGGTTTGTTTGTGAGATTTGGTTTTTGTTAACTAGACAGTTTTAAAGGAAACCCTGGTATCCCATTCACGGGGATTCGTTTAGGGTTAGCCTGGTCAGGACTTGATTGTGCATCAAGGTTCCCTTGAGGCTTGTGTGCCTGAGTTCTGGCCACTCATGGGGCCATCCCTCGTTGGGACGGTCGTTGAGACTGTTGGGCTGGCCCTTGAACTCCTAGGCCCAGGCAGGCTGGAGAAAAGCTTTTTGACCCATATCCCCTATGTGGGAAAAGAGTCCTAGTCTGCCTGGGGAAGGTGAAATGCCCAGCATGATTTTGGTGGGAAAGGATAGGGATCACGGGCGCGTATCCCACGACGTGACATGGTGGTGTATCATGGCAGCCTCGGAGACCTAGGCGGGTGGTTGCTCTTCTCGCATCCATCGCCCCTATAAAACTGAGGGGTTCACCCCTAGGGTTCCATACTTTACCTCCTTGCCTTCGCATCGACAACCTCCACCGCCAATCGCCTAGGCCTCCTACACTCGCATCGTAGCCACCGTTAAACTCGCATCCACCCTCCTCCCAATTGTTTCAATGGAGCCATGGTATAGATCGAACATCACCCCTCAGTGCCTGGAGGGCCTCGTTCATCATGGCCTCCTTCACCCGCTGACCACCATCGAGGAGTGGCGGCTGCCTAGTAATGAGGACGAGCCATCGCCGCCCGAACGGTATGTTGTGTCCTTCGCTCACTTCCATGAGTGGGGATTCGCCATACCTTCTCACAAGTTCCTTCGAGGGTTGTTGGATTACTACCAGGTGGAGTCACAACATCTTACTCCCAATGGGGTCCAGCACATTGCGGTGTTCGTCGCCCTGTGTGAGGGGTTCCTGGGGATTAGTCTCCACTTCAACCTGTGGTGGTATCTCTTTGCCGTTAACTTGTCGAAGAAGCGGGTTCGGAAGCAAGAGCTGAGCGTGCTGGTGGGATGTGCCAGCATTCATCTCCGCAACAACCGGGTGAACGACTACTCGTCGATGTGTCTATCGACCTCCAACAAGGGGTGGCATTCGTAATGGTTTTATGTTTAGGATGACGTTGCTGCCCCTTGTCGGCATTCACCAGGCGCATCGTCGAAGAGGTCTTGGGGTCATGGAAGTGGGGTGTCTCGGACAAAGATAACAAGAGGATCAAGGACCATCTTGCCGCCCTCCAAATTCTGAAGGAGAGGGGTGTGAAGGGATCGAGGATCATCAGCGCCTACCATACATAGAGGGTGGTGCCATTGATGAGCCGCGCGCTTCCCCTGTACCTGATGGCGCCCAGGGCATTGCTCGAAGGGACGACGCTTATCGATGAAGCGCTCCCCCCCACTAAAGTAGCACAGCGCATCAAGGAAGCAATGGAGCCTTCGAAGGACAACATCGGTGTTGTCCTTGATTTTGTGTATCTAGTGCTGGGACATCCCCTAATGCAGCCAGAACCAAGGTTCATCAACTTCGTAAGTTCTCTTTTCTCGTGCCTCCTTTTCACTTGAATTTCTGACCCCTTGATGCTGACCTCGGGATAGCGGGACAAGTCGAAGAGACTCGTCTTTGGGGATAGCCTAGCTCCACTATCGAAGGACCGGATCCTAGTGACAGTAAATCGCAACATGGCTGAGTGGGATAGGAGGACGAGGGAGCTCAAGAAAAAGAAAATGCTATAGAAGTAGCAAGCATGGGAGTGAGGAGAGGAGACAGGCAGTGATGATGATGACGATGATGAGGAGTTTGATGAGGTAGTTGCTGATGTGGAGTGGGATGTCCTAGAGAGCGAGGATTCGCTGATAGGCACCTGCTTGCCCACGCAGGGACCCATCCTATTCCACGTGGGGGGAAGTGGGTCCATGAGGCCGACGGAGACAAGCCAAACCATCGGCCCATCCTCAAGACCGGTGGAAGTAGGTGGATCGACCGCCACACCCGGGGTGCCAGTGGAGGACCGGTGGATGGGGGGAGGTGGATCTACCACCACGCCCCACGAGCTGATAGGGGTGGACGGATCTACCGCTGTGCCCCATGAGCCGATAGGGGCAGGCGGATCTGCCACCATGCCCCATGAGCTAATAGAGGGGGGTGGCCCCGCCACCTTACCCTCAGAGGCAAGGGAGATGAGCCCCTCTTCCCAGGAGCAGGGGGTAGGCTTGAAATGGTCCCGCCTGGACGAGTGGGAGCAGGAATTTGGGGTTTCATCCCCAAAACGTACCTATCATCCAACAACGCCAGTGTAAGTCACCGATTCCTTAGTTTTTCCTGTTTTTCTATTCTGCAGTGTGACCTTATGCCTTTTAACTCCTGTAGAATCTTGCGATGGGGCCGTTCTTTGGTGCTGGCTCCCAAGAAGAGTGTCACTCTTTAGGTGGAACGGGTGTCGTCGCCTAACATTGCTCTTGTTTTGGGCAGGAGCGGAGCCGATGTTGTGGCCTCATCGGTCGGTTAGGCGTAGCCAGTGGTGGCTATCATGCCCTTGGCAGGTTAGGCGGGTGGCGGGGCAGAAGAAGCGCCCTCGGGGGTTGCTGTGCAGACGACGGCGGAGGTGACTCCGCCGCCAATGTTGGAGCGGACGGAGCTACCGTCCGCACTTGTGGCACCTCTTGTGGTGGGCGTGGTGTTGCAAGTCGAGGCCCTGGCATCACAAGCAGAGGTGGCCATGACCACGCTAAGCCAGGAGCAGCCGAACGCAGCCACGGTGGTGTCCGAGCAGGCGGCGCAATCCGCGCCTCCGACGGCGCAGGCGACGGAGCCCGAGGTGGGCTAGACGGAGGGGGACACGACCAAAGGGTCCTCAAGCGCCATGGTGATGGTGGAGAGGACTAGCGGGAGGTCGCCCTTGGCCCTGATGTCAGGGGGTAGCCGCTCGCCCATGCGGGGCAAGCTACCGCTCCAGTGGATGGATCCCCGAGATCCAACTTCGACTCTTTTCTCACTCGACGATGCTACCGAGAGCATAGAGCGGGGGAGTCTCGACGAAGGGATCTTAGTGGTGATGGATGTCCTGAACTAGGCCAGGGGCATCCTACATGATGTCATTGTTCCCAATGGCCAGGTATCCACTTGATCTTCTCGCTTTCTTCTTTCTTCATGTATTTTTGTATTCTCGTATTTTTTATACTGGTCTTCTTTTCAGTCCCTTATTACTTGTAGCCAGGAGAAGTCCCAGTTCCTTCATGAGGCCCGGTTGCATAGAGATGTGAGTGCCTAGCTTGCTGCCGCCCAACAGCGGGAAGCCAAGGCATGTTAGGATGTGGAGGAGATCCATGGGATGTTCTAGGATCCGTTGGCGAGGGTATAGTAGGATGAGGAGGCGGTCGCTAGGGTCTGAAAGGAGCAGGATGAGCTGCTCTAGAAGGATGCTAAGGCTGCCGAGCATGCCATCGACCTCCTGGATGAGCTAGAGACGGAGCGGGATCTCAAGTTGAAGGCCGAGGAAAGGTCTGTGGCCCTAAAGCAGAGGGTGAATCAGGATGCCAAGGTGATTGCTTAGCTGCGCAGGGAGCGAGACGAGCTACACCGGACCGTAGAAAGGCTTTGGTCGGAGCGCGGCACGGTCTACGAGGAGCACAACCAGGCTATCCGAGAGCATGATGAGGCGCGTTAGGTGGTCAACTCCCTCTGGGTGGATCTTGGAGCTGTGGTGACCCAAAGGCTGGAGGCCAAGAGCATCTTTGCGGGGCTAGGCATGGAGCTTGCCGAGGTGTGGGGACTCTTTAGGCTGAGAGTGACGAACATGATCTTCTATGCGCCACCATCGGGGTGGTCTTTAATGACCTAGGGGTGGCGCGGCCAGAGGAAACCAGCTCACTTGCGGCCCATGCCATGGATATCACGGTGCGGGTGGGCCAGCTTGAGGAGAATGTCTTTCACACTAGGATCACCCAAGCCTTTGCTGTTGCCCGCTCTCATTATGATCGGGAAGTTAACTTGGAAGTAATGAGCCTCGGCTTCATGCCTGGCTACGAAAACTCCGAGCTGGATGAGATTGAGAAGGCAATGACTCCCATTGCACGGAACCTGGCGAACAGGCTAAAAGACATAGTTCTCCCCTTGAGGAAGTAGTTAGTTGAATAAGTTTGATAAACATTTATCTATAATATATGGACTAGTGTTCGTACTTTTGTGTTCGAGAATAGATTCATGATTTAGTTTTGCAATTTTATTTTGTTTAAGCTTACTTTCTTCCCTTTTGCATTCGAGAAAAAAGGTTTATGCGATCTAATCTTTCCGTTTGTTAAGACTGCAGGGCCCAAGGTGTATATGGGGAAATTTTGATTATGCTGGTGAGCAAAGTTACCGTAGCCGTCGGGGCGTGGGTTTTTTACAGTCTTACCAGGCATGCTCGTGTATCTGTTCCCGCGAACCTTGCTGCTAGTCTTACGACGAGGAAAAGGTATGATGCAATGACTGTTTTGAAAAAAGGAGGTATTCATACCTTTATCAGCCCTCGAGTGAGATCTGACCCCTTGCGGTCACTGGGACCAGATGTTACTGGAGATCGAAGCGGGGGTAGCGAACTTACTCTTGTATTCGCACGTACCCCTTACTTAGGATTTTGGTGATCGTTCTGTGACCGTGTGTTTGGTCTTATTGCTAGCCCAGCCTTGCCCGAGCCCCCACGCGTGGCAGGGATTCAGTCAAGGGTTGGCTCATTTTGTGACTGTCACTCTATCCGTGGTTTCCACAACTAGCGGGGTTGAGGCGACATCACTTGCCTCAATGGCTCGAGTGACGTGCCTGATGAGCTTGCTAACAAGGGTGTTCGAACGGAATCCGATCCTATTGCTTTGCGATAGGGTCGGCAAAAGCCCTCGGGTGGCATTCCATTGCTCCTTGACATGCCTTCCAATAGATTCCCCCTCAATGGGGATTCTATGGTCTCGGCTAAAGGCTGGATTGAACTAGAAGGTTGAAATGACCCTATCCACCTCAATGTGGGTTGGGCAAAGGCCGCTAAGGCTCATCTGCATTTTCTCCCCTAACTCTTGTTTGACACGGGGCGGCCTCAGACCCTTCACAGGTTAGCCTTCGAACCTTGGTCTCTCGATCTTGCATCAAGCGGCTCGAGCCCTTGAGCCCCTTAGGGTCTAATAGGGGTTGGTCATGTTTCATGCGTCACCCCATCCTCGGTTTCCACAACTAGAGGGGCTAAGTTGAAAACACTTGCCTCGACGGCTTGAGCGTCGTGCTCAATGAGCTCGCTAACAGATATTTTCATGTGGAATTCGGGTCTATCATTCGCTGACAAGGTCGGCAGAGCCCTCATGTGGCATTCCACTACTTCTTAACCCGCCTCCTGGCAGATGCCTGAGCCGTTCGATAGGCTCAGGTGGCCCATTGGCCTCTGCTCGATGGAGATTCTGTGGGTTTGGCTCGAGGTTAGAATCAAGCTAGAAAGGTCGAGATGTCCCTGTCTGCTTTTGAGCGGGGTCAGGCAAGGCCGTTGGGGCTCATCTCGGTTTTTCTCCCCTGGCTCTATTTGACGCGAGGCGGCCTCGAGCCCTTTGTGGGCCGGCCTTCGAACCTCGATCAGTTGCCGCTCATATCGAATGAGGCGAGAGCCGTTTCGTGGTGCGACACGAAGTGTTGAGATGCGACGATCACATATGCAATGTTTGGATGTATGGGTTTAATGTATGATTTAATCAGAATGAAAGCGGGGGTTGGTAATGTTACCTTAGCGGTATGAGCGATGAGAAGCTCTTACCGGACATGTTCATGCGGGGTTCAAGTCCGACGTTCATGATGGGGCTGGCGTGACCTGCACGAGCATTGCAATTCTTTTGTTTCTATCTCTCGGTGGTGGTCTGAGCCGTTCGATTCATTTTTGGCAACCTGACAGCTTCTCCTTTGACAGAGATTCTACTGGTGGACTCCTCCAAACCCTTCTCAAGAAGGTGGATGCTAAAGATTGGGGCATGAGGAACTGTGAATTCGATTATGCTGGTGAACAAAAACACCGTAGCTGCTGGGCGTAGGGTCTAGCGGTTCATCCAGTTCTACTCAAAGTTTTGCACCTGCACCCCGTGTCTTTGGTTTTCCAAACGTAAGGAGGGGTCAGGCAATGAGGGTGTCTAAACTAGGAGACACTCTCGGTAGCCCCTGAGCGATGTCTGTGCCCCTGTCGTTGCTGGAGTCGAAAGCTCGATAATGAGATTAACACACAAAGTAAGTAAACAGAGTGCTTATCTTTCAGCGGTTGTTCATTCATTGTTTTACCTGGGTCGTCCGATCAAACTAGGAGGACCGTCGCCTCCCTAGACAGGGGTTCCGTAGTTGAGTCATTCTGTGGTCCTACCTGGGGAAGTCGATAGTCGCCTGTATGCGAGTGTGCCCTGACTCTCGCGCCTAGCGCGCAGTAGTGGTGGGCCATGCCCAGGCAACATCCCGTTTGACTAGGCGACATCTCGTCGATTAGAGCGCATCCCATCGGTCCGTGACCCCTCGGATTCCTGTCAGCATCGATTTCCCATCTGCATTGAATAGGGAAAGGAAGAGACTTTTTTGTCCCAACCTTTCAGCTTTCCTTAGCTGTTGTATCTCTTCCTTAAATAGGGAGGGGGAGGGGAGCTTTCATCCCATTTCTTCGCCTATTCCTGAGCCGCTACCTCTCCTCCTTTCACCTTCTCGCTAAGCGCGTTTGTATGTCACAGCGATTCCTAAGTGAGAGAGGGTGATGCGAGGGAGAGGAGAACTCATAGATCTGTTCGTGAATCTAGAGTGCGATGTCGAGCTAGAGGTCATCCAACATAGATGAGATGGTGTCGGCCGCCTTCACTGAGAAGGAGCCGCCTCCACCAAAGGAGGAGGTGCACTGGAGGGTGATGAGCATCGTCGGTTTTGCCGTTGTTCATGGTGGCCTTTCTTCGGCGGGAAACGCTCCCCGCGTAGACGCCGTTGTCAGGGTTGTGGCTGATCATGATGGCATTGTCCCTAGATGCTCTGATGGAGGTGTCGTTGTTAGGGTTGTGGCTGATCATGATGGTGCAGTCCCTAGATGCCCCGGCGTAGGTGCTGTTGTCAGGGTTGCGGCTGATCACGATGGCATAGTCCTTGGAAACCTCGGTGTGGGCACCACAGTCGATGACGTGGTGCTCGACGTTGCAGATGATGGCACCCTCGAGGATCCCATGGAGCGGTAGGATGTTGCCGATGGAGAGCGTGGCGCGGTGACCATTGTAGTGCTCATAGTAGAACTAGTTAGAAACTGTAATCAAATAAGTTGTGGGGGATCCCTCGAGTGAATAGTATTTTGTATTTATGAATACATTAGTCCTTTTTGTGATGAAATCACTTTGTAAGCGATGAATTTGTGCAAAAAATGAACAAGTTTTCAACTTTCGTTATGGCAAACAGCTTTTCAGCTCTTCTCCCTTTTTGTAGAAGAGGTTTGGTGCCTTCTGACCCTTCCCATAGTTAAGGTCACAAAGAACTTGGAGTGCGGGTGAATCAATTCTGATCACGCTGGTGAGCAAGGAGGCCGTAGCTGCTGGGGTGTGGGTTTCTCGTAGTCCTACCAGTTATACTCAGATTTTGTTCCTGAAATCATAGCCCTTAGGACTTGCCATGAGAAAGGAAGGAAGACACAGAGAATGTTTGCAAAGATAACACATAGAGTGTTTGCAAGATAAACGTACTTATATTAGCCCCCGAGTGAGGTCCGACCCCTCGCAATTTTGTAGGGGTCGGATGTCACTAAAGATCAGGGATTTCTGAAGACAAAACCGATAAGAAAAGGTATGCGTTTATTTAAGGGTAAAAATGACGTAGCTGCTCAATGTTCTAGGCGTTGGTGAAGACCTCGCCATCGATGGTTTTCAACTTGTAGGCACCTGGTCGGAGTTCTTTCGTGATGACGTACAACCCCTCCCAAGGTGGGGAGAGCTTGTGGCAATCCTTGTTGCTCTACATGAGGTGGAGAACTAGGTCCTCGATGTTGAAGGCTCAGTCCCACACCCGTCGGCTATGGTACCATCGCAGCGCCTACTGGTACTTGGCCAAATAGAGGAGGGCGAGTCATGGGCTTTGTCTAGCTGGTCCATGGCATCTTGGTGGGATGCCTCTGCTCCTTGTTCGTCGTATGCTCTGATTCTTGGCGCTCCATAGTCGAGGATGGTTAGGAGGATGGCCTCAGAACCATAGACCATGAAGAAAGGTGTGTAGTCGGTGGCCTAGCTAGGAGTTGTCCTCAGGCTCTAGAGCACCGTAGGGAGGTCGGCGACCCAACGTGTACCAAACTTGTTCAACTAGTTGAAGATCCTAGGCTTAAGGCCCTATAGGAGCATGCTGTTTGCGCGCTCGACCTACCCGTTCGTTTGGGGGTGCGCGGTGACGGCCCAATCGACCCGGATGTGTAGTTCATCGCAGAATTGAATGAATTTCTGACCGGTGAACTATGTGCCATTGTCTGTGATGATGGAGTTTGGTACTCCAAAGTGATGGATGATGTCAGGGAAGAACAACACAGCTTGCTAGGACTTGATCACGGAGATTGGCCGAGCTTCGATCCATTTTGTGAATTTGTCTATGGTGACAAGCAAGTGGCTGTAGCCCCTAGGTGCATTCTTGAGAGGCCCAACTAGATCAAGCCCCCAGACAGCGAAGGGCCACATGATGGGGATCATCTGGAGTGCCTGGGCTGGGAGGTGTGTTTGCCAGGAGTAGTACTGGCACCCTTCATAGGTGCATACGATTTGCTCGGTGTTGGCTACTACAGTAGGCCAGTAGAAGCCCTATCAGAATGTGTTTCCTACCAAGGTTCTAGGCGTGGCGTGGTGACCGCAGACCCCACCGTGGATATCGCTCAGCAGAAGCTTCCCCTATTCGATGGGGATATAGAGCTGTAGGATCCTGGTGTGGCTTCGTCTGTAGAGTTCACCCTCTACAAGAATGAAGGACTTAGCGCGACGTGCGAGCCATCAAGCTTTCATCTTGTCCGTTGGCAACGTGTCATGGAGGAGGTAGTCGAGGTAGAGTGTTCTCCAGTCGTCTAGAGGGTCGGGCTCTATCGCTGGATACTCTTTAAGTTCCATGACCTCGGGGCCGAACAGGGCCATTGATTGGTCAGACCCTGAGGCTAGATTAGACGGGCCATCGTCGGCCCGTTTTGACCCTTCGTAGCGTACCGAGGGCTTATGTTGGTTGCTGGCAAAGACACCCATTGGCACCAGCTCTCGATCGGACGCCGCTTTTCAAGCGCGTCAGCCGCCTCATTGAGGCACCTTAGGATGTGATTGAGTTTGAGGTTGTCGAACTTGTGCTTCAGCCATCGGACTTCTTGGTAGTACGCAACCATCTTGGCGTCATGGCAGCTTGACTCCTTCATGACTTGATTGACGACTAGCTATGAGTTGCCCCGAATGTCGAGGTGTCAGATGCCCAACTCGATGGCAATGCATAGGCCATTGATGAGTGCTTCATACTCGACCACATTGTTTGATGAGGGAAAATGGAGATGAACCATGTACCTCATGTGGACCCCGAGGGGTGATACAAAGACCAGCCCCACGTCGGCGCCCTTCTTCATTAGTGATCCATCGAAGTACATTATCCAGTACTCTTGATCGATGACCGTCGGTGATGTTTGGACCTCGGTCCATTCCACGATGAAGTGAGCCACCACCTGGTACTTGATCACCATTCGGGAGGCATACATGATGCCTTGATCTATCAACTCGAGTGCCCACTTCATGGTTCTTCTCATGGCGTCCTAGCTTTGGACGACCTCGTCGAGGGGGAACGATGTCACGACCGTCACTGGGTGTGGCTCAAAGTAGTGGCGTAGCTTCCTCTTGGTGATGAGGACGGTGTAAAGGAGCTTCTGGATTTGGGAGTAGTGGGTCTTGGAGTCGGATAGTACCTCACTGATGAAGTACACAGGGTGCTGCACCTTAAGGGTGTGCCCCTCTTCCTCCCGCTCTACTACCAGGGCGGCGCTGACCACTTGCGTGGTGGTCGCTATGTATAGTAGGAGGGATTCTCCATCGCTTGGGGGAACTAGAATCGGGGGCCTTGTCAGAAGTAGTTTGACCATGTCAAGTGCCTCTTGGGCCTCGGATGTCCACTCGAAGCGGTTGGCTTTTGTCAAGAGTTGATAAAGGGGAAGACCTTGTTCGCCGAGGCATGAGATGAATCAGCTAAGGGCGGCGAGGCACCCTGTGATTCGCTGAACCCCCTTTATGTTCTGAACCGGGCCCATCCTTGTAATGGCTAAAATCTTCTCTAGGTTGGCTTCAATGACACGCTTGGAGATGATGAAGCCGAGCAGCATGCCCCTCGAGACCCTGAAAACACACTTCTCAAGATTGAGTTTGATGCCATTCACTCAGAGTTTTGCAAAGGTTTGCTCAAGATTGGCAACGAGGTGGTCAACCCATTTGGACTTAACTACAATATCATTGACATAGGCCTCAACGGTCTGCCCGATGAGGCCCCTAAAGCATCTGAGCATACAACGCTAGTACATGGCCCTAGCGTTCTTCAGTCCGAATGACATTGAGACGTAGCAGAATGATCCGAATGGGGTGATGAAAGACGTCGCGAGCTAGTCGGACACTTTCATCACGATTTGATGGTAGCCAGAGTACGCATCAAGGAAGCAGAGGGTTTCGCGCCCCGAGGTAGAGTCGACTATTTGATCTATGCGCGGCAAAGGAAACAGATCCTTTGGGCTTGTCTTGTTGAGACCCGTATAGTCTACACACAGCCTCTATTTCCCACTCTTCTTTCATACAAGAATGGGATTGGCTAACCACTCTGGGTGGTATACTTTCTTGATGAATCTGGCGGCTAACAGTTTTGCTATCTCTTCATCTATGGCCCTATGCTTCTCCTCATCGAAGCAGCGTAGGCGTTGTTTCATCGGTTTGGAGCCTAGATGGATCTTTAAGGTATGCTCGATGACCTCCTTCGGAATGCCTGGCATATCCGAGGGTTTCCACGCAAAGATATCTTTGTTGCCGTGAAGGAAGTCGACGAGCGCACTTTCCTATTTGGAGGAAAGTGTGGTACCAATGCATACCATTTTACCCTCGGAGCTGCTGGGGTCTATGAGGACCTCCTTGAAGCCCTCTACCGATTCAAATGACCTGGTTGACTTCTTGGCGTCAGGCGCTTCTTTAGCCACCTCCTCCTTGAGGGCGGTGAGTTCTCCGGAGGTGACGATTGCTATGGCGTGACCGCAGCACTCGACCTCGCACTCGTAGGCCTACTGGAAGGAGGTGCTAATGGTGATGACCCCATGGGGGCCTGGCATCTTTAGCTTGAGGTATGTATAGTTGGGGACTGCCATGAACTTTGTGTAGCATGGACGTCCTAGGATGGCATGGAAGGTTCCGGGGAACCCAACCACCTCAAAATGAGGGTCTTAGTCCTGTAATTGAACTGATGCCCAAAGGTGATGGGTAGATCAATCTACCCTAGTGGCATGGCCTGCTTCCCAGGCATGATGCCATGGAAAGGTGCTCAGGTTGGGCGGAGGTTCGTTCGGTCGACGCCCATCTCGTCGAGCGTCTTGGCGTACATGATGTTGAGGCCACTGCCTCCATGCATCAGTACTTTGGTGAGTCGCTTTGATCTGACGATTGGGTCGACCACAAGCGGATACCTCCCTAGGTGTAGGACAGTATCCGGATGGTTAGTTTGATTGATGGTTATGACAGACTTCGACCATTGGAGCAAGGGAGGTGTGGCCGATTGGGCCATGTAGACTTTGCGGCGTGCGACCTTCTGACGACGTTTGGAGTCGTAGGCCGCTGATCCTCCGAAGATCATAAGGCAGCCATCCGGCATTGGGAATCCGTCATCCTTCTCCTTGGCATCATCCGTAGTGGGGGGAGGGTCCTTCCTCTGCTCCCCTTTGTTGGAGCCTCCAACAAGAACCGCCGTCTGAGGCTACAGTCCTTGAGCAGATGTTTGACAGGAAAGGCGTGGTTTAGGCATGGCCCCTCGAGTAATTTTTCGAAGTGGTTTGAAGTGCCCTCCGTGGGCTTTTGACCACCTTTGCAGTCAATAGCAGCCACAATCGAGTCCTCATGCCGTTGCTTCTTATTCTTCCTTTTGGCGGAACGATTGGAGGTGCCTTCGCCGGCACCCTTGTCCCGCCTTGCCTTGCCCTCAAGGCGATCAAAGATCGATCCAACTGCCTCTTCTCCTGAGGCTTGGCTGGTGGTAATGTCTAGGAGTTCCTTGGTGATTCACGGGGCCTTGCATCCTAGCTTATGAACCTAGGACTCATAGGTTGTCCCAGATAGGAAGTCTCCTATCATGTCGGTGTCGGTGACGTTAGGGAGCTCGTTGCACTACCGGAAGAAGCGCCAGATGTACCCATGGAGGGTCTCTCCATCCTTCTGACGGTAGTTTTTAAGGTCCCATGGGTTCCTAGGGCGCTTGTACGTGCCTTGAAAGTTTCCCATAAAGATTTCCTTCAAATCCACTCAACTTTGGATTGTGTTGGACGGCAGGTGCTCCAGCCATGCTCGCACCGAATTGTCCAAGAATAGTGGGAGGTTGTGGATAATGAAGTCATCATTATCCACACCACCGGCTTGATAGGCAAGCCGATAGTCTTTGAGCCAAAGTCTGGGCTTTGTCTTCCTAGAGTACTTAGGGATATTGGTAGGTGATCGATACCTTGGTGAGAAAGCAGCGTTGAGGATGTGCCGGCCGAAGGCTTGAGGGCCTAGCAGGCCAGCGCTCGCCGCGACGAGGATGATAGCCATGGTAGGCTCCTTCTCTTGGGTTGCTGTAGGTTTGTATGTGGGCATTGATAGTGCTACATGCATCGTGGTTATGGCCGAGATGCTGATGTATTTGGGCCATAACGCGCTGCCCGCCGCCTTGTGGTGCTTGGTGGACTAATGTGTCAATGGCGAGATGCACCGAGGGCGTGTGCTGGCTGGTGTTGAGCTCACGTTGCTGAGACAATGAGCTCTCCACCTGCTACGCCACCGCACGCTCAACCAATGTGCGAATTTCATAGTGGGCCCGACGATCCTTGGGCGTTGCTGCCTCTAGAAGGCCATGGAGCAAGGCCGTTGCGGCGGTGATGTTCTAACTTGCCCGAGCAAAGCGAGGAAGGGTTTCATCATCGGCAATGATCCTTCAGTTTATGTCATGGGCCATGGCACGTGCGCGCCCACCATCTCCGTGGCGTTCAATCTCCCGATCGATCTCCGCGTATTCCCGAACAAGCTATTGTCCGGCTTTGTTGATCTCCCACTTTCGGGCTCTCAGCTTCTCCACCCCTACATGAGGCGGGGCCACTATATCCCCTTTGGTTTCACCACTAGGGTTGCCTGTCGGGTTAGTCTCCTCCGTGGAGACACTTTCGACGTGTCCCTCGGGGGTACCCGCCATGAAACATTCCCGGGAGGGGTGATGGTTCCCCCTACTGGAGTTAGAGCTAGAGTCTAACCCCGGCTCCTCCGTGAGGAGGCCGTGGATGGATTTCATGATGCTTTTGATCATCCCCACAAACTTGTTGTTCGAGGGGGACAGGATCGTGCGCTGTGCCACAAGGTGGCTTACGGTCGTCGTGGCATTACGGAGACCGAACGGAAGCACCATCGGGGCGCTCCGTGCAGAGTGTTCCAGGGAGAGGGCGAGGCAGTGCGAGTCCTCCCAGGACGGTTGGGTTCTAAGGGAGAGACCGGGCTAGCGCTCAAGCCTCCCATAGTTGAAGTCGATGGAGGGAAGAGATTGGATGGCGACGTGGGCCAATGCCAACTCTCCTCCCACCGTGACGATGAAGTCCTGGTCATCGAAATGCACGTGTGCGTCCAAGACCCAGCTGATTGCGTGGCTAGCCATCCGAGGCCTAATTTAGAACACGCAAAGGCCCCTACCTGGCATGCCAATTGTCGGTGTTTCGGACAAACATCGGCTAGTAAATTTATAATTGTTGCACGTTAGGCTCGGATGGTGTA
Source organism: Miscanthus floridulus (assembly GCF_019320115.1). Classification (NCBI taxonomy): domain Eukaryota; kingdom Viridiplantae; phylum Streptophyta; class Magnoliopsida; order Poales; family Poaceae; genus Miscanthus; species Miscanthus floridulus. The sequence goes on from NC_089597.1 coordinate 10,734,647, forward strand.
CTAAAGGACACAAGGTTTATACTGGTTCGAGCAGAAGTCCCTACGTCCAGTTTGCTGCTGCTCGTGTTATTAATACTGAAAAAGGTTCGTAGTAGGGGATACAAACGGTCAATAGAGGGACAGGTCCCAAGTCTCTGATAGAAAGGTCGAAAGGTGGCCAAGAGCTCAGTTGCTGCTTGACTATGTGTTGTGTGTGGAATCGATTCATCATCTTGTGTATCAAAATCGATCTATGCCCCTAGTGGGGTACCCTGCTCTCCCTTTTATAGACCCAAGGGGGGAGCAGGGGTTACAGATGGGAGAAAGAGGAAAAACCCAAAGGTAGAGAAGGTCCTTCAAGGGAGACAGGTCCTCCTTTTCCCCTATGTCTGCCCTGCTAACATGGCAGACCATGTCAGGGATGGCGTGTTCACTGATCCTCATAGGGCCATGCCTTGGCCTCATTCAGCAAGTGGGTGTGTCCCATCCTACACCGGCGAACGGTGCGACACACCAGAGAGCCGAACTGTGACCCTACGGAGAGTAGACGGGGAAGTAACCATACGTCCGTCACTGTAGATGATGTGAGTTCTGTCTTGGATCATAGTGGTTGTCGTATGCTTGTGTTAGTATCCACGTTTGAGGGCTAATGGCGACTCCTACAACACTATGGGACAAAAGTCAGCGGCTACAATACTGTTTGGGCTCTATCAAGTCGGAATGGGCCTAAAGTGCCTATCCCGTCGTATCCTGATAGTTCCTTCCTATAGGCTTGCAGGGCATGGCCCTCGGTACAACGGTTGACTCGAATGTCCTATCGTACCCTGTGCTCGTCTTAATGAAGGAGTAGGGTGCAGTCGTCGGGCGAGGCGAAGCCTGCCCTCAGCTATCGGGCGAGGCAGAGCCTGCCCTCAGACTTCGGGTGAGGTGGAGCTGGCCCTCAGCCATCAGGCGAGGTGGAGTCTTAGCCCTTGGGGGTCAAGCGAGGCGGAACCAATCTTCCGTCGTTCGGGCAAAAAGTGTAGTAGCATTTTTGTCTGACCAGAAGCGTCAACGTTCAATTTTTATTAATTCCACCTTATTAGGTACCCCGGTATTAGGTCCCCAACACATACTTACACAAATAAATAAAAAAGATAGTGAAAATAATTTCTTACATTAAAATGACTACATGTGTAGAAGCACCGCGCCGCTGTGTTCAGATATTTCGATTGAAAAACATGGGCCGGATAACCACAGTCATAGTTAGGGATAGGGAGGTCAGGAGGGATGGAGGCATCTTTGCTAGACGCGTCGGGGTATAATTCTTGAGGACGACCCTGTTTTCGCCAAAACTCCTCCCGAAACATTTCCTGCATCTAACAAAATGGATGTAATTTAACAAACATAAATCAAAACATCACAAATAAATGTCAATGAGAACCATAACTGCAATACAACCAATTTCATTCTAAGAACCAAAAGCAATTAACATTAAACCCTAAACCTAGGGTTTCCAATTCGATGCACAACAATAAACCCATAACATAACTACATGTGCCTAGGTTTGCTAGCTTTTCCATGCCTTGGCATCATCCTACGGTTGTATAATACAAATATTGAGGGATAGAATGAAACCCTAAGTAATGACGATTCTTAGGTTGAAAAATCTGACTAATATATACCGAATCGATGCAAAAAAACTAGGAGGGGAGCGAGGATACCTTGCTCTCAAAGATCTATAGATCAAATCAAAGTTTTCAAGGTCCAATATGCTGATTCGTGAGGTAGGGTGAACTGGGGAGAGAAAAAACCTGAAAGGGAGGAGAAAGAAGAGAAAGAAGGCTCAAACAGGAAGGTTGGGGCTAGGGTTAAAACACAAGCTCGATGCCAGTCACCCTGGCACCGTGCTCAGCACCAAGATCTACGGCGCCGAGCTCCCTACCATGTCACCTCCACGTGGGTCTTGAGCCTAAGAGCTCGGCGCCAGGGACACTAGCGTCGAGACATGTTAGCTCGGCGCCAGCATCGATGGCGCCGAGCTAAGGGTCCAGATTCTAAAATCTTTCATCCAGGGGCGTATTTATGAAAACTTTCAAAAAAGGGCTAAAAATAAAAAATTCGGCAGCATCGGCCTCAACCAATGCGTGTGCAAAGCAAATTTTTTATTTTTTAGCCCCTTTTTTGAAACTTTTTCACAAATATACCCCTAGAGGTATGATTTCAAAATCTGGACCCTTAGCTCGGCGCCATCGTTGGTGGTGCCGACCTTACACGTCTCGGCGCCATAGATTTTGGCGCCTTGGTCTTGGGCTCGACGTAGACGTGGCGGTGACTTGGCAGGCAGCTTGGTGCCATAGATCTTAGCGCCGAGCTTGGCGCCATGGTTATTGGCGCGAAGCCATGTCTTACGTATGGGCTCTCTCTTCCTTTCTCTCTTTCTCTCTCTACCGCTCCTGAGCCAGCGCTACCGCATCGTCGCGCCCGCCGTCGCATGTAGCCCCGGCTGCCCGTGCCCATCCCCGCACCCTTGCCCATGCCCACGCCCGCGGCGGCCCACGCCACCTCGTCCATCCTAGCTCACCGCGTCAGCCACGCGCATGCGCGCTCCCTCCGGCGACCCTGGCCGTGACACGGCCCGTGCTCCTAGCGCGCCGTGACCTCATCGTCGATCCTGTCCTCCATGTCCGCGTCACATCATTGCATTGACTTGGACAGGTAAAATTTTTTAATATACAATGTAGGTAGTTAGTTAGCTTGAATTGTAGTGCTACTTTGATTATTTTCTAGTAAATTTGATGATGTAGGTAGTTGATTTAGTTAGTGAGATAGATATAGTTAGATAAATATAGTTAGATAGCTAGTGACATAGGTACATAGATATAGTTATTAGATAGCTAGTTGATTTAGTTAGTGAGATAAATATAGTTAGATAAATATAGTTAGATAGCTAGTAACATAGTTATTTAGGGTGTAGTTGGTTAGTATCTATTAGAGAGGTACTATATAGCAGCTACTTTGGATTAAACGAACTGTATTTCAATTTTTGTTTGAACTACTAGATGGACAATCTAGTGAGCATATATCATGGAGGCATCGTGGAAAGAGATCACTATGGATATGTTGAGTTTGTTGAGATACAAAGCATGCCTGTGTTATTCAATGAGAAGCCATCATTTAGTGAGTTGGTTGTAAGAGCTCGAGAGCTGATAATGATGATGGCATTGTAGTGGAGGGTGTACTTCACCTAGGTTTCCCTCCTAACATCCTTAGGAAGATGATCCCAATTGGATGTGCAGATCAGTGAGAGAACTATGCGAGATCAGCTATGAAGTGCTAGTTCCAAAGTTTGGACGTGGTTGTGCATCGGGTTTTAGTTGATCCCATCCCTCATGGGTTTTCCCCACCAATGGGTCTACAGGCACACTTCGACCCTCCTGTCTTGGAACCTGATATGGATGTGGAGGTTGCACCTATGGTTCTCGATGCTCAATGTGCCCCCAATGAGCTAGTTGGAGATGCTTGTCAGACTCATGATGTTGTGGCAGATCCTCCTCATGAGATCCCTTTGACACAAAATCATCCGAGTAAGTGTCTTATCCACATGGTTATTGGGAGCTTACCCCCTTCCTTACATCCATTTTTTCATTCTTTCCACATTTTTCTACTTATGTTGCAGTAGATATTTCTGATAATGTGGATGTGCCCACTGTTGCTGCGCAAGTGCTCTGTGGAGATGGATTCCGTGGCTCCAATAGTGTTGAAATTATGAATGATTCAAAGCCATATGAGATGGCAAGGGCTCTTGATTCTGATGATGATTGTCCTATTGGAGAGCTGACAGAGAGTGATGTTGAGATGCTGAGACGTATCTTTTCTAGCCGTCGTGATCCAAGAGTTCATGAGTTCAACGATCTTGCTCATTCCAATCAGACATGTGCAGAAGGACATGATGATGAGCTCCTAGACGCTCCTGAGGCCGGCCCTAACATGGTAATTGAGAATGGGAGGGTATTCAAGGACGTCCCTGCATTGAAGAGGTGGTTGCAGGCATTTGCAGTGATACGAAAGAGACCTTACAAGGTCTTGCATTCATATGCGGAGTGCCGTTACATAGTTGTGTGTGACAAGGAATGCTGCCCATGCAGGGTTTGTGCAAGGAAGCAAAAGGTCACCAGAAAGTGGAAGCTCACAAAAGTTGTTGGGCCACACAATTGTGCTGACCATGTGCTGACACTGAAGCATCGACAGTTGACATCTACCCTCATTGCTAAGCGGTTGATGGGAATATTGCAGGGAGAACCCAACATGAAGGTTAGGACAATTATCAGGACCATTGAGGCATTGTATGGAAGTTATGTGATAACTTATGGTAAAGCTTGGAGGGCTAAGTAGCAAGCATGGAAGATGATATATGGGGACTAGGAGGATGGGTATGAGCAGCTGCCAGTACTTTTGAATGCAATCAAAGCGGTGAATCTGGGCATGCATTATGAGTATATCCCAAAACCAAATGCATGGAAGGATGGGAGGTAGATATTCTTTCGTGCTTTCTGGTGCTTCCCTCAGTGTGTCGAGGCCTTTAGACACTATCGTCCTGTCTTCTCCATTGATGGTACGTTCTTGATTAGCAAATACTAGGGCACACTTCTTATAGCCATATCCTATGACGCGAACAACAAGTTGGTTCCTTTGGCATTTGTTTTGGTTGAGAAGGAGAACAATGACAGTTGGGGGTGGTTCTTGAGGCTAGTCCGGATACATGTGGTTGGGCCTGGTAGGGAGGCTGGCGTCATATGTGATAGGCACCAGGGCATACTTAATGTTGTGCAAGAGCAGATAGAGGGGTATCCACCTTTGCACCATCGTTGGTGTACTCGGCACCTTATCGAGAATCTACTCCGGAAGGATAGTGTCGGTGTTTTGAGTAAACACTAATGAGTAAATTTGTATTATTGCTCGTTTGGCCTGGTTGGTGTGCTAAGAGGACATGAGGTTTATACTGGTTTGGGTAGAATGTCCCTATGTCTAGTTTGTTGCTGTTGCTCATGTTACTAGCACTGAAAGTTCATAGTAGGGGTTACAAACGGGCGAGAGAGGGATTGGTCCCATGTCTCTGGTGGAAAGAACAAATAGGTGCTGAGAGCTCGGTCACTGCATGGCTATGTGTTCGAGGTTCAATGCTAGTGGTTTTGGTGTGATGCGGTGCAATTGTTGGTCTGATGTCTGATGTTGTGCGATGTCACTTAGTGGGTGCCCTGCTTTCCCTTTTATAGGACAAAGGAAAGCACGGGTTATAGTGGGAGAAAAGAGGAGAACGAGAGAGAGAGAGTCCTTTAGGGTTGCCAGACCTTTCTTTTCCTTTGTTCGGGTCCTGTTGACATGGCAGGTGGTGACAGGGACAACTCCACGCCGGGCGCTTGTCCACCGATGATGCTGTGCCCTGGCATTGTCAGCAGGTCATGACGTCCCACTCTGCCTCGATGGGCTACGCGGTGAACTAGCATGCTGATCAGCGGCCGTATAGGGAGTAGGCAGTATAGTGACCACGCGTCTATCACTATGGGTGATGTGAGTTCCCTGGAATGACATGTCGTGGGGATGGGTCATGATGAGACATGACCGCTCCCTGCACGATGCTAGAAGTTTGACCTTGGGTTCTACTTTCTGGCCCATAGTGGTTGGCAGCGGCGTAAGCTTCTGTTAGGAGCCATGCTTGAGGGATCGGACGAGGCAGAGCCAGCCCTCAGACATTGGGCGAGGTGGAACCCATGGCCTCGATGTTGGGTGAGGCAGAGCCCATCCCTAGAGGTCGGACGAGGCGGATCGCATGACCCTGGGGTTGGGCAAGGCGGAGCCCGTGGCCTTGGTGGTCAGGCGAGGCATTGCCCGTCCTCAGACGTCGGGTGAGGCGAAGCCCGCGGCCTCAGTGTCGGGCGAGGTAGAGCACGTCCCTAGAGGTTAGGCAAGGTAGATCGCATGACCTTGGGGTTTGGCAAGGTAGAGCCCGCCCTTATAGGTCGGGCGAGGTACCGCACCCATATCCAGAAGGCCCTATAGAATGCCACCCAATGAGTTAGCAGAACTCAAGGTTCAATTGCAAGATGTATTGGACAAGGGTCTTATCCAACCTAGCTCATCTCCGTGGGGATGTCCAGCATTGTTTGTGAAAAAGAAGGATAAGTCACTAAGGATGTGTGTAGATTACAGACCACTCAATGCTGTGACCATCAAGAACAAATATCCGTTACCCCGCATCGACATCTTGTTCGATCAGCTAGCGAAGGCAAAGGTATTCTCCAAAATTGACTTGAGATCAGGTTACCATCAGATAAAGATCAAACCAGAGGATATACCTAAGACCGCTTTCTCTACTAGGTACGGCTTATACGAGTATTTGGTTATGTCTTTCGGACTAACAAATGCTCCAGCCTATTTCATGTACCTAATAAACTCGGTATTCATGCCCGAACTTGATAAGTTCGTGGTCGTGTTTATCGATGACATATTGATTTATTCAGAAAATGAGGAAGATCATGAAGAGCATCTGAGGATTGTCCTATCCAGACTGAGGGAACATAAGCTATATGCCAAGTTTAGTAAATGTGAATTCTGGATGAGCAAAGTGCCTTTCTTAGGTCACATTTTATCCAGAGATGGAATCTCAGTAGACCCATCAAAAGTGCAAGAGGTCATGGATTGGAAAGCCCCAACTTCGGTGCATGAAGTTCGGAGTTTCCTAGGGTTAGGAGGATACTATCGTCGGTTTATTCCAGACTTCTCAAAGATAGCTAAGCCTATGACCAGACTACTTCAGAAAGATGAGAAATACAAGTGGACACCAGAATGTGAAACAGCTTTTCACACCCTCAGAACTTTGTTGACTACAGCACCAGTGCTAGCACAACCAGACATTGAGAAGCCTTTTGATGTATTTTGTGATGCATCAGGAATAGGCTTGGGATGTGTACTTATGCAAGAAGGGAGAGTAATTGCATATGCCTCTCGGCAACTGAGAAAACATGAAGTCAACTACCCTACACATGATTTGGAACTTGCAGCCGTTGTCCATGCACTAAAGATATGGAGACATTACTTGTTGGGCAATGTATGTCATATCTATACTGACCACAAAAGCCTCAAGTATATCTTTACCCAGCCAGAACTGAACATGAGACAACGTAGATGGTTGGAATTGATTAAGGATTACAATTTGGAAGTGCATTACCATCCGGGTAAAGCAAATGTAGTAGCTGATGCACTTAGTCGGAAGTCCCATTGCAACACTATGGAAGCACTATTGGAAGATGGATTCAACTTGCTACATCCTGCCGTACTCCACAATATCACAATCAGTTGTTCGCTTGAGGGCCGAATCATAGAGCTACAGCAGACAGATGTAGGAATAAGTCACATCAAGAGAAAAATGCAAGAGCAAGAAACAAAACACTTTAGATTGGACGAAAGAGGTGTATTATGGTTTGAGGACCGGCTAGTGGTGCCGAAAGACCGAGAGCTAAGGAATCAAATTTTAGAAGAAGCTCACTCCTCCAAATTGTCTATCCACCCGGGTAGTAGTAAGATGTATCAAGACTTGAAAACCCGTTTTTGGTGGACTAAGATGAAGAAAGAGATCGCAGCCTATGTTGCAAGGTGTGATAACTGCAGTAGAGTGAAAGCCGTCCATATGAAAACCGCTGGATTACTTCAGCCACTGCCTATTCCAGGATGGAAATGGGAAGAGATCAGTATGGACTTTATTACAGGCCTTCCAACAACGCCACAAGGTCATGATTCAATCTGGGTCATTATCGATCGTCTTACCAAGTCAGCGCACTTCATACCCGTGAACACGAGGTATATAGTTGGGAAATACGCTGAGATATATGTATCCCAGATCGTGAAGTTGCATGGAGTACCCCGGACCATAATATCGGATAGAGGACCGCAGTTCATAGCTCGTTTCTGGGAACACTTACACCAAGCTTTGGGAACCAAGCTAATCAGGAGTTCAGCTTATCATCCGCAAACTTCAGGACAGACAGAGAGAGTAAACCAAATCCTAGAAGATTTACTTAGAGCTTGTGTTATATCTTCAAAAGGGTCATGGGAGAAATGGTTACCTTTAGCTGAATTCTCCTATAACAACAGTTATCAAGCGAGTATCAAAATGGCTCCATTTGAAGCCTTGTATGGCAGAAAGTGTAGAACTCCATTGAATTGGATTGAGCCCGGTGAAAGGAGATATTTTGGTATTGATTTTATCAATGAAGCCGAAGAACAAGTATGTATTATCCAACAACACATGAAGGCAGCTCAATCACGACAGAAGAGCTATGCCGATAGAAGAAGAAGACCACTAACTTTTGAAGTAGGTGACTATGTGTACTTGAGAGTATCACTCATGAAAGGTGTGAAGAGATTTGGGATGAAAAAGAAGCTTTCACCAAGATATGTAGGGCCATACAAAATTTTGGAACGAAAAGGAAATGTGGCATATAAGCTACAACTACCACCAGAGATGAGTGCAATCTTTGATGTGTTCCATGTTTCTCAGCTAAAGAAATGTCTTCGAGTACCGGAAGAAGCTATTGCACCCACCAACGTGCAACTTCAATCGGATTTGACTTATGAAGAAAAGCCAATTCGAGTATTAGAAGTGATGGATAGAGTAACAAGGAGTAAGATCATTAAGTTTTATAAGGTGGTGTGGAACAATCATAGTGAACAAGATGCTACATGGGAAAGAGAAGATTATCTGCAAGAAGTTTATCCCGCCTTTTTCCAAGAATGGTAGGTCTTGCAAATCTCGGGACGAGATTTTTATAAGGGGGAGGGGCTGTAACACCTCGGGTGTTAGCCTTGCATAACCTGACTTGCATAACATGAGCATGAGCATCAAGCATCCATAAATCATCATTTACAATTGAAACATTTGATCGAAACATATGAAACATTGCTTGTTATTTCATGTTTCTTGGAACATATGCATATGATCTTGTACAAATGAATGCAAGTGGGTAATGCTAGTCACTAAAACACCTTAGCTATACTTAGGTTAACAAAAGGAACCTTGTTCATGAAGGCCATATTTCTTGATCAAGCATTTAAGTGTTATTTCATGTGTTGACCTGAATAGCTATATGAGTGACTACTACATGAAATGCTTTAATGACCTTGCAATTTGTTTTAACATGCTTAGGATATCATTAGGAACAACTTTGGTATTTAGTGCTAGGGCTAGTTTGGTCATTTAGCCATGGTTTGAATGTGTATCATGATTTCAAAGTGACATGTTGGACTAAAGTTGAACTAGGTGTTAGAGACCTTGCATGGAGGAGTTCACTAAAGCAAAGTTGTAGTGTTTAACATAAGGATCAACTTTGATTTTTGGGCCTTTGACTGATTCAGCTCCTAACATGCTTGAATTTGGATTTCAAAAATCATCGAATCACTGTTTTCAACACTTAGCCATTTTTGTTCTAAGTCATACTCTGACAGTGCTGTCAGCCCGACTTTGGATCGATTTTTCTCGGTTTCGGTTGCGATTTAGAACAAGTGCATTGAACAACATTTGTAACTGGTACTTAGGTCTACAAAGTTGGTTTAGTAACCTAGCGCTAATTCGTCACGGATTGTAAGATAAATCATCACGAAAACCCGCTGTCAGGCTGCTCCTATCGGGTCAATGGCGACTGAATCGCTGCGTTCAGTGGCCGACCGGTTCAGGCCGTGGTCGCCGCGTGGCGCGAAGCGTGGCCGCGCGTCGCCGGCGCTCTGCCCAGCACGGCCAAGCCAGGCTGAAGCGCGCCTTCTTCACGCCAGCACCCGCCCGCAACGCCCCGCGCCCTCAGTTTCATTTTCCGCTCCTCCTTCGCAGTCCGCAGCTTCCGCAAGTGCAGCCGCCGAGCTCTCGCAGCTCCGCCGTCGCCATAACCGCGCTAGCTCGCGCCTGGCCACTCAAGCACCACCGCAACAGCTCCACCGCCACCCCAGCATCCTACCGCGTCCTCCAGTGCTCGCTGTTCAAGCTCGGTGAGCTCTAACCCCGCGCACGCCTCGCCGGAGCTCCTCCGCCACCCTCCGTCGCCGTGGCCCCCCCTAACCAGACCACCCCATGCCACGTTTGAGCGCGCAATAGGCCAACCATCGCTCGTAGATGCTCGTCCGAGCTTGTGTTTGCGTCACCGTAGCTTTCACCGACGTCTCGCCGTCATCCCGCCTCGCCGCTCCGCCATTGCCGCCGCCGTCGTCCTTACCGTCGACAATAGGGCCGGCCAAGTGGCTCAATAGATGCGCGAGGTCAAGTAGATCGCGTAGTGATGATGTCACCGCCGGCAACCTCGCCGTCGGCGAGCTCTGGCCGCGCCAGCACCGCGCAGCGCCGCTGCCCTGTTCCGTGTCACTGACGCGTGGGGTCCCCTGACCAGCGGGTCCCACCTGTCAGCGACAGCAGTAGTGTAGGCTAACTCATTTTGAATCCAGTTTTTGATTTGTTTTGTTATTTTTGTATCTTTAGTTTGGTAGCTCCTTAAATGGTGAAATAAATATGATTGTGTTGCTTAGGAAGTGTAGTATTTAGTAAAAATGTGTTCTTGGCTTCAACAGTAGAAATTTCTGGAAATTTAAATAGGGATTTCAAATGTGCTTTTGAATGCATTCAAATTTGTTTATTTTATATCTAGAGTTCCTGTGCTCCAAAAATTATGAAATTTTTGTTGTAGGCTGTTCTTGTCATACCTGAGCTTGGAAAAAAATTTGAGAACCAGTGCATGTGTAGATCTATAGTTATAGATTTTTCTTTTATAAATAGTTAATCCTTGCATGAATTTTTATAAATTAATTATAAGTCCAAAATTCATGAAATTTATTGGAGGTGATACTAGTACCATATGGATGTTGAGAAAAATAAGAAATCTGTTGCTTGACACTTTTCAATAGGATTTTCCATTTATGCTATTTCAAGCCTTGCTTCCTTATCATTTTTTTATAGGATGTTCTACTTAGCAAAATGACATGAAATTTTTGTAGTAGTCCTTTGATAGCATTATTAAGGCTCTGTAAATTTTTGAGAATTTATTCAGCACAGCTGATATATATTTATTATTTAACCTAGATATCTAAATAAAATAATAAAGGCAATTTAATAAATAGTTTGGGCTTTGCCATTATATCATCTTAACTGTATTTGGTATGCTTACACTGTTGGTAGGTTATATGTTGTCAAATTTTGAATGATTACCTGATGTGGAAATATTCTTACTTTATATTGCATGTTAACACATTTCCGGACTGATTCTAGAGTGTGATGAGTTACATGTTGAAACTGATGTGTACTGTAAAAATGGTTAATAACCAAGTTGTAGAGAATTTGTTAAGCTTTCCAGAAAGTCCAAGATCACTATCTTTGGATTTGTAGAACTCCAGTTATGAGTGAAACAAGTAGATACTGGTTATGGCATAGTCGATGCATTGTAGAAGTAGTTAAGTAGTAAGCGAGAAGAGATATGCACCTACTCAAACAACGAGATGCACATGTTAACATTATGCATTCGTAATACTCATACCATACTCATGCATCTAGGATCGGAGGAAGCGATCACATTACTGGAATTCGAAGAAGCAGAGGAAGGGAACCCGCAGGAGGATCCGCAAGCCGCAGCTCCCGAAGGCGTGGAGCAGAACCCTGAAGAGCTTCCGGAGTGCCCTGACCATCGTCCTACTTCCTTTCTGCGAGGCAAGCCCCAGAGCATTATAAGTCTCCCAGTATTTTACAAATGTTTACTTACGTATTTATGATTGATGCATTAGGTTATAAGAGTTGAATGAAACCACTTGATGCATGTACATTCCTTGTCCAGATATTAACCCTTTAACCGGTATAGGTCCAGGAGCGAATATATGCTTAGCCATGCTTAGACCGGTAGAAGTCGGGTGATGTTCGGTCACCTGCGAGATATAGGTGGATACCGGAGCACGGTTGGCTATATCTGTTATCATGGAACAGAACCATGTGGTAAAAGTAAATTGAGACCGAACGGGAGGTCGATAGGGAAGCAACAAGGCATGGAGGTCTTAGGTGTGGACTTATCCCCGTCTGTGTCGATTAAGGACCGTACCGTTGTTGGCGCTTCTGACAAGATTGAACGCATGCCTCTCACTTAGCTGGCCGGATAACTCGTTCCGACCGCGAAGCCGAGTAATTCAACTCAGGCCGGGACCCGTTTTGTTGTGCGCTCCTTCTGGGGAACGATCAGACTGAGCCCAAGGGCAGGCTTGGCCTGAGCATCTTGGCATCTGGTGTTCCAGATTGTGCGGCGCAGTACGGACCCGTGAAATGTGTACCTGAGTTGTACCAAAGGTGACCTAAGACTATCGTGGCTGATAGATCTGGGTTTGTGTTAGGAATAAATTCCCAGCTGGTTGAAATCGATTCGAATCGCCGTCTCTCCCGGATAGTGAGAAACTTGGCTAGTCCCAACATCGTAGTAACTATATTATGAAACATGATGGTTCAAATGAATATGGAATTACAATACCTGCTATGGTTACTATTGTATGATTCTAAATAATATACCACATGTTTAGCATAGGATAGTTGCTAACCTAGAAATGGATAGTTATAATTAACTTGATAAAAGAATCACAACTGTACAACAGTTAATTGCCTTTTTCGCAAAATGTTGTCAAGTTACGTCCACTTATATAGCCTTGCATAATCCTTGGAGTCGTTTTATTTCTGGTTCATGACGGGTAAGTCTAGCTGAGTACCTTCTCGTACTCAGGGTTTATTTTCCCATTGTTGTAGATGGCACTGTGTATCATGGTTATTGCAAGAGTTGCTTCTATCCCGCTGTGGATGAGGAGTAAGCCTTGGGCAGGCTTCCCTAGTAATTCCTATCTTTGCTTTTATGGACCGTGATCTGGTTTGGCACTGTATCAAACTACGTTGGAAACTTATCTTCAAACTTATTTGCTTCCGCTTTAATTATCAAACTCGGTTTGTAATAACTTTCTATTCGTACTCTGATGATGAAAAGTATCTGTGAACTTTATGTAATATGTGGCATGTATGTTGAATCCTGTACGATCTTGGTTGTTGTAAATCGTTTATCGAGACCCGTCGTGGTACTCGACGGACTACCGGGTTTATATGGATTCAAGTATGACAGTGCAACTGCTTGCGGATTGCCATTGTACTTGTATTCTTATAAATTGGTCGGTTCTGCGACACCGGAGGCGTCGTTCGATGGAACGACGTTTGCCGAGGGGGCGCTCTCCGACTCTGAGATCGCGCAACGCATCAAGAAGGTGATGGAGCCTTCGTGGGATGACGCAGGTGCCCCCTCGACTTCATTTATATGGTGTCGAGGCATCCTTCGATGTGTCCAGAGCCCAATCACGTCATCTTCGTAAGTTTCCCCTCCTTATGCCTCCTCTTCAATTGATTTCCTAACTTCTTGATTCTAACTTTCAGAGGGACGGGATAAGCCGAGGGACCTCATCCTCATGGATCACCTGGTGCCATTGTCGAGGGATTCAACCATGAGGGCGGTGAATCATGTCAAGGGCGAGTGGCTGAGAAAGGTGGCGGAGGATAAGAGGAAGAAGAAACACTAGAAGCTATAGGCATGGGAGCGAGGAGAGGACACCGACAGTGACGATGATGATGATGATGATGAGGATGACGATGACATCGAGTGGGACGACCTAGAGAATGAGGATATGCTAATAGGTATTGGCTCATCCTTGCAGGAGTTGGGACCCTTCTTGTTCCACAGAGGGGAGGGTATGTCCGTGGAGCCAGCGGAGATGGGCCATACCGTCAGCCTGCCCCAGGAGTCAATAAGGGCGGGTGGCTCTGCCACCGCTGTCGAGGTGCTAGTGGGGGTGGGTGGCTCCATTGTCACACCCCAAGATCTAAGGGGAGTGAGCCCCTCTGCCTAGGAGTAGGGGGTGGGCTCGAAAAAGGCCTTGTCCTGATGAGGCGGAGCATAGGTCAGGGGGTTCGCCCCCTAAATGTATCTGTCGCCCGACGGCACTGAGGTGAGTCATCAGCACCTCTGTTTTTTCCTATTTTGGTTAGATTTCATTATTTCTTATTCTTTTCATCTCTTGTAGCATTAAGAGGCAGCGTAATCCTTTGGTGCTGGCGCCAAAGAAATGCGTTCCCCTTCAAGCAAGACGACAGTCGTTGACTGGCGTCACACCCGTTTCAGGTGGGAGCGGCGCTAGTGTGACTGCGTCGCCGGAGGGTCAGGCGCTGCCCACAGTGGCGCCCGTACCCTCAGTGGGATAGGTGGACGCGGGGGCTCAAGGGACGCCTTCGGAGGTCGCAGAGCAGCCGGCGATGGAGGTGATACCGCTGCCAATGACGGGACAGATGGGGCTACCGACCGTGCTTGTGGCACCGACCATGGCGGGCGCGACGTAGCCGGTTAGGACCAAGCCAATGCAGGCAGAGGTGGGGGTGGCTGTGATAGGCGAGTCATAGTCAGGCGCTATCATGGCGATGCCTGAGGAACTGGTGTGACCCGCGCCATCGGTGACCCAAGTGATGGCGCGTAGCGTGGGCTAGATGGAGGGGGAAGCGACCGAGGGGTCCACGGACGTTGTGGTGCTGGGAGAGGGGTCGGCATCCATGCCGCTGACCCCTCTTGTCGCCAGAGGGAGTGTCCCAGTGGGGACGTCATGATGGTGATCAGGGCCGATGGGGAGCTGTCCCTAGCCCAAACACCAGTGGGTAGCGATTCACCTGCATGTTGTGAGCCTCTACTTTGGTGGGTGAGTCCAGAGGATCCAACGTCGACGCTCTTCACTCTCAACGACACCATAGAGAGCATGGAGCAGGAGAGCCTCGATGTGGGGATCGCGTCCGTGCTCAAGGCCCTAGACCACGCTCGAGGTGCCTTGTGTGATGTTGTCATTCCTTTTGGACGGGTACTTGCTTAACCTTGCTTCTCGCCTTTTTCCTTCTTTGTATGTTTTTTTGTATTCTGACCATCGTCTCATTTCTGTCCCTTATCGCTCACAGCCGGGGGAAGTCTCGGTTCCTTCATGAGCAGAAGGGAACCTAGGACCACCTTGTCAAGGAGGCGTGGATGCATGGGGAGGTGACAGCTCAGCTTGTTGCTGCCTAGCAGAGGGTGGCCAAGCTAACTCCCCTCACCGAGGAGGTGGAAGGTCTTCATTCGCGGGTGGCCGAGGCCCATCGACATGCTGACGAGGCTGAAAGGGCGTTCAAGGCCATGTCGGCGAGAGCATAGAAGGACCACCAGGAGGCTGAAAAGGTCAGGAAGGAGCGGGACAAGCTACTCTAGAAGGACACCAAGACCCGCCAGTGGATCCTTGACCTTCTAGCCGAGGTTGAGAAGGAATGGGGGTTGAAGCTGGGGGCCGAGGAGAAGCTTGCGGCCTTGGAGGATAAGGCAAGCCTGGATGCCATGGTGGTTGCTTACTACACAAGGAACGGGATGAGCTGCTCGAAAGTGCAGAGAGCCTCCACTTAGAGCATGGTGCGGCTCGTGAGGAGCACGACTAGGCCCTCCAAGAGCGTGATCAGGCTTGTCTGGAGCGCAACTATGCGTAGCAGAAGGTTGGCTCCCTTTAGGTCAAGCTTGGAAATGCGACAACCCAGAAGCTGGATGCTGAGAGCATCTTCGCTGGGCTGGCCGTGGACCTCACCGAGGCGAAGAGCGACGATCTCAGTATCCTGAGTGCCACCCTCGAACTGGTCTGCGACGACCTAGAGGTGGTGAGGTCGGAGGGGACCAGTTTGCTCGTGACCCATGCCATCAAGATCATGGCGTGGGTGCGCCAGCTTGAGAGGAACGCTCTTCGTGCCGGGGTTAATCAATCCTTCGTGATTGCTCATTCTCATTATGAGGACAGCATCGACCTAGAGACAATGAGCCATGGCTTCACGCCTGGCTATGAAGCCCAAGAGCTGGAGACAGTGGTGGCTCCCCTTTCATAGGACCTGGCAGACAGAATAGAAAGCATAGCTCTCCCCTAGAGGGGTTAGTTAGTTAGATAGATCAAGAAATTATTCATGTAACAAGCGGACAAGCTCCGACCTCTCTATACTATCTTAACAAACTTATCATTTTGCTTCATTTGATCAAATTTGTTTTTCCTCCCTTTTTCGTGTGACAAGGGGGTCATGTGTTCCGACCCTTCCGTCATTAAGGCCATAGGGCTCGAGGTGTAGGAGGGAAACTCTGATCACGCTGGTGAGCAAGAGTGCCATGTTGATTTCTCGTAGTTCGACTAGCCATGCCCAATCATTTGTTTCTATGAACCCTACCACTAGGTTTAACTTGAGGAAGAGGTCAGGCGTGGCTCCTGTTTTAGAAAAGGGTGTATATATATGCCCTTATCAGCCCCCGAGTGAGACCCAATCCTGTGCCATTGCTAGGGTCAGGTGTTACTGAAGATCGAGGAGAGGATATCAAAACTAGTAGGAGAAAGTGTCTCTTGTTTTTGCATGTATGCCCTCCCTAGGTTCTGAGCCATCATTTTGCGACTACATGTTTGGTCTCCTTGCGAGTCCAACTTTTCTCAAGCCCCCGAGCGTAGCAGGGGTCTGGTCGAGGGTCGGCTCATCTTTGTGATTGTTGTCCTGTCCATGGTTCCAGCAACCGAAGGGGTTGAGCTAACATCACTTGTCTCGATGGCTCGAGTGACACGCTCAGTGAGCTCGCTAGCGGACATGTTCGAGTGGAATCTGGGTCCATTGTTTGTGACGGGGTCGGCAAAGCCCTCAAGTGGCATTTCACTGCTCCTTAACTCGCCTTCCAGCAGATGCCCCCTCAATGGGGATTCTATGGGCTCGGCTAGAGGTTAGGATCGAACGAGAAGGGTGAGATGACCCTGTCTGCTTCTAGGCGGGACGGGCAAAGGCCGCTGGGGCTCATCAATGTTTTCTCCCCTGGTTCTTGTTCGATGCGAGGTGGCCTTGGGCCCTTCTCAGGCCGGCCTTTAAACCCCGATCTCCCGATTTAGGGTCGAGCGGCTCGAGCCCCCGAGCCCCATGGGGCTCGGTAGGGGTCGACCATGTTTCATGTGTTACCCTATCCTCGGTTTTCACAACTGAAGGTGCTGAGCTAACGACACTTGCCTCGATGGCTCGACTGTGTCGCTCGGTGAGCTCGCTAATGGGTATGTTCGAGTGGAATCCGGGTCTGTCATCCGCTAACAGGGTTAGCATAGCCCTCATGTGGCATCCACTGCTCCTTAACCCGCCTCCCAACAGATGCCCGCATCACTCTGGAGACCGACTCAGGTGGCCCATTGGCCTCCCCTCGATGGAGATTCTGTGGGCTTGGCTCGAGGTTAGAATCGAATAAGAAAGGTCAAGATGTCCCTGTCCGCTTCTGAGTAGGGTCGGGCAAGGCCATTGGGGCTCATCTTGGTTTTTCTCCCCTGGCTCTGTTTGACGTGAGGCGGCCTTAGGCCCTTTGTGGGCCGGCCTTTGAACCCCGGTCTCCCTATTTAGGGTCAGGTGGCTTGAGCCTCCGAGCCCTGTGGGGCTCAGAAGGGGTCGGCCATGTTTCATGTGTCACCCTATCCTCGGTTTCTACAACCAGAGGGGCTGAGCTAATGACACTTGCCTCGATGGCTCGAGTGTCATGCTCGGTGAGCTCGCTAATGGATATGTTCGAGTGGAATCTAGGTCCATCATCCGCTGATGGGGTCGGCATAGCCCTCATGTGGCATTCCACTGCTCCTTAACCCGTCTCTCGATAGATGCCCGTGTCACTCTAGAGACCGATTCAGGTGGCCCACTGGCCTCCCCTCGATGGAGATTCTGTGAGCTTGCCTCGAGGTTAGAATCGAATGAGAAAGGTCGAGATGTCCCTGTCCACTTCTGAGCGGGGTTGGACAAGGCCGCTGGGGCTCATCTCGGTTTTTCTCCCCTGGCTCTGTTTGACACAAGGTGGCCTCAAGCCCTTCGTGAGCCAGCCTTTGAACCTTGGTTGGTTGTCGCTCATGTCGAATGAGACGACTACCGCTTCGTGACACGACGCGAAGCGTTGTGATGCAATAATTGCATATGTAATGCTTAGGTGTATGAATGTATAAATGAATGTGTGAATGAGTGTATGAATGCATGCATGAGAATGGATTAATGAATGCTTGGATGTATGGGATGAATGCATGGGTGAATGGATGAATGAATGTATGGATGCATGCATGAGAATGGATGAATGAATGCTTGGATGTATGAGATGAATGTATGGATGAATGGATGAATGAATGAATGAATGAATGAATGTATGAATGCATGTATGGATGAATGAATGATCATGTAATGGAAAAGAAAAGTGGGAGTCGGTAAAGTTACCTTGATGGCTCGAGTGACGGGTTCGGGGAGCTCTTACCGGATATGTCTATGTGGGGTTCAGGTCTGATGTTCATGATGGAGCCTGCGTGACCTGCAAGGGGCATCCCTCTTTTCTATACCCATCTCTCGGCAGCGGCCCGAGCCATCTGACTGACCTAGGTGACCTACCGGCCTCTCCTCAATGGAGATTCTATAGGTGGGCCCCTCTAAACCCTTCCTGAGAAGGTGGAGGCTAAAGCTCGGGGTGCAGGAATAAAGACTCTGATCATGCTAGTGAGCAAAGACGTCGTAGCCGCTGGGGTGTAGGTTTCTAGTGGCCCGACCAGTTTGACTCAGAATTTGTTTCTGCACACCCTGCCTCTAGTTTTTTAACATAAGGAGGGGTTAGGCATAAAGAATGTCTACCGAATAGACACTCTTGCCAGCCCTCAAGTGATGTCTGACCCCCTGCCGTTGCTGGGGTCGGAGGCTCGATAGCAAAATTAATGCGCATAAAGTAAGGGTAACCAGCTGGCCCAGGAATTACCTCGATGGCACGAGTGATGGGTTTAGGGAGTGCTTACTAGATAGATCGAGTGGAATCCGGGTCCATCGTTCATGACAGGGTCGACATAACCCGCGTGGGGTATCCTGCTGCTCCCTACCCGTTTCTCAGCAGTGGCCAAGCCATCGGATTGACTTGTGTTACCTACTGAGACAAGACTTACCTATAGAGATACAGGACGAGAACATCCTACACAAGAATTTAGTTAGGCAGATAAGCCAAATGGAGAACTTGTAATAAATGGACAAGCTCTTAAATTTCATTATAGCAAAACAACTTTTTAGCCCTTCTCCTATTTTTGTATAAAAAGGTTAGTGTGTTCTGACCCTTTTCATTGTTAAGGTCATAAAGCTTAGGGTGCGGGTGAGCAAACTCTGATCATGCTGGTGAGCAAAGGCGCCACAGCCACCGAGGCGTAGGTCTCTCGCAGTCTGACCAGTTATACTCAGGGCCTGTTCCTGCAACCCTAGCTCCTAGGTCTTAACATGATAGGGGGTCGGGCATAGAGAATGTTTGCTAGGCGATAGACTCTTAAATGTGTATAGACTCTTTCCATGGTTAAGGCCAAAAAGGCAGGGGTGTGGAAAAGAAACTCTGATTATGCTGGTGAGCAAAGGCGTCATAGCCACCGAGGCGTAGGTTTCTTGCAGTCGAACCGGTTTTACTCAGAGTTTATTTCCGCAAACTTCGCTTTTGGGTCTTAATCATGAGAAAGGGTCAGACGTAGAGGATGTCTACCGGATAGATATGCTCTTTATTAGTCCTCGAGTGAGGCCCGACCCCCCGCCGTTACTAGGGTCGGGTGTCACAAAAGATTGGAGAGTTCAACATCGAAACTGATAAGAGAAAGTATGCGTTTATTAAGGGTAAAAGCGATGTAGCTACTCGATGTTCTAGGCATTGATGAAGGCCTCACCGTTGATGGACTTGAGCTTGTAGGTGCCTGGCCGAAGCATCTCCATGATGACGTACGGTCCCTCCTATGGCGGGGAGAGTTTGTGGTGGTCCCTACTACTCTGGAATAGGTGGAGCACCAGGTCCTCGATGTTGAAGGCCCAATCCTGCACTCGATGGTTGTGGTACTGGCGCAACGCTTGCTGGTACTTGGTCAAGCGAAGGAGGGCGACGTCACGCGCTTCATCTAGCTGGGCTCCTTCCTATGCTCCCCCTTGTTGGAGCTTCTGGACAAGAACCGCTTCAAAAGGACGTAGTCTTTGTACAGGTGCTCGATGGGGAAAGCATGGTTAGGGCATGGACCTTCAAGTAGATTCTCAAAGTGGTCCGAGGTACCCTCCATGGGCTTCCAGGCCCCCTTTTGGTCGGCGCTAGCCACGAGTGAGCTCCTACGCCGCCGCTTGTTCTTCCTTTTGTTGGGATGGTTGGAGGCACCTTTGTTAGTGTCCCCGTCCTGCTTTGCCTTGCCCTTGAGGGTGTGCTGGCCAAAGGCCTGAGGTCCTATCAAGTCGGGGCTCGGGCTTCAGTCCTCACCACTGTCATAGCGTCTGCCACAACATGGATGGTAGTCGTGGCTAGTCCTCTCCTTTGCATCGCCGCAGGCACGCCTGCGAGCGTCAAGGGTGTCACAGGTGTCGTGGTGGAGGTCAAGACGCTCATGCACCGTAACCGTGGTGCACGACCCACCGCCTTGTTGGGCCTGATGGACCGGTACATCCTCTTTGGATTGTTCTGAGGGCGCGTCACGTCTGCGAGCATCAAGGGTGTCGCGCGGGTCGTGGTGGAGCCTAAGACGCTCGTGCACCGAAACCACGGTGCGTGGCTGAAGGGTCGAGATGGCAGACTAGAGGGGGGGTGAATAGTCCTTTCTAAAATTAATTGCATTGGCTAACCGATACAAATGCAGAATTAAAACTATCGGTCTAGCCAAGACTATACCCCACTATATATGTTCACTAACACCTTGCAAAGATAACAATTATGCAACAAAGGTGTCGGGCTAGTTAGAGCTCTCCTAACCAATTCTAGAAGCAAGGTCACACAAACCTATGCCACTAGTACTTTAAGCTACAAGGGAGCTCCTACACATGCTAGTAAGCAAAAGCACAAAGCTAACTAAGCTCACTAGCAATGCTCAATAACAAGGCAACCAATGCCTAATTAGAGAGCACAAAAACTTAATGTGACTAACAAGGTTACTAAAACCAAATTAGTCACGCAAGGGAGCTACTTCTATGCTACACAAGCAAGAAGGTAATTAGCAAGCTACACAAGCTATCTAATTACAAGAGCAACTACACAAGCTTAATATGTATAAAAGTAATTGCAAGCTTGTGTAATGGGGATGCAAACCAACGGGAAGAACAAGGTTGACACGATGATTTTTCTCCCGAGGTTCACGTGTTTGCCAACACGCTAGTCCCCGTTGTGTCGACCGCTCACTTGGTGGTTCGGCGGCTAATTAGCATCACCCGCTAAGCCCACACGTCGGGCACCGCAAGAACCTACCCCATGAGTGAGGGTAGCTCAATGACACGCTTTACTAGAGTTGCTCTTCGCGTCTCCCGCGGGGCAAGCACAATGCCCCTCACAAGCACTTCTCCGGAGCGCCGCACAAGCTTCTTGCGGGCTTCAACGGAGACCACCACCAAGCCATCTAGGAGGTGGCAACCTCCAAGAGTAACAAGCATCACCGGCTTGCAACTCGATCACCTAGTGCCACTCGATGCAATCTCATGATGCAATCGCACTAGAATCGCTCACTCACACAATCTAATGATCACTATCAAGTATGTGTGAGATGGAGGGCTCCTAAGCACTCTCAAGCATGGACACAAAGTCCCCAAGGTGGTCCCTGCCAGCCATGGCCGAGGGCCACTTCTATTTATAGCCCCAAGGGCTAAACTAGCCGTTACCCCTTCACTGGGCAACGGTCGGGCCGACCGGATGCTCCGATCGTGTTGACCGGACGCTAGACCTCAGCGTCCGGTCGCTCATAGACGACCACATGTCCCGATTCCAACGATCACTTGACCTGACCGGACGCAGCAGCTTTCAACTGACCGAACGCTGAACCCCCAGCGTCCGGTCGTTTCCAGTAAGGTATCGACCTCGACCGGACGCGTCCGGTCACACTTGATCGGACACAGCCAGCGTCCGGTCACACTCCAGCTTTTGCGTCATCGTACGTCAGCTTGACCGGACGTAGCCTGCCAGCGTCCGATGCATTCAGATCTAGCGTCCGGTCAGTTGACCGACGCCAGCATCTTCACAATCAACTCGTTTTCACTTCTAACTTCTTCACCCTTGCTCCAATATGCTAACCACCAAGAATTTGCATCTGGCGCA
Source organism: Miscanthus floridulus (assembly GCF_019320115.1). NCBI lineage: Eukaryota > Viridiplantae > Streptophyta > Magnoliopsida > Poales > Poaceae > Miscanthus > Miscanthus floridulus. Next base: position 10,756,798 of record NC_089597.1, read on the forward strand.
ATAGAAAATAGGCATTCTATTTTCCCAAAAGCGCCGAGTCTTCGACTTGCTCTTCACACTTGCAACCGGTCCATCACTCCAAAGCTTCACCGCCACGCGGTCCATCACTCCAAAGCCTTCGACTTGCCCTTCACGCTTGCAACCGGTCCATCAAGCCAAGTCTTGTCTTGATCTTCTCCACCTTGATCACATGACTCAATGTCATGTCTCATGTGCATTTAAGCTCCTTCATCATCACATGTGTGAGCTTTGCAACATTTCCAAGCCATTTTCACCTTCATGGCATATGTTGCTCACACACATGTACCTGTGGACTAATCACCTGTGTATCTCACATAAACACAATTAGTCCACCTAGGTTGTCACTCAATTACCAAAACCAAACAAGGACCTTTCAGTGGCCTAAATGGGAGCGCTGTCGGGGTGCTCCGGATGAGGTATTCCAGGCAGAGTGGTTCTCCCCCGGCAAGCTATGCCATGATGTTGGCAAACGAGAAGGTGAGGTGGCGTAGGTCCTCCTAGGATGGTCGGGGCCCTAGAAAGGCACTGAGCTGGTGCCCTAACCTTCCATAGTCAAAGCTAAGGAGCTAGTTGCTCCCGAGGGTGCAGACCTCCGGTGTAGGCAGCTACAACTCCTTGGGTGCCTCGGTGATCGCATCAAGGCCGATGAAGAGGAGGGGTTGTGCGGTGGTGGGAGGCCGCACCAACTCTCCCTCCATCATGATGACGAAGTCCAGGTTCCTGAAACACACGTGCTCGCCCAGGACCTAGCTAACGTTGCGATTAGCCATCCGAGGATTGGTGTGGATGTTGAGACACGCAAAAGGACCCTACCTGGTGCACCAACTGTCGGTGTTTCGAGTAAACACCAATGAGTAAATTTGTATTATTGTGTGTCTAGCCCGGATGGTGTGCTAAGAGGACATGAGGTTTATACTTGTTTAGGCAGAATGTCCCTATGTCCAGTTCGTTGTTGCTGCTCGTGTTACTAGCATTGAAAGTTTGTAGTAGGGGTTACAAACGGCTGAGAGAGGGTTAGATCCCAAGTCTCTGGTGGAAAGAATGAATGGGTGCCGAGAGCTCGATCGTTGCTCAGCTATGTGTTCGAGGTTCGATGCTTGTGGTTTTGGTGTGATGCGGTGCGATTGTTGGTCTGATGTCCGATGCTGTGCGATGCCCCTTAGTGGGGTGCCCTACTTTCCCTTTTATAGGCCAAAGGAGAGCATGGGTTATAGCAGGAGAAAAGAGGAGAATGAGAGAGGGAGAGAGTCCTTCAGGGTTGCCGGGCCTTTCTTTTCCTTTACGTGGGTCTCGCTGATAATGCAGGTGGTGATAGGGATAGCTCCACGTTGGGTGCTTGTCCGCCGATGATGCCATGCCCTGGCATTGTCAGCGGGTCATGACGTCTCACTCCATCCCAGTGGGCAACGCGGTGAACCAGCATGCTGATCAGCGGCCATATAGGGAGTAGGTAGCATAGTGACCACGCGTCCATGACTATGGGTGATGTGAGTTCCCTAGAATGACATGTCATGGGGACAGGTCATGTTGAGACGTGACCGCTCCCTTCATGATGCCAGAAGTTTGACCTTGGGTTGTACTTTCTAGCCTATAGTGGTTGGCGGGGGCATGAGCTTTCATTAGGAGCTGTGCCCGAGGGATCGAGCAAGGTAGAGCCAGCCCTCAGATGTCAGGCAAGGCGAAGCCTGCGGCCTCGGTGTCGGGCGAGGTGGATCGCATGACCTTGGGGTTGGGCGAGGCAGAGCCCATGGCCTCGGTGGTCGGGCGAGGCAAAGCCCGCCCTCAGACGTCAGGCGAGGCAGAACCTACAAACTCGGTGTCGAGCAAGGCGGAGCCCGTCCCCAGAGGTCGTGCGAGGTGGATCGCACAACCTTGGGGTTGGACGAGGCAAAGCCCGCCCTTAGAGGTCGGGTGAGGTAGAGCCCACCCCTAGAGGTCAGGCGAGGTGGATCACACGACCTTGGGGTCAGGCAAGGCAGAGCCCGCGGCCAGAGGTCGAGCGGGGCGAAGCCCGCAGCCTTGATGTCGGTTGGAGCTATAGTCGTACTTTTGACCGCCTGGATGGATTAACATATAACGACCATTAGCTCCTCCTTTTCAGGTACCCTAGTATTGGTCCTCGATAGATGGTGTGAAGGATAACTTTGATCTATTCTAGGAGGCTACTCGACAGCTTGAGGACAAGTACATTTAGAAAAAGTTAGAGCAGGTCATAACCGCATCAAATGCAGAAGGTAGACAATGGTTCATAGGTTTGATGACGGATTTGGAGAAATGGACAAGAGCTCACAATGCTGGTGGATGGAGGTATGAGTTTTAGTGCAGCAACATGGCGGAGTCATTCAATAAGTTGCTACTGGGGATACATGGTATGCCCGTGAATGCAATCGTTCAATTCACCTTCTACAAGCTTGTTGCCTGGTTCAACAATAGACACGCCCATGCATTGAAGTTGCGGAGTGATGGAGAGATATGAGCTCCGAAACCAAAGGCACACCTAGAGAAGGCCAATGAAAGGGCTAGCACACTTGAGGTTACATGTTTTGACCACGCCACAGGGACTTTTCAGGTCGAGCATAGGGGTGGTACAACGTTCGACGGTGAGGTCCAAGAGTCAAGGATGCATGTGGTAATCCTCCAAGATTTCACATGCACTTGTGGTAAACCAAGACAGTACCACTTTCTATGTTCTCATTTGGTGGTAGCAGCTAGGCATAACAACTATAATATCAAGAGCAGGATACCTCACGAGTTCAGTGTCGACACGCTTGTGCACACATGGAGCCCTCACTTCATGCCTTTCTGGGACCCTAGAGAGTGGCCTCCATATGATGGGCCAAAGTACATTATGGATCCAGCTTACCGTTGGAACAAGCATGGATCAAGGAAGAGGACGAGGCACATGATGGTTATGGATCAGATACCCAGAAGAACAAGGCGTGGGAGAGGAACCCCATTTCTTACTGACCCCGAGCAGTACGAGTGCAGCAAGTGTGGTAGACTGGGCCACAATTCACGCACTTGCCATTGGCAGATTAGTGAGGTGCGACTATTGGTTGTTTTCATTATTTCATACCTGTCGTATTCATTCAATTAATTATGCATGTCTCGATTTATGCTTGTAATTATGTCAATTATTTGTACATTTTTAACTTTTTGTTTCATTGTATATTGAATTTCTATTTCATTGACTTTTTTGTAGGATGGCGCAATTCCACCTGTTCGACCCGACGTATGAGGAGACCCACCAAGGGCGTCTCATAGCGGAGGGGCAGGTAATAATCTATACGTTTTGTTCAAATCTTTGTGAGTGTACATGTGTTCGTGAAGTAACGGGAGACTATGTTTTATTCCATGCAGGACCTTCCGCTCCTTCGTCCTAGAACCCACAATGGGTTCTTGGACATGTAGTATGACAACAGGTACACTCCTTTCCTACAAAGAGCTAGCCTGGATGTCATCTCTTTTTAGGTTCATCGTGGGTTGCCCAAGTTCAACTCAACGACCATAACTGCGTTGGTTGACAGGTATTATCTTCAATCATTGCCTCCATTCATGGCCATTTGTTCATGCACTTGCCTTTTTGACATGTAATCTTGCTTTGTCTAAAATATAGGTGGCGGTCGGAGACTCATAACTTTCACTTGCCTTTCGGAGAGATGACAGTCACTCTCTAGGACTGTCAGAAGATGCTAGGTCTAAGGATTCATGGTAATGCATTGACTGGGAGTGCAGGTCAAAAGGTTGGAGAGCACAAGTAGAGACCTTCCTTGGGCGTGAGTTTGGCGAGCAAGGGGCTCGCACTTCTAGAGTTCTAATCGCCTAGCTCCGGCAAGAGTTTGCACAGTGCCTCGAGGAGGCAGATGAGGAGACAGTTGGGTACTACTACAGGGCATGGATCCTACACCTGTTTGCCTACGTTCTCTTCCCCGATGCCATGGGTGACACTGCGTCATGGATGTGGGTCCACTGCCTTAGTGACCGGGACTAGGCGGGTCATTACAGCTAGGGCTCTGCAGTGTTGGGTTTTCTTTACCGACAGCTTTGCGAGGCATGTCGTCGGACTTTGTCCTCAGCGTCACTTGGTGGATGCGTGTACCTACTCTAGTTGTGAATGTGGGCTCGTCTACCAGTTGGCCATCTTGAGGTTCTAGCTCGTCGTGAGTGGTTTCTAGGTCAGCGTCCACATCGGCAGCCGACGTGGGCGTACCTTTGGGACCAGGTTAGGGTTCCACATGTGAGGTGACATCGAGCGTACATTGAGTTCACGAACGAGCTAGACATGCTCACGGCATCTAGTGTAAGTAAATTTTATTTCCCATGCTGGTTTGAAATGGTTTAGTGTACCATCTAATATCTTGTTTGGACATGTTGCATGTGTCGTGGGAGCCGTACGATGGAGAGGGGGCACTTCCTTTTTTAGTTGAGCAACATGTGTTGGTGAGATGACGACTTCTATAGGATGAGGTGCCCTCTAATCTATTTCTATGCTATAGAGTTCCACCTGCCAGATAGAGTTGCACGCCAATTTGGAGTGAGACAGCTTTGGCCAATGGCTTCGTTCTCGACTGGCGTTGACTTACATAAGTAAGTGTTTTGCTATTTCAATTGTCTCTTAATGGTCTATTTCCATTAATATGGTGACATGTACATGGATTGAAGTAATAATGACATACATGCACTTTTAATATGGTGACGTGCATGTTGGATCATCAGAAGAACAGGAAGATTTTTGATTGGGAGAAGCACCACCAGTACTACATTGAATAATGAGAGCTGTTGCACGACAACATGGACGAGAACAACAAGCCGCACACGAACCATGAATTCAGGCGCTACCAAGCTTGGTACCAACGTGCGACACGTTGCAGGCTGAGGCTACAATGGACAGAAGATGACTATGCCAACATCGAGTCCTCCGACGATGAAGACACGGTGTACGACCAAACTACTCGTGTAGGAAGGCAGGTGGAGGCAGGACCAATCTTGGACAGAGTGGTAAGTCAATTGCCTTATTTTTCTATGTTAAGTTGCATACCAATACATTATGCGTTTGGGGTATCTATTTTAGTTAGTGGCACCTTCAAGTCGTAACATCCTTATAATTATTTTAATCATGCAACATAATCATGCCTTCAGAAGAGGACTAGATGAAGTTTGATGCATGACCAAACAAATGGATATTGTGATGACCTATAGGTGACGGTACACATTCTGATGGGTTTAGTCCTAGTAGTTGTTTAGTGAAATTTTCTTCTACAAAAGAAAACAAAACTTGTTGCTATCTGTTGAGAAGTAAATGTAGGAGTTTTAATTAGAAGCTAGCTTTATTAAAACAAGCTTTGTTTGGAATTTTATAAGAAAAAAACAAGCTTTGTTTGTAATTCTAGAAGAAAAAAGTTCCTGATTGTGGTTAGTTCATTACTTAATGTTTATGTTTGGCTATGGAGGAGGCAACACACCACCACAATCTTACTGAGAACTTTGTTGCAGGACAATACCCTTAAATGCTCCATTGAAGACATTGAGCGCTTTCGTTTGAGAGTTAGGGACGACGACACGCATAGCTTCCTTGACGTAAGATTCAAAATAATCTTTCAAACATATTATTAATACGTTAAATTCTTTCAGTTAACATAATTTTGTACAACAGAGGCTGTCACGTCAGCTACGCCGTGCGGCTCGTTGTTGTGGTTGCAGGACAGCCACGACGCAAGACGTGCACGTTCCTTCCGCAGGCAGAGGAGGCTTAGGTTCATCTAGCCAAGCACCTATAGGGTCCATAGGCATTGCGTACGAGGACGACGACGAGATGGACCAGAGGCACGAGGAGTTTGGCCCGTCTCAGCTCCAGGATGCTCCCTCTACTCAGCCTACACAGCCTTCAGGCACTAGGCGATGTTGTCCACCTGACCCTTACACTCCAGGCACCAGCGCTCTTGGTCACAAGGGTAAGGGTAAGACTAGGAGGCAGTGAGGGTTTCTAGTAGATGTTATTATGTAGTATTATGGACTTTGTGAACTTTCATTATGAAATATTGTGGACTGTATAGACTATAATTATGGACTGTGTGGACTATTAATATGCTTGTTATTATGTATATGGTTTCAGATGAATGTGGCATATATTTGTATGTTTGTACATGTTGTATTGATGTTAAATATTCATCTCATATTTGTGTATGGATGACATAAAAAAATAGGGGAAATTATGGCAAAATTTTCTGCCTAAAGTACGTATTAATCAGCGGTATCAGTTTTTCTAGTTCAAAATAGTGATTGAAGTCTAGAATCTAATAGGCTTTTAAGTCATGGAATCTAGGAGAAATAGCCTTTACAGTGATTTGTCATGTCACCGTCGAATAGACTTTTCAGTGTCTTTTGAAATAGTGATTGAAGTCTAAAATCGAATAGGCTTTTCAGTCATGGAATATAGGCTCTCTAGTATCCTACAATATAGGCTTTTCAGTGATTCTGGGTAGACTTTCTAGGAGCATTTACAGCACAATACAACGGCTAGCAAATCTGCCTCCGCCTATATATATGCGTTCTAGGATGCATTGCTAACCAAAAGAAAAACCAAACTAGTATTCGGTTTTGTTGGAGTAGGAATGTCTGGAGGATCATCTAGAGGAAAGGGTTTTGGGAGTGGGAGAGGAAAGGGGGGGACGAAGGGAACTCCCATTGTGTGGGAGGGGCCTCTTGGGCTTGATTTCTTTGAGGAACCAGTGTATCCGTTTTTCCCCGAGAGCAAGAGTGATTTCACTAAAGAGTGCCCTCTCAGAGGATACGATAATAGGAAGGAAGATTGGCCAAAATACATGCATGGTGAGGACTGCTTAGTGCAGATGTTCACCGAGAGGATCGATGGAGGTCGTCACTTCTTCAAATGCCCACAAGCATGGGTAATTGCTATTACATTTTGTTTGTTTAATATGTTTCTCGAACACCCTTACAACTCATAGGACATATTTATTATAGTCTTTCGAGTCCAAAGAAAACTGTGGGTTCACTATGTGGGTTGATCCTCGACCAATTTATCCGTATCAGCAGTACATCTACTACCTGTAGGACTAAATCTTCGATCTATAAAGGGAAGTTAGCAGCGGGTACAAGGAAGACGAAGACGACGAGAACAACAATGGTGCAAGTTCACAAGAGGCACTCTGCAATGATCCATAACACCTGCCCTAATCACAAGAACAAGAGTCCTCCGTCGTCTCCCCCCACCACCACCACCAACAATGGGAGGCTACTGTGGAGAAGGTGCAACACAATTTGTTATGTGGCCACACTACTAGGACGACCCTATCTTATTCACATGGTATATCCATGTATTTGTTGTTTGGTTTAATTACCTAAGACATGTTAGGTTTAGTCAAAGGAACTATGTGCCCTTGTTTGGTACATATTCTCATATGTCATTTCTTGTGCTTGTTGTTCGCTTCAATTACCTAAGGCATGTTAGGTTTAGTTTAGGACCTCTGTACCCTAGTTCGGTACATGTTCTCACATGTTATTTCATGTGTTTTGTGTGTTGAATTATATAATGCCCTACTTCGTTAGATTTTGTTTGCAACACGTGATCATATTTCACTACGTCCGCAATATTAAACTGAATATTATGACAACAAATAATAAAAACAATTACATAATGAAAAGTTCAATACTATGACACATTAAACAACACAATAATACTAGAAGTACGTGTCGACAAACTAAATAACGCAGTACATGACCTATGCATGCCCATACTTAAAGTGCATTACATGACAACACAATGAAAAGTCCAACAGTAGACAATAATGTTCATGAATAAACCATAGAACTAGCAAGTAATGGAGACTACTGAATGCAACGAGGCCACTTTCCCTTCCTCAGGACATCGGGATTCTCCTCCATCGCTGCTTTCGCTCCCCTTGCACGCTCAAGCTTCTTCTCCCTTTCTTGCCTGTACGCAGCAACACGCCTCCTTTCCTCCTCTTCCTTGTGCTCCTTTTTTGCAGCCTCCTCTCCGCGTCTCTTCTCCATCATCTCCTTGTCCTCTGCCTCCCACCGCAACAGTTCTGCATCCATTCCTTATCTTTAGGCTTGATCTCAGTGTCGATCCACTACTCAAAATGACGGAGCGGTGGAGGAGTCTACAGAAAATGCAATTGTTACAAAACAAAAAATCATGCAAGATGTCATATGACACAAACATCAATTCATCACCATTTTGTTAATGCGGCGCTGACGAAGTGTAGGCTCAAACGCAAAATTGGAACACATCCAATAGCTCTGCCTATACGTGTCCTCTTCATCGGACTTGGCTACCTTGTAAGGATCGCCACAAAAGCACATGGACACTGGAACACCACTAGGCAGAGACAATGGGTCGAAGGTATTTTCGGTCATCCAGCCATAACTACAATTTAGTCATTTTCGTTCTAAGAACCAAAATCAACTAACATTAAACCCTACACATAGGGTTTTCCATTTGATCCACAACAATGAACCCATAACATGACAACATGCCCTGAGGTTACCTTGGTTTGCTAGCTTTTCCACGCCTTGGCATCCTACGGTTGTATAATATAAATATCAAAATTACATGAAACCCTAAGTAATGACGATTCTTAAGTTGAAAAATCCGACTAATATATACCGAATTGATGTAAAAAAAACTAGGAGGGAGCGAGGATACCTTTCTCTCGAAGATCTATGGATCAAATCAAAGTTTCCAAGGTCCAATATGCCGATTCGTGAGGTAGAACGAAGTGGGGAGAGAAAAAACCCGAGAGGGAGGAAAAAGAAGAAGAAGAAGGCTCGGGCAGGAAGGTTGGGCGCTGGGTTAAAACGCCACATCGGTGCCATAGATCTTGGTGCCGTTCTCGGCGCCAATAACCACGGCGCCAAGCTTAAGTTCGGCGCCAAGATCTACGGCACCAAGCTCGGTGCCAAATCTACGGCGCCAAGCTCGGCACCAAGATCTACGGCGTCAAGCTGCCTGCCAAGTCACCGCCACGTCAGCGTCGAGCCCAAGACCTAGGCGCCAAAATCTATGGCACCGAGACGTGTAAACTCGGTGCCACCAACAATGACGTCGAGCTAAGGGTCCAGATTTTAAAATCATACCTTCAGGGGCATTTTTGTGAAAAAAAAATCAGAAAAAGGGCTAAAAAAAAATCGGATGTGCAAACGCCACTGGTACTGCGTGCACTTGCACAGTAAAGGTACGATGGGGGACTTGGCCTGGATTGGACGAGCAAACCGTATTCCCCGCTCTGCCCGACCTCGGCTGGAATGCAATGTCCCTGTCCCAACCCAGGTGTCGTCCCAAGGAAATGCAAGCTCGGCCTGTCTGATGACAAGAGGGTTTTGGAATTTCCAGGTCCGGGGCTTGCTGGTGTACCTCTGGGCTCTGGCTGGCTGGCGTCCGGCACCGGTGGCGTGATTCCGTGAAAATGTCAAGGCTGGCCGAGACCCGAGACTGAAAGAGGGCCGGGGACCCCCACGGGAAACTGCCACGCACGCAGGAGCGGGGGGCATCCGATGTGCGCGCGTGAGCGGCCGGGCGTCATGCTCTATCCATTGCGCCTCCTCCACTCCAGTCCAGGCAAAATATATCATGGGTATCCGGAATCCAACGAAACCGAAAACTAATGTAGTTTCCGTACCACGTTTTCCAGAACCCAACAACATGAAAATCGTCTTTGAGGACGACATAAAGCATGCGTTTTTGCTATTTAAAACAGGTTAAGCGTGACGCATTCATGAACCACATGCATTGCCAAGTAGAGTGAGTGTCAAAGAGGCGACATGACATGCATACCTGGAGTCCCAGACGGGAGTAGCCGAGAACAGATATTGGGTTGCACTTGCACTGCACATCCTCTTCGATTGCACATTACTGAAAAGAAATCCGGAGCACTTTTGCCCGGTTAGAATCCAAGGACCGGTGAGCGTGACTAGCAAAGAAAGAACATTGGAACGGTCAAAAAAGCTTGCAGGGGGAATCAGGCTTGCCGAGGCTAGGCACCAGAGTGCAGAGCTGGCCCATTGGCTTACCCAGCATACGGGTGTTCAGGGATTCAGGCTCTCGTCCACGGCCTCAACGACAACAACCACGCCAGAACTCAGAACCCAACAGTGTCTTTGCCACCGGTGCAGCATGTCCCAGAAATCCAAGCGTCCATAACGACCACTTGTTCCCCGAACAAGGTAAGGTGGTTTAGCTGGACAGGTCAGAAGATAAACGAAGGTAAGAACACAGCTACACGTTTTACTGAACTGAAGGCATCCGCATTTTGTGCAGGGAATTCAGCTTGAAGCCATTTCGTATCTAGCTCTAATGTTGCTCATTTCAAGGAGCTAAACGTCTTCCGTGTTTTTTTTAAGGAATCAGGAGGAGCGAGGGGCTCCAACTGCAAATATATTAAAATAAAACACAGAGTACAAGCGAGTAAAACAAATACAAACAGAAGAAAGCAAGCAGGGGCAAAACGTCTTTCGTGTTGTGCATTTCATTTTTCTTTTCTTATTTCAAGCAGATACAAGTGGAAGGAAAGTTAATCCGTTTAAAGGTGCCGACAGTAAATGTCATATGCACGGGGGGGGGGGGGGGGGATAATAAAATGAAAAAATTGGTAACATATAGAAGAACATTTATAAAAATATTATTATGGGCGTTAGTCCATAATTTAAAAAACAGAAATGATCTATATTTATAGGTACCGGTAACCAGAACTCCATTATATAGTGGGGCCAATAATTCCACCAGCCATCAAGTCCTCGTACTTTCCAGCACTATATCCATACTTCAAGTCGCCACTGGCAGAACCCCCTGATTGCAAAGATATTTTTCAGATCTTATATGCACAAGCTGCAAAACCCATCAACGAGAAGGTATTCGAACCTTATCAATGCTAAGTTGGTAGTGCATCAACTGCCGTTAACGCAAGCATCTTATTTGAAATCAGTTTAAGCAGATAGCTCAGAGCCTCTTGAAATCTCAATCCCAACCTACAGAAGGAAATATGATTTGTTAGCTGACCAACACGCATTTACAATATTTCACTATTTGGTGGCTGCAAACATTACTTAAACCTAAAGATAAACATGAATTGGTAAAATAATAGCTTTGATGAGTTTAGATATGATGACTCCCTTCTCCTACCTTCTGCTTATCATTCTCAAGAGATTCTATGATGGCATCAACTTTTGATGCCAGCCTCAAAATAGTAGAGCCATCATCAATGTCAATCCCCTCTGCAACAGCTGCCTAACAAGAAAGCAAGTAGCAAATCAGCAACAGGAATTACTATATGCAAACAAAGCTGCTTAAATAGTTAATACATTGCTACAGCACATCAGGCCCCAGAAACTGAAAGCACAGCAAGTATGGTGGTTGAAGATGCCTTTTTTTTTTTTTTTTTTGGGGGGGGGGGGGGGGGGGGGGGGGGGGGGGGGGGCATCCAGAGTATCTTCTTCCTTCCATCTATTTTCTGTCAGCCTAGTTAAATAGTTAATACATTTTCTGTAATCGATAGCTACAGAAAAGGATAGTGTGATAAACTAGCATCCTGAACCAGACATGACCGAATACAGCAAGTCCTGCTCAACTACTGTTTCTCATATTCCACCTCAGCAGCATGAAGAGTAAGGTTAACATAAACTTTTTACCAAGACATTCTTATCCTAGAGACAAACACAACAAAGAGGCCAAAACTTTATTTTCAAATAAAGATTCCTTCGTAAAAAAAAAACAGCAAAGAGGATCAGAAAATGAGATATAGACACTCAAGCAAGGGCAAACAACCAAAAGAATTGGATGACAGAACTCTGTCTTTGCCCTCAAAACAGAACTCTGTCTCAACAATGCTAAAAAAAAGAATCTAGTAAGTTCACATTGTAGAACATATCAAACTGGAGCTATGGAAAACCACAACATGCAGGTCACGAGATAAATATCAAGCAAATCATGCATTGATTGATTTCCTGATCTGCATGGCCCTTTTATTCACTTCTTCATGTTTGCTACCATCACCTGCTGTTTTATTATATATTCGGGAAGGATAACTCTTGCGAGTTGTTTGTTCCTACACTTTATCTAGGATTCTAGGCATAACCTGACTTCTGCTCTCATGACAGTGGTTGTACAAGTAATGAGTTTAAAGGTTAGGAGATTATCACCATTGCACTTTTCACATTATATATAAAATGAAAATCATACAGTTCCCAGTCAGAGTAGGTAGCATACTGTTCTGCTGTTGAAATCAGAAACCTTGTTCTGCGGTGTTGAAGTGATTACTACAGAAACAAAGCCAAACGATAGGCATGCAGAAATCTCTTTAAGAGCAGAGCATATATATACAGAACATATATTTTTTTAGTTCACACTCTTGAGCTTTCTCTATAATAACTATCTGCACCAGATTGCCTCTAACAGCAACTACCAAACCACCTGAAAAAACATAGGCTTTGTTTCTCTTTTATACCTATAGATGATACAAATAATGTATTGTCTTTTACCCCAAAACCAATCATCTCATCCCAGCGAAATCACTGATCACAGCAGCTGCTTGCCTGTAGCTCCAACATCTTTTTACTTGATTCTCGAGTTAACCCTATTGCAATGTGGAAATGTCCATTTTAAACTTCTGACTGGGATCACAGTTAGCTGAAAGATCTAATGTTTATCGGAAGTATAGAGGTTCAACTCAAATCATCATTATAGTAGCAACAAGCCATGATAGTACCACTTCACTCTTTAAGATAGACAGACATTCATTTGAAGGGCGGGCCTGGTGCAAGTGGTAGAGTCTTACCGTCTGTGACCGGAAGGTCCCGGGTTCGAGTCGCGGTCTCCTCGCATTGCACAGGTGAGGGTAAGGCTTGCCACTGACACCCTTCCTCAGACCCCGCACAGAGCGGGAGCTCTCTGCACTGGGTACACAGTATAAGCAGAAAATTTATGGAGAGATAAACCAAGAAGAAAACCAAACTACAAATGTAACTGATGCAACGCTATACCACAGCCAATCTGTAGCGACTCCAAATCGGTTGCTATAAGCCGTTATAGTGACCGATCATCGGTCGCTATAACTTTATAGCGACCGATGTATAAGTCGCTGTAAGTGGTGTAGCTATAAGTTTATAGCGACCGACAGGATTTATAGCTACCGATAGTTTGACGCAAATATTTATACCAACCGATGATCTGTCACATGTTTTAGCGACCAATGGTTCAAGGATATCAAACTTTTTAGCGATCAATAATCAGTCGCAATGAACTGGCACAATTATGTATAATATTAATTTCATCTTAACCAGATTTCAAACCTAATAAACATCCATAACATGTCACAATATTCATCAACCCCATACATATGTAAATCATAGCCGCCCACAACACTCATCAACCACATTACCAGATAAAAGTATCTCTCAAGTCTTCATTTAAGCCAACATTTAGGAATACATCAAGTTCTATCATCTTGATCCATGACAAGTCATCATTACAAAAGGCAAAGCACACATACAACCTAGCTAGGTCAAATGGCAGGCACAAGTCATATGTTTGCTTGCACAATCTAACTAGATTCACTACAAAATGCCTCATCTCCATCTTATCAAAAGCAAAATATCATATGTGCCTTCCTAGTGAGCATCATGTACACCTCCAAGGCCTCCCTCAACCTAAAACATCAAGAAGGTAAGGACATACAATATTTTATATGACCAAGAAAATTACCTCTACTGGCCACATGCTATGAAAATGGACAGGACCAGCTATTCTTGCTTGAGCAGGAAGATGTACCATCAAGTGTACCATAATATCGAAAAATGATGGAGGGAATATAGCCTCAAGAAGGCTCAAGGTTTCAACTATATCAGCCTCTAGACTATCCATATCACTTCTTCGAATGACAGGTGAGCAAAGTTTCTTGAAAAAATTACTTATACGAATCACTCCTGCACTGACCATTTCAGGCAATATTTTTCTCACAGCAAGGGGCAACAAGTGTTGAAGAATAATGTGGCACTCATGACTCTTTAGCCCAAACATTTTTTTCTCATTAACATGGATGTTGTGTCGTATATCAGATGCAAAACCATCAGGAAACTTGACCCCTTTTAGTAACTGACAAAATAATTTCTTCTCATCGGGACTCATTGTGTATGGTGCAGGTGGTAAATAAAATTGAACATCAACTTCAAAAGGGTGAAGATCACTTCTAATACCTAGAGCTTGAAGGTCCAGATGAGAATTCAAATTGTCCTTGGACTTTTCAGTGGTGCCCAGGAATGTGTTAATTAAGCTTTCACTCACATTTTTTCCTATGTGCATGACATCAAAATTATGTCGCAGCATCAAATAATATGGAAGTTTGAACCAAATAGATCTCCTTTTGAAAATGACTAAGGGCTCCTCTTCCTTCCGTCTTTTTCTTGTTGGTTGCTTCCCAGATGGATCCTTGCCAAAACTTGTACTAAGATCCTTAGTGCAGTCCAAAATTTGCTCCCCAAAAAGTGGTGTAGGTGTTGGCCTAAACTCAGTTTTACCACCAAATTTATCAACATCAAACCTAAATGGGTGGTTTTCATCCAAGAATCTACGATGATCCATATAGCAAGTCTTCGTACCATTACGAAGTCTAAGTGAACATGTAAATTGGTGGCAATCAGGACATCCTGCTTCACCAGATGTGGTAGACCCAGACACATAACCTAAACCTGGGAAATCTGAAATAGTCCACAACACCGCCGCCCTCAACTTGAAGAACTCGCCCCTTGAAGCATCATAGGTTCTAACTCCATTTTCAAACATATCTAACAAATCATAAATAAGTGGCTATAAAAAGACATCCATATCACTACCCGAGCCACGTTTACCAGGACTGAGCAAAGAAAGGATGAAATTTGACTGTTTCATGCACATGGAAGGTGGGAAATTGAGTGGAATACAAATACCAGGCCAAACACTATAGCTAACATTGTTCATTCTAAATGGATTAAACCCATCCGTGGCAAATGCTAGACGGATATTTCGACTATCTGAAGGAGAATATAATTGGTGGAGATTGTGTTATATTGCATTGGGCCTCATGGGCTGATTATATAGAGTACATAGGACTAACACCTTACGTGGTTAGACAATGTGGTACTATTCCTAGTTACTCTAACATCCCCCCGCAGTCACAGCGGGAGCGCCGCAGACGGTGAGACTGGAGAAGAAGCTGAAGCTAACATCCCCTGCAGTCATAACAGTCGATGCAGCGCATATGATGTGGCCGGAGAAGAAGCCGATGAATCCTCATGCAAGGCGGTAGCCCTTTGTGCCGATGTCGAGGTAGCCGAGCGTGAGGGCACAATAGCTGTGGTCGAAGAAGCCGTGCTGAAGATGGCCGAGGTCGACGTAGTTGTGGTCGGATTGCCATGTCGATGGAGCTGCAGGCGCGCGAGGGGCGCCATGATGATGACGGAGACGCGTCGAGGCAGTCGTCGTGGAAGGGGGCGATGCCGAAGTCAACGCAGTCAAGGCCGTCGTAGACGTAGAAGAAAGGTGACGACGCAGACGAGGCAGAGGGGGTAGGAACAAGAGGGTCGATGCCGAAGTCGATGCAGTCAAGCCACCTGTGCGCCGAGGCGTAGGCTGGGTTTGCCAGTCCCAGCAACGCATCGGGGACGAAAGCACGCGTCGGTGTTGCCAATACCGGGCGTACAAGGTAGAGGGCCCCAACCACGGTGATGTTGTCGACGTGGTTGTGCTGGACGAAGAAGAAGCAGTGCGAGAGTGCGAGAGCAGACGCATCGGCGAGCAGGGCTCAGCGACGATGCGAGGGGTGCGACCGACGAGCATGGCTCAGCGACGGCGCGGGTAGCGGCAGCTCGATGACGAAGACCCAATCAGCAGGACGAAGACCTTATGCAGACGGATGGCGCAGCAAAGAGTGCGCAGTAGTCGTCGATGCACATGGGACGGTGATGTAGATGCAACGGCGAAGCGGACACACGGGCGGCGGTGCTGCAGCCCGACGAGGCGACACGGAGAAGATGCGCATAGAACTCGGCGATGGACGTCACGGGAGCCAGGTGGATCGCACATAATCAGTTGTACGGACCGAGTACGCGCGAGGTGGAGCGACGATGGAAGAAGCCGGCGGAGGCGTCCCGATCTGTGGTGGTGATGACGTACTGACGATGTAGACATGCGGACTGAATGACCGAGAAGCGACGCGGGAAGGCGTCCCCTCGGCATCGCCTGCCCCGGTCAGGCCACACAGTCGAAGATGTAGATGTCATTGTAGTCGATGCCGATGCCGGAGTAGGTATACGCGAGGTCGACTGGCGATGGGTGACTCAATCCCGATCAGTGATCGGGCAAACCAAAAAGATACAGCAGCAACGGATCAGGTGTACCCCGGCAACAATGCACCTCAGCGCGGCTCGTCCCGGCTCGCGACACGAGCTGTCGGAGTCGGACGGGGCGGGGCGCACGGCGGGTCGCGGTCACGCGAGGTCGCACGAGGATGACGCAGATTGGCCGGCCGCCACCATGGCAGCGTGGTGTTGGGGTCGATCTGCCCAGGCCACCACCACGGCGGCGCGGGATGGGGTGACACCCAGCATCCTCCACGTCGAGCGCGCCGCGAGAAGACCCGATCTGCTGCTTGACGACGACGAAGAGGGCGCGGGATCAATAGGATCCGGCGCCTAAAGAGGTGGCACTGCCCCCGGCGGAGATCGATTTCTCCCCGGGGGCGCGCGGTGCGGAAGCGGCGGCGGCTAGGGTTAGGATCTAAACCTAGGCGACGATACCATGAAGGAGAATATAATTGGTGGAGATTGTGTTATATTGCATTAGGCCTCATGGGCTGATTATATAGAGTACATAGGACTAACACCTTACGTGGTTAGACAATGTGGTACTATTCCTAGTTACTCTAACACTATCTGCAGAAAATTCTGGATGCCTCTCATCAAAGTCCTGCCATAGAGGTGAATCTACAAGATGCCTTAGCAGACCATCCTTTTTTCGGTCTTCATCATGCTATCTTGTTAGACTTGCTGTTTTAGAGGACAAAAATAACCTTTGGAGTGTTTTCTTTATAGGAAAGTAGCGGAGAACCTTCTTAGGAACCTTATACACATGTCTCCCATCTAGACTCTTCCTATCTGATTTCCATCGAGAAACCTCACATTTTGGACACTCATTTAAATCCACATTCTCTTTCCAGTAGAGAACACAGTCATTTGGACAAGCATGAATACTGTTGTAACCAACTCCAACGGATTTCACCAATTTCTTAGCTTCATGAAAGTTTCTAGGTAGATTTGAACCCTCAGGGAGTGCATCATTAAGTAGATCTAGTAGTAGGTTCATAGATCTATCAGACCATCCTCCGAGGAGTTTGATGTGGAGCAATCTAATTAGGAACCTTAGCTGTGTATATTTCTTGCAATTTGGGTATAGCTCTTTGCTATTTTCTGCTACCAACTTTTGAAGGGCAACTAGTTCAGGACAAGTCTCCAAAGTTGAACTATTGTCTTCAAAATCTCCTCTATCATCTAGACCGGCAGCTAAGTCTCTAAGCAAATCAGATATTTCATCATCCTCACTAGAATCCTCTATGACCTCAGCAGCATCACAATTCCCATGATTCACAGAAGAACTAGCTTCTCCATGTAAGTTCCATGTTCTATACTCTTTTAGAAACCCATCACATATCAAGTGCTCACGGACTTCACTTGCCTCTTTCCAAAATGAGTTTACACACTTTCTACAATGGCATAATATCTTGCTGCCTACTGCAGAATTACTAAAAGCAAAAGCTAAGAAACCATTCACTCCTTGCAAATATGTCTTGGTGTGCCTATGTGAAAGTTTAGGTTAAATACCATTTGACATGTATATAGAACTTTCAATATTTGTGAAGTTATTGGTTTTTACCTACCTCGGCGGGTACGAAAGGTAAGGAAGCTAGTCGAGCCAACTAGGATCCGTTTAGGTAGCTAGAATATAGGGTCCCTTATAGGTAAGTTAAGAGAGTTAGTGGACACAGCGGTTAGGAGGCGTGTAAATATCTTATGCGTCCAAGAGACTAAATGGAAGGGGTAGACGGCGAAGGAGGTGGACAATACCGGCTTCAAGCTCTGGTACACAGGGACAACTTCAAATAAAAATGGAGTAGGAGTTTTGATTGACAAGAGACTCAAGGATGGTGCGGTGGAGGTAGAAGGCAAGGGGATATGATCATCTTAGTTAAACTTGTCATTAGTGATATAGTCTTAAACGTAATTAGTGCGTATGTCCCCAAGTAGGCCATGATGAGAGTGCTAAGTGACTTTTCTGAGAAGACTTAGATCGCTTGGTTAGAGCTGTCCCTAGTAGCGAGCTCTTTATAGGAGGTTATCTTAATGGCCGTGTAGGTACATCAAGTGCAGGTTTCGAGGCGGTTCATGGGGGTTTCGGATATGATAGTAAGAACCAGGAAGGAGAGGAAGTCTTAGACTTCGCCATAGCTTTTGATCTGATGATAGCTAACACTTTCTTCCATAAGAGACAGTCTCATTTAATGACCTTTAGTAGCGGCCAGTACTCTAGTCAAATCGACTTTGTCCTTACAAGAAGGAGGGATAAACGAACATGCGTGGACTGTAAGGTGATACCTAGAGAATGTGTGGTCGCTCAACACAAGTTGGTGGTGGCTGACTTTCGCTTTCTGGTGCAAGCTCGTAGGAACAAACAAGCTACAGTTGCTAGAACGAAGTGGTGGAAATTAGAAGGGGAGGCATCAAAGGTCTTTAAGAAAAAGGTCATTAAAGAGGGCCCTTGGAATGATGAAGGCGATGCAAACAGCATGTGGGAGAAAATGGCAACATGCGTTCGGAAGGTTGCTTCAGAGGTGCTTGGAGTGACCAAAGGGAGCGGATGCGACTCGAAAGACACTTGGTGGTGGAACAAAGATGTGCAAAAGGCTATTAAGGAAAAGGAGTGCTATAAGCGCTTGTATCATGACAGGTGTGCAAACAACATAGATAAGTACAAGGTGGCAAAGAAGAATGCAAAACGAGCGGTGAGTGAGGCAAAGGGGCGGGCCTATGAGGACCTTTACCGACGTTTGAGTACGAAGGAAGGAGAGAAGAATATTTATAGGATGGCTAGGGCTCGCGATAGGAAGACAAGGGACTTCAACCAAGTCAAGTGCATAAAGGATGAGAGGGAGCAGCTCTTGGTGGAGGAGGATGAGATTAGACATAGATGGCAAGAGTATTTTAATAAATTGGTCAATGGTGAGAACGAGAACACCACCGTTCAGCTGGACGACTCGTTTGATGACACTAATAGGCGCTTTGTGCGGAGGATTCAAGAATCGGAGGTTAGAAAAGCCTTGAAAAGAATGAAAGGGGGCAAAGCGATGGGCCCTGATGGTATCCCAATCAAGGTGCGGAGATGTCTCGGGGATATAGCTATAGTATGGCTAACCAAGATGTTCAACAATATATTTCTATCGAACAAGATGCCTGAGGAGTGGAGAAGAAGCATATTGGTCCCAATCTACATGAACAAGGGAGATATCCAAAATAGTACTAATTATCGAGGAATTAAGTTGATAAGCCACACTATGAAGTTATGGGAGAGAGTCATCGAGCAGCGCCTGCGAGGAATGACGCAGATATCAACAAACCAATTTGGTTTCGTGCCCGGAAGGTCAACCACAGAAGCAATCTTCTTAATAAGACAGGTTACGGAGCGGTTTAGAGAGCAGAAGAATGACCTCCACTTTTATGACAAGATACCAAGAAATGTTATATGGTGGTCTTTGGACAAACATAAAGTCCCATCAAAGTACGTGACCCTCATCAAGGACATGTACAACAATATTGTGACTAGTGTTCAAACAAACGATGATAACACAGATTACTTCCTGATTAAAATTGGACTTCATCAAGGGTCAGCCTTAAGCATGTATCTCTTTGCCTTGGTAATGAATGAGGTTACCAGGAACATATAAGGGGATATCCCTTGGTGTATGTTGTTCGCTGATGATATAGTGTTAGTGGACAAAAGCCAGGCGGGAATAAATAGAAAACTAGAGTTATGACGGCAGACCCTTGAGTCTAAAGGTTTTAGATTGAGAAGAACTAAAACCGAATACATGAGATACAACTTTGGCAGAGTTGTACAGGAGGAGGAAGATGTGAGTTTGGAAGGTCAAGTAGTGTCTAAGAAGGATACCTTTCAGTATCTAGGATCAATGCTATAGAGAGATAGAGATATTGATGCGGACGTTAGCCATAGAATCAAAGCAGGGTGGATCAAGTGGCGACAAGCTTCTGGCATTCTCTGTGACAAGAGGGTACCACAAAAACTAAAAAGGCAAGTTTTATAGAAGAGCGATTAGATCGGCTATGTTGTATGGAGCAGAATGTTGACCTACAAAGATTAGACATGTTCAACAACTGAGTGTTACAGAAATGCGTATGTTGCGATGAATTTGCAGTCACACAAGAATGGACCGAATTCGGAACGATGATATACGTGATCGCCTAGAGGTAGCACTAATTGAATAAAAGCTTGTCCAACATCAGTTGAGGTGGTTTGGCCATGTCTAAAGGAAACCTCCAGAGGCACCAGTGTATTATGAAGTCCTAAGCCAAGCTAATAATATAAGGAGAGATAGAGAAAGACCGAAATTGACATAGGGAGAGACAATAAAAAGATATTTGAAAGCTTGGGATATACCTAGATATATATGTTTGAATAGGAGATTAGGAGTACTTGGAAAGCGGCTATTGAAGTGCCTGAACCATGACTTGGGGCTCTTGGTGGATTTCAACTCTGGGACTGAAAGGCTACGTTGTTGTTGTATTGGTTTTTACCTATTATTATCATCAATCCATGTTTTATCCATGTTCAACCTTCACGCAAGACATCAAGCAGATTTTGATATGAAATAAAAAACATATCACAACCATTGAAATAGTCGCATACTTCCACAACATGAAAAAAAGAGAGCAACAGCTAGGGAAACATAAACCTACCGATTTAAACAAGTAGAGCTGCTGCCAAGAGCACGTTCAAATGTCTTCCCAAAGTGTCCAACCACACGTGGAGCAGCTGCAATTACAATACGGTGAGGTCAGCCCGGTGCATATATATTAGAAAGATCATGTCCAGCCCAGTCCCATATAAGTCATAATATAATTGATGAAAGCTTGGTTCTTGTTTAACCATTTCACCTAAAAATGCACCAAGGTTTTTTATATGTAAAATTAGAAAAAAAAAACATACGAATCAGAAAAAATTGGGATAACAATCCTAGTGAAATTGGGATAACAATGCTAGTGAAAAAACATCTTAATTTCTTCAGCTATACCATCCTAGTGATGCTGGACGCCTGGACCTACTCCATTTAGTATTTAGTAATCGAAAATTGGGAAGCAGTCAAGCAAAGCTCAAAACTGGAGTACTGGATTCGATTTAGCAATCATGGATTCACCGGTCACCACTCCAGTAGCCAGCAGGATCGATCGGATTGGGGCATTGCGGATTTGATTTGAGAGTTGAGACTGGAGATGGAGAGCAGGGCAGCCATATGTACTCAGGATGGAAGGGAAGGGAGCAGCGGATGGGGATGGAAGGGAAGAGAACGAGTACATGCTCGGGGACGCTCCTGTATTCGAGCTCGTGGACGGCGGTACAGGGGACGACGGCTGCGACGACGGGGGTGGGGACGACGGCTGCGGCGGCTCAGGCGAGTACAGCGACACCGACGAGCGCGCAGCAGGATGGCGGCCCGGACGATGGCAGCGGCGCCGGGGACGGCGGCCGCGACGGCGAGGACGGCGGCCGCGGCGCTGGGGTAGGCAGCCGCGACTGCGAGGACGGCGGCCGTGGCAGGGAAGGCCCCACGAGAGCTCGCGCGCTGGCGGTGGAGACGAGCTCGGCCGTGGCGGTGGTGACGAGGTCGACCGTGCGGCGTGTGGAGACGAGATGCGGCGCGCTGCTGGTGATAGTGGCGGCTGCTGGGTGGTGGGAGTGGCCGGAGATAGGGTTTTGGCCTTTTGGGTGACACGCTGACTGGTGGGTTGCGCCAATTTCACTGTGCGCGAGTGGGCCAGGCCGAGCGCGCCAAAATGAAAATGGGCTATACTAACCGATGGTCTATGTTTTTAGTGACCCATGGTTTGACGTAAATGGCTATGTTCCGTCGAAATAAATAAAAATAGCGACCGATGATTTGTTATAAATTTATAGCGACCGATTGTTGGACGTTAATACTACGTTTTAGCAACCATTGTCCGACGCTACAGATTGGTTGTGGTATAATGCAATCTCAGTGTCAAGACTCAAGAACAATTCAATTGTATGAAAAAAAATGAAGAATTCATGTACATTGTCTCACCCTGGATGGTCATCTCTACAATTGAACAACCCAGTAACCGACCAATGCTCTAGTGAGTAGTAAATTAAACATAATATAGCAACATGCCCAGAAGTTGCGGTAATATTTAGCTATTGTGGAAGGCATACCACCCTATGTACAGCGTGTCCTATCAGAAGAGCGCATAACTTTTTTTTTTTTACACTTTACTTTGAGAGGGCTAACTAGCTAACTGCTAAGCACAACATGCTTTTCAGCATGATCTAAATACCTCTTTTGTTACGGTAACCATCATCAACAACCTTAGGTAACCATTGCACGCGTTCGCTGGTCTGGTTTACCAGACCAACCGGCTTGTCCTCCTCACATCAACCAGCCAGTTTCAGCCGCTACAGTATCTCTCTCACAACAACCAGTCAGTTTCAGCCAAGTTTTATATCAGCGAACGGAGCCTTAGGTCTGCAAGCTTATCGCCACCAGTCTAACATCAAAACAAACCATTCAATTTCAGCATAGCAAACCAAAGTGCTGTAGTCATCTGATGAATTAGTATGCCATTATAAGAAACATCAGGTTGGTTAACTCACAGGCAGCTTCTTGACAGCTAACCCATCCGTGTTGAAATGCTATTCCTTATCAGCATTGACTAAGAGCACTTGTAATAACCAGGGCAAAGGTTAAAACTAATGATTCTTGCCCTATTGCAGATAATGCCAATTAATAGCTGCAGATTCAACAGCATGTAGGAGAAAAGTCAGGGAGCTGCATTGGGATGGCCTACAGTAGCAGCTGAAGAAAGGATTTGATACTTGCAATAAATGAAAGCACTTATCTCAATGGTTAAACTTAAAAATTCAGTGATCACGGGGAGAATACTCTTCCAAAATGTATTTGGGCATGCAAATGTATTGAGAAAGAAGAGAATAAAACCAAGCTACATAATCGAATTTCAGGGCAAGTGAACAATTTGACAAAAATGTAAGCAAACTTTGCTGCATTGCCTCACTCTAACCAAGAACAGTCATCTCAGCTACTGGACCTGCTAATGAGGTAGTACCAGTATAAGTCAATAATACTCCAAATTTTGTTCCAAAAAGAAAGACACTATAGCCTAACATGCAGGTCCCACCTAAGTACACTCTGGTCCAACCAAACCAACCATCTGAATTTCCATCCACTTTTTGTATGGTTATTTTGATCATTTGCCAATAGCATTGATCTATCCTCAACTTCTACATTGATTTTATTTGTGGGATCACAGAAATTGATTTTATTTGTGGGATCACAAAAATTGTAGATACACGGTAGCTGTGGCAGGTTTCCGATCCAAGAGTGAATCCAACTTTCTCTCAAGTATAACATGGCACCCTTAGTTACGATCCAAGAGTGAATCCAACAAGTACAGCAAGAAAATTCACACAAGCATCACATAAAGGCAAGCCAATCAGCATTTCTTCTAAAAAAGAGCAAGCCAATCAGCATAGTAAACTGTAACGCTAGACTCACTCTACCAATATGAGAACGATCACTAGTAGCTTCTTGATAGCCGGCATTTCCTTGTTGAGACGCAATTATTTAAATTAGCCACGCTACCTGTCTTAGTAAGGCCGCACGAGGGGGCAAGGCAGCAAAGCCAAAGGCCAATTCATAACTGTCGGACTGTTGCAGATAGTATCAGTGAAACGCCATTGCAGATTCAAATTTGACAGCACATATTTGTTCCAGAAGAAAAGGTTAGGATCCACACTTGGCTTGCCCGAAAATATGAAGCGTGCATCTAAATGCCTAAACTTAAACATCTCAGTGGTTACTGGCGACAACACAAGGGATATGCAGGTGAATGATCCACAGTTAAATCATGTTCAGAAGCACACGGACACCAACTCATACAGTAACCGCCATGGCATTTCTCTGCTACATGGGTCAGCCAGCGAATCAACAAGGACGGGACAATCCAGCGCATCCATTCCAACACCAGGTATGTAAACCCAACTTAGTGAAGCTAATGAAGAATCGCGCGGTAGCAGTACAGCGGCGGGAATGCATATGCACCCTCCAATCAAACGATGCCGCTTGGACCTCCAAAATCCCCTGAAAAAACCTTCACCAAATCTCACGCGCTAGAATGAGCTGCGCTTACCAAATAGCCACAAGCCCACAACGAACCGATCGGCCGCGTACTCGCGGGCGACTCGTGCATCCGATTCGAATCGCAACTGCATGCGAGACCACAACTCGATGGAACGGAAATTCACGAGAGTCACAGGGTGTTAAGGAGGGAGAGGGGGTACCTGCGCCCGCCCGCGATGAAGCAGGGACGGACGAACTAGGGTTTGCAAGCGCGGGGGGGTGAGGAGGCAAGGGAGAATGGAAGGAAGACGCGGCGGGAGTTTTCGCGGGGTTCCTCCTTTCCTTCCGCGACAAGGACGACGGCTTCCCCATTTTTTCACTGACAAGTGGACCCGGAGAACCTCGCGCCACGACTGACAAAAGAGGGACGTTCACGTTCGAACGCTCTCAAATGTGTGGGCCCTCTCGATTCCTCTTGTTTGTCAACAAGTTTTGAAGGCTCTCTGTTTCAAATTCAAAATATAGGACGCGTGACTAGCACTTATTTCAAATTTATCCTATAGAAAAAATATTTCAAATTTATACATGTTTTGCCACAGATTTTTCTAATTTATCCTATAAAAAAAGTATTTCAAATTGATACATGTTTTGCCTCAGTTTTTTTTTGTACAAAACTGATCCCATTTCAAATTTATACATGTTTTTCCACAGTTTTTTTTTTTTTTACAAAACTGATCCGATAGCAATTGGTGATGTATCGTAAATCGGTACTGACATATTATAAAAAGTGTAATTTATGGTCACAAAATAAATACTTCTATATTGACTTTTCCCAATACTAATACTGTCTTTTAAAAACAGACTTTTCAGATCCTAATCCATCTTTTAAAAACAAACAGACGGAGTTGTTCATCAAATCTAAAAGCTTGGAAAATATGTAATGCTCCCCGAGACGGCTCCAGGATACCAGTTTCAAGATCAGTTTCGAAACTTTCGATGCAGCACAAACTCATGTATTGCCAGACACATTTTAAATTCGTGTTTTAGTCGTGTGCAAACTGCATTCAACATAACAGCAATCAGTTACAAAATCTCTCAGCAATTTCTGCTTGATCTGGCTGCAGTTTGTCTCCAGTCTACATCACAAATTTGGGCTACAGATCCTCCACTTATTTTCGCCTTTTGGTTCGTACAACTCACTATTTTTTTTATCTGAAAACTACCTCGACCCGACTTCTCGCCTACCAAAAAATAATGGTGATCACCTTCGTCCCATGGGGCAACTGCGGCTTGGACATATCATCTCATCAGTATCCATAGCCTGGGCATGGCAGACACAGCAAACGGTTAGAACATGCAACGGATGTGGAAAGAACTAGCATCAATGGCAGTGTCAGTTACCAGAGTTGTCCATTGGGTTAGCGAGGGGCGCGGCCTCCGGCTCCTTGATGTCGACGACCACGACATCTGATGTCAGGAAGGTCTTGGCTACCGACGCGGCGTGCTCCAAGCAGCATCTCACCACCTGCGACAGTTCATGGCGGTTTGAGGTTTTATTCCTCTAAAAGAAGTTACCAAAGACCGGTTGGGAAAAGAGATGTAACAATCATAGCGCCAACATCGTGCAAGGACTGCTGTTTTCAGTTTTACCGGCTATTGCTGCTACTTTACCTTTGGCAGTTCTCAAGTTCTTTTAGATCCATTTGAGGTTAGGTTACATTAAAGAATTGTGCTATGAGCTAAAGGTAATGAACTCGACAAATTGGTTATGACAATGAAGCACAATGGTAGGGAACAAGCATTGATGACTGAAGTTGCAAGATCAACCAACTACTAGTATTCCAGCAGACAGATAGGAAAGCCATAGGGCTAGGGCCACAAACCTTGGTGGGGTCAATGATACCAGCAGCCATCAAGTCCTCGTACTGTCCAGTAGCAGCATTGTAACCATACTTGAAGTTATCGTTAGAAAGGACCTGGTGCAGCAAACATTTTACATAAGATTCAGATCCATGCCGTGAACTCATGCGTGAGATTTTCGGCAAACAAACTGTACCTTCTCAGTGACAACACTGCCATTGACACCAGCGTTTTTAGCAATCAATTTAAGTGGGTAGCTCAGGGCCCTCCTTACTATTTCAGCTCCAACCTAATGACAGTTCAGCATGTCAGTTCGGAATGCCCAATGGTTCAAGTATAGCAAGGCTGTGCTCTGTAGCCTCCTCCTTCAAATGAATTAAGGGATTACTGATTATGTTTTCACCTTCTGCTCATCGTTCTCCAGTGTATCCTTGATGGCATCGACTTTAGCTGCAAGCCGCAAAAGAGTGCACCCTCCACCAACAACAATACCTTCCTCGACGGCAGCCTGTGAAGAGAAAGAAGCAATTTTAGTGATATGTAACCAAAAGAAAAATCGGCAGAAAATGCAGAATGCTTCAGGAAAGAATATGGACTAATTCTTACTTCCTCCAATCACAAATATAAGCCCATCTAGGTCTTTTGTAAGTAAACTATCTAAACATTAACCATGGTCCATATAATATAAAAAAATTTACATAGATTGACAACAAAATTCGTCTATTGTGAAAACTACTTTTTCAATGTATGTTTTTTTTTTCAATTCAAGATTATATATTATTATACATTTTGCCTGTCAAAGTTACAAAGGTTGGACTTAGAACAAACCTAGATCAGAGGAAGTATTCCTCATGAAACAAATACAAATCTGGCAGCACAAAATGGTTAATAACTCTGACAACTTACCTTAGTTGCATTTAGCGCATCCTCAACTCTCAACTTCTTCTCTTTTAGTTCAGTTTCTGTTTGTGCTCCCACCTGTCAGGCAACACCAGACATGAATTACAGCTATCCACCATACTTACAACACTGAATCGATGATAATAACGTTGAACAAATAACACAAACTTTGCGATCCATGTACTTGATAATACCTGAATGACAGCAACACCACCAGCAAGCTTTGCTATCCTCTCATTGAGTTTTTCCTTTTCGTATTCTTGTTCTGCTGCCTGCAAATTAGGTTGATAAAAACAGAGTTTCAGACTTTCACCTGAGCAGTAAGTCAAATGAGCAAAGAGAACAGGAAAAGGTCAGACCTCAATCAGATTTTTAATCTGCGCAACCCTTTTAGTCACTTCTTCCTGGGTGCTGCCGTCACCAACAATTGTTGTCGACTCTTTGGTAAGAACAACCTTTGCAGCTGTTCCAAGGACTGATTTGTCAGCCTTGTCAAGTGACAGCCCAACTTCATCTCTGATTACAGTTGCTGCAGACACGAAGAATGCTTATAAATAAGGAGCATAGATGATCATAAGGATGCTCTAGAACAGAAGTTTAGCTTACCTCCAGTAAGGATGGCAATATCATCCAAGTACTGAGTCTTGCGCTCTCCAAAACCAGGAGCTTTGATGGCAGCAATCTTCAAAGATCCTCTAAGCTTGTTGACAACAAGGGTAGCAAGAGCCTCCTGCTCAATATCCTCAGCAATTATCAGGATTGGGTATGCACCTCTGATGGCTTCTTCCAAAACGTTGATAAGATCCCTTGCGTTGGTGATCTTCTTGTCAACCAAAAGCAGCTGAACAATGAAGATGAAAGACAGTAGCATTAATAGTCTGAAACAGGAAAGCAATAAACGGCAAAAAAATCAAATTGATATCTCAGATTTCCCATGTTACCTTGCAGTTCTCGTACTCGGCAGACATTTTCTCACTGTCTGTTACAAAGTACGGAGAGATATAACCACGGTCAAACTGCATTCCCTCCACAACATAGAGAAAGTTCTCAGAACTCCTCCCCTCTTCAAGGGTAACCACACCCTTCCGACCAACCTTGCTCATGGCCTCTGCTATCATGTTACCGATTTCATAGTTGTTGCCAGCACTAACTGCAGCAACATCTGCAAGCTCGCTACCTTCAACATCCTTAGACAACTTACGTAGTTCTTCAACTAGTGCTTTCGCTGTTTTCTCGATACCACGAGTAATCTGGACAGGATTAGCACCAGCTGCCACAACCTGGAAAAGAGAGTATTTAGCTTCGAAAACAATAATTCAACATTCAATACAAGTAGCAACAAATTTCAGCTAGTGGCACACCTTAACACCCTCAGCAATCAGTCCCTGAGCAAGGACCACGGAGGTGGTTGTCCCATCTCCAGCTAGATCATTGGTCTTAGCTGCAGCTTGCCTGACCAATTTAGCTCCAATGTTTTCCACAGGGTCCTCCAGCTCAACCTACAGAATAACAATTATTACTTAAGTGCAACATGAACTTAAAAAAAATGATACTACTAGCATGATGACCCATAAACCTTCAGAACAGACTCAATTCATTAACAAAAATCAATATTTTTGCAACAATCATTATGACATTATGGTAAAAATTAAATGGTGCATCATCAATATTGTATATACAACATTTAACAAGTATATGTTTCTGTTGATCTTCTAAAGTTTATGCATTAAATGGGTCATAAGAATATGACCTGCAAAACACATATGACAAGAATGAAAAAAATTGACAGCGTTATGTAATTTACCAGCTAGCAAGAAAATTCTAGGTGCAACCATGATAACATTGCACTGTACCTCTCTTGCAACTGTAACACCATCGTTAACAATCCTAGGAGAGCCATACTTGCTCTCCAAAACGACATTCCTTCCCTTTGGTCCGAGTGTAACTCCAACTAGGTCTGCAAGCTTATTGACTCCAGTCTGAAATATAGAGAAAACCGATTAGCGCCTGGTTAAGGGTCAACAGCACATTGTCATATCATAAATAAAAAGAGCGGCAGATGATAAATGTGAAGCTCACCTGGAGCTTCTTGATAGCTGAGCCATCCTTGTTGAAGTACAGCTCCTTGGCTGCTTTTACTCTGAAGTTAGTCCTCCTCTGAAGGCGCACATTCTTCCCTGTTGGAGCAGCCATAAGGCCAACTGTAGAAGTGGCACCGAATGTCGAAGCCATGTCTACATGTGCAGCAGGAGTCACATTAGCATGAGAAAACAATTGAAGCAAACATATAATCCATAACCTGACCATGTCGCAAGCATGAACTAACAGAAGCACATTTTTTTTTTATTTACTGAACAATAGAACGCAGCATCCTTTGCCTTCACTGCATGTAATGAGGTATCAATACCTAACCAAATTGCATGGCGGATTACACACTGCTGCGGACAGACGCTACCTCTGATGCAAATGGAAAGGACACACACACATACACACTGACGCACATGACCACAGAACTTCAAATTCAGATGCTATTCACACACTCCAGCAATTTTGCCCAACTTGTGTAACAATTTAATGGTAGCCTAACATACATACATACAATTGCTGGAATTTTCGTTTTTATGCTACCCAAGTGGCAATGCACAAAGCATGTACATATACAGTGTCAGACAAATGGAACAGGTGAATCCCAATCCACCCCACCAACAGTCAATCCACTGATTGAGCATGAACCGTAGAAACCTCTAAAACGCCATGTTTTAGAATTGAAACCAATGTGCCAATTCCATCAAGCTAACAACAGCAGCACGTCGCACGAGTACAGACCCCGCGAGATTCACGAGCCCCAAGCCCCCAACTGCCCACAGCATTCGGGTGAAACTAGCTCTAGACAGCAACACCTCCATCCCCATCCCAAACCTACTCGCCACCAATCCAATCTATCTATCTACACGGACGAACACGAACCACCTCGCGACGAAACCCATGACCCACCGAACTGGAGCTGCGCGGGAATCCAGTTCCAGCTCCACCGAATCATCAGACCACGGCAGCTAAACCCCGCCGAGAGCGCGGAGGGGCCTCGAATTAGAGGGGGCGGGGAAGGAGCACGGTAGCTCGGGCTGGGGACTCACCTTGCCGGCCGCGCTTGCGGATGGATTGGAGCCGGGGGATTGCGGAGGCGGAGGAGAGGATAAGGCTGGCGGCCTCGGGAGGGTCTCGGGTTGGGGCTGGGGTCGCAGCTGCGTGTTGCGAGGGGCGGGGTAGAGGCGGAAGGGATGAGGTGTTAAATAACACACCGCGCCAGGGTTTAGCAGCCTCGGCCGCTGTGGAAGTGTCTAGAAGCGAAGCAGCACCACAATGCGTTTTTCTTTCTTTGATTGATTGAATGGGCCAAGATGAAGGTATGGCCTGCCTGCTCACTAACTAATAATAAAGCTTGGGCCTGGGCTGAGAAGCTACAGACGGCGACAAAAAATAAAATTTAAAAAGTAAACGCCGTTGCCGGGGATCGAACCCGGGTCACCCGCGTGACAGGCGGGAATACTCACCACTATACTACAACGACCTGGACGCTAGGGTGCACTGGCTATGCATAGATATCGGATGTAATTTCTTCGTTTGAAATTGTGCGAAGCCAACAGCTCGAAAGCTAGCATTGACTACCAAAATCATTTGTTTTTAGTTGGGCTTGCCATTATTATTTTTTTAGTTGGGCAAGAACTGGAAGTCAAACAAACATGCCCTATAAGTTGTGTTTTTATGTGTTTAAGTTCCAATTTGTTTTTGGACAATGTAGTTTATGAAAAATATGACTATGTTATATTTTATAGATACATAGACGTATATTAGAGTCAAAGTAGCAGCAAGGTTTTTAAAACCACTAACTTCAAACGACTTAAGGGCACAAAATATTTATGACTAGAGTTTTTTACACTACCTTTTTAATATACAGAGGACAGTGTTTGTGTGCGTGTAGGAGTGGCGAAGTGGCGCGCATGGCACTAGAGTGAGCTCTGTTATAACAACCTGGAACTGGTGATATGACGACACCAGAACTAGATCTACATTGATGGTCGACTAGCATATCAGAATCTAAATGTATTACATTTGGGATTTGTGTTTTTTTTCGTTCACGATAATTCTTAGTAACTTTTACTAAAATTTGTGATCCTAGAGTATTTATATTTATCCAATTTCAATGAAATTTAGGCAACCATGCCCGTGTTTTCTTCTGAATTTTAACATAGTTTTCTCCCAAATTCTTTCTTACTTCATGTCCAAGCTCCTATAACAGCTTGATGTGTACAAATTCAAGAAACTAGTTGCTTCTTATTAGGACATTATGCAATTTTGCTTTAAACTCTCGGATCATTTTGCAATAAAGATGTCGATTTTGTAGTAAGCACTATAACGAATAACTGACAAGATACAATATAAGTAAACATATCCTGACATACTTGTAATTAACATTCGATTTTGTTGTGACAGTTGCTAGCCTGAATAGATATTTATTACTTGGAGTTTGAAACTACAAATCCATGAGGACAAGCCACAACTATGTTTTTTTTTATCGCTGTATGTCACTATTGGCCTTGAAAATAGGTTTGTAGATGAAGACACCATGGTCAAACCATATAGGCTAAGCGTAGCTAATTAGATTTGGGCTAAAAGGCCGTCGAGAGGAAGAATCACAGTGGCGCCTAAACCGTGGCTAAGCACAACCAACCAAAATTGAGCCTCGCTCTAAATGAGCAAGAACTCAAATATAAACGGGCCGACATATGGGCATTTGACACAAACAACTAGGTTATAATGAAAAGTAGACCCTATTCCCGGCGATGATCTTCAGAGTTATTAAGATCGGTGCATGCAGTGTAGAGCAGAGCAATGCAAGTAGAGAGAGACTAGCATGTAAAATGCATGTAAGAGACGGACGGACGGAACCACAAGCCAATCAGTACTTGATGGAGATTGGAGAGGGATCACCAATGCAACATACACACCTCGGCGGAGACGATCACGTATAGTCAGGAAGATGAAACAGGGGAGCAACACCGCCACCTGGTTCTTGGTGGCTATACCGTTCATCTGCTGTGCGGCGGATCAGAGGCCGGACAGCCAGGGAGATTTGAGGGACACCATCGCCGGACGGGGATGGAGGACTATAGGAGGTGAGAGGGATGGATCATAGGAAGGAGGTGTTTTACTTATGGACCTCTACATCTACACGAATGAGGGCATATTCTTTCTTTAAAAAACTAGAATTTGAGTGGGGGCACATGCCCCCGCTCCTGCTGACGACGACGACGGCGACGACTCCGCGCTCGGCTAGTGCATGATGAACGTGCGCATACTGTCATCGCTGTGGGCGGGGCTGTCGCCGCTGTTGCTAGCAGCGCGGAGGCCACCGAGCTCCACCTCCAGCTGGTACCGACGACGACGAGCACTGCGACGACGGCGACTGCAGCTCCGACTATGGGCGCGGAGGCCACCGAGCTCCACCTCCAGCTGGTACCGACGACGACGAGCACTGCGACGACGGCGACTGCAGCTCCGACTATGGTGACGACTTTATCTTCCTTCGTGAATGCTGCGCTGGTACTATCTTGATCTTGCATATGCATAGATGCCGCCGGAGCCGGTGCATCAATCTCCCTCATCCTCTCCCTCTCCTCGGCGTGTGCTCGTGCTCGCCTCCTAGCTTAGCTCTGAGAAAGCAGTGTGCTATTATAGAGGAGCATGCACTGTACTACACGTGATCACTCGCTATATTGACAACTATATTTATCACCCTAGCCAGCTAGATCTCTTAGTGCTCGAGAAAATCATGGTTGTGGGATACCAAACTTATGAATAGAGGCAAATTGGAATGAAAAATTTGATTAGTGCTAATTAGAATATAGTGTTCCTAGCTTGTTAATATGAGTAGTAAATACTGCATCCATTTTTCTTTTCTGACCGTATTTTATTTAGTTAGGGCAAATATATATGATTCGTCTATTAACATTTCATTTACATGATATGTGATCCAAAAGTATAGTCATATGCAAGTATTTTCTTAGCCCTCGTTTAGTTGCGGCAGTGGCAAATTCACTGTAGTGACTGTAGTGCACTGTAGCATTTCGTTTGTATTTGATAATAATTGTCCAATCGTTGACTAATTAGGCTCAAAACGTTCGTCTCGCAAAGTACAACCAAACTATGCAATTAGTTTTTGATTTCGTCAACATTTAGTACTTCATGCATGTACTGTAAGTTTGATGTGACGGATAATCTTCTTTTTGCATATTGCCAAAGTTTGGATTTTGGGTAACTAAACACCCCCTTAATACGAGCCTATTAACACCAATTTTGTGTCACATAAATTATGTATCACTCTGCCATCCTTAAATATTTCTAGAAAAATTATGTATCACACCTAGAATTTGAGTGGGGGCACGTGCCCCGCTCCTTGTACTGGGTCCGCCTTTAGCCGTACTGCTGTTGTTGCCGACTATATTTAACTTTATTATTTATTTAAGGGAAAATTGGTTCTGTAGCATCGAAAGGTTGCGACCTCCGTAAAATACCACTGAAAAAGTTTGGCCCCATAAAATAGCACTGAAAGTTGTCACCGTGAACTAAAATTAGCACTCCGTCAGGTTTTACGCTCAGGTGCGTTCATTTGACCTAAACTCCAAAAATTAAGTGACATTTTTGCCCTTGCCTTATCCTCATCCCTGTCCACATACGGGAAAGTGAGCTGCGCCGAAACGGCTGGGAGAGCCGCGCCGCGCTCGGTTCCGCCTGGGAGCGCCGCCTCCGCGCGTCCGCAGGCCGCTGGGAGCTCCGAGGGCCTCCTGCGCCAGCCGCCGCGGCTTCCTCTCCCGCGCAGGTCGCTCCCCGTGTGGAGGCCGTGCCGTCCGCCGCGGGCTGGTACTCGCGCAGAGGCCGCGCCGCCTGCGTTGTCCGCCGCGGGCCGCTCGTCGTGCGGAGGCCGCGCCGCCTCCGTCCGTCCGCCGTCCGCCTGGGAGCTCCGAGGGCCTCCTACGCCGGCTGCCGCGGCTTCCTCTTCGCACGCAGGCCGCTCCCCGTGTGGAGGCCACGCCGTCCGTCGCGGGCCGCCCGTCACGCGGAGGCCGCGCCGCCTGCACCGTCCACCACCTCCTCCTCCTCGACTGCGTGTTGCGCCGGTCGTGACTCATCCTCCTCCAGTGCGCATGCGGTGGAACAATGCATCGATCTGAGATCCTCGACGGGTAAGAATGAAACCCTAGCTATCTACTTCATGGTTCATAGTACAACTGAAATTAGTTACGAAGTCCGATTTGTGTGTACGATTTCACGTGGTGTGAGGATGGTCACCGATGAGAAAGGGCATCTGGAAGCAATGTTAATTTTTTTTGCACTGCTACTATTTCAGGATCGATCCAAACAATGCATGTCGAGTAGTGATTGATGTTTCTTCCTACTCAACTGTTGAGGATGGTCGATCTGTGTACAAAAAGGGTAGATGCTTGGACTGGTGGGTGGATGCAGAAGAGTACTCCATCATTGATATGGAAAATGATGTGTTCAAGCACTTTAGTTGGGCTAGTTATCAGGAGGCAAACTTTTGGTTTGTGGGTGAGAGTAATCTAACAATTCGCCTTGGTACGGACCAAGAGCTTCTAACTTTGCTGCGAGCCTCAAAAATGGTGGAGTTTATCATGACCGTAGATAGATGTGAGCATGTTGATATGGCTTTAATTGAGATTGAAAGACAAGTGACCGATGAAGAGAATGACTTACAACTTGAGGTCACAGAAAAATTCAAGGAGATGCATGTGAGTGCAGAATTGGATGGTCTAGAATGGGCCATGGAACCTCAACTTGGTGTTACAGCTGCTGGTCCTTCTAGAATAGAAGAGGAGGAGGAAGGTGACCAATATATGGAGCCGGGTGTTGACCATGAGGGAGATGATCCAGTTGGAGTTGATGAAGAGTGGAGGTATTTTAGGAAGGTACCTGAAGTAGGAAGCAATGAGAAAGTGCAGCAAGAAAAGAAGAAAATAGAGAGCAGCAAGGATGTAACTGAAGCTACAGATCCTGAGGCAGTGCCAAGTGATGAAGCCACCATGATGCAAGATACTCCATATGTTGCACTCACTACATATGACAGAGACAACCCTGATATAAAGGAAGGTTCGACATTTACTGACAAAAAGGCCTTCATACTGATGATTAAGCAATATGCCATAAAAAGGGAGTTTCAAACATTTGTAGAGCATAGTGATAAATCAAGATATAGGGCAAGATGTGCAGATTCAGAGTGTGAATGGAAAGTTCATGCAAAGAAACTTCTTGGTTGCCCCACTTTCATGGTATACTAATTGTTGTTTTCATGTTCTACCCATAATTTTTAGAATGTACAGAATGTTTTATTTTTCATGTTCTCTACATATTTAAAGCAAGATGCCTGCATCATGGTAATGATGATATTATGATAACAATTTGGTTGTTACACTGAAGAACCGTATTTGTAGCAATTTATTTAAGATTTCATCACACTATTTTCTCCATTATTGATGATCATGATGCTATACAGTGAGACTTAACAACAACACGGGGTGGTCCTAGATGATTTAAGGACATTGGATGGACCAACATGTAGCTGAAACGTAGTATGAGAATCTGAAAATGTAGTGCATTCCAAAACTAAGTTTGATGTATAATGATCTGTAACATTCGGTGTGCTGTTTCACCGGGGCTCTTCTGCTGTTATTGAAGGCCCGAACAGGTGCCCAGAGGGGGTGTCTGTGCATGGGAGCCCCAAAAATACTTCGCAACATTTGGGGCCATGAGAGGGGCATTTGCAGCGCTTTTCCTTATGCCTTGGTTTTATTCTCCTTACTTGTTTGCCATGAGAGGGGCATTTGCAGCCCCAAAAATCTTTGTAGCAGAATAGAAGTATCTGATTTCACTAGCTATTCCTGATCAGTGACCATGCTTTGTTTCTTGGTTGCCCCACTTTCATGGTATACTAATTGTTGTTTTCATGTTCTACCCATAATTTTTAGAATGTACAGAATGTTTTATTTTTTATGTTCTCTACATATTTAAACACTAAATTCAGATCCCATATCTTCTATTATTTTCAGGTTGTGTCAATAGGTTCTAGCCATACCTGTGCTAGCACCAGCCAAGTGAGGGGTAAGGAGGCTAGCAAAGCCTGGATTGCTGACAGAGCAACAGATATACTCAAGTCTACTCCAGACCTAGGAGCAAAGAAATTGCAAGTTGAGCTTGAAAGACAGTTCCCGATCAAAATGTCATATAATAAGGTGTGGGAAGGAAGGCAACTTGCACTAAAAGGCCTACATGGCACTTGGGACGAAAGTTTTAGAATGCTGTGGAGTTTCAAAGCCGAGTTAGAAGGTACATGTCCTGGAAGCATAGTAGAGATTGATTGCAGGAAGAACAAAAAGGATGGTCAAGTCTATTTCTGTAGGATGTTTGTGGCCATCAAAGCATGTGTGAATGGATTTCTCGCTGGTTGCAGGCCATACCTAGGGGTTGATTCTACTCACCTCACAGGTAAATATAATGGACAGCTAGCTGCAGCAACAGCAATTGATGGACATAATTGGATGTACCCGGTGGCATATGGAATTTTTTACAAGGAGACAAAAGCTAATTGGACATGGTTTCTGAAGCAATTGAAGAGAGCAATTGGAACTCCACATGGACTCACAATACACACAGATGCTTGCAAAGGCTTAGAGATAGCAGTCCACGACGTCTTCCAAGGTGACGTTGAGCATAGAGAGTGTTTTAGGCACCTCATGCAGAATTTTAGAAAGCACTTCGATGGAGATGTGCTAAAGTACATGTGGCCTTGTGCTTGGGCATGTACTCCTAGGAGGCATCACTGGCTTTGGGACAAAATTGGAGAGAATTGTCCAGCAGCAATTCCTTACTTGCAAGCAGAGCACAAACAAATTTGGTCTCGAGCTAAGTTCTCAGGGGAATGCAAGGTTGATTATGTGAATAACAACATATCAGAGTCCTTCAACAACTGGATTAAAGAGACCAAAGGGTTCCCTGTGGATGTCCTCGTGGACACAATTAGGGGTATGATCATGGAAAAGATAGCTATGAGGCAGCATATAGCTAACAAACTTGAAGGGTCCATTCTCCCTAGTATTATAAATGAGCTAAAAATGAAGAGTAGAAACTTGAAGTACACAATTAAGGGGAGTGGTGGTCTCAAGGCTGAGGTATCTGGATTGACTAAGGACAACTATCCTTGGAGGCATGCTGTGGATCTTGAAAGCAAGACATGTTCATGTGGGCAGTGGCATATTTCCGGTAAACCTTGCACACATGTTATTGCCTTTATAGGTTCCTTGAGACAAATAAAACTTGATGACTATGTGCATGACTACTACTCAGTTCATCGTTTCAAGGCTACTTATCAGTTTGAGGTGAACCCAATGGTTGGCAAGTCACAGTGGCCTATTGTTGATCCCGGGTTTCAAATGTTGCCTCCAAAGCTAGAAAGGTCCGCGGGTAGGCCAAGAGTGAAAAGGCTGAAGAGTAAGGGTGAGCCAGGAAAAAGGGGTCCTTACCAATGCAAAAGATGCTTCAACTTTGGGCACATAGAGAAGGGTTGTCGTGAGCCCCCTACTGAACTTGGTGTTGAATTACCACAACCCATACCTACTAAATCTAGGTAAATTAATTTTATGCTCCTATCACTTAGTACAATACCAATTCCTTTTGAGTATAATTGTTGATTACCTTGCTATTATGTAGGAAAAGGAAAGAAAAACCAAGTACTTCAAACTGCAAGAATGCTTCCAAAAAGTCCAAGAAGAATGCTACAGGAACCTCTACTTCTTCTGAGGTCCCTACTGAACTTGCTGTTGCACCTAGGTAAGTTGAACCTCTACTTCTTCAAACTTGCAGTAGGATACAAGTTTTAGTTCATGTGGTTGCTTAGGAAAATCTGCCATACTGCAGAGTATATCACTGTATGTTCTGCAGGTTGAAGCCAACTAGATTCCTGTTAGTGTCCAGACCACAATTATTTGTGACTAGTAGTAACAGTTCCACAAAGCACTAGCATTCTAGAGTGCCAACTTTGTTCAAGTGCACGCAGTCAGTGCTTTTCAGAAAAGAAGTAAATAAAGAAAGAGGTTTTTTACCTTGTTGAGCATGCCAAAAACTGAGAACCTGCAGTTTCTTACCCTTCTTTAGCCCTTCCAATTCCCATGTAACTAGGGTGTTTATCTACTTGAAAAATCTGTAGTGCTTCATGAGCAGTTGCATCAAGTTTAAGGAACTTGTCTCTGTGATTATAAGTCAAGGTATTCAATGCTAACTAAAAAATAGATAGGAGAATGCTAACCTGTTAAAAATGTGTTCAGTCCATATTTCCAGAATATATATATATATATATATATATAGTTGGTTATAAACTAGACTATCACTGGAAGATGTCATGGGCAGTCTGTTGGTTACGGGCCGGTCAGCCAAGGCAGCAGTATGGCAGGTCGGATCTGATCTGACATAGTGGCGTCTGGGACCATAAGCCTAGCTGACTGCCCATGATAGAAGATGTACCACAGAATCGATTTCTTTTTTTTCCCACATGCAAAATGATTTGATTACATTACTGTTCTGTAGTAAAAGAAAGGGAGGATGTGGTACTTCAAAATGCAAGAATGCTTCCAAAAAGTCCAAGAAGAATGCTACAGGAACCTCTACTTCTTCTGAGCCCCCTACTAAACTTGCTGTTGAACCTAGGTAAGTTGAACTTCAAGTTTCATGTTCTAGCTGAATTACCCTACATGCAAAATGACTTGATTACATTGCTGTTATGTAGGAAAAGAAAGGGAGGAGGTGGTACTTCAAAGAATGATACAGGAATAACCTCTACTTCTTTAGTCACTCAATCACCTGGTACAACTACAGCTAGCCCCTCTACTTCCTTAGCCATCCAAGCACCAGTTAGTCTAGGACCAACAACAAGAAGGATGGCAACTTCTGTTTCTACACCAACAAGACCACCAAGCACACCAGTGAGTCCAGGGCCAATAACAAGACGAATGGCAGCACAACTGGATACATCACCAGGAGGCATTGCTAGGAGGGTCATCATAAACTAGGCTAGTGTGATCCTGAATCATTTTATTGAACTGTTGCTGTATGAAAAAGTCATGTACTGAACCTATTTTGGGCATGTATTGTTCTGCATGTGTTGGATCAGACCAATATGGTTCCTGTACTGTGAACCTATTTGGCCATGTGCTTGCAAGATGTGTTGGTCAATATTAGTCCATGTGTTGAACCAGAATATTTTTCATGTGCTTGGTTAATATTTAGTGCATATGGTGACTTGTATGTGTTAAAATGCTGTGAGTTCATGCCATGTACTTTATTCTTATGTTTTTAGAGCTCCTGTACCAGTTTGGGCCTTGATTCGTATGTTTTTAGAGCTTACCGGTTTGGGGGTATTTTGGTCTCAGTTAACAGACCTAATGCTCAAATCTAACAGAATGGTACTTTCAGTTCACGTGTGCACCTTTCAGTGGTATTTTACGGGACCGATGTCTTTCAATGGTATTTTATGGAAGTCGCGATCTTTCGATGCTACAGAACCAATTTTCCCTTTATTTAACTAGATAGAGTACTGCTTGCGGGAGTTGTCGACTGGGGATGATGACGCGGCGGCGTCAGGAAACGCACACCAAGGCAGCTGCTGCGAAGGCGACAGCGGCGAATCCTGCAGCAATGATAATCACAATGTCTACAGTGCGACTGTGGTGGGAGCGTGTGTTGCATTTGAATCGCTGCTGGCTCCGCCGCCGCCATCCTCTCCTCTCCATCCTCTCCTCTCTCTCCCTCCCCGTCGCCGTCCCCGGCGTGCTCGGTTCCTCTGTGTGTTATTTATAGACCCATGCATGAGGCGTACGTCGGTTAAACTAAATTTGGACTCCGCTTGCACTCGTCGTCCTCAGCTAGCTCGCCTGGACGGCTGATGGACGTGTTAAAGTTTTTAATGTGACGACAGGGACAAAGGCGCGCTGATAAGATGCGCATGACGATTTGGGCAAGGCTCCTCCTTCATCATTCTGTGTGTGCCAGTACATTGTGATATTTTTCTAACTTTTTTA
This sequence comes from Miscanthus floridulus, assembly GCF_019320115.1. Classification (NCBI taxonomy): domain Eukaryota; kingdom Viridiplantae; phylum Streptophyta; class Magnoliopsida; order Poales; family Poaceae; genus Miscanthus; species Miscanthus floridulus. The sequence continues at coordinate 10,797,164 of NC_089597.1, forward strand.
CAACCAAATGTTTTTGCTGCTTCCACACAAGCAGGACGATCTATTTGATTCCAGCTGCAATTGACAGAACCACACCGAGCTGCTATATGCTGCAGCGTCCTCCCTCCCATGCCATCAGGCTCCGTCCAATAGTTTTTTAATCTACATTTTAATTTGTATCCCTTAGCGCTGCAGCGAGATAGATCATCAAAAGAGAGAGAGAGTTTATGCAGGCTACCCATTCAATTAATCATCATGCTCAGTTTCATCTGCATTTTAGTCTGCATACCTTAACTGCAGTGAGATCATCAAAAAAGGAAAGATGGTTTAGGCAGCACCCATTGAGTTAATTAGTTTTTTTTTGTGTTGCCTTCCACTTATTGGCTTTCCTGACGGGTGCTGCCATCGTATCGAGGAAGACTCTCACTGTTCCACGAGGGCGTTCTCAATGATAATTTATAAATAGCTAGCTAGATGAGACTTAGAAATAATAAAAAATGAACACTTTAATGCAGGGTTATATGAGCTGTGAGAGAATTGTTTCTAGAAGATCGTGCTACACTAGCTATTTGGTTTGATTTCTCTCCTTGATAGCCAATAAATTTTTTTCCTAGACTAGCTATTTGGAAACCATCTGAGGCGGTCTAAAACTGGTTTGGTCAGTGCTTATATATAGCAGTGATAGCAGTAAATTATTGGTTGTCTGATGCCGGCTGTCTTTGGGGAATAGAACCGTGTTGGTAAAATGCATGGTTTCAGCGTGCCAGTTTGGTTAGTGCTTAAGCAATGATGTTTATCTCAATTAGCGCCTGGATACTTTTCTAAATTGTTATGGTTCTGTATCCTTAATCCTAGGATTGCTGATTTTTACGCCCCGCAAATACGAATGTACCTTATGCTCCGCTTTTCTTGCTCGTACCGAGCATCATCTCTCTCTCTCTCTCTCTATAGGCTTTTGAAATCGTGGGATGGCACGCCCTTGCCGGCTGCAAAATTCGTCCGGGAAACTCATGCCCCAAGACGTGTTCAGTTCTTCATGTGTTGGCTGTTGGGTCCAAGGCAGGATCCCGAGCAGGTCCAATCTCCTGAAAAAGCATGTTGCGATCTGTGAAGTATGTCAGTAAGCTGAGGAGACAGCAGATCATGTGATCCTTGGGTGCCCGTTTGCATGTGAATTCTGGGATAAAATCGGCCTGCCCTTGCCTTCTCTCAGTTCCGGGGCGATAAGTAAGCCCTTGTTTAGTTTACGAAATTTGGATTTTGGGGCTACTGTAACACATTCGTTTTTATTTGGTAAATAGTGTCCAAACATTGACTAATTAGGCTTAAAACGTTCGTCTCGTAATTTTCCACCAAACTGTGCAATTAGTTTTTCTTTTCGTCTATATTTAATGCTCCATGCACGGGCCGCAAACATTCGATGTGATAGGTACTGTAGCAACTTTTTGGATTTTGAGGTCCAACTAAACAAGGGCTAACATCCATGGAGTCCAATGTCCGCACAACATTCCTCGAAAACATTTCGCGATATTCATAGCTCTCTGTTGTCGGCAGCTTCGGAAACGCAGAAATGGGGTGGTTTTCAGATCAGAAATGGCTGGACATCGCCAAATGTTAGCATCCTGTGTTTCCGACGCAGTGCTCTGGAAACTGACTAGCTGAGATTGCCCCCAAAGAAAGATAGGGATATTGCAGACCTATGGGTTGGTGTTTTTACGAATGCTATGTAATTGCTCTGTAAACGCTCTGAGAAAGTTTCTTCCCTTCCTTCCTCCTATTATGATCACGCCGTGAACAAATGATGTAATCTTAAATATTCATGCCAGTTTGGCACTAAGCAATGGAAATGCAGGTGAACTTGTCAAAAAAAAAAGAAAAAAGAAAAAAGAAAAAAAAAGATATCTCAGCTACTGAATTCAGTAGACTGTCTTTAAAATGTGCAGGGTCAAGACACAGTTTAAAAGCACATTGCTACAAGAAGACAAGGGATTAAATAGACAAAACACTTGCTACAAGAAGACAATGGATTAATATACTATTATTTATCAGTTTCACAGAGACAATGGATTAATACATTGGTACAGTTCTCAAGCAAGCCTGACTCTACAACTGCATCAGCAACGTCGTTTGAATCGCCTACCTCCAGCTCCACTACGCCTGTAACTCCGACAGCGAGGCCCAGCACTTCATCATCAAAGAAAAAACTCAACAGAGAAAAAATTTCATAGAACTAATTAACGTACGTATTCATTAGTTTTTCCAGAGCAGTAACAACACAGCCCGATCCACGCCGGGTGAGAGAAAAATCTCCACCCGGACCTCGCCTCGAGTGGTCCTCCTCGCACCGCCGCCTCTCGCCGTCGTGCAGCTCCTCGGTCGATCCAGCTGGCAAGTCCCCTCCTCCATCTCCTCCTCGACGTCATCTCATTTCCCTTCCCCTTCTCCTCATCCATTTTTTGTTGCTAGTGTTCCACGCCGGCGGCGGCTGCTGCTCCCACGCCGGCCTCAGTCGCCTTCTTCCAGGTGCATCTCTCCTCCTCCACCTTCCACCCCTAAATGTTTCGATCTTGATGTGTTCTCCTATCGAAACATTTTGGTGTACATATGTTCTAGTCAGTTTAGTCTTACTGAATGCCAACATGTTAATTGGTAAGCTCGCAATTACAGCGAGCCGAGGTCATTCACTCATTTGTGGTTGCGAGTTTTGCGACTCAGGGCACGGTTGGAGCCGGTGATTTGTGTCTGTGTTCAACCCGTTGTACGCCAACGGCAACTCGCCGTCGTGGCCTTCGGGTCGTGTATCTATTTCTCTAACTTCCCTTAATGAAGCACGTGCTAGGCACGCTTTCTAAAAAAAAAAAGTTTTGTGACTCAGTATTACGAAGGATTGTGTGAGTTTTGTCTTGAATTTTGTTTGAGCAGCATATAATATAGCTCATAGTCATAGTTTCTGCCTGCTACATGCATGATACACTACCGACCTCGTTTTCACTTCAATATATCTTTCCCCCAATCGACCTTAGCACTGGAAGATCTTGGATGGCGCTAGAGTTTGCAGTGAAGACTTGCAGAGTGTCTTTAAACTGCTTTAACGCTTTAGCCAATTACTAGCTACACTTTCCGAATTTCCCAACAAGTTTGAGTTTCAGTGTTGATAACTCATATGACAGAGAAAACAAGCGTCATCAAAAAAAAAAAAAAAAAAAAAACTGCTCCGACCTCCGGTCATCTTTATATGACGTTTTGGACAGCAGAGTAGTAGAACTGCAACCAAACCAAAATGGCTGTCAGAAACGTCATTCAAAGTTGACTGGAGGGAGTATACATGAGTCTAATTCATTGGGCAAAGTTGACTGGTGGAGCACAACTTAGTATTTCTCAATTTTTTGAATAATTACCCTATTTCTAAGATAGACAGGCTGCAACTCAATTTTTTTCCCTAAAGTACTTGATGTATATATGCCCAGCTTTGATAAAAACTCTGTTTTTGAACTTTCCAGGTTAGAAGAAAGAAGGTGCAAGAAGGAGAAGCTGCTCGTCGACCTCTACCCCAAGAAAACTGGATTGTGCCGCCTGACCAAGTATCAGGTTCGAATTTGTATATTTTCCTTTTTTATTAGTGACTGATGGATGGTGTGGACTAAATTTTTGCTGTTTGGTAGGAGTATTGCTCCTTTTTCGTGTTATTACTGCTCTGAAAAAACTATTGAATACGTTAATTAGTTCTATGAAATTGATGAATAGCTCATAGATGAAGCAAAGCTGTTGTTGATGCTTCGGTCTTAGGTGGCTGCAGTATGCTGTTGGGCCTGCAGGAATTGAGCAATGTGCTTTTAAACCGTGTCATCTGGATCCTGCACATTTTAAAGACATAGTCTACTGAATTCAGTAGCTGAGATATCTATTTTCATGTGAACCTCAATCAGGTCCTGTGTTTCTAAACTGTTGGAAGTCCAAACATATCTATTACCTACTATATTTATCTATCCATCTTTCCCGGCACTGCACTGTTGTGGGAGAGGAGAATCTTCTATTCATGAGAGCAGCATGCATGGGAGTGTGTGTGGTGTAGTAGTTTCTTTTTCACCTCCCTGGAGGCTGCTAGATGGATGGATGCCTCTGTCCAGACCAGTCCATATTTATCTGAAACTGAGTCTTGCTGCCTTGTTTCAATATTCTATTGCATAGTTGTGACCTTGACTCTGAATGGAATGAGAACAATGAAGTGCTTGTGCATAGTATGGAACCCAATTTCTAGAGCATCTATATCATCATTATTTCACAACACATACCAGTGACTTGTTGCAGATTGGTTTGCATTTTGTTTGGTCCATTTACATGTCTAGCATTCAGGTTAGACTTCTAGCTTTCATTAAACCTCTATTCTTGAACTTTACTGGTGATCCAGGAGGAGGATGCTTTGAAAGCGCCGAAAGCTTGTGTTGTTTTCTTGTTTTCATGCTTGTGGGAGAATGAGTTTGTGGCTAAGGAGAAGGAAAGAGAGTACTTTAATTATAATTAGCACAAATGGTCCTACGCTGGTGGTATGTCTCTAGTTGTTCAGCTTCACTATAAACTATCCTTTCTTTAAGTAGAGGAGCTCAGGTTCTTAAATTAAATTGTATCATTATGAACCTGTTTGATGGATCTTGCTTGAGAACTACACTGGAAGGTTTGAGCTGTTGGATGGAGCAACTGTTGGATTGGATGATTCATCAGGCTTTGAGATTATTATTGATTTGGTTTGTCAACTCCGCCTATGGTGGGGTGCCTTTGGTGTCCTAGCATAGCAGGTCCCAAGCCCTGGTAAAGGAGGAGGGTTGTGTTAGGCGCGGCGAGCCAATGTAAAAAACTTAGCCACTTTAATGGAGATGAAAACCAAAAGAATCCCGTTGGGGCGTAACTCTCTTAGTGACACGCCATGTCGGAACCCGGGTATGGTGTTAAATGAGCAAGGGCCGCGTCGTCACCCCCGTAACGCACCGTGTCGCGATTTGGACACGGTGTCAAGTGAGCAAGGATCGGGTCGTCGCATCCTTAATGGCGCGCCACATCGGTGCCTGGGTGTGGTGCAAAATGAGTAAGGGTCTTCACACCTACCTCGGCGGGTGTAAAGGGTAAGGAAGCTAGTCGAGCCAACTAGGATCCGTTTAGGTAGCTGGAATGTAGGGTCCCTTACAGGTAAGTTAAGAGAGTTAGTGGACACAGCGGTTAGAAGACGTGTAAATATCTTATGCGTCGAAGAGACTAAATAGAAGGGGCAGAAGGCGAAGGATGTGGACAATACCGGCTTCAAGCTCTAGTACCCAAAGACAACTTCAAATAAAAATGGAGTAGGAGTTTTGATTGATAAGAGCTTCAAGGATGGTGTGGTGGAGGTGAGAAGGCAAGAGGATAAGATCATCTTAGTTAAACTTGTCATTAGTAATATGGTCTTAAACGTAATTAGTGCGTATGCCCCCAAGTAGGCCATGATGAGAGTGCTAAGCGGCTTTTCTGAAAAGACTTAGATCGCTTGGTTAGAGCTGTCCCTAGTAGCGAGAAGCTCTTTATAGGAGGTGATCTTAATGGCCATGTACGTACATCAAGTGTAGGTTTCGAGGCGGTTCATGGGGGTTTCGGATATGGTAGTAGGAACCAGAAGGGAGAGAAAGTCTTAGACTTCGCCATAGATTTTGATCAGATGATAGCTAACACTTTCTTCCATAAGAGACAGTCCCATTTAGTGACCTCTAGTAGCGACCAGTACTCTAGTCAAATCAACTTTGTCCTTACAAGAAGGAGGGATAAACGAACGTGCGTGGACTGTAAGGTGATACCTGGAGAATGTGTGGTCGCTCAACACAAGCTGGTGGTGGTTGACTTCCGCTTTCTGGTGCAAGCTCGTGGGAACAAACAAGCTAGGGTTGCTAGAACGAAGTGGTGGAAATTAGAAGGGGGCATCAAAGGTCTTTAAGGAAAAGGTCATTGAAGAGGGCCCTTGGAATGATGAAGGCGATGCAAACAACATATGGGAGAAGATGGCAACATGCGTTCGAAAGATTACTTCAAAGGTGCTTGGAGTGACCAAAGGGAGTGGATGTGACTCAAAAGACACTTTGTGGTGGAATGAAGATGTGCAAAAGGTTATTATGGAAAAGAAGGAGTGCTATAAGTGCTTGTATCATGACAGGTGTGCAAACAACATTGAGAAGTATAAGGTGACAAAGAAGACTGCAAAACGAGCGGTGAGTGAGGCAAAGGGGCGGGCCTATGAGGTCCTTTACCGACATTTGAGTATGAAGGAAGAAGAGAAGGACATTTATAGGATGGCTAGGGCTCATGATAGGAAGACAAGGGACTTCAACCAAGTCAAGCGCATAAAGGATGAGAGGGAGCAGCTCTTGGTGAAGGAGGATGAGATCAGACATAGATGGCAAGAGTATTTTGATAAATTGTTCAATGGTGAGAACGAGAACACCACCGTTTAGTTGGACGACTCGTTTGATGACACTAACAGGCGCTTTGTGCGGATGATTCAAGAATTGGAGGTCAAAGAGGCCTTGAAAAGGATGAAAGGGGGCAAAGCGATGGGCTCTGATGGTATCCCAATCAAGGTGTGGAGATATCTTGGGGATATAGCTATAGTATGGCGAACCAAGATGTTCAAAAATATCTTTCGATCGAACAAGATGCCTGAGGTGTGGAGAAGAAGCATATTGGTACCAATCTACAAGAACATGGGAGATATCCAAAGTTGTACTAATTATCAGAGAATTAAGTTGATGAGCCACACTATGAAGTTATGGGAGAGTCATCGAGCAGCGCCTGCGAGGAACGACAAGATATCAACAAACCAATTTAGTTTCATGCCCGAAAGGTCAACCACAGAAGCAATCTTCTTAATAAGACATGTTATGGAGCGGTTTAGAGAGCAGAAGAAGGACGTCCACTTGGTTTTCATTGACTTGGAGAAGGCTTATGACAAGATACCAAGGAATGTTATATGGTGGTCTTTGGACAAACATAAAGTCTCATCAAAGTACGTGACCCTCATCAAGGACATATACAACAATGTTATGACTAGTGTTCGAACAAACGATGGTAATATAAATTATTTCCCGATTAAAATTGGACTTCATCAAGGGTCAGCCTTAAGCCTGTATCTCTTTGCCTTGATAATGGATGAGGTTACCAGGAACATACAAGGGGATATCCCTTGGTGTATGTTGTTCGCTGAGGATGTAGTGTTAGTGGACGAAAGCCAGGCGGGAGTAAATAGAAAACTAGAGTTATGACGGCAGACCCTTTGAGTCTAAAGGTTTTAGATTGAGCAAAACTAAAATCGAATACATGAGATGCGACTTTAGTGGAGTTATACAGGAGGAGGGAGATGTGAGTTTAGAAGGTCAAGTAGTGCCTAAGAAGAATACCTTTTGGTATCTAGAATCGATGCTACAGAGGGATGGGGATATTGATGCGGACGTTAGCTATAGAATCAAAGCAGGGTGGATCAAGTGGCGACAAGCTTTGGCATTCTCTGTGACAAGAGGGTACCACAAAAGCTAAAAGGAGACCTCCAGAGGCACCGGTGCATTGTGGAGTCCTAAGCCAAGCTAATAATATGAGGAGAGATATAGGAAGATCGAAATTGACATGGGGGAGACAATATAAAGAGATTTGAAAGCTTAGGATATACCTATTGTTCTATGTTTGAATAGGAGTGCTTGTAAAAGCAGCTATTGAAGTGCCTGAACCGTGACTTGGGGCTCTTGGTGGGTTTCAACTCTAGCCTACCCTAACTTGTTTGGGACTGAAAGGCTATGTTGTTGTTGTTGTTGTATTGATTTGGTTTGTCAAAATTTAAAATGTTTGTGTATGAAATTTAAGTGTAATGCACTTCTTTTTATCTACAACCATAGACTGGTTGTGTTTTCTTTCTCCACACTTTCTCCGAATCAATTCTTTTTATCTGCAATCTGGTTGTGTTGATGTCAAGCCCCACAAACAACATAGATGTTTATTTTGCATGAGGATGTAACTCCGCAACTTTGTGTAAATGATTTGTTAAATTGGAGACAAAGACAAGTCCTTATTCTTTATCTATAGCATTCTCTGTCGTCAGGTCCAGATCATGCATAGTAGTTTGTCAAATTGAAGACAGTCAAAATGCGTCACTTGCTGTTATGTATTCATGTATGCACATGCATGTTCTAGGTTATTAATGATTTTTATTTCTCTAGGTATTAGGGTTTTTGAGTTATATATATTTTATTGAATTTTTTAAAGTTTTTTTGGATTTTTTCTAGTTTACTATTTTTGTCATATATTGCACTTCGTTTTGACTTGGTTTCCTATACGCTATTCTGAAGAAGGGAAATCACTTGGTAAACTCACTCATTCCAAACGAACAAATTAGAAACGTGATTTCCCCCCACATGTAACAGAAAATCCAAAGTGGTTTGGGTGATCAGCGTGGATCGACCAAATACACTTGTGGGTGAGGTTTCACGAGGATACAACCCACGTGACGCCAAACGAGGCCTAAGTATTTCTTGAATAGTCCGATTATAGTGGTTTTAGATGAATCTCTCTTGCAATCTCGTTGGCTTGGTTCGTCACGTCGTCCTTGCAATCTCGTTAGGAGTGTTGTGCGAGCTGCAACTGCACGCACACGCACGGTATTTTTGCAACGGACGTCGTCCCCCCGCCAACAGTCTCGTCATGACTGCATGCCTGCTTCATGGCATCCAGCGCCGATGACAGTGACCGGTGACCATGAAGACACACGACATCTACGGCGGCTTTTCTTCTCTCTTGACGAAAAAATCGTGTCAGCTATGTTGCTGGACAGCCTGAACTCGCTGAGTTCGAGTAATCAAGTTGATGCAGCCAAGAACATGCATGCATGTACGTGACCTCTAGCGCCTTCCTCACTACGCCAGCCATGATCTTTAGGTGCGGCTGGTGACCTTTTTTACCGGCCGCTCCTGGAAGGGGTGGCTATAAATCGCTAATCTGTAGGGTGGTTGGTCAACCGTCCTTACAAAACGGTTTTTTAGGGATGGCTGATAATTTGTAGAGATGACTAAATCAATTTCTGAAAGTTCACAAAATCGGTCCCAAAAAATAACAATTTTTTTAAACCTGAGAGGCCCCCACTGGTCAGCCACTCGCCCGCTCTGTCGAAGTCACAAGTCGCGGCATTTTTCATGCGAAAATCACGCGCTTCGAACCCGCGACCTCCCCCTCGCGTGTAGCATCCTCTATCACTGCACCTCACACTCACTTGTGTCTATATTGAATTTTGATTCCCCACATATTATCCTAAATCGAGTTTAAATTGATTGTTTGTGGCCCTAAACGAATTCAAATAAAAAAGCTGTAAACTACAAAGTTTCATAACTTTTCGAGATCTACAACATTCATTTTGATAGTTTATCCATCCGACGTCGTTTATAAAATTTGAATTCCAAATTTAAAAAATTCAAACATAGTTTTTCTTGACAAGATGATTTCAAATTAAAAAGTTGTCAACTACAAAGTTTCATAACTTTACGAGATCTACAACTTTCGTTTTTGTTGTTTATCCATCCGAGGTTGTTTAAAAAATTCTAATTTTAAATTTTTGGAAATTCAAACGTAGTTTCTATTGACGAGATGATTTCAAATGAAAAAGTTGTCAACAACAAAGTTTCATAACTTTTTGATATCCACAACTTTTGTTTTGGTTGTCTCTCCATTCGAGGTCATTTGAAAAATCTAAATTTCAAATTTGAGAAATTAAAACGTAGTTTTTCTTGACAAGATGATTTCAAATAAAAAAAATTGTCAACTATAAAGTTTCATAACTTTTTGAGATCTACAACTTTTATTTTGGTCATTTAATCATTTATTCATCCGATAGAGTGGTAGTAACATTGTTCACAAATTTCACATATCTCTCTTATAGTTTATGAAACTATAAGAGAAATATATCAATTTTGTGAACAATATTACTACCACTTCATCAGATGAGGAAATGACCAAAATAAAAGTTGTAAATCTTGATGAGTTATACAATTTTTATATTCATGACTTTTCAGCTGAAATCATTTAATATTTAAAAATGATGTTTGAATTTGTCATTTTTTGAAATTCAAAATTCAAATAGATAAAACACAGTCATATGAAAAGATGGACCAAATAATAGCTGTAACAACACAATAAACTGATAGAGCATGATTTTAGAAAATTTTAGAAAAAAATCATCAAATTTGTAGTTAGTATGAGGGAGAAAGACGGGTTATAATTTTTAGCCAGAGATTAAAAATAGAAGTAAGAGTTGTTCGACAATTTCAAAATTGAATTTCAAATAGCAGTTTGAAGCACTAAATGATTTCAAATGAAAAAGTTGTAAACAACAAAGTTTGATAACTTTTTGAAATCTACAACTTTTATTGTAGTCATTTCTCCATCTGAGGTTGTTTGAAAAAATTCGAATTTTAGTGCTTAATTTTTACTATTCGGCATCTATTTGTAGCCCTACAAATCCGATTTGTAGGAGCGACTGGATATAGAGCCGCCTCTACAATTAGAGCCATTTATAGGGGTGGCTGATCCTACAAATCACGGCTTATTTGGGCACCATTTGTAGGGTGGCTCCATATAGAGCCGCCCTTAAAAAACTGGGGGTGTTGCTACAAATCCTTTTTGTAGTAGTGCCTACTCTCATCACCTGCTACGCCAAGCACCGCCGCCTCCATGTGTGCACCCTGGCAAGATCAGGTGGTCGCAATCATAGGGGTTCACTATGCTCACCTTGTCGCCTACCTCACTCACTCCGATCCAACGGAGGGGAGAGGACGATGGGTCGATGGCCATCCACGGGGCGTGATGACCACGAGAAGATGAAGCGCCCGTGTGGCGACGCGAGGAGCGTGTCATCGGGTTAATTAGTGGCTGGGGACCATGTGGCGGTGATATAAGGATATGAAGCAGTGACACGATTGTTGGGGGTAGGGACAACTATGCTTATCCCCCCTCCATATAAAAAGGGCCAACGCCTATTTAGTTTGAGGACCTGTATGTAAATTTATGAACCAAAGGGGGTCAGGAGGAAGATTGCCTCCTCCTCCCACCTCCCTTATAAATAGAACCCAAGGGGCAAGGGCAAAGGGGCTCATGACTTTCCCCAAATCCTATTATTGGAGCACTTACTCTCTTTCATGTGCGAGACTAGTTCCCGAGCTTCACCCTCGCCCCAGACGAAGGAACCTTTGTCCTGGTTGGTGAGGGTACGAGCGAAGAGCAATAGCCCCACAATGGACCCATCCGTGGGGACATCGTCGCACCACACCATTAAAAAACCAAAAAAGGCTACCCTCATCGCACTACAGTGGCCAGGCGGAGCAACCCTCGTCATAGCCAGACTGAGGAACCCTCGTCGTGGCCAGGCAGAGGAACCCTCATCATGGCCAAGCTGAGCAACCCTTGTCATGGCCAGGCTGAGCAACCCTCATCGTGGCTAGACTGAGTAACCCTCATCGTGGCCAGACTAAGTAACCCTTATGACGGCCATGCATAGCTACCATCGTCGGTTTGCCGAAGCCATGTGTTTGCACGCGTGACCTTAGCTATGGCAGAATCGCCCGAAATAGCACGCTTCCGGAGGCGCTCGTCTTCCACTAGACGCTAAGCACCCCAAAAGTAAGCTACATCGAACGGTCCTGTCGAGCACACTCCAAGGAAGAACTCAAACAATCCACGTTTTTTATCCAGGATCTAATAATGAGAATGAGTTTACAATACTTAGTCTATTTCATACAACAAGAGTTCTCAAAAATACATTATTACAATATTAAGTTCAGAGTGTGGAATTTAAACAGCGGAATTGAAATAAACATCTAACGATAAGATACAAGGATCCGTTTGTGCCCATCAGAAGAATCCTCCACACAACAGCCACTACTCAAGCTACACTTGCAACAGGGGTAAATAAACCATGAGTACACAATGTACTCGCAAGACTTACCAGACTAGTGGGAATAATTTTCTGACTCCAAAGGATATGATAAGCTTTATGGTTTGTTGGGTTTCCTTTTTGTTTGCGAAAAGCATTACTAGTAGTGAATCCTTATGTATGTGTTTTATTAGCAGTCATAATTAGTTCATTAGCTAACCATTCTATGTAAGCACATGTTCTACTTTTAAGTAAGAGTTGAACAATCAGATCCATTCACTCCCTTTCATCTTCCAGTTCTTACTACGGTGCTAGATCATAGCCAAGCCATACTGTATCACACGACGATTCGTGAACCAATGTATCCCAGCTGGGTATCCCGAAACACATGCCCCGCTTGTACCCCAGGCACAAGCAAGACCAACCCATCACTCTCCTATCAAGGGGTCTAGGTCCCCGTCCAAACTTGGACTCCAAGCCCCCACACCTGAGTCCCGGACTCAGTGTGGTGCTTAGACCTCCACCATCCTCGCCTCCAATCAGTCGGTCCAAAAAGAGCCGGAACCTACAATAAGAGAGCAACGAGTCTTCCCGCTCCCATAAGCAAGTATGTGCTCAGGATAATAAGCCTGTGACCTGACTAGAATCCACAGCAATGGACGGTCCTTAACTAACACGGACAGGGAAAACAGTGTAACCAAGCTATGTCCCGTTGGCCACGGGACACAACCTATTACACCCACCAATACCCATACCATATCCCTATCCGATCTTCATTTCCTTTCACTATTTTATCATGAAAGTAATAATAATAACCACCTATTGTGAGTAATGACAGGTTACTCATGCTACCGATAGTCCAAGCATAGCAGCTACTCGACCTATGCTAGTAGGACTTATAGGTAGGTTTATCTATGCATGTAGTTTCAATATAAATCCTATAACGTAAATGCACTTCACACATATATATCTAGTGATTATTCAAAATAAGGGTTATGCACCGGGGCTTGTCTGGGACAGACGGATTGTCAGCTAAATTAGTCAGTGATGGCTCCAGGATCTCCTCCTGTATAAGGACCTCCTCCTCGTACTCCTAGATCACCTCCTTGTACTCCTGCTCTCTGGCAGTCACGAACTACACCAACTCGTTCTCTACATGCATGCAACGATGATGCAACACTTAGTATTTTGGCAACAACAACTCTTAAAATAAGAATACACTTGCTAAGCTACTAAGCTAGCTCTAATGACTAAGATACTAAGCTAATCATTATCTCTACCAAATAGATTCCAAGCTCACCCTACAAGTGCTTAATTTTTATAAACCAATATCTTGCCATTATTCATTTAGCCTTAATGGGTATTTAGCTACCATATTAAATAGTCTATTTTAGGGCTACAAAAATTACAGTGAGCACATAATAATACAATGAAGCTACTATAAAAATTTTGAGTTTTTTGCTATTACCAATCTACCACAAAAATTTCTACAATAATTAACTTAATAATATTGAGCACTCTCAAGTGATTTAATAGCTTCTAGTATCAACTAGCACATATATGAACTAAATACACTAACAGATAGAGCATAATTTTAGAAACTTAACAAAATTTGTTTCATAATTTTTGGATATCTATATTACTTTATATTAATTACCAAAGTTCAGCTCGGATTTAAAATAAAAAGCTATTTCTATTTTCCATAAAAAAAGATAAACCGATTTCGGCACAACGCGGCCCATGCGGGGCGCGGCCCACGCGCGGAGGCGGCCCATGGCAGGGAGCCCGCGCGCGCACTGGCACTCTTGTAAAATGCCCTCGCATTATCAGACAATAGCGCGAACACTACACGTACTACTTCTATAGACAACGACTTTGCAACGGAGCCCTCGTATCTTTTCACCTTTGGCACCGGAGAGGTCCCCGAGACGCCCCGCGCTCGCCGGTGCGGTGGGCGGTGGCACTAGGCAGTATGCTGGCCACCCGAGACCCTTGTAGACCTAGCTAGGGGGCCGATGCTCACCTATGGGCCTACACGCGATGATGGGCGGTGGTTGCATGAACGGGGTGAAACAGAGTGGGCTCTCCCCGGCGATGGTGACCTGTAGTGGCGGCAACCGTGTTCTCGTGAGCCACAATGTACAACAGATAATAGAGGTGACGGGTAAGCATCAGTGAAGCACCACGATCCTACTCGTGGCGGTGTCCTGGCCGGAGATGGCCCGAGCAAGTCTGGTCGCGTGCGCGCGGTGAGCTCGACAGCGAACCTCAACGACACGACCATGACAGCGGTGTGGAGGCGGCACTAGGGCTATGACTAGCGCGTGCACGACCAAGAGGGGTTCTAGGCGAGGCTAGTGGTGCGGTCAATTCGACGTGAGATGGCAAGGTTGGAGCTGGCCACGATGAGGCGGGCTGGGCCTTAATATCGTGGCGGTAGGAGCAAAGCTCCAAAATTGGAGCTTGGTCTGACCGTAATCAAGGCGGGGTGGGGGCGGTCGACAAGAGAACGTAAAGGCAGAGACGCGGGCACGAGGAATTGATGAGAGGTGCTCGTTCTCTGACTCGCCGTGACTGCGACCCGACGGCGGCGAAAAGCAGAGGAAGAAAGAAAGAGAGAGATGGGGCGCGGTAGGTGGTCTTGGCTCGTCCTCACCTTGGCAGGATGCGAGCGGCGAGATCGGGAGACCCACGCGCCAACGCTAGCCGACAAGCGCACGCGCGCTTGACCGGCGTGGCCCGCGCGGCTGTAGTGTCATTAATGACAAGACAACGATGAGCCCGACCACGTGCGCGCGACAGAGGCGACACACACTGGGTCGGCAACAGCGCAGAGATGCAGCGGACAGGCATGGATGCGACGGCAGTGGCAGCGTTGCATCGCGAGGCGGGTCGGCAGTGCGACGAGGCAGCAGTGATAGACACGACGGCGAGGTGATAGCGTTGGTAGTGGCTTTGTCAAGGCGCGGCGGGATCCAGTGGCAGCCGAGCCATAGCCAGGCCAGAGGTAGCCACGGTCGGCCACGCGCGGTAGCGCACACACTTGCGACGAACGCGGCGACGCCGAACGCCCGAGCACGGTGATCGTGGCCACGCGGCCAACCAGCCCAAGACATGTGACGCACACGAATTTTAAAGCGCTCAACATGACCAAACAGTTGCTCCAGGAGCCAAACCAGCTTCACCATGCTCAAGATGGCATATGAGACTACCAAATCGAGCTATAACACTACACCACCCTTTAACCCAATCTCTCACAATAATTTGCTAAACATAGCAATATCTAGCTGTTGGCAGACTTGAAAATTTCTTTGTTTTTGAGCTGGATTTGTTTTCAAGTTCCGTTTCTAGACTATTAGAAATACCAGCTAGTAACATTATTTTTCTACAGCAAGTATTTCATTGTATTCTACAAAGTTTGCACTTCAAACTTTATTTAAGTGTCACATACATGTTCTATAGTATTTTTGTTCAATAAAAATTAGTTTCAAACCCTACTTGATATGCATGAACTATCGAATCAACTTTCGTTTAGCATTTTATTGATCATTTTGAGTTACGGAAATTGATCTACACACTTTATCACATGCATTATCACAAAAACATGATGCCCATGACATAGTTTAGCAAGTTATTTAAGCAGTAACACCCACATTAGCTATGTTGGGCCGACACACCTTCGTCTCCATCCGCCAACAATCTTCACCTTCAGTCGACCCAACTCCCAGCCTTCCTCGCCAAAGGTAAACAACAGTACAACATGCAACTACCTTCGCGGAAATCAGCCTCGACTTGGAGCAGCGCCTTCGTAAGGGCCGAAACACTGTCGCCAATGTCGATTACCTTTGGCCTAGAGGAGCCTCCAGCCCGATCAGCACCGTCATCCGGGCTCAAACCACCCTCGTCGACCCACACAATACCAGCTTGGGTACCTCCGCCCAAGAAAAATTCATTTTGATATATTCATCCATTCACTAAGAGCAACTCCAACAGGGCCCCTACTTGAGCCCCCATAGCTAAATATGGGGGCTCAGGTCAAAAAAAGTGCTCTAGCAGGGCCCCTACTCAGACCCCGAAATTTGGTTGGGCACCCAAATTCCCCCTCCAAACCCCATTCTCGTTGGCTCATCCCTCCGGCCCCCATCCGTCCGTTTCCTCCCCGTGGCCGTACGGAACCGCGCGGGCGAGATCCGACTCATCGAGGCCGCTCCCTCCGGCTCCTCCCTCTCTCCCTCTAGCCGGTGAGCACCACCCTTCACCAGCGAACTCAGCCGCCATGGCCCTGGGCCTGCTCTTTCCTCCCTCCCTCCCTCTCGTCGTCGAGATCTGGTCCTCAAGGTCGCGAGATCCGGTTCCTCCCTCCCTCCCTCCGGTTGGCGAGCACCACCTTTGTCGGCAAGCTCAGTCGCCACGGCCTTAGGCCCGCTGCTCCTCCTCCCGTCCGAGCTCCTCCACGAGATCTTGCTCCACCTCGTCGTCCCGGAGCTCCTCCGCGTGCGGCCTCCACCCTGTCGCCCGCGGCATCAACCCCAGCGTTCGCGGCGGTGGTTTCCCGCCGGCTGCCGCGCACTCCCTCTCTCGTCCGGTGGTCGCAGCCTTGATGCCTTGGCCACGCGCTCCTCCCAGTGCTCAGCCAGGCCATGCGCTTCTCCGTGCGCTCCTCCCCGCGCGTGCCTGTGTGTGAAGGAGACGGGAAGGAAGGATTGACCCAATGACGAGTGGGTCCCTCTTGTCATTGCCTGCTGATATGGGTTTGGGGGCCTTTGTTTCGGTGGTGCTGCTGGAGTAGAAGCAAAATTTTAGGCCAACAAAAGTAGGGGCAGCACCCAAATCAGAAATAGAGACCCTGATTTGGGTGCTACTGCTGGAGTTGCTCTAACACTCTTGCTTGTGAATCTATAATAACGCCGCTGTCGCAAGTCAGCTTGTAAGTCTATGCATGTCTATTACTTTGGACTGACTATGGCTTAGATGATTTGTGTGGGTGCATACTTATGAACTTATCATATGATCCGGCCCCTTGGTACCAAGCTTGCGGACAACCTCGATCTTGTGTGCCGCAGGTCAAGCTGCCATCCTTCTCTCAGGCACAAACTATGCACCACGAAGACTTCAAGCGAAGCTCCCGACCCCCGCGAGAAGGCTGTCGTTGCAAAGGCGAAACATCCAAAGGACCACCTGTCCGCAGAACTACCTCTGTCTCGAACACCGAGCCTATGACAACATCTATCACCTACAGCCTGCAAATACCTGCGGCCAAAGGCTTACCCTCGGCCACTCGGTTTCATAGCCTGTGTGTAGCACACAACAGGCTAGCTTCACCTTCTCGATGTTACATGTGTTTTAACACCTTCGCTTGCGGTGCGCATGGTAGACAGCACTAGTACAGAAATGGGCTTTACTCCCAGTTGGAAAACCTCTTTAGTCTTGGTTTCCCAACTGGGAACATGAATCCGGGACTAAAGGGCCAATCCTTTAGTCCCGGCTTCTCGCCCGGGACTAAAGGTACTAAAGGTGCACCTTTAGTCCCGGTTGGTAAGACCAACCGGGACTAAAGAGGTCTCTCGGCCTGGCCACGTGGAGCGGCAATACCAACCAAAATTAAAGGTTTTTTTTTCTTTTTGTTTCTATTTTCAATTGATGATTCATTTTGGTTTTCGAATACGCATTCTACGCTGCTAGTAATATACGTATTGTACACGTTTATAATGTTCGAACATTTTGTACAAACTAAAGTATGAAACTAACGTATATATTACATGCATATACACATATTGTACGTTATTTTATGTACATTATATATATATATATATATATATATATATATATATATATATATATATATATATATATATATATATATATATCCATCTGGTTTGGCTTCCATGTTTTGTTGACGTCATTGTAGAACTCGCCGGCGGGGTTGAGGACCTGGTCATTAAGAAATCCTGCTATGGTCTCTTGAATTGCTTTCAGTTGGTCACGTCGTATGACTTTTTCCTTCAACCATAGAGTCTTCAATAAAAGTTAAAGGAAAAGTATATATATATATATATATATATGTTGGTCATGTGATTACTTATATATATGAGCAACAAAAGAAATTGTGAATATATGAATATATTTATATAACGTACTTTGAGGATCTCTTCAAGAGTTCTTTTTGCGTACGCCATGATGAACTCGCAAACATAGTATCCGCAGTAGTTGTTCTTCTGTTCTTGCCTTAGAACCCACTTTTACGAGAAAAAAGATCCGGTGGATTAAAAGCATACATGGTGGATTAAAAGCTAGTACTTACTTTGTGTGCAATTATATCCAGTGGCGCTTTGCAATGTTTCATGTGGTGTTCCTCAATGAAACTTTTCCAAACACTGTGCCCAATAAAATAAAAAAATAATTTGGCCTTTAATAATTGTTGCAGTTAAGAGATCGGGGTATATATAGTTGTTAGAGAGATCAAATTACCCTTGGATAATATCTATCATGTCTTGGTACTCTGTTTGCTCTTTTCTTAACGAGTCTAAGATGCTCAAGCGACTATTGGCCATATTGATGACCATCAATATCCAGTGATTGTTGCATATGTTTTTATACAAAAATATGATCGACATTAACTAGAGTCAACATATATATATATATATATATATATATATATATATATATATATATATATATATATATATATATATATATATATATATATGGGAGATAGCTTAGCTAGTAAACAAATAATTGAACAAATGTCCATATGATCGACATTAATTATTTAACACTCACTTGAAGTTGTAGGGGAAGAGTATGTTCTTGTTTTGTTGGCTCACTAAAAACCTCATGAGATTTTTCTCGAGTTCAGCTTTCCATTGAGGCATGGGGTTATGGTGTTTGAATACGATATTTGGATCAATGAAACCAACATCATTATCCTTTCTCTTTCTGAGTTCTGTCATCTCATATCTTCGTATATAAAAATATAGTGTGAGGATATATAATTTATATATACATGTAGCTTTATATATATACACTTTAATAGTAGAAAATAATCACACTTATAGACAATAGCAGCTAATGAGACTTTTGTCGAGAGAGTCTAGGTGGCATAGTTGGTGTAATTCTATAAACTCGGCATATATAATGTCATCGCCACGGAAGTAATGTTGGTTTCTAACTCTGACAGGAACAAATGCCTCTCTCCGTTCACACGCCGCCATGTACCACTTGTTTAGCAGGTACATTTGCGTACCCAGATCACCTAAGGCCTCAGGGTTGCATAGACTCTTTCCATGTTCAAATTTCTTCCAAGGATCCACTTTCGGAGCAGATGGTCCTTCCATTGCAGCAATTCCAGTGTGGTATCCAACTTTTTATGTCCCGCATCACAAGTTGGGTATAGCAATTTCTTGTGATCCTCTAGCATGCGCTCGAACTTGATCTTCTCTTTTTCACTTTCGCATTCTCTTTGTGCGTCACGAATGGCCTGACCAAGATCATCAGCGGGCTCATCTTCTGCCCCTACCTCTTCTTCAGCTTCCCCCATTGCAGTATCATTGAAGGCCCCATATTCAGCAATAATGTCATCATCGTCCCATTGTTCTTCTTCACCTTCTTCCATTACAACTCTGGTTTCTCCGTGCTTCATCCAACAAATATAGTTTGACGTGAAACCTGACTTCAACAAGTGTGAATGAAGACTCCTTTAGCTAGCATATTTCTTCAAATTCTTACATATGACACATGGGCAGCACATGAAACCATCGTGTTTGTTTGCCTCGGCCACACATAAGAAAGAATGCACGCCCTCAATGAACTCTTGGGAGCGGCGATCAGCATTGTACATCCAATACCGTCTCATCTGCATTACATGACATACATACCATATTAAAATCTAGAACATAATTAGTTAATTATACGACATGCATGCCACCACACAAGGTATTAATTTATGAAAGTCTCGCTACAATGTAGACAATCCCAACTATCACTAAAAAAACTAAAGCTAAAATGTACTTCAGCAACATAAGGATTTCGCGACCAATCCCAACTAAAACAGATAGATCATGCGTTTGTTCAACATCTATGTGTTTCTTCCATAGGATCACTGCCTCATCAGCCGCCGTAACCACCTGTGCAAGAGAGTTTTGCACGTGTTCAACATACTCTTCCTCCTAGTACCAGCCTGAACATCCAGTGCCATTCCACTGAAATTAAAACAAAAAATTAGAACTTTAATAACAATCATCATGAAAATAAGTATAAATTAACCATAATCATCAAATGCGATAAAATAACTCACATTGCGATCCGAACACTTGTAGAAGATACGGCCCTTGTTGGAACACTCCTTCCTCACCCGATACTCCATCACAATCTTCTCCTCACACTTGCCGCTTGCAATGAGAGGGAGGTCCGGCCTCAGTCGCTTTGTAACCCGATGAGAGGCCGAGGACCCGAAGCAGTTGCCATCTATTCTCTATACTCATTTTTAATATAATATAAATTTCTCATTTTATAAACAAATAAAATTAAAAAAATTCTAAAATTCTCTATATCTCTAAAGCATGAAGTGGGCTATGCATGCTAGAAATAAAAGCTCAATACTAGTTTTGAATAACTACTTTAACCTTCCTTCATCCAAATATGCAAACTTTAAAGTCATTTTGAGCTTAAATGGCTTACAAATAAAAAAAATCTACCATAAAAAACCCCACATATATCTAGTTCACAAAATGAAATAAGCTACTGATGAAACATGAGAATATAAAGTTGGTAACCTTTAGAACCGAAGAATCGATGGAGGAATGGAAGAAATCTTGTGATCACCGGTGATGAGGAAGAAGAGAGGCCGGCGATGAAGCAAGAACACTGAGCTCGAAGTGGCTCGGGCTCGGGAAGGAACAAGGGATATATAGGAGGGGAACTGTAGTCCCGGTTGTATGCAGAAACCGGGACTAAATGTCCCTTTCTAGTCCCGGACGGAGCCTCCAGCCGGGAGTAGACTTTTACTCCCGGTTGGAGGTACAAACCGGGAGTAAAAGTTAACCTTTAGTCCCGGTTGGTAGTTCCAACCGGGACTAAAGGTCCCATGCAGCAAAAGCCTGCCGCAGTAGCCGTTGGGCAGGGACCTTTAGTCCCGGTTGGAGCTACAAACCGGGACTAAAGGTCTGTCTACTCCCGGGCACGAAAAATATCGGGACTAAAGCCAAATTTCGAGGTGGGATCAAAGGTCGTTTCTCTACTAGTGCGGCAAGGTCTTTTCCCCACGTGCAACCTGCTTCATGAAAAGTATATATATATATATATATATTAAAGCTTCACAAATATATTGGCAGAATAACGCCAGGCAGTAAACGGTCGCAATTTCCTAAAGCTGCCAAAACTTTAACCATTGGAACGTTTGTACCACCTGCGCACAAAAACATGTCATCACCAAAATTCAAATACTCTGTGCTAACTCCTATTGATCACGTCATTTTTCAACTAACCTTCGACCATGAGTCGAAGCGCTCAAAGATTTTGGCAGGTACTAAGGAACACGCCGCCTAATAAGCTTCTGCACCAAGACCGCGAGGGTCACCTGCGCCTCTCCAAATAATCCTCTGCAGCTTCAGCTCCAGAAGATCCTCTCTTGCATTGTCCGGTCGGGGCTCGCTCCTGAAGTCCTAAAGGTACCCCAAGCCAAAGCTTCACCCGGGTGCCAAAGCTCCGCGTTGCTTGAAGCCCGGACCCTCGGTGATGTCCCCTCGAAGCTCCCTCAGTAGCAAGCTGTCATTGTCGTCACCCGCCCCGTGGGCACCTTCATCTACATTCGGCTCCTAGGGACCTTCGTCGAATGCCCACTCCCGAGTACCCGATCAGGCAACCCCATCTGCAACAACGGCCAGGCCTGTCTCCAGACAACACAGCAACCCAAACAGATAAGCGATCCGTCCACCCTTATTCTAAATTAGTGCAAAAGTATGTACTGATGGGGATTTGATGAGATGAACAGTTGAAGTACTCCCGTATGTACAACTCACTTGCACTAACTACAAAATGTTTTGACCCAGCCAAGCAGTTATCTTTTACAAGATCTCACCTCACTTCAGGAATATCTCACACATTCATAAACCATTAGTGGCCTGCCCAAATACTTTATCTTGCAATGTGTGTGCTAACCTTTTTTGGTTGCGAACCTATAATAAATGTTTGCCGCGGGCTTATCTTGATATCTAACCTATCAGTGTCACACAAGTCACCTGCTAAAGATTATTGCTAGATTTATGCATCAACACCTTTGCTTGCATCGATCGTGAATTGCTTGCGAGCCCATAGTAATCATGTTGTTCCAGGCTCTTACCCTCCCTAGGGAGTTCTCTCATTCACTCACATTTTTATAACCCTTCACTCGTGTGCCTAACCTTCGTAACTTGACCAATGTTCACTAAATGTGGTTTTTCAATACCCTCGCATCATGTTCAAATTTTTAGTCCCTAAAGGGAAATTTCCAAGTGTCATAAATATTAAAACTATATCATGCTAACATGCAGGTCGTCAGCACTGTGAGTATATTCTTTCCCATCCAAAATAACCCTTTTATCGGAATGGCCTCTGGGTTCGATTGCAGGTTTTTCATCCCTCATAAGGTAAAATCTCTCTTGGACACACACTTCATCTCAAAACCTTTACACCAATCATTGTCAAATTCGCGAGTAACGACCACTCGTGCAAGTCTAAAAACCCTCTAGTGCAAGTCTAAAAAGAAAATCTAGTTCTCACGCTGACCTTCGTCTTGAAGGGTAGTACCTACTTTTTTGCAGGCCTCTACACTTCACTCAAGGTAATGATTCTTCTACCACGGGAAAACTTATTACACTGGCTCAACATCATATCTTACTTATTGAAAAGATCATACCCTTTTTTGTGTTATGCCTTGGATTCCTCGTGTCACAAGTGTCGAACCTTTCTTAATCTAAGTTGCCTCCCAGATTTCATATCCTCGGCAATACTCAGCAAGGATAACACCAAGCAAAAAAAGGCACTAAGAAAAGCAGGCCGCCTCAGTTTGTGCAACAACAACAACACAGTCCATCGAGGGTACGTTTCATGCATCCACACACCGCTAGCAAAAGAATTCCAAAACTATCAAAACATTACACGTCGACACATTTATTTGCACCAAAAGTGCACCAAAAAAAACCAATTCCTATGAGCTTCCAACCTTGTTCTAAAGTTTGGCAAATTAGTCCAAACTGTCAAAACAATTAACCCTCGACACATTGGCACCAATTGTATACCAAAAGGGGACACCTCCGCACTTATTAGGAATTTTGTACATCACTCATAATATGCCTGGGAAGCAAATTTTCGAGTGTCAATAAAATTAAAAATTGCATCGTCCTAATATGCATGCAGGTTATCAACACTGTGAGTATATTCTCCCCCACTCAAACTAACCCCTTGCTAGAACCACCTCTGTGCTTGATTGCAGGTTTCCACTTTTCATGAGGTAACATTCTCTCGCATATATCGCAAAACCTTCGCACTTATCTCGATCACCTTCACGAGTGACCGCCACTCTATCCCTTCACATGAAAATTTTAAAACAAACAAGTAGTTGTGCTAATCCTTGCCTTGAAGGACAATGCGTCTAAATTGCAGGTCTCTATGCCTCACCTAAGGTAATGAATTTCCACCACTTTGAACTAGCAAACTTGACGTTATATCTTATTTGTCGAGGACTTTGACTTCTTATGTCCCATGTGCGACGGTCTCATATTACAAACTGTCTTGCAGGATTGCACTTTTGGCAATACTTCAAAATTCTTATGTGGTTACAAATTATTGAAACATCTATACAGGATAACCTCTAATATGCGAAGCTCCTCTCATATTTAATTGACTTTGCAGGGATCAAATTGTCCGTTTTGACTCACAAACACATATATGTGCCTTAAATATCACATTTTCGCTACGAAAATACTCGGCTTACCTTTGCACTTATTTTGTGCAAGTATTGGTCATAAACGCATCAAGCATACTCATTCATCATACCATCACATTACATGAGCATATTGCATACCAAACCTCACTTCACCCTCTGAAAGACAATGGAGGATGATGAGGGAGGTCACAAACCGAGCACCCTCGCAAACAAGCACACGAGGGGCTCACCACAACCAAACCTCACTTCATCCTCAGAAAAGGCAAAGGAGGATGAAGAGGGAGGTCACAAATTCAGTACCCTCACAAACAACCACGTGACGGGCTCACCACAACTTAAGATTCCTCGATGAAATCGATATTCCAAAATAACTTTATTTTGTAGAGCTGCTCGTTTGTGCTCAACTGTAGCAAAGCAAGTCGAATGTTTCTTCGAAAATCTTATTGACTTCTCAATATTTATGGGATTCCCTTGTACGTCTCCACCATGCCTACAAGGGAAACTCCTCCTCGGCCAAATGAAAAGAAAAGAAAACATGAGATTCAACCACATCAACATAACCTTCTCCAACAGTCTGGAGAAGGTACCTTCGTCATCGACTCTGATGACATCAACGTACCTTCTCCAATAGTCTGGAGAAGGTACCTTCGTCATGGACATCAACATACCTTCTCCAATAGTCTAGAGAAGGTACCTTCGTCATCGACATCAACACACCTTCTCCAACATTCTGGAGAAGGTACCTTCATCATCGACATCAATGATACCTTCTCCAATCAATCTGGAGAAGGTAGCTTCGTCATCGACATCAACATACCTTCTCCAATAGTCCGGAGAAGGTACCTCCATCATCGACTCTGACAACACTAACGTACCTTCTCCAACATTCTGGAGAAGATACTTTCATCATCAATGTTAGCGACTTCAACATCAACATACCTTCTCCAACGTCCTAGAGAAGGTAGCTTTGCCATCAACATCAGCAATAACAACGACACCTCCAACATCTCGGAGAAGGTACCTTCGTCATCAACATGGGCAAAATAAATGATACCTTCTCCAACATTTTGGAGAAGGTACCTTCGCCATCGACCTCAATAGTGCCAACACTCTGGCAAGGGACTCGCCATCGACCTTGGCGGCGCCAACACTCTGAAAGGGGCTCGCCATCGACCTCGGTGGTGCCAATACTTTGGCAAGCGGCTCACTATCGACGTCGGTGACATCTACTGCACCTTCACCAATACATCGACAACGGGCTCGGCACCAACCGCACCCTCACCAACACTCCAGCAAGGGGCTCGCCATCGACCTCGGCAGTGCCAATACTTCAGCAAGGGGCTCGCTACCGACCTCGGCGACATCTACTGCACCTTTGCTAGCACTTCGACAAGGGCTCACCATCGACCTCGGCGGCATCAACCGCACCCTCGCCAACACTTTGGCAAGGGGCTCGTCATTTGACCTCGGCGGTACCAACACTTCGGCAAGGGGCTTGCCTTCGACCTCGATGATATCGACCACACCCTCGCCAACACTTCATCAGTGCCTCGGCCTCACATTTGGGTTGAAGATCCACACCCATCACCGATACCATCGGCACCATCTACATCACCATCACCTCGTTCATCGGCTATGACATCAACTTCAGCTCCGCTAGGCTACCTCTGGACCAAGGGTTCACCATTATCATCAGCATCAACTATTTTCAACGATGACTTCAGCTTTGCTCCGCTGTCACCCTCGACCAAAGTGAAGAACCTCACCCAAAGTCCATTGTCAACACCATCGACAACTAGGCACGAAGCCCCCGCCTGCTCATAAGCACCAACCAAGAGGGGCTAAGGGGGTGCATTGGGGGATCAATTCAACCCAGAAGACATGTCTTGCCCGCTGCTCATGAGCTAGAGGAGGCAACCCCCGCCAGCTACAACAACTACTCCATCCATGTTCACCTCGACAGATGCATCATCATCGACCGGCTTTTGGTGGCAACTCCCACGTTTATCTATGTCCAGCGACCACAACTGCTAGAACGACTGCTTGTGCTACCATGACTACTTCGGCTACAGAGAGCTGCTCCAGGCAAGGTGAAGACCCTCATAGCAGCTGATCAAGCAGGAGCTAAGTCGTCAACCTCCGCAATTGATAAGTCGTCATCGTCGTGTCATGGCCTCCGACCCTCGCTGCCGGAATGCTTCCTACTCTGTGGACACCAATCGAAGCCTAGGATTGGCTAGGGAATTGTAATCTTGGGCCTTTTTCCTGTTATTGTAGCAACTAACTTTGTTGTACCAACCAAAGCCTAGTGGCTAAGAGGCTACTATTGGGGGTAGGGATGGCTGTGCCTATCCCCCCTCCATGTAAAAAGGCCCAGCACCTAATTAGTCTGAGGACCTGCATGTAAATTTGTGAACCAAAGAGGGTCGGGAGGAAGATTGCCTCCTCCCACCTCCCTTATAAATTGAACCCATGGGGCAAGGGCAAAGGGGGCTCATGACTTTCCCCAAACCCTATTATTGGAGCACTTACTCTCTTTCTTGTGCGGTACTAGTTCCCGAGCTTCCCCCTCGCCTCGGATGAAGGAACCTTCGTCCTGCTGGTTGGTGAGGGTACGAGAGAAGGGCTATAACACCACAATAATCGACATTGCAGAATACAAAGTATGTAGGTGACATACAAAAGGTTAAAAATAGTTGCAATCAAATGAAAATGGCACATGACTCCCTTATCATTATCAATTTTCAATACATTATTTAGATCGATAAACTGCTACTAAAAGTTTAAGACCACAGGACCTGCTAATAGCTCTATATATTATTATGCAGATGGTGATGGGACGGGCGGGCAGGTGGGATTACAATCAGGGCAAGAGACCTGACAATCATGCAAACTGTAATAACACAATAGTTTCGATTTTAGGGTCAAGCAACAATAGCACTCAAGTTTTGGGTTACACCGAAGCGCCACGCAAAATTTTAGTGTCACTTTATTCTGATTTGGTGTTGTCTTGGTGAGGATATACGCCATGCTCCTTTCAAATCCAACATTGAGCTCCTGATGAGGACGAGCTGTGCGATTGCATGTTCACAAAGTATATATGAGAATATGGAGAGAGAAAAAATCAAGGAAAAGTATTAGTTGGTAATGGAACACTTACATTGCACAGGGAATGCAAAGAGGAACAACATAAACATCAAGGCTCCACACATGTTCCTCGAATTCATGTTGGACTGCGAATTATCTTATCTAACCGACCTCACACAGTCGTTGATTTAGGCGTCGAATGGCACATATATATACACACAAACACACATATATAGTGACATGAGTATGTGAACTCATCATGTTTCCTATACCATTTGTAATTTTTTCGTAGTACCCTCTTATTTGTTAGTAGAAACGGGAGTTAATATATATTAATTTCATTTATTACGCCGCTATATTGACAACTATATTTATCGCCCCAGTGAAATGCCCATCAGCTAGATCTCTTAGTGCTCAAGAAAATCATGGTTGTAGGATGCTAATGAGAATAGAGGCAAATTGGAAAGAAAAAATTGATTAGTGCTAATTAGAATATAGTGTACCTAGTTAATATGAGTAGTAAGTACTGCATCCATTTTTCTTTTTTGGCCGTATTTTATTTAGCTAGGACAAATTAAATAGACAATTCATCTATTAATATTTAATAATTTACATATGTGATCCAAAAGTATAGTCATACGCAAGTATTATTTTTAATACGAACCTATCAACACCAATTTGGTGTCACATAAATCATGTATCGCTCTGCTATCCTTAAATATTTCTAGAAACTTTACGTATCACATCAAGAATTTGAGTGGGGGCGCGTGCCCCCGCTCCTTGTGTACTAGGTCCGCCTCTAGCCGTACTATTATTGTCGCCGACTATATTAACTTCATTATTTATTTAACTAGATAGACTAATTAACTCGATCGTCGTCCCCAGCTCGCCTGGACGGCTGTACGTGTTAATAATGCGTGACAGGGACTTTGCATGCACCTGAGTAGGTCTTATATTGATTCCTACACCATGTGTACATATTGATTCCTAGCTAGCTAGTAGTATATGTGATAATTAAATTAATATAATCCAAGGTTGTTTCTTAATTATACTCTTATTATCAGGTGTTCACCATGCTCGCCTTGTCGCCTACCTCACACTACTACAGAATAAGCAATCACTGCCGACCCTATCACTACCAGAATTTTAAAACCGACACTGATAGATGCATCACTGCCGTTCGTAAGAAAAAAGGCTATCACTACCGGATTTTCTAACAAACCGACAGTGATAGATATTATCACTACCGGTCGCTAATAAAAGCCGGCAGTGATGTCTATCACTGTCGGTTGCATTTCACAGACCGCCTGTGATCTGTAGGCTTCGGACCCGAAATTTTTATTCATCCTGGTTAACTCATCCGTGCACACCTTTCTTCATCTCTCCCAGCTCTCTCTCCTCTCTCTCCTGAAGATATTTCTCCGCTCCTCAGACCTCATCCTCCAGATTTCCCCAAATCTCCTCTCCAAATCCACCTCGCTGTGACCGCTGACGAACGGTCGGGACACCGGCGCGGCGAAGGCATGAGGCCGCCGTGGGCGCGAAGCGGCCGTGGGCACCGGCGAGCGGTCGGGATCCCGACGCGGCTTCTTCCTCCTGGCGCTGGCGAGCGGATCCACCTGGCGACGAGCTTCTTCCTCCCGGCGACTGGCGCGAGCGTCTTCCTCCCGGCGACCGGTGCGAGCGCGGCTCAGGCGACCGGCACAAGCGCGGGTGGGCAGGCAACCGCGGGCGGCTCGCGTGGATCCACCTCGGCGGTGGGAGGGCGAGAAGCGCCGGTGGCTCACGGTACTCTTTCTCTTCCCCGGCAATTCTTCCTTCCCGGTGCTCTTTCTCCTCTCTCACACCCTTTCTCCTCAGATCAGTCTTGGGGGTGGCGAATGGGGGCGCGGCTTCAGATCTTGCATTTGAGCGGCAAGGGGCGGCCTCCGGCGTGAGACCAAGCTCACCCTTCCCTGCAGAATCTCCACTCTCTCCCCCTCCCCTCACTCTATGTTGTATGAATCAATTTGTGGATGAGTTGATTTGTGATGTGTTGAATCCTTCTGTGTGATGTATGAATCGATTCGATTTGTGGATGAGTTGATTTGTGTTGTGTTGAATCCCTCCTTTGTCTGTGATGTATGAGTTGTTTCTTGTATGAACTGCTTGATGGCGCGGCGGTGGGGGGAGCCAGCGAGGCAATGATATAAAGATCTGGAGCAATGACATGGCATTGCAGAATTGAAAGTACGTAGGTGACATACAAAAGGTAAAAAAAGTTGCAATCAAATGAAAATAGCACATGATGACTCGGTGAGCATTATTGATTTTCAATACATTATTTAGATAGATATACTGCTACTAAAAGTATAAGACCACCAGGACCTGCCGATAGCTCTATAGATTATGCAGATGGTGATGGGACGGGCGGGCAAGTGGGATTACAATCAGGGCAAGCGGCCTGACAATCATCCAAATAGTAATAACACAATGGTTTCGGTTTTAGGGTCAAGCAACAATAATAGCACTCAAATTTTGCGTTACAATGAAACGGACAAAATTTTAGTGTCAATTTATTCTGATTTGGTGCTGTCTTGGTGAGGATATACGCCCACTACTACAGAATGGACTTATTGTCCCGGGCGGTAACAGCCTTTAGTCCCGGTTACCGCGCCGGGACAACAATCCCGGGACTAAAGGTGGAACCTTCAGTCCCGGGTCATCGAGCCGGGACTAAAGAGGGACCTTTAGTCCCGGTTGGTAACACCAACCGGGACTAAAGGCCCTCCAGCCGAGCGAACCTGGCGCATCCTTTAGTCCCGGTTGGTAACACCAACCGGGACTAACGGTTCACCCTTTAGTCCCGGTTGGTAACCCCAACCGGGACTAAATGTTCCTTTTCTTTTTCTTTTTTTTTTTGTTTAATTTGTTTTCAGTTCAGTTACACGTATTTGTTTAATATATAATATGTTTTTATGTACGTATTCTACGTTGCTAATATAAATACACGCATGCGTATAATTACATCTAATTCTCATCTTGAGCATTATTATATTCGAATAAAGTATGAAACTATATATATTATAGATATATATATGTATATATACAACACTTTCATAATCTTGTTCTCGAAAATAACAATATCAATAAACATTTAATTTACATCATTTATTCCTTAAGATCAAAGTAGAACTCGCCGTTGGGATTTAGCACTTTTTCTAGAAGATATCCTGCTATTGACTCTTGAACTGCTTTCAGATGGTCTTTTTGCATGACCCTTCGTTTCAACCATTCAGTCTTGCATTTGAAATAAAAGGAAAAGTATTAATACACATATATGTATATATATTCATTTAAAAATAAATAAAAATTGATATATACGTACTCTGAGGACATCTTTAGGAGTTCTTCTTATGTGCGCAGTGATAAATTCACAAACGTAGTATCCACACAAGTTATTACCTGGTTCCTGCCGCAAACACCACTGTACGAGAAGAAGATTATTCTCATCATCTCACACGTAAATTGAAGTACGATATAGTAATTAAACACGTGGGGAAGTGTATATAGTACAACTTACTGGTATTTCAACTACATTAAGTGGTGCCTTGCAATCCTTACGATGTTGCCGAATAAACTCTTTCCAAACCCTGTGCGACCAATAATGTACGATCGTTAATAAATTATGGCAAAGTCTATTCAATAATAGTTGTGCGCGAGAGATCGAAATTACCCCTGGATAATGTCTATCATATCTTGGTATAGTGCCCGTTCTTTTCTCAACGAGTCAAAGATTAGTAACCGACTTGAGTTTAACTCAATGACAATGAGTATCCAGTGAAAACTGCATTGGTTTATACACACACGTACATGCATATAAGTTGTATTGATATTACATAAAATGTGTAGACTACATTATTATTAACACTTACTCAAAGTTGTATGGGAAAAGTATTGTTGTCTTGTCGTGCTGCTTCACGAAGAACATCATGATATTCTCCTATGCTTCAGATACCCATCGCTCCTTGACAATAATACCGGTTTTGAATACGATATAAGGATCAATGAAGCCAACACTGGTGTCTTGTATTCTTTGGAGCTCTGACATCTGGAATCTATATATAAATATAAGTTACATGTGAGGATAATTATATACACGTACGCATGGAAGTGAGTTTATTAAATAAAAGTAAGAATCACTTACAAACAAAAGGAGCTAATGATTGATTTGTCCAGAGCGTCTATGTGGTATAGTTGATGCAATTCTTCGAAACTAATATGTAAGATGTCATCGCCATGGAAGTAATGATGGTCTCTAAATCTGACAAAGATCCACTGCTCACCCCTGCCACACGCCTGCATGTACCACTTGTTGAGCAAGTATATTTGCGTACCCAATTCATTCAAAGCTGCAGGGTTGTACAGACTTTTGCCATATTTATAAGTCTTCCAGGTATCAACTTCCAGGTTCTGGATTGGAGCTTTGCCCATCAATTGATCCAAGGTTAAACCAGTATCTTGAAAAAAAGCATTAAGGGCTTGAACCGACACTTCTCCAGAGTTGTCTGGTCGATAGACTTCTATGTTGGAACCATATTGATTAGCAACAACAAGATTTTGCATTGGTTGCTTCTGTTGTCCGAGTTATGGGACATCCTTCCCTGATGCTCTTTTCCTTTTCTTATCTGTATCATGTGACTTCACGAGGGAGCGGTCATAGTCTGATAGTGGCGAAGGCTTACGAAGTTCAATCATCTTTTGCTTGTGAGCATCGACCTTCTGCCTCAGCTCCTCTCGTGGTAGGTAAAAGTACGGCTTCTCCTTAAGCTTCGCTTGACTCTTCTTTTTGGTATCTATAAAAAAATCTTTCACTTTTTTGTCTTCTTCAGCTGCTATTTGCTCATCAGTTTTTTCAGAAAGTATTTCTTGAGAAATAACTCTTTTTCTCAGGGTCTTCTTTGCCACCGGGACCTTAGACGTCTTTGTAGTGCGTCGCTGTGGAGGGGGTGGGGGCGGTGTTGGAGACCGGCGTGGAGGCGATGTGGCCGGTGTTGGTGGAGACCGGCGTGGAGGCGTTGGAGATCGTTGTGGAGGCGGTGGGGCCGGTGTAGGAGTTGGAGATCGTCATGGAGGCGATGGGGCCGGTGTAGGAGTTGGCGATCGCCGTGGGGATGAAGTCGTCTCGCCCCCCGCGACGCTGTGATGAGATGGGGAATGAATGATTAGGCTAGGCTGGGGGGAGACCCTGCTACAAAAACAAGTTGTGTGTCAATTATTTTTTAAGCCAATAGAAAATTAATGGAAAATAATATTTCATTCACTTTCATTCATACCTAGGGTGAGGTAGGGGAAGCGGTGGCGCCCCAGGAATGATGATGAAGCGTTTGCGCCATTGAATAAATGTCTTTTCTGCTTCCCCTAGTGTCTTCTCCCCATCACCGCCTTCAATGTCAAGAAGAACATTGCTGTAACCTTTGAGCACTCTATCGACCGAGACGCTAGCATATCTAGGTTGAATAACTGACCCATGGATTCTTGGTGTCTTCGTTCAGTCTATTGGAGATACAACCCTGACAGCCACCATGATTGATGCATTATTACCATCTGGAATGTGCAGCTCACATGTTGTTAGAGGCTCGGTAATGTCATCAACAGGGAAGCGCAACCCAGCGTCGTCTTGAATAACTGGCAGCTCCGTAGAAGCACAACTACTTTTCATCTGACCAACGGGGCTAATGGTGACTCCCGGCGTTGATTGCGATTGCATTTGACTCATTGCTAGCTGCACTTGCCTCTTGATCTCCTCCTGCATTCTTGCCTCAAGAGATTTTTCTCGTTCACGTGATTCAAGCAATGCTTGTCGTGACTCGTCAACAAATTGCTCCAATGCATAGATTCGTTCTGCCTCCTCATCCTTCTTTCTTTGGCGGCTTCTGTAGGTATCCTTGTCTGCTGGGAATGCGTGTAGCCACGGAACCGCCCCATAGCCTCTTGTTCGACCACCGTGTTCGGGATTCTCTAGTGCATATGTCAATTCATCCTTCTCTCTATTGGGCTTGAAAACACTACTATCAGCTTCTTCCCTAGCACGAGCTAGTCTCTGTGTTGCTCTCTCAATTTTTTGGCCAAAAATTAGCTTGCCAGTGTCTAGGTCTAGGCTTCCCCCATGAGCGTAGAACCAATTCTTCGCGCGTTGAGGCCAGTTCTTCTTTATTGTTTCAGGTATGATTCCCTTGGCAGTAATCTCTGCTTCTAGGTTCTGCCACTTGGGAATAGCACTCTTATAACCACCTGATCCCATGCGATGATGGTATTGCTTCTGTCGGGCATTCTGCCGATTCCTCATCACACGTTCCTCACTGTCTTGGGATGTCTTGTATTCTACGAAGGCATCCCAATGGGACTCCAACTTGACAATATCCGCCATATACCTCGCCATTATTTTCTTGCGCGACAATTTGTTGATCTTCAACCACCGGCATATTCAGGATATCCTCATAATCAGCAAAGTACTGACTCGTGTCATCTACATCCACATTGGTGCCGGCGTTGATAATATCCGCCATTATGTCATCACTCAAGTTATCATTCGAAGCAGCCATTTGTATCTTCAAGATAACACATAGATAAAATTACTATGGTACATAATATAAGTACATGTGATAACACATATAGAATTACTAAATCCAATTAAATATAATAACACATAATATTTCATCAACATGGAAATAAGTACATGTATATATATACACATAGAATGATACAATATATTTTCTCTCTCTCTCAACACATAGAAATAAGTGCATATGTCTATATCTCTAGATATGCATGTGATACACATAGAATGTCTCTCTAGATACAATTTTCTCTCTCTCAACACATGAAAATAAGTACATGTATATATACATATAGAAATAATTAAGTACATATGTATACATATAGAATCTATCTCTAGATATAATATATATAGAGAGATAGAATATATAATTACTAAATCCAATTAAATAAATCTAACATGAAATTAGATAAACTAGTAAGATAATACATTTTAATCTAACATATATCAAAAACTATAATAAAAAACTATCTAAAAAAAACTATCTAAATAAAATACTAATTAAATTTTAATACATTTAAATCTAATATATCAAAAACTATCTAAAAATAACTAAAAAACTAACAATAAACTACATGTACTTATTTTAATCTAACATATAGCCGAGACTTTGTAAAAAAAATCTAAAAAAAAGCCGATCGAGAGCAGCAGATCATATCGAGTTCGATCGACGGAGGCCGTACGGCGTGGGCGCGCGGGAAGCGTCGGCGACGGATGGTGGGGTCGGGTGCGGCGGTGGAGACGGGATGCGGCGATGTAGGCCTGGAGAATGGCGCGGCCGGGCGGGGGTAGACGACGACGGCGGCGCGGCAGAGACGAGCTCGACGACGGCGGATGGCGCGGCCAGGCGGGCGGCTGAGCGACGGAGGCGAGATCGAAGATGAACAGAACAGACGTTTGATATATATAGCCTGCGACCCTTTAGTCCCGGCTGGTAACACCTGCCGGGACTATAGGGCATTTAGTCCCGGCTGGTAATACCAACCGGGACTAAAGGTCCAACCCTTTAGTCCCGGTTGGTCTTACCAGCCGGGACTAAATGTCCTTTAGTCCCGGCTCATGTTGCCAGCCGGGACTAAAGGTATTTTTTGGCGGGCACCTAAATTGCCGCCCACCCTTTAGTCCCGGTTCTTGGTCTAGGCCGGGACTGAAGCCCTGAAAAATTTGCCAACCCGCCAGCGTAATTGGAAAGGCCTGAGATTTTGTTTTTGTTTAATACTAGGTTAATCAATTGTTACATAGCTCATTTTCCCATTTGAGAAATTTTTATCAAACACTAGTCACAACTTTTTGAATCTCATATATACTTTCTAAAACTATGTCACACACTTGTGAAATTTGAACTACATTTTGTTCAAGCTTTCTCAAATGAAAAAATGGCCTATATAAGGATTGTATATATTGATGAGCTTAACAAACTCGGTATTCAAAACTTTTCAATTTGAGACAATCTAGGGTCCCGAAAACTAGTTTGTAGGCATCGAAATTTAAAAATCACAAATTTGAACCGTCCAAACTTTCTCAAATGGAAAGTTGACCAAAACAACAATTGTAGATCTTTTTGAGTTTAACAAACTTGGTATTCAAAACTTTTCAATTTGAAGTCATTTAGAGTTCATAATACTAGAGTCAAAGTGTTGTTTTTTTATTTGACCAAATTTGACTTGGTCAAACTTGCTCAAATGAGACACTAAATGACCTCAGATGAAAAAACACTGAATACCAAGTTTGATCATCTCAGAAAGATCTACAATTGTTACATAGCTCATTTTCCCATTTGAGAAATTTTTATCAAACACTAGTCACAACTTCTTGAATCTCATATATACTTTCTAAAACTATGTCACACACTTGTGAAATTTGAACTACATTTTGTTCAAGCTTTCTCAAATGAAAAAATGGCCTATATAAGGATTGTATATATTGATGAGCTTAACAAACTCGGTATTCAAAACTTTTCAATTTGAGACAATCTAGGGTCCCGAAAACTAGTTTGTAGGCGTCGAAATTTAAAAATCACAAATTTGAACCGTCCAAACTTTCTCAAATGGAAAGTTGACCAAAACAACAATTGTAGATCTTTTTGAGTTTAACAAACTTGGTATTCAAAACTTTTCAATTTGAAGTCATTTAGAGTTCATAATACTAGAGTCAAAGTGTTGTTTTTTTATTTGACCAAATTTGACTTGGTCAAACTTGCTCAAATGAGACACTAAATGACCTCAGATGAAAAAACTCTGAATACCAAGTTTGATCATCTGAGAAAGATCAACAATTGTTACATAGCTCATTTTCCCATTTGAGAAATTTTTATCAAACACTAGTCACAACTTCTTGAATCTCATATATACTTTCTAAAACTATGTCACGCACTTGTGAAATTTGAACTACATTTTATTCAAGCTTTCTCAAATGAAAAAATGGCCTATATAAGGATTGTATATATTGATGAGCTTAACAAACTCGGTATTCAAAACTTTTCAATTTGAGACAATCTAGGGTCCCAAAAACTAGTTTGTAGGCGTCGAAATTTAAAAATCACAAATTTGAACCGTCCAAACTTTCTCAAATGGAAAGTTGACCAAAACAACAATTGTAGATCTTTTTGAGTTTAACAAACTTGGTATTCAAAACTTTTCAATTTGAAGTCATTTAGAGTTCATAATACTAGAGTCAAAGTCATAACATATTACATAATATCCGTCTCTAAAACATAATATATTAAACATGCATCGTTGTATCATGCGGGCACAACAGTGAATTTCTTCTTGACGTATGACCCTTGGTTATGATCTTTTCGTAACCATAGAGTGTCTTCATCATTTAACATGATGCTTGGATCTTTCTTCACTATGAAGGGTGGAATTCAGACATTTCTTTCGTAATCTTCTGACATGTCTGACTTGTCTTCAATTTCCACTATATTTATTTTCCCAGAAAGAATTATGTGGCGCTTTGGCTCAATGATCATTAAGTTGATGTCTTCGTTTTTTCCTCTCTTTGATTTTGTAGACATGTCTTTCACATAGAACACCTGACTCACATCGGCAGCAAGGACGAATGGTTCCTCTTTGTACCCAATATTATTGAGGTCCACTGTTGTCATTCCATACTCTTTGTCGACTGTTACCCCTCCTCCGGTCAGCTTCACCCATTGGCACCGGAACAAAGGGACTTTAAAATTAGGTGCGTAGTCTAGTTCCCATATCTCTTCTATACGGCCATAATATGTTTGTATATTCCCATTTGGATCTGTTCCATCTATGCGAACACCACTATTTTGATTGGTGCTCCTTTTATCTTGGGCAACTGTGTAAAATGTATTCCCATTTATCTCGTACCCTTGGTACGTGAGGATATGCCACGATGGCTGCCTAGCCAACAAATACAGTTGCTCATCAATATTGTCATCGCCTTGACATTCTTTTCGCAACCAACCACTGAAACTTTCCATGTGCTGACGCCTAATCCAAGCTTCAGTCTTCCCTGAAAATTTGGATCATAAGAACTCCTTATGTATCTCGATGTACGGATGCACCAATGACGAGTTCTGAAGAACTGTGTAGTGTGCTTTATTGAAATAATCGTCTTCCATGCCGATATATGTTTTCTTCCCTAAAGTTCCTTTACATAGATCCAAGAATACTAATCTCCTTCACCAAATGAACTAGGATGTGTGTCATGATATTAAAGAAGGATGGAGGGAACACCAACTCAAAGCTGACAAGACATTGAACCACATCATTCTGTAGAGTAGCTAGTTCCACTGGATTGATTGCCTTCTGAGAAATTGCATTGAGGAATGCACATAGCTTCACGGTGGCTAGACGTATATGTGGAGGTAGAATTCCTCTTAAAGCAACTAGAAGCAATTGCGTCATAAGCATGTGGTAGTCATGGGACTTTAAGTTTAGGAATTTCTTATCTGGCACATTTATTATACCCTTTATATTGGAGGAGAATCCCGATGGGACCTTGATGCTGCTTAGACATTCGAACATGTTGTCCCTCTCTTCTTTGCTAAGCGTGTAGCTAGCAGGACTTAAGTAATGACGTCCATCATCTGTCTTCTCTGGATGAAGATTGTCTCGTTCTTTCATGCCCTGCAAGTCCTGGCGTGCTTCAAGTGAATCCTTTGGCTTCCCGTACACACCCATGAATCCTAACAGGTTCACACAAAGATTCTTTGTTAGGTGCATCACGTCGATTGCGTGGCGGACCTCTAGGACTTGCCAATAGGGTAGCTCCCAAAAGATGGACTTCTTCTTCCACATGGGTGCGTGTCCCTTAGCATCTTTGGGAATAGATTCACTGCCTTGTCCCTTTCCAAATACTACTTTCACATCCTTGACCATTGCGAGTACATCTTCCCCGGTTCGGTTATAAGGCTTCTTTCGGTGGTCTGGCTTACCTTTAAAATGCTTCCCTTTCTTTCTTACTTGGTGATTCAAAGGAAGGAATCGACGATGGCCAAGGTACACGACCTTTCAACATCTTTTCAAATATATACTGTCAAGGTCATCAAAACAATGTGTGCATGCATTATATCCTTTGTTTGTCTGACCTGAAAGATTACTTAAAGCAGGCCAATCATTGATTGTTACGAACAACATTGCTCGTAGGTCAAAGTGTTCTTGTTTGTACTCATCCCAGACACGTACACCTGGTTTGTTCCATAAAACTAGAAGTTCTTCAACTAATGGCTTCAGATAGACATCAATATCGTTGCCAGGTTGCCTCGGACCTTGGATGAGGATCGGCATCATAATAAACTTCTGCTTCATGCATAACCATGGAGGAAGGTTGTAGATACATAGAGTAACTGGCCATGTGCTATGACTAGTGCTCTGCTCTCCAAAAGGATTCATACCATCTGTACTTAAGGCGAACCTTAAGTTTCTAGCCTCATTTGCAAACTCTAGAAATTCCCTGTCTATCGCTCTCCACTGGGACCCATCAGCTGGGTGTCTCCGCATATTGTCTACCTTACAGTCTTCTTTATACCACCGCAACAACTTTGCATGGTCTTTATTTCTGAACAAACGTTTTAAGCGTGGTATTATAGGAGCATACCACATAACCTTGGCAGGGATTTTCTTTCTAGGACGTTGTTCACCCTCGACGTCACCAGGATCATCGTGCCTGATCTTATACCGCGATGCTTTATATACCGGACATTCATCCAAATTCTCGTATTCATTGCCATGGTAGAGGATGCAGTCATTAGGACATGCATGTATCTTCTAGATTTTTAATCCTAATGGGCAGACAACCTTTTTTGCTTCGTACGTAGTGGTGGGCAATTCATTTGGCTTCGGAAGCATCTTCTTTATGAGGTTCAATAAATTCCCAAATGCCTTGTCGGATATACCATTCTTTGCCTTCCATTGTAGCAATTCCAGTATTGTACCCAGCTTTTTTTGCCCCTCTTCGGCCGTCAGGTATAGCAACTTCCTATGATCCTCAAGCATGCGCTCGAACTTAACTTTCTCTTTTTCACTTTCCCATTCTTGTTGTGCATCACGAATGGCATCGCCAAGAGCATCACCGAGATCATCTTCTACCGCTACCTCTTCTTCATCTCCCCCCATTGTAGTATCATCAAAGGCACCATACTGAGCAATAATGTCATCAATGTCTAAATCTTCTCCTTCACCTTCTTCCATCATGACCCCGCTTTCTCCATGCTTTGTCCAACATATATAGTTTGACATGAAACCTGACTTAAGCAAATGTGAATGAAGACTCATTGAGCTTGAATATTCCTTTAAATTCTTACATAGGGCACATGGACAGCACATGAAACCATCCCGCTTATTTACCTCGGCCACACCTAAGAAATAGTGCAAGCCCTCAATAAAGTCTTGGGAGCGACGATCGGCATTGTACATCCAATGGCGTGACATAATCTGTATTACATGACAAATTATGAAAACCTTGAACATAATTTAGTATTTTATTACACAACATAAATGACACACACACGTTTGATTAATTAACTAAGTCTGGCTACAACGTAAGCAATCCCAACTATCACTAAACAAACTAAAACTACAATGCACTTCAGTAACATAATTATTTCGTGATCGTACGCAACTAAAACAGACAAATCATTCTTCTGTTGAATATCAATAAGCTTCTCCTGCTGGCTCACTGCCTCATCAGCAGCAGCCGCTACCTCAAGCGCACCCAAATTCTGTACGTATGTAGCATAATCTTCCTCCCAGTACCAACCATCGCATCCATTGCCCTCCCACTGTAATTAAAGCCAAAAAATATTTAGTCAAAAATATTCAAGAAAAGCAGGTCAATTAGCCATAAAGATAAAATGCGTAAGAAACTCACATCACGATCCGGGCACTTGTAGAAAGCACGGCCCTTGTTGGGTCCCTGTCTCTTGACTCGGTACTCCATCACAATCTTCTGCTTACACTTGCCGCAGATAATGAGAGGGAGTTCTGGCCTCAGTCGTTTCGCAACCGAACAAGAGGCCGATGATCCGGTACCAGTTGTCATCTACTTTCTATACTTATTTTTGTAAACTAGTGTAAATTTCATATTTTCTAAAATGATATATTTAAACAAAACTAGTACGGATTTCAAATGTTTCAATAAATAACCACCCGTACTAGTTGACCTTGCTTACGTGATCATCTCGGCCAGCATTTCTCCACCGGACGGCACCGTACTTGGCCAAGGAAGAGCTCCGATTCTACGAGAAAGGAAACACGGTCTTCCACGACCGTTGCAGCTCTCCCTCGTAGCATCAAAGTTCCTCCTTGACGTCCGTTACCGCTCGGCAGTGAACATGTTGGCCGAGCTGAACACGGTCCGTAAGTTCAACTAGTACGGATTTTCTATAATTTTCTAACTATTTACTAAGTTTTTCATTTCATGGAAAATTTAATTCTAAAAAAAGGCATGATTTCTAAGTAGTTCATTTCATGGAAAAAATAATTCTAAGTGACCTGCTCGATATCGGCGAGCTCGCGGACGTTTAGGTTGCTGAGGATAGTAACATTTGTAGATGACATTTGTAGGTCTGAAGTTATCAAATATCCATCAAATTATAGCTCAAAAACATGTTTCAATAAATAACCATCCGTACTAGTTGACCTTGCTTACGTGATCAACTCGGCGAGCATTTCTCCACCGGACGGCACCGTACTAGGCCAAGGAAGAGCTCCGATTCTACGAGAAAGGGAACACGGTCTTCCACGACCGTTGCCGCTCTCCCTCGTAGAATCAAAGCTCCTCCTTGACGTCCGTTACCGCTCGGCAGAGAACATGCTCGCCGACTTGAACACGGTCCGCAAGTTCAACTAGTACGGATTTTCTACAATTTTCTAAGTTTACATATAAAATCATAATAAAGTCCAACATATAAAGTTACACATGCATCTACATCGCAAAATGAGATAAGCTACTGATAAAACATAAGAGGATTAAGTTTGTTACCTCCAAAATCGAAGAGCAACACCAATGGAGGGGGAGAGAGCAAGAACAACAGCAAGCTGAAAAACAGAGGCAGTGAGTTTGAATGGAATGGCTCGGGCTCGGGGAGAAAGAAATGAGCTGAATTATAGGCCGGGATTATTAGTCCCGGTTAGGGGTCCAAACCGGGACTAAAGATTAATCTTTATTCCCGGGGCATCACCCAAACCGGGACTAAAAGCTTTAGTCCCGGCTGGTATTACCAGCCGGGACTAAAGGTAAACCTTTAGTCCCGGCTGGTAATACCAGCCGGGACTAAAGGCCCCTGCCCCACGGACGACCATTGGGCAGGGACCTTTAGTCCCGGTTGGTATTACCAACCGGGACTAAAGGGTCCTTTAGTCCCGGGGGCAAAAAATGCTGAGGCTAATGCCAAATTGGGACATCATTCTAAAGTCTGTTCTCTAGTAGTGGCCATGCTCCTTTCAAATCCAACATTGAGCTCCTGATGAGGACGAGCTATGCGATTGCGTGTTCATGAAGTATATATGAGAATATGAAGGAAAAAAATCAAGGACATGTATTAGTTGATAATGATTAATGAAACACTTACATTGCGCAGGGAATGCAAAGAGGAACAACATAAACATCAAGGCTCCACACATGTTCCTTGAATTCATGTTGGATTGCGAATTATCTTATCTAACCGACCTCACACAATCGTTGATTTAGGCGT
The DNA here is from genome assembly GCF_019320115.1 of Miscanthus floridulus. Taxonomy (NCBI): domain Eukaryota; kingdom Viridiplantae; phylum Streptophyta; class Magnoliopsida; order Poales; family Poaceae; genus Miscanthus; species Miscanthus floridulus. The sequence goes on from NC_089597.1 coordinate 10,838,838, forward strand.
TGAGTGGCACATACATACACACACAAACACACACATATATAGTGACATGAGTATGTGAACTCATCACATTTCCTATACCGATTGTTAGCCGGAACGGGAGTTAATATTAATTTCATTTATTACGCCCCAATGTTGACAACTAGATTTATCACCCAAGCGAAATGCCCACCAGCTAGGTTCCCTAGTGCTCGAGAAAATCCTGATTGTGGGATGCCAAACATATGAATAGAGGCAAATTGGAAAGAAAAAAATTGATTAGTGCTAAATATGCCCCAAACTTATGAATAGAGGCAAATTGGAAAGAAAAAATTGATTAGTGCTAAATATGCCTGTATTCATAAATTTGGAATCCCACATAGCCAGAATTTTCTCGAGCACTAGGGAACCTAGCTGGTGGGCATTTCAATGGGGGCGATAAATCTAGTTGTCAATATAGGGGTGTAATAAATAAAATTAATATTAACTCCCGTTCGGGATAAGAATTAGAAATGTACTACGAAAAATTACAAACCGTACAGGAAACGTGATGAGTTTCCATACTCATGTCACTATGTGTGTGTTTGTGTATATATATGTGCCACTCATCGCCTAAAGCAACCATTGTTTGAGGTCGGTTAGATAAGATAATTGGCAATCCAACATGAATTTGAGGAACATGTGTGGAGCCTTGATGTTTATGTTGTTCCACTTTGCATTCCCTGCACACACGCTGCTCAAACATGCTGGTTGCAGCCCAAATGCATATTACCATGAATAAATATTCTGGCTCCACAAAATACTTCCAACCATCACTAGTCAATGCATCACTGTTGTGGTCCAGGTTGCTGAAATATGAGAGGATCCATCTCCAGTTGCCCTCAACATCAAAAAGAAATGATCTAAATATATTTACATTTGGCACATGAACCATGAAAGATGGAAACAAGAGTCATATTCATGTTTGGTGCGTATATAGTAAATCAGTACTTGTAGGAACATAAAAAATTCAGAATGGTCTAGTTGTAGGCTGGTAATCGTATCACTAGGGATGTAACAGTTATTGTGATTCAAAAGAGCTAGTTAATTCTGGTGGTATGCATATTTGAACATTTTGACAAATGAGCTGCAAGCAAAGTACCAATATGATTCATACATATTTTGGGCATAAGGCTGCAATCAGATAATTGACCAAAGTAGAATTGTACCTCAAGTACAACCTACTAAAACAGTAACTAACAATCATTCTAACGATAACTAAAGCAGTAAAAAATGAACCTGATATTAGCAGTAACAATTTTCTATAGTGTAACACCCTAAATTTTGAATTTTTGGAAATAGAGCTAAAATGATTTAATTTGGAATTTTGTGCTCATGAAATATAGGAAAATAAAATTTTCATTGAATTAAAACTCATCATAAGGTTTAGCAACATGATTGTGCATACATGCCCTTGCATTTGATGAATTTGATTGAGTGGTTTAAGATGCTTTTGCAAATGAAATTGAAAATGGCTTTGAAGTAAAAGAAAAGAAAAGAGAATTAGAAAAATAAAAGAATTTAAAAAAGTTGTCAAATTTATTTTTGAAAACCTATCAAAATTTCTCATTTATGTTTGAATTGAAAAGTGTATTTGAAATCCTATTTGAATTTGACTTTGGTCATGTTTGAATTGGATTTGAAATAAGAAAAAAAGGATTTGAAAAAAATGAAGAAAACTCTCTCTCCCTCTCTTTAGGCCCGGCTCCCACTCCCACCGGCCCAGCTTGGCCGCTCTCTCCTTCCGCAGCCCAGCAGCGCGCGTAGGCCCAGTTCCTCCTTCTGGCCCGCTCCTTCACTCCATCAGCCGAGCCGGCCCACTCGTGCCCCGTTCTCTCCAGCGCTGGCTCACTTCCCTCGGCCCATCTTCCGCGCCCGCTCCGCACGGCCAGCAGCGCGCGCCTCGGCCCAAGTCTGCGCCACGCCCGCATCCCTTTCCTCTGCCCCGCTGACGCGCCTGGCCCCCATGTCAGACGCACCTTCCTCCTCATGCCGTATTCCAACCGGACTCGCCGCCCGGGAGTCCCATGTCGCCCCACGCCGTTTCCTTGCGCCGCAAGTCCCTCCGCTCCTTAAATAACGAGCCCGTGTCCGCCTCTACCTACCCCGCGCCCTATCTCACTCTGCTCTCTCCCCGAGCCAGCCTAGCGCCGTCGCTCGGATCCGCCGTGTGGAGCTCGACGCCGCTGAGTCGCCTCCGTGCCTTCTCCGCCGCCGTGTTCATTCGTAGTAGGTTCGCCTCGACCTCCTCTCCTCTCCCGTGTTATTCTCGTCGAAAACCGTGCTTGGTAGGTTGAAAACAGTGAGCTCCGCCGCTCCGGCAATGGCGCCGCCGCCGCCAGGTTTACCGGCGGTCTTGTCCGGCCGGCAGCCTCCTCCCTCTTCCTCCCCGGTCGAATCTGAGCCGTTCCTCTCTAATCCAACAGCCCACGATCTAAGTTACCCCTTCGCGTGGTAAAATTTCAAAAGAGCCCCTCGGGTCCTTCCAATTAGAACCCACGGTCCAAAACGTAATAACAGATTCCGTTTTCTTCTTTGAAAAGCGTAGTTTCTTCGGTTTAGATCTAAAATACGTTTTCACTTATTTACAGATTTGCCACTGATTTTGTTTTAGCCATAACTTCTCCGTTTTAACTCCGATTTGATCCGTTCAAATTGCGTTAGGTTCGTAATTTCATAATCTACATGTTTATACTATTGTTATATGTGTTTTCAACTTTTAAAATTCATGATTAGATTTAATCTATTACTTTAATAAAGGAAATCTTGCTTAAATCATATCTTCTGCGTTTTAACTCTGTTTTAGCTCATTCAAGTTGCGTTAGATTCATAGCGACAAGATCTACGCATTAGTAATAGTGGTTACCATGTTGCTATTTCTGGAATTTCATGGTTTAAATCATATCTTGAATAATAACTATGCAATTGTGTTTTATAAATAAAATATTATTTGTTTCACTTTAGTATTACAATTCAAACTTAAATTTGACTTAATTTATATTACCTATAAAATATCCTATATATATGTTTTTATATAATTAAAACACATGAAGCTAATGGTTTTATGAGTAGATCTCTCGGTAGTTGTATCTTTTCAACCGTAGCTTCGGTTAGTGTGCTCTTCGCGTCTATGTGTTCGTAGCGAGACGTAGATTCGTTTTACAAACTTTTCATCTTGATTTTAAGATTGGCATACTATTCTAATTTAGATCTATTGTTTGCTTCGTGTATGATTGTATGGATGCTTGTGTGGTGCTTTATGATTTCGTCCAGTCGGTGAGATATACGTGGTGATCAAGAAGAAGAAAAAGAAGAATATTGAAGATTAAAGCTTACCGAAGGATCGGTGTTTTAAGGCAAGTATAGCATGGGCTCTGCGGGTTTGAGAACTCTACACGAAGCTCGGGGATGCTCTTACCATGACGGAGGAGCAGCTAAGCAACGCGGCGACGACAGCTTCTTATCGGCGAGATTTGGGCGCCGGCACTAGGGCATAGGATGGCTTAGCGGCTGAGTTTAGGGTTTGGTGAGGGAGAAATGGTGCCGGGGCTCGATATTTATGGTCCTTGCGACATGGGGCGCACTCCACCGGGAGGAATCGTGGTGGAGGCAGAGACGGACACGGCGAAGGAGTCCGCGTTGCATATGCACAAAGGTAGGGGATGGAGCTGACCGATGGGGCCAGACTGTCGGTCACCACGAGAGAGGGGCCAACTATCAGAGAGAGAGAGAGAGAAGGCGTGGGCGTGTGGCTGAGCTGCTAAGCTGGGCTGCGGCTTGCGGCTTGTGGGAGTGGGCCGAGAGATTGAGGAGGGAGAGAACTAGGCTGCGACAGAGCTGGCCCATGCGGGGAGTGAGGGGAAGGACAGGGCAGGCCGGCTAGGCCGAAAGGAGGGAGAGGAGAGGGAAAGTTTTTTTATTATTATTTTGTTTTCAAAACCAAATTCAATTATAGTTTCAAATATAGTTTTCAATTCAAATAAAAATGAGCAATTTTTGTAGGCTTCCAAAAATAAATTTTACAACCCTTTTAAACTCTTTTATTTTCCAATTCTCTTTTTCTTTCTTTTCTTTTACTTCAAAGTCATTTTTTATTTATTTCCAAAAGCAATTCAAACCATTTTGAATCTTGATTCAAACCACTCAAGCAATAAATCAAATGCACCGGCATGTATGCACAACCATGTTGCTACTCCTTATGATGAATTTTAATATAATAAAAAATATTCTTTTTCCTATATTTCATGAGCACATAAAATACCAAAATAAATCATTTTAACCCTATTTTCAAAAGTGCAAATTTTAGGGTGTTACAATTCTACCCCCTTAAGATGAATCTCGTCCTCAAGATTCACAAAGATGGTGACAAAAGAGATATGGGTATTTTGCCTTTGGATCTTTTTCACATCCTTGAGTAGCTCCATCTTCTTGGTAAACCTTCCGCTTTACTTTGCATACCCTGATAACCCTACTCAAGCAACTTGCTCAACTAATTCCAAGATTTTAACAGGCACCTTAAACAACTCCTAGGTAACTCCAATCACTAGGCCACTTTTCCTTTTTAGCCCATACTTATTAGACCTCTTTCTTCATATGTTCACCTTCCAACGGAGCCTTCTTACTTTCTTGATCCAAAGTAGGTTCCATTACCAACTATCTTTTGGACCTCATGTGCAAGTCATACTATCAATTTGATGCTTGAAGGAATTGGAAAGATGAAAAGGTTCAGTAACACAATCAAACAAGCAAAGGGGCTGACCACTTTTATATATTCTCATCACAAAACATTGGCCTTAATGAAGAAGTTTACAAAGAAGAGAGACATTGTTAGGCCTGAGGTGACAAGATTTGCTTCCTATTTTCTTACCTTGCAAAGCTTGTATGGTAAGAAGGACCAGCTAAGGGCAATGTGACAATGTGAAGAATGGGATAAATTCTGTCGGCTGAACCACATCAAGAAGAACATGAAAGCTGTCTAAGCTATAGGTACATTGACAAAACCTTCCTTTTGGAGTAGAGTTCTTTGTTTGAGAGTGTTTGAGCCATTGATCAAAGTCCTTCGTATGGTTGATGGTGATACCAAGCCTTCAATGGCCTTTCTTTATGGAGAAATTCAGAAGGCAAAGGACAACATCAAGATTGGCATTGGTAGTGCTGACAAGAATGGAAATCTATATACAAATATCATAGGTGTCATTGATGAGAACATGAAAAATAGGCTTGACACTCCTTTGCATTTGGCTGCATATTTTCTGAATCCATACTACATTTATAGTGAATTAGTGATCCTACTATCTTCACAAGTGAGCTAGTCATGGATGGGTTGAAGTCAGCTGTTGAAACATTTTATCAGAGCATGAACTCCAAGCAGTGGTGCGGTACAGGTGGTAGCGCGAGGGTTCCTGGTAAGGCACACCACAAGGAAGATGCGGGCAGCGATCAACCATGCGCCTTCAATGATCCCATCCACCGCATCATTAGGTGTCGCCGCACCACACACTATCTAGCCGACGCTCACGATAGGTATGGTTGTGCCTACAAGCTATATTGACGGCCCACCAGATCACAAGTTTCCCCATTATCTCAACAAGCGGCGGACGTTCACCAAAATTCTCCAGGCTTGATGAGTTGGATGTGGCACCACCACCAACACCAGCACCTCATCTGTTCTGTTATTTGTTTTGGTGTTGCTGGACAGGCCCAGCATACTGGTTTACTTCTACCCGAAGCTAGCTATTGGGCTCTTCCCATGGGATCTAGGATAAGTCCGAGATGTAAAGGTTTAACCCGTGGTTGCAAGGGAGGGAGAGATGTTATGTGGGGGCGCCAGTACTAAAGGCGCTCTAGGGCTGGAGATGCAGCCAGAGCGGTATCTCAGGGGGTGCCCACACAGCAGCCGCTAGCTAACTGTAATCAATGAGGATTAGAGTTATGGTTGAGAGATTAGAGTTAATGATGGGAAGACAAACGAGGAGCTAGAGGTTGGGCACCTCTATTTATACCCTATAACCAGCCTATGATGAATCAAGCAATGAACAACAAACAATTCAGTTATCCCCAAATATGTTAGAACCGGTGGTGACCATCGAGTTCTCGATCTTGGAGCTGGCTTGCATCTGGCCCAGCTCGTTATGAGCCTACGCTCCCACAGGTCCTAGGTCCACCGGAGCTGACAACATAATAAGGCCTTTGGGCCTTACTCACCCAAAAGATTAGCCTAATAGGTGGGGGTTTCTCCCGCCTTATATGTTGTGTGTAGCACCCGGTTTTAAGAACAAAACCAGATACACACCATATGTGAGCCTAGGAAGTCAAATCTCACATATAGCTACAAATAAGGGTAATATCAATAGACAATGCTCAATTATATAACGTACTTAGTATAGAGAGTATAACCTTAGAGTATAGAGAGCGGAAAGACAACTCCGATCTTCAAGTGAAGACTCCAATTCCACAGGGACAACTGACTGGTTGATCACAAGCCTAATTCCTTCAAACTCTAGCAATCTGGTACCCATCCGGGATTTTTCCAAATATGTGTAAAATAAAGCAAGCGTAAGTACATGTCGTACTCAACAAATATAACATGGGGTTCATGAGGCTCAAAAGGCTGACACTGGTTAACTGTGATTTGCTTTTAATGAGTCATCTTTTAGCAATTGGGTGACAACAAGTTTATTCATAAGCCCATAAACACATGACCAGGTAAACATGAATAATGAATAGCATAAATAATTAACCATTAGTGAGCATCTTCATCATCCATATCATTAATGTTCATCATCTATTCCGTAAGGGTTCCAAGGCCGCTCATGACCGTGAGCATGGCTGATGTATCAGTTTTACACTCTGCAGAGGTTGTATACTTTCACTGTGAGTCGTGATTTACCCTTTTGCTCGAGGTAATCAGCCTCTTGACCCACTACCAAGGAAGGTCGGCAGGGTTCACTATAAAGCCTTTCAAAGGTTCGTCTAACAAGTTAGGGCCATTAGATTCACTCGGCAAACAGATGTAGAGCCCCCCTTCCCGATGGCACATTGACGCACAGCCTATACACAAGGGGACAGAGGCCGCACTATACCCGATTCGTCAAGCCATTCTTACACCAATAAAGGTAACCACTAACAAGCTAGAAAAGGTCCTCATACTGAGTTAAAGCCAGAGCCATATAGCCCTCACAGTTGTACTATGAGTCCCGGATGATCACTTATAGATAAGTCCTTAGTGAGAGGAATCTAGAGCACCATAAATAGCCCAATGCTCTAGCCCCCTTATTCTATATTGCTAAAAAGCATCTTTTAATGTTTATTGCATATATCATTAGTCAAGTTACAAGATCATGATTGTAGTTGAGCACTAGCATCATACTACCCAATGCAATAGCCCAAATGTATGAAGATACAGGGTAACAAAGTACTAGGAAATCCTTAGTGGCAGTCAAGGTAGACACATGCATTATGAATTAAATGATTAAAGGTGTATAGGACAACAAGGAAGATCTCATGCTATACTTGCCTTAAAACACCGATCCTTCGGTAAGCTTTAATCTTCAGCGTTCTTCTTCTTGATCACCACGTATATCTCACCGTCTAGAAGAAATCATAAAGCACCACACAAGCATCCATACAATCATACACGAAGCAAATAATAGATCTATATTAAAATAGTACACCAAACATAAAATCAAGATGAAAAGTTTGTACAACGAATCTACGTCTCACTACGAACACATAGACGCGAAAAACACGCTAATCGGAGCTACGGTTAAAAAGATACAACTACCAATAGATTTACTCATAAAACTATTAGCTTCATGTGTCTTAATGGTATAAAAACATATATAAGATATTTTAGAGATTATAATTTAAGTTAAATTTAGATTTGATTTATAAAACTAAAGTGAAACAAATCATATTCTATTTATATAATCCAGTTGCATAATTGTTATTTAAGATATGATTCAAACCATGAAATTCCAGTATTAGTGACATGATAAGCACTGTTACTAACGCGTAGATCTTGACGCTATGAATTTAACGCAACTTGAATGGACTAAAACGGATCTAAGGCACAGAAGATATGATTTAAACAAGATTTCTTTTAATCGAATAATAGATTAAATCTAATCACAAATTTTAAAAGTTAAAAATATACTGAATAGTAGTATGAACACGTAGATTATGAAATTACGAACCTAACACAATTTGAACGGATCAAATCGGAGTTAAAACGGAAAAGTTATGGCTAAAACAAAATCAGTGGCAAATATGTAAATAGCTGAAAACGTATTTTAGACTTAACCTAAACAAAATGCGCTTTCAAATGAAGAAAACAAAATCTGTAAACTGTTTTGGAATGCGGGTTTATTTTCCGAAAATATAGGGTCTCTTTAGCAAAAAGAACAGCGAAGGGGTATGTTTTAATCTGGGCCATCGATCTAAAAACGGACGGCTCAGGATGATGCGTATTTCTATTGTATTTCAAGGTTTATTTTCTTAAAGAAAAACGGCTACAAAACTCATGCATGATCTCATATGACGTCATCAAGCTAGCAGATCGGCACAGCTCACGCCGGTGGTGCCATGGCCGGTGCTTCGACGCAGCAGCGATCTTGCGCATGTGTGCAGAGGGAGCGCACGGAGCTGCTCACTCATCTCGGCTGTGGCCTGTGGGTCAGGCACCGCTAGAGCAGCCAGCACCGGTGAAGAAGGCCGGCACGGTGATCGTACGTCCATGGGTATATAACGGCGAGAGCTCACAGGCTTAACACGAACGGAGCCTAGAGACCTCGGTTTCCTGCGTCTAAGTGTATGGGAAGACACAGAGCAACAAGGAGAACTCACCAAGGGAATTTTAGATGGCAGACAACGGACGGAAACAGAGCGAGGCAACGCAGGGCTCGGCGGTGCGATGGCGACCTTCCTTGAAGCAAAAGCCGGTGCGGAGTCCTTGGCAGCAGGGAGGCAGCAAACGGCGAGCACGGCGACAGAGACGGCTTCAGCGGGCGTCTCGATGATTTCGGCAAGATCCGATCCAAAGGCGGCAGCGCAAGGTAGCTAGGGCAAGGAACGACACGGCGACTTCGGCTTCTTCACGGCGGAGCTCGGACGGCGAAGCTGGAGCACGGGAAGGCGTGGCGGCTGCGCTGGGGCTCGGTGGGGAACAAAACGGGAGCGGAGGCTCCCTATTTAAGGGCCGTCTAGCTTGACAGGCACGGCAGCGGATGGAGACGTGGACGGGGCGGACATGGTCTCTGTGCGAGTCCGTTTCGACGACGAGCAGGGATAGAAGGCAGAGCTGACGAGCGGGGTCGGGCGGTCGGTGAGACAAGGCGAGGAACGGCGCAGCGCAGCAGCTTCGGGCTGGGCCGGTCGCAGAAGTGGCCTGCGGGCAACGCTACTTGGCCACGCGGAGAAGGAGGGAGTTGGGCCAGGCGTCGACTGGGCTGTGGCCTGGCTGTCTGCTGGACTGCATGGGGAAAAGAGAGAGCGGCCGAGCTGCTGCTGGGCTGCCTTGCTGGGCTGTGCGGAGCGGGTGCGGAAGCAGGCCGGGCTGAAACCGAGAGGGAGAGCTGGACTGAGGGAGAGAGAGGCCGGGGTGGGCCTTCGGGCCAGATAGCGAAAAGAGGAAATTTTCCATTTTTTTCCAAAACCAATTTCAAATCTAAGTTAAATCAAATTCAAATAGAGTTTTGAATATACTTTTTAACTCAAATAAAAATGGAAAATTTTAGTAGGCTTTCAAAAATAAAGTTTATAACTTTTTAAATTCTTTTATTTTCAAATTTTATTTTCCATTCTTTTCTTTTGTTTCATAGCCATTTTTAATTTATTTCCAAAAGCAATTTAAACCATTTTGAATCTTGAGTCAAAACCACACAACCAAATAAATCAAATGCAAGGGCATATATGCACAAACATGTTGCTAAACCTTATGATGAATTTTAATTTGATGAAAATTTTATTTCCCTATATTTCATGAGCACAAAAGTTCTAAATTAAATCTTTTTATACCTATTTTCAAAAGAGGCAAATTTTAGGGTGTTACATTGTGCTCCCCCACCATCGCTACATGATATGGGACTAAACCCCAACAATCTCTCCCTTAGTCACACATCGGGGTGCCCCCGCCATATATATATATATATATATGTATATATATATATATATATATATATACATATATATATATATATATATATGTGTGTGTGTGTGTGACGCTCAAGATTTTTTTTATCGGGTTTAGCTTTTCTGACCTTGGATGGCTCTGGTACCAATTGTTGGAATCGGTGGTGACCACCAAGTTCTCGATTTTGGAGCTGGCTTGCAGCCGGCCCGGCTTGTTACGAGCATGCACTCCCATAGGTCCCAGGTTCACCGGAGCTGACAACATAATAAGGCCTTTGGGCCTTACTCACCCAAAAGACTAGCCTGGTAGGTGGGGGCTTCTCCTGCCTTATATGTTGTGCTCCCCCACCATCGCTACAGGATATGGGACTAAACCCCAACAAAATATTCTAGTCTACCTCCACGCCGACTTTGCTCGGCCTTACTCTTGGCAATGGTTATCCTTCCTATCCCCGATATGAACTAAGGATCATAGCATGCTGTGATCACAGATTGCCGTTCCGTTTTATATCCAGTTCCATTTTGGATTCTAACTTTTAATTTGTGTGCTAAAAAATCAAAAGGAATTATTACCCCCTTATTTGCAAAGAGTGCGATTCAAGTGACAGATCTTATCCAAGAGGAGATCCATTAAAAAAATTACATTTGTACTTCAGTTACTTGTGTGAACTGTGAAGCATGTCTGTGGAATGTTAGATTTATGGACTACAACCAATAGCATTTAATTTCCGAAAATACAAACACTTTGCTCTTTTTTCTAATCTTGCCATCAGCTAGGAAGTACATGAGTTCTTACTTCCATGCCTTGGTTTTTATAGATTGAAAAATTTACCAAAGAGACATTGAGTTCTTATATTGATTACCTATTTTTCTATTTGAGCAATCTCGAAATTGATGTCATCAGCCACATGTAATATGTGCAAACTTAAATCTTTGGGAGAACAGTTTCATGAACCTGAGGTTTTTCTCCATTTATGTCTGCATAATTCAGCAGCCCAAAACGTAGAACATTATTCTCGGTGTGTTATTCCATTTAACAGCCGCAAGGTGATGAGGCAATTGGTTTGGTTCAGTCTTCCTTTGCTTATTGATTTTAACAGTTCTGCAATAAGACTTCTCTGCTGAAAATGGATGCACTAGCAATTTATTGGTAGTTTCAAAATCCAAAGTTATGATCACTGACAAACGTGGTGATTTTTCTATCCATGTTACAGGATGCATGGTTCTGCCAAACATGGTGATTTTTCTATCCACCTATTATTAAATACATGTGATGCCTCTCGGAATGCCTTTTACTTTAGAAGAGTGGCTACAAAGAATTTTAGAGTTTTTTATCTATGCCACAAGCTCCAAAGTTCATATATATGTCATTGTGGTCAAGTGTTTAGGAATTTTCTTGCAAAATATGGCTGTAGGGTGCAGCCTAATGGTTAAGGTGATTCTCCTTTCCTGTCATAGAATCTCCATGAGAACACCGAATTTGTTTGAAGAACGAGTGAAAAAACTTTCACATTATTTTGATAAGAATATGTGTTCTTGTTTGACACAATAGACATGCTTGAACTTTGGAACCTTTATGCAAGCTCTGAACCTACACAAGCAAAACTCAGAATTCCCATCTGCTACAACAAGAAGATACATGTGGTACCTCTGTGTTTGTGAGGAATTAAACATTTTCAAAAGTCTGGAAGTGCAGATGTAGGTTCTATAGTTATGGCATTCACAACAATGACCACTCACAACTCTGTTCCCATCTTGGATCAGAAAGACCTTAAAGTCCAATACAGTCTGGTTTGGTAGGATATGGTCTTGGAAATGTCATATTCATAGATGAGGTAATTTCAAAAATCGCAAAAATACTGATATCCAAAAATCGCAAGTTGCAGGTAATTTAATTGTTGGTCAACTGATCTTTGATTGATTGCAATAGCTTCGGAAGAGCGTTCATTATCTAAAAAAAAGATTTGGAACGGCATTGTATTCTTGCGATCATCAGGTACGAGCAGATTAAGATTTCACAATTACTTTTTGCAGGGTTTGGTTTTCTGGAGTAGGAAAGGGAGGTAGAGGTGGACACCAGGGTTCAGCGATACCACCGCAAGAAAGCACGCCTACTGGAAGAGGTAACTGATCAATATATGATGATTTGGCTTTACCAAACACGAAAAGCACAGAACTGCATAGCATGGCATAGCTCGTGCTCTTGTTTGTTTCCTGTTCAATCTGTGTTGAGTTATCCAATTGTGTATCTAGAGACCGAGCATAACAGACTGTCACATAGGAATTGTATAGCTGTCAAGCTATCAAGACCGGCTGACATGCACATGGTGCATCCAGCGCAGATTAACTCTTGTACTTTATGGATGTTTTTTACATCCTTAAGCATTATGTGGGGTTAGAATAAATCTGCAGAGTTGTTTGCGGGAGATGGCTTGTCAATCTTGTGATGCGTAGACAGGAAAAGGACAAACTATACCCTTTTTCATTGAGATGGAGTGACTGTAGTTCATATATGAGCCACTGATAGTTGTGATTTAGAATTGTTTGGTGAGCCATAATGTAGCTTCCTATAAAATGGGAATATTCAAAATTCATGTGAAAGTTCAATTTTGTTTACTTCTAACAATGAACTAATTGTTTCCTGTGACTTGGACTGTTGGAGGAATGTTGTCTAATTTCCCATGTTTTCTAGAAATAGGCGGATTGCTGAAGTAAAGGAGAAGGAATAGATAAGGACTTTGGAGGAGATACTCTTATGCTCTGGTTGTTCAGAAGTTTGTTGAAGCTGGTGTTTCTTTGGTTCCAGCACTCTCACACTCCGTCGATTCTTCTGGAGGAGTTGACCACTGGGCAGAAATTGTGGAAGAAAAGCTTCAACATTTGCACTCGCCTGAGGCCTATGAAATGACCGAGAATCATCTTGCTCTCATTCTGGGGCAGCGTCAAGGTGATGCCATTATTGCAGCCATATGTAAGCTCCAAGTTGACCAGGTCTATGCTGCACCTGTGATGTATGGTTATTTCCTGAAGAGATTTGATCAGAGATTTCAGCTAGAGAAGACCATGAAGAGCCTCCCTTGGGGATCAGAAGAGGAAGATGGTGCTTTGAATCAAGTTATGATGACTGACTAGATGCCTTCAGCTCAGGCTTCTATCATCCAGAGATAGGCTCATGGACTGCATCTGATTTCAGCACAGGAGGGCCTAGACAATCTTCTGGTTTCTGACTTTTGGTGCAATAACAGATCAATATGTTTTTGTGACCTAAAAAGGAGCAATTAACTGAAGAAATGTTAGATCTCATAAACAGTAATATGAACACAGCGCATCAAGCAGATCAATTCATGGTTAGCAGTTAGGGCTTAAGGCGCTGCAGTTGTCATACTAGGATCATGGCCATGCGTTGTATTCTACGATTAGAACCTATGCCATGTCATTCTTTGATAGTTAGTTATGTATGACTGCTATTGATTTATTCTGACTTTATTCAAGCCTCCTTGACTGATGAGCATTGCTATTTGACATTTTGTCATATTCTCTTTGTTTATGGCATCGTAACAGACCATTGGGCTAAAGCCAATTGTGTGATATTTTCCAGCAAAACCTAAGCTGTTCCAGTTGAATTTATATTGTTAGTTAACAAATGAATCTTATTAAATGTGCAATGTTCAATCTCTTTCGGTTTGGCTTTTCATGGTTCTCACTGGATGGCCACCTTGTGGCAAAGATGGTGTCATACTGCTTCGTCATGCTCTTCTTGTTGGTACTGTTATAATCTACTTACACTACTACAGAATGGACTTGTTGTCCCGGGTGGTAACGGCCTTTAGTCTCGGTTACCGCGCCGGGACAACGATCCCGAGACTAAAGGTCCCGGGTCATCGAGCCGGGACTAAAGAGGGACCTTTAGTCCCGGTTGGTGTTACCAACTAGGACTAAAGGCCCTCCAGCTGAGCAAACGTGGCCGCACCCTTTAGTCCCGGTTGGTAACCCCAACCGGGACTAAAGATTCCTTTTCTTTTTCTTTTTCTTTTTTTTTTGTTTAATTTGTTTTCAGTTTAGTTACACGTATTTGTTTAATATATAATATGTTTTTATGTACGTATTCTACGCTGCTAATATAAATACATACACGCATATAATTACATCTAATTCTCATCTTGAGCATTATCATATTCGAATAAAGTATGAACCTATATATATTATAGATATATATATATATGTATATATACAACACTTTCATAATCTTGTTCTCGAAAATAACGATATCAATAAACATTTAATTTACATCATTTATTCCTTAGGATCAAAGTAGAACTCGCCGTTGGGATTTAGCACTTTTTCTAGAAGATATCCTGCTATTGACTCTTGAACTGCTTTCAGATGGTCTTTTTGCATGACCCTTCGTTTCAACCATTCAGTCTTGCATTTGAAATAAAAGGAAAAGTATTAATACATATATATATATTCATTTAAAAATAAATAAAAATTTGATATATATGTACTCTGAGGACATCTTTAGGAGTTCTTCTTATGTGTGCAGTGATAAATTCACAAACGTAGTATCCACACAAGTTATTACCTGGTTCCTGCCGCAAACACCACTGTACGAGAAGAAGATTATTCTCATCATCTCACACGTAAATTGAAGTACGATATAATATTAAACACGTGGGGAAGTGTATATAGTACAACTTACTGGTATTTCAACTACATTAAGTGGTGCCTTGCAATCCTTGCGATGTTGCCGAATAAACTCTTTTCAAACCCTGTGCGACCAATAATGTACGATCGTTAATAAATTATGGCAAAGTCTATTCAATAATAGTTGTGCGCGAGAGATCAAAATTACCCCTGGATAGTGTCTATCATATCTTGGTATAGTGCCCGCTCTTTTCTCAACGAGTCAAAGATTACTAACCGACTTGAGTTTAACTCAATGACAATGAGTATCCAGTGAAACCTGCATTGGTTTATACACACACGTACATGCATATAAGTTGTATTGATATTACATAAAATGTGTAGACTACATTATTATTAACACTTACTCAAAGTTGTACGGAAAAGTATTGTTGTCTTATCGTGCTGCTTCACGAAGAACATCATGATATTCTCCTGTGCTTCAGATACCCACCGCTCCTTGACAATAATACCGGTTTTGAATACGATATAAGGATCAATGAAGCCAACACTGGTGTCTTGTATTCTTTGGAGCTCTGACATCTGGAATCTGTATATAAATATAAGTTACATGTGAGGATAATTATATACACATACGCATGGAAGTGAGTTTATTAAATAAAAGTAAGAATCACTTACAAACAAAAGGAGCTAATGATTGATTTGTCCAGAGCGTCCATGTGGTATAGTTGATGCAATTCTTTGAAACTAATATGTAAGATGTCATCGCCACGGAAGTAATGATGGTCTATAAATCTGACAAAGATCCACTGCTCACCCCTGCCACACGCCTGCATGTACCACTTGTTGAGCAAGTACATTTGCGTACCCAATTCATTCAGAGCCGCAGGGTTGTACAGACTTTTGCCATATTTATAAGTCTTCCAGGTATCAACTTCCAGGTTCTTGATTGGAGCTTTGCCCGTCAATTGATCCAAGGTTAAACCAGTATCTTGAAAAAAAGCATTAAGGGCTTGAACCGACACTTCTCCAGAGTTGTCTGGTCGATAGACTTTTATGTTGGAACCATATTCATTAGCAACAACAAGATTTTGCATTGGTTGCTTCTGTTGTCCGAGCTGTGGGACATCCTTCCCTGATGCTCTTTTCCTTTTCTTATCTGCATCATGTGACTTCACGAGGGAGCGGTCATAGTCTGATAGTGGCGAAGGCTTACGAAATTCAATCATCTTTTTCTTGTGTACATCGACCTTCTGCCTCAGCACATCTCGTGGTATGTAAAAGTACGACTTCTCCTTAAGCTTCACTTGACTCTTATTTTTGATATCTATAAAAAATCTTTTACTTTTTTGTCTTCTTCAGCTGCTATTTGCTCATCAGTCTTTTCAGAAAGTATTTCTTAAGAAATAACTCTTTTTCTCGGGGTCTTCTTTGCTGCTGGGACCTTAGACGTCTTTGTAGTGCGTCGCTGTGGAGGGGGTGGGGGCGGTGTTGGAGACCAGCGTGGAGGCGATGAGGCCGGTGTTGGTGGAGACCGGCGTGGAGGCGTTGGAGATCGTTGTGGAGGCGGTGGGGCCGGTATAGGAGTTGGAGATCATTGTGGAGGCAATGGGGCTGGTGTAGGAGTTGGTGATTGCCGTGGGGATGAAGTCGTCTCGCCCCCCGCGATGCTGTGATGAGATGGGGAATGAATGATTAGGCTAGGCTGGGGGGAGACCCTGCTACAAAAACAAGTTGTGTGTCAATTATTTTTGAAGCTAATAGAAAATTAATGGAAAATAATATTTCATTCACTTTCATTCATACCTAGGGCGAGGTAGGGGAAGCGGTGGCGCCCCAGGAATGATGATGAAGCGTTTGCGCCATTGAATAAATGTCTTCTCTGCTTCTCCTAGTGTTTTCTCCCCATCACCGTCTTCAATGTCAAGAGAAACATTGCTGTAATCTTTGAGCACTCTATCGACCGAGACGCTAGCATATCCAGGTTGAATAACTGACCCATAGATTCTTGGTGTCTTCGTTCGGTCTATTGGAGATACAACCCCGACAGCCACCATGATTGATGCATTATTACCATCTGGAATGTGCAGCTCACATGTTGTTAGAGGCTCGGTAATGTCATCAACAGGGAAGTGCAACCTAGCGTCATCTTGAATAACTGGCAGCTCCGTAGAAGCACAACTGCTTTTCATCTGACCAACAGGGCTAATGGTGACTCCCGGCGTTGATTGCGATTGCATTTGACTCATTGCTAGCTGCACTTACCTCTTGATCTCCTCCTGCATTCTTGCCTCAAGAGATTTTTCTCGTTCACGTGATTCAAGCAATGCTTGTCGTGACTCATCAACAAATTGCTCCAATGCACGGATTCGTTCTGCCTCCTCATCCTTCTTTCTCTGGCGTCTTTTGTAGGTATCCTTGTCTGCTAAGAATGCGTGTAGCCACGGAACCGCCCCATAGCCTCTTGTTCGACCACCATGTTCGGGATTCTCTAGGGCATATGTCAATTCATCCTTCTCTCTGTTGGGCTTGAAAACACCACTATCAGCTTCTTTCCTAGCACGAGCTAGTCTATGTGTTGCTCTCTCAATTTTTTGGCCGAAAATTAGCTTGCCAGTGTCTGGGTCTAGGCTTCCCCCATGAGCGTAGAACCAATTCTTCGCACGTTGAGGCCAGTTCTTCTCTATTGTTTCAGGTATGATTCCCTTGGCAGTAATCTCTGCTTCTAGGTTCTGCCACTTAGGAATAGCACTCCTATAACCACCTGATCCCATGCAATGATGGTATTGCTTCTGTCGGGCATTCTGCCGATTCCTCATCACATGTTCCTCACTATCTTGAGATGTCTTGTATTCTACGAAGGCATCCCAATGGGACTCTAACTTGACAAACGCCTTAGCATTGAAATTCGGCGTAGCATTCTTCAAGATAAACTTTTTATACAATGTCTTCTTCCAACTCTAGAACAATGTTGCCATCTTCTTCATTGTCCAATCCCTCACTAGCTCCTTCAAAGCATCATCTGCTTGTAATGTGAAATGTTGAGTGATATCTCTCCAAGCTAGGTTCTTGTCACGATCAGATACAAAACTAACATTAGGAGCGGATATCTTCTGCTTCCATTCACGAGCACTAACTGGGATCCTATCCCTTACAATGAACCCACATTGATTGACATATGTCTGAGCATGTGGTCCCAATGGTTTGCCGGTGTCGGTGTTGAATTCTGATATTATAAAACGGCCCTCTAAGGCTTTTTTGGCCCTCGGACTTTCCTACTTTTGTCGGTGGTTGATGTAGATCCAGAGACCGGCTACATGAGTAGAAACACAACGATTAACAACAAATATACGTACGCATGCATCTATAAGAGATGATAGATAATCGAATATACCTCGCCAGTATTTTCTTGCGCGACAATTTGTTGATCTTCAACCATCGGCATATTCAGGATATCCTCATAATCAGCAAAGTACTGACTCGTGTCATCTACATCCACATTGGTGCCAGCGTTGATAATATCCGCCATTATGTCATCACTCAAGTTATCATCCGGAGCAGCCATTTGTATCTTCAAGATAACACATAGATAGAATTACTATGGTACATAAGTACATGTGATAACACATATAGAATTACTAAATCCAATTAAATATAATAACACATAATATTTCATAAGGATAAACAATAATAAGGTATAGGCTTTGGAATCGAATCAAAAACACTTTCGATCCAAAAACATGGAAATAAGTACATGTATATATATACACATAGAATGATACAATATATTTTCTCTCTCTCTCTCTCAATACATAAAAATAAGTGCATATGTCTATATCTCTAGATATGCATGTGATAACACATAGAATGTCTCTCTAGATACAATTTTCTCTCTCTCTCAACACATGAAAATAAGTACATGTATATATACATATAGAAATAATTAAGTACATATGTATACATATAGAATCTCTCTCTAGATATATATGGAGAGATAGAATATATAATTACTAAATCCAATTAAATAAATCTAACATGAAATCAGATAAAAGTAATAGATAATACATTTTAATCTAACATATATCAAAAACTATAATAAAAAACTATCTAAATAAAATACTAATTAAATTTTAATACATTTAAATCTAACATATATCAAAAACTATCTAAAAATAACTAAAAAACTAACAATAAACTACTAATTAAAATTTAATACATTTTAATCTAACATACAGCCGAGACTTTGTAAAAAAAATCTAAAAAACATGGCTGATCGAGAGCACAGATCAAGAGTTCGACGGAGGGTACGGTGGGCGCGCGGGAAGCGTCGGCGATGGAGGGTGGGGTCGGGTGCGGCGGCGGAGACGGGATGCGGCGCGCGATGCGGGCTGGGAGAATGGCGCGGCCGGGCGGGGGTAGACGACGACGGCGGCGCGGCAGAGACGAGCTCGACGACGGCGGATGGCGCGGCCGGGCGGGGCTGAGCAACGGAGGCGAGATCAAAGATGAACAGAACAGACGTTCGATATATATAGGCCGGGACTAAAGGACATTTAGTCCCGGCTGGTAAGACCAACCGGAACTAAAGGTCCAACCCTTTAGTCCCGGTTGGTCTTATCAGCCAGGACTAAAGGTATTTTTGGGCGGGCACCAAAATTGCCGCCCACCCTTTAGTCCCGGTTCTTGGCCTGGGCCGGGACTGAAGGCATCAAATTTTGGCAACCCGCCAGCGTAATTGGAAAGGCCTGGGATTTTGATTTTGTTTAATACTAGGTTAATCAATTAATTCCATAGCAACTTCAATACTTTGCAATATTTATTTTAAAAAATACTATTGATTAACTAATTATTTATTGTAAATAGGAAAATTTTGTAACCTAAAGCTTTTAATTTATTTTATGAATATAGAATATAAATGTTACTAATACTAAGTATTTTGTTAATGCAAAAATATATTTGTAACTTAAAATTAATAAAACTAATATTATTCGATAGGAAATTTATTATCACATAATTGTAACATCAATGTTTTAATTTTTTTCTCGGTTTTTGACCAAAATTGACAGAAATTTTTGTTGAACCTATAAAAATAAAGAAAATATAGTATTTTTTTGTTCTACAACTTTTTCAAATGAAAAAATGGCCTATATAAGGATTGTATATATTGATGAGCTTAACAAACTTGGTATTAAAAATTTTTCAATTTGAGACAATCTAGGGTCCCGAAAACTAGTTTGTAGGCATCGAAATTTAAAAATCATAAATTTGAACCGTCCAAACTTTCTCAAATGGAAAGTTAACCAAAACAACAATTGTAGATCTTTTTGAGTTTAACAAACTTGGTATTCAAAACTTTTCAATTAGAAGTAATTTAGAGTTCATAATACTAGAGTCAAAGTGTTGTTTTTTAATTTTACCAAATTTGACTTGGTCAAACTTGCTCAAATGAGACACTAAATGACCTCAGATGAAAAAACTCTGAATACCAAGTTTGATCATCTCAGCAAGATCTACAATTGTTACATAGCTCATTTTACCATTTGAGAAATTTTTATCAAACACTAGTCACAACTTCTTGAATCTCATATAGACTTTCTAAAACTATGTCACACACTTGTAAAATTTGAACTACATTTTGTTCAAGCTTTCTCAAATGAAAAAATGGCCTATATAAGGATTGTATATATTGATGAACTTAACAAACTAGGTATTCAAAAAATTTCAATTTGAGACAATCTAGGGTCCCGAAAACTAGTTTGTAGGCGTTGAAATTTAAAAATCACAAATTTAAACCATCCAAACTTTCTCAGATGGAAAGTTGACCAAAACAACAATTATAGATCTTTTTGAGTTTAACAAACTTGGTATTCAAAACTTTTCAATTAGAAGTAATTTAGAGTTCATAATACTAGAGTCAAAGTGTTGTTTTTTCATTTGACCAAATTTGACTTAGTCAAACTTGCTCAAATGAGACACTAAATGACCTCAGATGAAAAAACACTGAATACCAAGTTTGATCATCTTAGCAAGATCTATAGTTATTACATAGCTCATTTTCCCATTTGAGAAATTTTTATCAAACACTAGTCACAACTTCTTGAATCTCATATAGACTTTCTAAAACTATGTCACACACTTGTGAAATTTGAACTACATTTTATTCAAGCTTTCTCAAATAAAAAAATGGCCTATATAAGGATTGTATATATTGATGAGCTTAACAAACTAGGTATTCAAAACTTTTCAATTTGAGACAATCTAGGGTCCCGAAAACTAGTTTGTAGGCGTCGAAATTTAAAAATCACAAATTTGAACCATCCAAATTTTCTCAAATGGAAAGTTGACCAAAACAATAATTGTAGATCTTTTTAATTTTAACAAACTTGGTATTCAAAACTTTTCAATTTGAAGTCATTTAGAGTTCATAATACTAGAGTCAATGTGTTATTTTTTTATTTGACCAAATTTGACTTGGTCAAACTTGCTCAAATGAGACACTAAATGACCTCAGATGAAAAAACTCTGAATACTAAGTTTGATCATCTCAGCAAGATCTACAATTTTTACATAGCTGATTTTCCGATTTGAGAAATTTTTATCAAACACTAGTCACAGCTTCTTGAATCTCATATAGACTTTCTAAAACTATGTCACACACTTATGAAATTTAAACTACATTTTGTTCAAGTTTTCTCAAATGAAAAATGGCCTATATAAGGATTATAGATATTGATGAGCTTAACAAACTTGGTATTCAAAACTTTTTCAATTTGAGACAATCTAGGGTCCCAAAAACTAGTTTGTAGGCATCAAAATTTAAAAATCACAAATTTAAACCATCCAAACTTTCTCAAATGGAAAGTTGACCAAAACAACAATTGTAGATCTTTTTGAGTTTAACAAACTTGGTATTCAAAACTGTTCAATTTGAAGTCATTTAGAGTTCATAATACTAGAGTCAAAGTGTTATTTTTTCATTTGACCAAATTTGACTTGGTCAAACTTGCTCAAATGAGACACTAAATTACCTCAGATGAAAAAACTCTGAATACCAAGTTTGATCACCTCAGCAAGATCTACAATTGTTACATAGCTCATTTTCCCATTTGAGAAATTTTTATCAAACACTAGTTACAACTTCTTGAATCTCATAGACTTTCTAAAACTATGTCACACACTTGTGAAATTTGAACTACATTTTATTCAAGCTTTATCAAATGAAAAAATGACCTATATAAGGATTGTATATATTGATGAGCTTAACAAACTAGGTATTCAAAAAATTTCAATTTGAGACAATCTAGGGTCCCGAAAACTAGTTTGTAGGCATCGAAATTTAAAAATCACAAATTTGAACCGTCCAAACTTTCTCAAATGGAAAGTTGACCAAAACAACAATTGTAGATCTTTTTGAGTTTAACAAACTTGGTATTCAAAACTTTTCAATTAGAAGTAATTTAGAGTTTATAATACTAGAGTCAAAGTGTTGTTTTTTCATTTGACCAAATTTGACTTGGTCAAACTTGCTCAAATGAGACACTAAATGACCTCAGATGAAAAAACTCTGAATACCAAGTTTTATCATCTTAGCAAGATCTACAATTTTTACATAGCTCATTTTCCTATTTGAGAAATTTTTATCAAACACTAGTCACAACTTCTTGAATCTCATATAGACTTTCTAAAACTATGTCACACACTTGTGAAATTTGAACTACATTTTGTTCAAGCTTTCTCAAATGAAAAAATGGCCTATATAAGGATTATATATATTGATGAGCTTAACAAACTAGGTATTCAAAACTTTTCAATTTGAGACAATCTAGGGTCCCGAAAACTAGTTTGTAGGCGTCGAAATTTAAAAATCACAAATTTAAACCGTCCAAACTTTCTCAGATGGAAAGTTGACCAAAACAACAATTGTAGATCTTTTTTAGTTTAACAAACTTGGTATTCAAAACTTTTAAATTTGAAGTCATTTAGAGTTCGTAATACTAGAGTCAATGTGTTGTTTTTTATTTGACCAAATTTGACTTGGACAAACTTGCTCAAATGAGACACTAAATGACATCAGATGAAAAAACTCTGAATACTAAGTTTGATCATCTCAGCAAGATCTACAATTGTTACATAGCTCATTTTCCCATTTGAGAAATTTTTATCAAACACTAATCACAACTTCTTGAATCTCATATAGACTTTCTAAAACTATGTCACACACTTGTGAAATTTGAACTACATTTTATTCAAGCTTTATCAAATGAAAAAATGACCTATATAAGGATTGTATATATTGATGAGCTTAACAAACTAGGTATTCAAAAAATTTCAATTTGAGACAATCTAGGGTCCCGAAAACTAGTTTGTAGGCGTCAAAATTTAAAAATCACAAATTTGAACCGTCCAAACTTTCTCAGATGGAAAGTTGACCAAAACAACAATTGTAGATCTTTTTGAGTTTAACAAACTTGGTATTCAAAACTTTTCAATTTGAAGTCATTTAGAGTTCAGAATACTAGAGTCAAACTGTTATTTTTTCATTTGACCAAATTTGACTTGGTCAAACTTGCTCAAATGAGACACTAAATGACCTCAGATGAAAAAACTCTGAATACCAAGTTTGATCATCTCAGCAAGATCTACAATTGTTACATATCTCATTTTCTCATTTGAGAAATTTTTATCAAACACTAGTCACAACTTCTTGAATCTCATATAGACTTTCTAAAACTATGTCACACACTTGTGAAATTTGAACTACATTTTGTTCAAGCTTTCTCAAATGAAAAAATGGCCTATATAATTATTGTAGATATTGATGAGCTTAACAAACTTGGTATTCAAAACTTTTCAATTTGAGATAATCTAAGGTCCCGAAAACTAGTTTATAGGCGTCGAAATTTAAAAATCATAAATTTGAACCGTCCAAACTTTCTCAAATGGAAAGTTGACCAAAACTACAATTGTAGATATTTTTGAGTTTAATAAACTTGGTATTCAAAACTTTTCAATTTGAAGTCATTTAGAGTTCATAATACTAGAGTCAAAGTGTTGTTTTTTCATTTGACCAAATTTGACTTGGTCAAACTTGCTCAAATGAGACACTAAATGACCTCAGATGAAAAAACTCTGAGTACCAAGTTTGATCATCTCAGCAAGATCTACAATTGTGAAGTCATAACATTTTACATAATATCCGTCTCTAAAACATAATGTATTAAACATGCATCGTTGTATCATGCGGGCACAACAGTGAATTTCTTCTTGACGTATGACCCTTGGTTATGATCTTGTCGTAACCATAGAGTGTCTTCATCATTTAACATGATGCTTGGATTTTTCTTCACTATGAAGGGTGGAATTCATACATTTCTTTCGTACTCTTCTGACATGTCTGACTTGTCTTCAATTCCCACTATATTTATTTTTCCAGAAAGAATTATGTGGCGCTTTGGCTCATCCCTCATTGAGTTGATGTCTTCGTTTTTTCCTCTCTTTGATTTTGTAGACATGTCTTTCACATAGAACACCTGACTCACATCGACAGCAAGGACGAATGGTTCCTCTTTGTACCCAATATTGTTGAGGTCCATTGTTGTCATTCCATACTCTTTGTCGACTGTTGCCCCTCCTCCGGTCAGCTTCACCCATTGGCACCGGAACAAAGGGACTTTAAAATTAGGTGCATAGTCTAGTTTCCATATCTCTTCTATGCGGCCATAATATGTTTGTATATTCCCATTTGGATCTGTGCCATCTATGCGAACACCACTATTTTGATTGGTGCTCCTTTTATCTTGGGCAACTGTGTAAAATGTATTCCAATTTATCTCGTACCCTTGGTACGTGAGGATATGCCACGATGGCTGCCTAGCCAACAAATACAGTTGCTCATCAATATTGTCATCACCTTGACATTCTTTTTGCAACCAACCACTGAAACTTTCCATATGCTGACGCCTAATCCAAGCTTTAGTCTTCCCTAGAAACTTGGATCGTAAGAACTCCTTATGTATCTCGATGTACGGATGCACCAATGACGAGTTCTGAAGAACTGTGTAGTGTACTTTATTGAAATGATCGTCTTCCATACCGATATATGTTTTCTTCCCTAAAGTTCCTTTACCACTGAGTCTCCTCTCGTGTCATGATTCGGGAACGCCAATTGGGGCAAGGTCAGGAATAAAGTCAACACAGAACTCAATGACCTCCTCTGTTCCATAGCCCTGGGCGATACTTCCTTCAGGCTTAGAACGGACTTTCACATATTTCTTCAAGACTCCCATAAACCTCTTGAAGGGGAACATGTTATGTAAGAACACAGGTCCAAGAATACTAATCTCCTTCACCAAATGAACTAGGATGTGTGTCATGATATTAAAGAAGGATGGAGGGAACACCAACTCAAAGCTGACAAGACATTGAACCACATCATTCTGTAGAGTAGCTAGTTCCACTAGATTGATTGCCTTCTGAGAAATTGCATTGAGGAATGCACATAGCTTCACGGTGGCTAGACGTACATGTGGAGGTAGAATTCCTCTTAAAGTAACTGGAAGCAATTGCGTCATAAGCACGTGGCAGTCGTGGGACTTTAAGTTTAGGAATTTCTTATCTGGCACATTTATTATACCCTTTATATTGGAGGAGACTCCTGATGGGACCTTAATGCTGCTTAGACATTCGAACATACTGTCCCTCTCTTCTTTGCTAAGCGTGTAGCTAGCCGGACTTAAGTAATGACGTCCATCATCTGTCTTCTCTAGATGAAGGTTATCTCGTTCTTTCATGCCCTGCAAGTCTTGGCATGCTTCAAGTGAATCCTTTGGCTTCCCGTACACACCCATGTATCCTAACAGGTTCACACAAAGATTTTTTGTTAGGTGCATCACGTCGATTGCATTGCGGACCTCTAGGACTTGCTAATAGGGTAGCTCCCAAAAGATGGACTTCTTCTTCCACATGGGTGCATGTCCCTTAGCATCTTTGGGAACAGATTCATTGCCTTGTCCCTTTCCAAATACTACTTTTACATCCTTGACCATTGCGAGTACATCTTCCCCGATTCAGTTATGAGGCTTCTTTCGGTGGTCTGGCTTACCTTTAAAATGCTTCCCTTTCTTTCTTACTTGGTGATTCAAAGGAAGGAATCGACGATGGCCAAGGTACACGACCTTTCAACATCTTTTCAAATATATACTGTCAAGGTCATCAAAACAATGTGTGCATGTATTATATCCTTTGTTTGTCTAACCTGAAAGATTACTTAAAGCAGGCCAATCATTGATTGTTACGAACAACATTGCTCGTAGGTCAAAGTGTTCTTGTTTGTACTCATCCCAGACACGTACACCTAGTTTGTTCTATAAAACTAGAAGTTCTTCAACTAATGGCTTCAGATAGACATCAATATCGTTGCTAGGTTGCCTCGGACCTTGGATGAGGATCGGCATCATAATGAACTTCCGCTTCATGTATAACCATGGAGGAAGGTTGTAGATACATAGAGTAACTGGCCATGTGCTATGACTAGTGCTCTGCTCTCCAAAAGGATTCATACCATCTGTACTTAAGGCAAACCTTAAGTTTCTAGCCTCATTTGCAAACTCTAGAAATTCCCTGTCTATCGCTCTCCACTGGGACCCATCAGCTGGGTGTCTCAGCATATTGTCTACCTTACGGTCTTCTTTATACCACCGCAACAACTTTGCATGGTCTTTATTTTTGAACAAACGTTTTAAGCGTGGTATTATAGGAGCATACCACATAACCTTGGCAGGGATTTTCTTTCTAGGACGTTGTTCACCCTCGACGTCACCAGGATCATCGCGCCTGATCTTATACCGCGATGCTTTACATACCGGGCATTCATCCAAATTCTCGTATTCATTGCCATGGTAGAGGATGCAGTCATTAGGACATGCATATATCTTCTGGATTTTTAATCCCAAAGGGCAGACAACCTTTTTTGCTTCGTACGTAGTGGTGGGCAATTCATTTGGCTTCGGAAGCATCTTCTTTATGAGGTTCAATAAATTCCCAAATGCCTTGTCGGATACATCATTCTTTGCCTTTCACTGTAGCAATTCCAGTGTTGTACCCAGCTTTTTTTGCCCCTCTTCGGCCGTCGGGTATAGCAACTTCCTATGATCCTCAAGCATGCGCTCGAACTTAACTTTCTCTTTTTCACTTTTCCATTCTTGTTGTGCATCACGAATGGCATTGCCAAGAGCATCACCGAGATCATCTTCTACCGCTACCACTTCTTCATCTCCCCCCATTGTAGTGTCATCAAAGGCACCATACTGAGCAATAATGTCATCAATGTCTAAATCTTCTCCTTCACCTTCTTCCATCATGACCCCGCTTTCTTCATGCTTAGTCCAACATATATAGTTTGACATGAAACCTGACTTAAGCAAATGTGAATGAAGACTCATTGAGCTTGAATATTCCAATGGCGTGACATAATCTTGGGAGCGGCGATCGGCATTGTACATCCAATGGCGTAACATAATCTGTATTACACGACAAATTATGAAAACCTTGAACATAATTAAGTATTTTATTACACAACATAAATAACACACACATGGTTGATTAATTAACTAAGCCTGGCTACAACGTAAGAAATCCCAACTATCACTAAACAAACTAAAACTACAATGTACTTCAGTAACATAATTATTTCGTGATCGTACGCAACTAAAACAGACAAATCATTCTTCTGTTGAACATCAATAAGCTTCTCCTGCTGGCTCACTGCCTCATCAGCAGCAGCCGCTACCTCAAGCGCAGCCAAATTCTGCACGTATGTAGCATAATCTTCCTCCCAGTACCAACCATCGCATCCATTGCCCTCTCACTGAAATTAAAGCCAAAAAATATTTAGTAAACAATATTCAAGAAAAGCAGGTCAATTAGCCATAATTATAAAATGCGTAAGAAACTCACATCGCGATCCAGGCACTTGTAGAAAACACGACCCTTGTTGGGTCCCTGTCTCTTGACTCGGTACTCCATCACAATCTTCTACTTACACTTGCCGCAGATAATGAGAGGGAGTTCTGGCCTCAGTCGTTTCGCAACCGAACGAGAGGCCGAGGATCCGGTACCAGTTGTCATCTACTTTCTATACTTATTTTTGCAAACTAGTGTAAATTTCATATTTTCTAAAATGATATATTTAAACAAAACTAGTACGGATTTCACATGTTTCAATAAATAACCACCCGTACTAGTTGACCTTGCTTACGTGATCATCTCGGCCAACATTTCTCCACCGGACGGCACCGTACTTGGCCAAGAAAGAGCTCCGATTCTACGAGAAAGGGAACACGGTCTTCCACGATCGTTGCCGCTCTCTCTCGTAGAATCAAAGCTCCTCCTTGACGTCCGTTACCGCTCGGTAGAGAACATGTTGGCCGAGCTGAACACGGTCCGCAAGTTCAACTAGTACGGATTTTCTATAATTTTCTAACTATTTACTAAGTTTTTCATTTCATGGAAAATTTAATTCTAAAAAAAAGGCATGATTTCTAAGTAGTTCATTTCATGGAAAAAATAATTCTAAGTGACCTGCTCGATATTGGCGAGCTCATGGATGTTTAGGTTGCCGAGGATAGTAACATTTGTAGATGATATTTATAGGTCCGAAGTTATCAAATATCCATCAAATTATAGCTTAAAAACATGTTTCAATAAATAACCATCTGTACTAGTTGACCTTGCTTATGTGATCAACTCGGCGAGCATTTCTCCACCGGACGGCACCGTACTTGGCCAAGAAAGAGCTCCGATTCTACGAGAAAGGGAACACAGTCTTCCACGACCGTTGCTGCTCTCTCTCGTAGAATCAAAGCTCCTCCTTGACGTCCATTATCACTCGGCAGAGAACATGCTCGCCGACCTGAACACGGTCCGCAAGTTCAACTAGTACGGATTTTCTATAATTTTCTAACTATTTTCTAAGTTTTTTATTTCATGGAAAATTTAATTCTAAAAAATAAAATGCATGATTTCTAAGTATTTCATTTCATTTGATGAACTAATTTAACTTTTGTTTATCCAAACATATATGCAAATCATCATATCATTTTGAGCTAAAAATGACATATAAAATCATAATAAAGTCCAACATATAAAGTTACACATGCATCTACATCGCAAAATGAGATAAGCTACTGATAAAACATAAGAGGATTAAGTTTGTTACCTCAAAAATTGAAGAGCAACACCAATGGAGGGGGAGAGAGCAAGAACAACAGCAAGCTGAAGAACAGAGACAATGAGTTTGAATGGAATGGCTCGGGCTCGGGGAGGAAGAAATGAGCTGAATTATAGGCCGGGATAATTAGTCCCGGTTAGGGGTCCAAACCGGGACTAAAGATTATTCTTTATTCCCGAGGCATCACCCAAACCGGGACTAAAAGCTTTAGTCCCAGTTGGTTGGTAATACCAGCCGGGACTAAAGATCCCTGCCCCGCGGACGACCGTTGGGCAGGGTCCTTTAGTCCGGGGGCAAAAAATGTCGAGGCTAATGTTAAATTGGGACATCGTTCTAAAGTCTGTTCTCTAGTAGTGCTAGCATTATTTCTCTGTTAAAATCGAAACCAGAAACTTTTGGGCTGACTATTTCCTCACGGCGGCCTAGAAGCACACCGGCAGTAGTGTGGCTGCGAGGAATGAAAGTTGAGGGCACCGGCAGTAGTGTGGCTGCGAGGAATGAAAGTTGACGGGTGAGAGGAAGATGATGAAGTTGCGTTGGCTGTGAGGAATGGAAGTTGAGGGCACGCAAAACAAAGACGATGAAGTCGTATTGTTTTGTTCCTGTTGTAATGCATGGGCATGATCCTAGTACAGAAAAAAGCTGAAATGTATACTTCAGTTCAGTTTTACTATCTTGTGCTGATTTAATATGAATTTTTATACAGCAAAATGGTGGGGTAATTATGGAACACAAGTTCCAGCATTACAAATGATGGCCATAAGGATCCTCGCTTTGACTTCTAGTTCTTCCGGCTGTGAAAGAAGCTGGAGTTGTTTTGAAGGCGTAAGCTTCCCAATATTCTCTAAATGTGTTTGCGTGTTTCAGATTTGATTAATACTAAACCTGAATTGGCATTCTGTGTTGTAGAATCACTGAGCGTCTTTGTTCAATATAACAACAAGATGAATGGCAATAGGCAGAAAACAAAGACCAACAAGTTGTTGGATCCTCTTCGACATACAGAATCGACACATGCTCAAGGGTGGCTGATTGAAGGCGGAGACGAGGACTTAGATAGTGAGCCGGTTGTTGGGCTAACTTGGAAATTAATTGAAGAATCATGTGCAGAAGAAGATGTTACAAGGCTCCGTAGAAGTGCAAGGCTGGCTCAGGTGAGAGATGTTGATAGATGAGTTCCATTCTGAGGGTGAAGCTGAACCAATCAATGAGGAAGAAATTGATTTTGAGTCTGACCCGGAGGATGTGCTACCAAGTACCAATAATAGATTGTGAGGGAGATGGGGAGAATGGAGATTAGTCATCTAAGTTTGTCATCCATGACCCATCAGCCTCACCTATTTATTTTCTAGCATTCTGTGTTAGTGAGAATTCTGAACCATCTCCTCTGTCTCTGTCATCTATTTGTGAGAATGAAACTATGAGAGTGGCGCAGAGCATGTTCATGTTCTATCACTTGTGTTCAGACGTTCAGTACTACTTATGTTATTTCATCATATAATTTTAATGTGTGATCATGTGACAAACTGAGAACTACGTCATATTGTCTATTGTAGTATTGTCTAATGATCTATGTCATTATATTATATGTCTATGAGACTATACTTTATATGACTGTGTATAATTGTACGTATAATTATTTATTGTCAATGTCAATTTTTCAACTGTCTTCATGTCTCAGATTGCACTTAAAAATTATATAAAAACTGTAATTTTATATGTATATTTCCTGCTACAGTGCAAATCGCTTAAACCCCCGTCGTTTAAACCGTCTAAACGCTAAACAGAGGGTGACCGACTGTTTAACGTTTAGCGTCTAGGATAACATTGGCTGCAGCATAACCAAGACAGCCACAAGACACGATCAAAGGTTTGTGCATACTGGTTACTACCACAATACTTCTGCTCCACCAGACAGGTCGATCAAAGCTCGCTGCCTGATGGTTGCTTCCAAAATACTTTTGCTCCATAGCACACACCCTTCTCAAACATGCTGGTTGCAGCCCAAATGCATATTACCATGAATAAATATGCTGGCTCCACAAAATACTTCCAACCATCACTAGTCAATCACTACTGGACTCAGTGGCTTTGCTGAGTGCCAGGGGCACTCGGCAAAGCCCAATTTGCAATCGGCAAAGGCTTTGCCGAGTGCTGCACTCAGCAAAGGCCACTCGGCAAAAAATGGGCCGGCAAAGGCGTCTATGCCGAGTGTCTTTTGTCGGACACTCAGCAAAGCCTTTGCCGAGTGCCCGACACTCGGCAAAGTTGGAACCGAAAACAACCCGAAAAAATGGCAAAGTTGCCGAGTGCCCCCACCGACCAGCGCCCGCCCATCTCCGGCATTTTTCGCGTAAAATCCGCGGCTACGAGGCCGGCGGGATTCGAACCGGCGACATCTCCCTCACGCGTCCCCTCCTCTAACCACTGCACCACACTACCACCTATGTCTAGATTCCGTTTGGTTCCCCACATATTATACTAAACCGAATGTAAATTACTTGTTTGAGGCCCTAAACAAATTCAAATAAAAAAGTTGTAAACTACAAAGTTTCATAACTTTTTGAGATCTACACTTTTAGTTTAGAAAGTTTTTCCATCCGAGATCGTTTCCAAAATTTGAATTTCAAAATTTTGAAATTCCAACGCAGTTTTGCATGACAAGATGATTTCAAATCAAAAAGTTGCCAACTACAATGTTTCATAACTTTTCGAGATCTACAAAGTTTATTTTGGTTGTTTTTCCATCCAAGGTCGTTTGAAAAGTTTTGAATTTTAAATTTTTGAAATTCAAACGCAGTTTTGCATGACAAGATGATTTCAAATCAAAAAGTTGCCAACTACAATGTTTCATAACTTTTTGAGATCTACAAAGTTTATTTTGGTTGTTTTTCCATCCGAGGTCGTTTGAAAAGTTCAAATTTTAAAATTTTGAAATTCAAACACAGTTTTGCATGACAAGATGATTTCAAATCAAAAAGTTGCCAATTACAAAGTTTCATAACTTTTCGAGATCTACAAAGTTTATTTTGGTTGTTTGGTCATCTGTTCATCCGACATGGTTGTTCTAACATTGTTCACAAATCTTATATATCTTTATTGTAGTTTCATAAACTACAAGAGACGTATGTTAGATTTGTGAACAAATTTACTTTCAC
Source organism: Miscanthus floridulus (assembly GCF_019320115.1). Classification (NCBI taxonomy): domain Eukaryota; kingdom Viridiplantae; phylum Streptophyta; class Magnoliopsida; order Poales; family Poaceae; genus Miscanthus; species Miscanthus floridulus. Next base: position 10,871,010 of record NC_089597.1, read on the forward strand.
TTTGTCATATGAAGAAAAGACCAAAACAAACATTGTACATCTTGATGAGTTATACAACTTTGTAGTTGAAAACTTTTTCATTTGAATTAATTTACTGCTTTAAAATGTGCTTTGAAATTTTCTTTGCCTAGTGTAAAAAAAACACTCGGCAAAGAGCTTCTTTGTCGAGTGTCAAAAAAAACACTCGGCAAAGAAGCTTCTTTGCCGAGTGTAAAAAGCTCTTTGCCGAGTGTCAAAAAAACACTCGGCAAAGAAGCTTCTTTGTCGAGTGTAAAAAAAAACACTCGGCAAAGAGCTTCTTTGCCGAGTGTTTTTTCCGCACTCGGCAAAGAAGCTCTTTGCCGAGTGCCCGAAAAAAAAAACACTCGGCAATCCACTTGGCACTCGGCAAAGAGCCGGTCTCCGGTAGTGAATGCCGTCACTGTTGTGGTCCAGGTTGCTGAAATATGAGAGGATCCATCTCCAGTTGCCCTCTACATCAAAAGGAAATGATCTGAATATATTTACATTTGGCACATGAACCATGAAAGATGGAAACAAGAGCCATATTCATGTTTGGTGCGTATGTAGTAAATCAATACTTGTAGGAACATAAAAAATTCAGAATGGTCTAGTTGTAGGCTAGTAATCGTATCACCAGTGATGTAACAGTTATTGTGATTCAAAAGGGCTAGTTAATTCTGGTGGAATGCATATTTGAACCTTTTGACAAATGAGCTGCAAGCAAAGTACCAATATGATTCATACATATTTTGGGCATAAGGCTGCAATAAGATAATTGACCATAGTAGAATTGTACCTCAAGTACAGCCTGCTAAAACAGTAACTAACAAGCATTCTAACGGTAACTAAAGCAGTAAAAAATTAACCTGATATTAGCGGTAACAATTTTCTATAGACCAAATAAACAACTAGTACTGACAAGCAGTTCATCACACATAATCAGTCCATAGAATATCATCACACCCTACTAATTTTGCAACAGCTAAATTCTCATTAGAATATATGTTGAGATTAAGTTCTCTCCCAAAACAAATTAAGACCAGATAAGCAAGGACCAGGAATTGAAAGGGTGAGGGTGATGCTCACCACTGGTGCTGCACCACACGCCCAATACATGTTGAGACAATGCAGATTTGTAATCTAAGAATGATTGTGCAGATTTGTTTTCTAAGAATAATATGACTTGCAATCATTTCAGAAGCAGCAATACCACTACTGCCCAATACAGGATCTGTAATTTTGAAGGCAGAGAAAAAAGTAACAACAATAGAGAACTTGATTAATTTACCTCTTAGAAATTTACAGCTCACGTCACATCAGAGTCTGCAGCATATGATTAAAAAAATATTGGTATCCATCTTTCCAGCAAGATATATGAGATAAAAACATAAGAGTCGAGAGAAAAACGGTTTGTGGTAGTGATAGCATGAGCATGAGATCCTATAGAAGTCAACTACGAGGAAAAATCAAGTGTGCAAGGTAACTTACCATGTCACTTTATGCTTCCTTAAGCATGTCAGGTGGTATCTCTATTTGTTTTTCGTCAGCAATGCCTACAAAAAAAAAGTACCAACATGATAGTCTGGGCAGTAGGCACTTCAAACTAAGAATACAGAACACCATGAACATCAGATGATGTACAAGTCACCTAGAGCTAACATGAGTTGCACAAAAAATGAATAGTGCATACTTAACAAAAAAATGTACACCAAAAATCAGTTTTAGAACCCAGATTTGTTTTATAAAAGAATTCACCCATATTAGTATGATATTAGAAATGAGTACATTCACCCATAGTAGGCATCAGCTTTTACAGTTAGAAAAGCTAGATAGATACAGCTAGAATAAACTTGGATGAAGTGAGGAGCGGTCCATAAAAAAAGAGAGCACTGATACACATGCAATGGATTTACATCAGTTGTAGTGAGTCCTGGCACTATCGATTTGAGGGTAGAGACTACAGAGTGAATGATCTTATAATTTCATTAACTACTAAGAACCTCATCTCATTTTGGCACTATCAACAACAAATTTCCAGGTGGGCACCGCAAAATCCCAGGCACCAATACCCTACACACTAATGGGTGTGCAGATCAGATCTGAAGCCCCTCTTAGGTTGGGGATGAGTTGAGAGGGAGAGAATTAATAAACGTGAAAAGGCTGCTGACCGCTCGCTATCGCCACTCACCGCCCGGTGCCCGTCCACTCAGCTTCCCGACTCCCGGTTGGCAGCGCCCCGATGCAGATCCGCTCGGCCCCACCCCGGCCGTCGGAGGCTCGCGGCACCGCCGGACCTGGCGTCGCTTTGTGCCGCCCGCAGCGACACGGGCAATGGTGGCGGCGGCGCAGGTGGCAGGGGTGGCAACGGCCGATGGCTGCGGCACAGCAGCGAATGTCTGTGGGGCGGTGAGGATCGGAGCAGTCGAGCAGGAGAGGGGATGGGGACGCCCATGGCTGCGACGCAGTGAGGGGAAGGCGCCGAGGATAGCTTCAAGCGAATGGCTGTAGCTGTAGCTCGGTGGAAGAGAAAAGTTTGGGAAAAGTGAAGTCTCATGAGGGCGCGCTTCCATCGCGCATTCATGCGCGCCGCGCGCGGTTGACTCGGCGCTCGCTTGCTAGCTGGAGCTAGAGCGCATTTAACATATTTACCATTATTACCTATGACAGTTTATACTGTGTCAATGACATATGAGTCACTGACACATGAGCCAAGGAGATCTAAAGCTTCTAGGACCCACACCAGCGTTCTCTCTTCTAAATACCAGCAGGTGAGGGACCGGAGCAAGTTTCTTGCCTCTCGCTCTCAGTTTTTTAGACATCACTGTAAATTAGAATCTTCACCTACAGTGTGACAAGTGATGCCTCAATTCTCACCCTCCTCTTTGTACATCACTCAAGCCATACATTATGAAGCTGACCTAGTTACTTTACTATACAATATTATATAGTAAAAACACACATTATTTATTACACGACTATATATATTTTTTGGGTGGTGCCTCCCAGTAAACACGCACTATTATAGATCGAGTACTACGGCAGGGACGACATGCGTAGTCGGTCGGCGTCGGTTGTCGGCACCGTCGTCTTCGCCTCAACGGGGGAGTAGGGGCGGATCCAGCAGTGGGGCGGGGGGGGGGGGGGGGGGGGGGGGGCTCAAGCCCCCCTACCCAAACCGAAGCAGTGCAAATTACTGTAGAGCCCATATACATTTTTAGGCAAAGTTCTATAGTGTAGGGGGGCTAAGACTTAAGATCGAGCAACAGTGTTGCTCAGCCCCCCCCTAAAATATTTCCTGGATCCACCGCTGCGGGGGAGGACCACAAAGCCGCCAGGGAACTCCAAAGCGCCGCTGCTGGTGGAGTCGGTGTTGGCTAGGGACGACGCGGCACCTGAGTGGACAATGAACTTCCTCATGCTGTCATCCGTCCGGGCGCTGTCACTGCCAAACGGGGAGGACCTAGCATGGGGGGCGGTGCCACAGCCGCTGAACATCCTCATGCTGTCATCTGTCCGGGCGCTGTCGCTGCCAGACGGGGAGGACCCAGCTGGGCGCGGTGCCGCCGCCGCCGCCGCTAGCGCGGGGGGTGCTATCGCTGCCAGACGGGGAGGACCTAGCAAGGGGGGCGGTGCCGCCGCCACTGCCGCTAGCACGGGGGGCGGTGAGCTTGACGTCGACCACGTCCAGCTACCGGCGGCGTCTGTGCATGACCCGGATGCAGACGAGGAAGTAGTAAACGCCGACGACGAACGCGATGACAAACGCGGCGCCGCCGATACCGATGCCCACCTTCTCCACTGTTGTAAATATGTGACCGGTGCCTCCAATGCGCATCTCTAGCGCCGGCGCCGCCATCCCCTCTGCAAAATTCGAGATCCAGCCAAATAAACTTGGTAATTAATGGTCTGGAAACCAATACCTTACCTGGTTCAAACCATTTCCTCAGCCCACTCTATCGTCTAAAACATGTTATAATAAGATGTACATTCATTTAAATGAATAGTAAAACATGTTATAATAAGATGCACATTCATTTAAATGAACTTGTAAATGTAATCTGGAACTGTTAAAATCATAGTACCTCTAATATCGTAGATCATGGGATAAACTTGATGATGTACCTCACCCTAGGGCAGTTGCGGCCATGGCGCCACAGCGACGTGGTCGCCGGTGTTGTGGCAGCGTAGGCGCGGTGGAGTCCAAAGGGCAGGGGGCGATGCAAAGGCGACGGTGAAGTCGGTGGCGGCTTCCCGTCGCTGGCAGCACCCTCTCTCTGGATCGGTTAGCGTTAGGGAATGGTCGGTGGGGCACCTAGTAGCTCAGGAGAACCTCGTGCCTTGTGCCTCGGCCCCCACCTCCCTTTTATGGTGTTGTGCGACGGGGGCCCACCAACCATGGAGCGGTTGGGCACCTGTCACACCCCATTTTAAGAACAAAAGAGGATGTATAAAAGTCTTATGTGCACCCCAGGAACGGTCGCACACATAAGTAGACAAATTGTAAATTGTACCATCACAATGTTTATTACATAGCGAATAAATATTCAACACATAGTCTCAAACATAAATATAATAACTACTAAGATAACTCTCTTGCGGAAGCTCCAATAGGGACGTCAACTGGTGAACACCAAGCCTAATACTCATCACGGTAATCTTCAATCCATTCCTGATCTGTTACCCATCCGGGATTTTTCCAACATAAAAGGTAAAGCAAGGCATAAGTACATGTCGTACTTAACAAGATAACTAAGGGTTCATGAGGCTCAAGTAGCTGACACTAGTTTACTGCGGTTAGCATTTAAGTCATCATCAAGTTTAGCATTTATTAACACCAAGGTAGCAATAATCCCATGATACAATGATCCAATGTAATCGAATAATGAATAGCAATAGAGTACCATAAATAACAATTATCAAATTTCGGTTAAGAACTTGTATATTCCCTCAGTTTTCCGGGCCGCCCGTATCCGTGGGCACGGCTGTTATAACAGTTTTACACTCTGCAGAGGTTGTACACTTTCACTGTGAGTCATGTTGTTCAAATGTATGGGTTAATTACGTCCAAACATCGAACACCATATAAAGCCACCTAAGAGCTCGCCTAACCGGCTAGGGACGCAGGGTCATCGGATATAGGAACCCCCCTTCCAAAAATATAAAAGGCCGCTTCCATAGCTAGGCTCAACAGGACAGAGGCTGTCCTATACCCAACTCGCAGACCTCTAACCAGCTAGAAAAGGGTTTCTTAAGCGACTAGAGCCAGAGCCATGTAGCCCTCACAGTTGTACGGGTTGTCCCAGCTTTTGCCAAAAGATAAGTCCTTTTAGTCATCTTTTAATGTATTGCTTATTCCATTACTCAATCCACATGATCATTGTCATTGCTTAGCACTAGCATCAATACTACCCATGCATATATCCCAAGGTTTTCAAGGTAACTAGTATTCAATCTCTAGGGAATCCTACCATAGGTAGCAAGGAAGACACATGCATATGTATTTTAGTGAGCATCATGAATAGGACAACAAGGAAGGTCCTTAGCTATACTTGCCTTGATCAGAGTTCTCCTGGAAGTCTTGCTGGTCTTGCTGGTCGTAGAAGTTCTCTTGATCGCCAACGTAAACCTCACCGTCTGAACTCGATCAACAACACCAAGCAGCAACATACAATCATCCGAGCAATCATACACGAGGCAAACAAATAAATTCAATTAGAACAGTACACCAATAGAGGCAAACAGTTTTGAAAAGTTCATAAAACTATTCTACACGTTGCTACGATCACACAGACACGAAGATCACGAAAAACGGATTTACAACGAGAAAGTTAGGATTAAAACAAATTTCCCTATTAAAGAAATAGATCAAATCTAAACTCGAAATTTAGAGTTCAAAAACATGGTGACAAATTATATGAACAGATAGATCTCGGAAAGACGAATCTAACGCAAGTTGAACGGATCAATTTGGAGTTAAAACGAAGAAGTTATGAGCAAATAAAGGCAATGGCAAAACTATAATTAATTAGAACTTCCATTTGAATCTGCAAATTAGAAAATACGTTTTCAAAAGCGAGAAAACGTATTCACAGGAATACGCCATGGGACTGCGGGTTCTATATTTAAAAACTGCAGGGGCTCTTTATGAAGTTTGCCGCCGAAGGGGTATCCTCCATTACGGATCGTCCGATCCAGATCGGACGGCTGAGATCAGATCCAAGGGGAAAAAGAGCTGGCCGGCCGGCACAGTATGCCGGCGCGGTGGCTGCCATTACCGGCTGGGGGGGCTCGCCGGCGTCATCGGCTTGGGCGATTTCGTGCACCAAATTGCTCAGGGCCGGTACGATTCAACAGAGGAGATCGAAGGCAACTCACCTAGGGCAATGGCGTGAGTTGAGGCGATCCAAGGACGACGTGCCGCTGACGGTTGGTCGACGGCGCTCTGCAAGGTTCGGCGACGGTCAGAGACCAAAACCGAGCGAAAAATAGAGAAAGGAATGTCCGGCGGCTTCGCGAGATTGGTACGAAACTCGGCCTTAGACTTACGGTGACGAAAGAACTGCGGAATGCCAGGAACAAGCTCAGCAGCTTGGATGCCTTGCGGCAAGGGTTCCGGTGCTGCTGCGATCCTGAGCGCAGGAGTGAAGGCGGCGGTTTGCTAGGGTTGCAGAGGCGTCGCGGACGCGGATGCTGGGGCTTTATAGACGACACGGCACACGGGTTGCACCGTGACGCGAGGAAGTCGTGTGGATCAACACCGGGTCGGTGTCCACCTCGTTGCCGACTCAGAGAGGAAGACGGGTGCGGGCCCCAGCTATCGGTGGCACAAGGAGGCGGGCTGCAGCGACGCGTGAGCAGCAAGCTGCATGTTGGGCCTCGGCTCGGCCCAGAAAGAGGAGAAGGGGAAGGAATCCAGGCGGCCTGCGCTGCGGGCTTCGGCTGCTGGGCTGAGGAGGATGGAGCAGGCCGACTGGGCCAGAAACCAGGCAGAGAGAAAATTTCCCTTTTCTTTTTATTTTCTAAGTTTTTGAATCCTTTTTCAGATGAATTTGAATTCCCTTTTAAACTAGAACAAAATCCAAACCAACTCAACACAAAATATGCACCAGCATGAATGCTCAAGCATGTATTTAACTTTGATATTGATTTCATTGTTATAAACTTAATGTGGTTTAAATGCTCACATAAATAAAAATAAACCAATTTAGCCAATTTAAATTTATTCAAATTCTAGGGTGTTACAATTCTACCCCCCTTAAGAGAATCTCGTCCTCGAGATTAGGCTGTGCTTACTCAAACAACTGCGGGTATGTCTTCCTCAACTCATCTTCTCTTTCCCAAGTTGCCTCTGCTTCCGAATACCGATTCCACTGAACCTTGCACATTCTAATTGTCCTGCTTCTCGTAACTTTCTCAGCTATATCCAAAATCTTAATTGGAAACTCCTCATATGTTAGATCATCTTTAACAGCAAGTTCCTCTAATGGTATTTGCTCCTTAGGCACACGCAAACACTTCTTAAGTTGGGATACATGGAACACATCATGGACACCAGATAGGTTCTCAGGCAATTCTAATTGATAAGCCACTTCTCCACACCTCTTCAAAACTTTAAATGGACCAACATACCGAGGTGCTAGCTTACCTTTCATGTTGAACCTTTTCACACTTCTCATAGGTGATACTTTTAAATAGACATAATCTCCTTCTTCAAATACCAAGTCTCTTCTTCGATTATCTGCATAGCTCTTCTGACGAGTTTGTGCCACTCTCAGGTTCTCTCTAACCTTTCTCACCTGCTCTTCAGCGTTTCTAAGCACATCTGGTCCAAACACTTGACTTTCACCTGTTTGATTCCAAAATAAGGGTGTTCTACACTTACGCCCATACAATGCTTCAAACGGTGACATCTTGAGACTCTGTTGATAGCTGTTGTTGTATGAAAACTCTGCATAACACAAACTCTTATCCCAACTAGTACCATACTGCAACGTACATGCTCTCAACATGTCTTCTAAGATTTGATTAATTCTCTCCATTTGCCCATCTGTCTGTGGGTGATACGCTGTACTAAAATTTAACTTTGTTCCTAATGAATCATGCAACTTTTGCCAAAAGGTGGAAGTAAACTGAGTTCCTCTATCAGACACAATCTTCTTAGGAACTCCATGTAGACACACTATTCTCTCCATGTATAACTCTGCTAATTTTGCTCTTGTGTAAGTGATTTTGACTGGCAAAAAGTGAGCGACTTTAGTTAATCGATCCACAATTACCCATATCGAATCATAACCACTCTGAGTACGTGGTAACCCCACTATGAAGTCCATACCAACTTCTTCCCACTTCCACTCAGGTATCTTCATAGGTTGCAACAATCCTGCAGGTCGTTGATGCTCAGCTTTCACTCTCTGACAAGTGTCACACAAAGCTACGTACTCAGCCACATCCCTCTTTAATCCATACCACCAGTACTTTTCTTTAAGATCTAGATACATCTTAGTACTTCCAGGATGAATAGAGTAAGCTGACTCATGTGCCTCCCGCAGAATTGCATCACGAATAGATTTCCCTTCAGGCACACAGATCCTTTTCCCAAACCACAAAATACCATTCTCATCTATAGTGAATCCGGGTGCTTTCCCAATCACTACATTCTCTGCAATCTCTTTCAACTTCTCATCCTCTAACTGACCTCTATGTATCTCAAGCTCTAGTGTAGGTGTCACTTCTATCTCCATAGCATTATAAACAATACCAAGGTTCAAGTGCTGAAACTCTTCACATAACCCCTCTGGCATAGGCGCCATCTCTAGCTCATTGGCATATCTCTTCCTACTAAGTGCATCAGCTACAACATTTGCTTTACCAGGATGATAGTGCACCTCTAGATCATAATCCTTGATCAGTTCCAACCAACGACGTTGCCTCAAATTTAGATCCGTCTGAGTGAATATGTACTTCAAACTCCTATGGTCAGTAAAGACATCACTCTTATGCCCAATCAGATAGTGTCTCCATATCTTCAATGCATGAACCACAGCTGCTAACTCCAAATCATGAGTAGGATAATTCAATTCATGTTTCCTCAGCTGTCTAGATGCATAAGCAACAACTCTACCCTCTTGCATAAGAACACATCCCAATCCTTGACGAGATGCATCACAATAGATAGAGAACTTCTTATTTAGATCAGGCAAAATCAGCACTGGAGCTGTTGTCAATCGCTTCTTTAATTCTTCAAAACTAGCTTGACACTTACTAGACCACTCAAACTTAGCATTCTTCTCTAACAGGGCTGTCATGGGTTTAGCAAGCTTGGAGAAACCTTCAATGAATCTTCGATAATAACCAGCTAAACCAAGAAAGCTACGGATCTCACTTACATCAGTAGGTGGCTTCCAATTCAGTACATCCTTCACCTTGCCTGGATCCACTGCTATACCACCATTAGAAACAACATGTCCAAGAAAAGAGACTTCTTTTAACCAGAATTCACACTTACTACGCTTAGCATACAACTTATGCTCTCTAAGCTTCTGCAGCACCAATCTCAGATGTTCAGCATGATCATCTTCAATCTTAGAGAATACCAATATATCGTCAATGAATACTACCACAAACTTATCAAGATACTCCATAAACACCTTATTCATCATATACATAAAGTAGGCAGGTGCGTTGGTCAAACCAAACGACATAACTGTATACTCATATAACCCGTACCTTGTAGTAAAAGCTGTTTTTGGTATATCAGTATTCCGAATCTTCAACTGATGATAACCAGAACGCAGATCAATCTTAGAAAACACACAAGCACCTCTCAACTGGTCAAACAAGTCATCAATTCTAGGCAATGGGTACTTGTTCTTGATAGTTACCTCATTAAGAGATCGATAATCCACACACATACGCTGTGTTCCATCCTTCTTGTCAACAAAGATCACAGGCGCTCCCCAAGGTGATGCACTAGGACGTATGAAACCTTTCTCTGACAACTCTTTCAATTGTTTCTTAAGTTCTTCTAATTCGTTAACCCCCATTCTATATGGTCTCTTAGCTATAGGTGCAGTACCAGGTAATAATTCAATTATAAACTCAATATCACGGTCAGGTGGCATACCTGGCAAATCATCGGGGAAGACATCTAGGAATTCCTCCACAACACGATCCTGGGGATTAGCATCATCATCTAGTTGATTCACTGTAGCTGTTGGTGGTGGTTGCACTGTCACGCCAACACTGATTCGTTCTCCCTTTGGTGTTGTCACTACCACAACTCTCTCCTGACACTGAATCACAGCTCGGTGTTCCTTCATCCAATCCATACCCAGGATCACATCGATCCCAAAGGTTCTCAACACAATAGGACTGACTGTGAAGTCTACCCCCCTTAAGGTAAGACTTGCTGAAGGGCAACAATGTGCAGCTGGTATTGATCCCCCCGGTGAGTTTACTAGCATTTGAGTCTTCATTGCAATTAAAGGTATGCTATGTGTTCTAACAAATGCTTGAGAAATAAAAGTATGCGAAGCTCCAGAGTCAAAAAGAACATTAGCGGGGATAGAGTTAATGTTGAACGTACCCATCATAACTTCTGGTGCTCCAACCACAGTCTCAGGCGCCACATGGTTCACTCTTCCAGTGTTGTACGCGGGCTTCTGGTTGCTATTTTGCTTCTGAGGTGTCTGTTGATTCGGCTTCTGAGGGCATTGGTTAGCATAATGTCCCACATCCCCACATCGAAAACACTTATTGGGAGTACTAGGTGCACTGCCCTTCATCGGGGTGGTGTTGGGCGTTCCCTGGCGTGGAGTCTGATTGCCCATTTGCTGCGGTGTACGCTGGTTCCAATTCTGCTGTTGGTTCTGAGAGCGTTGTGGAAACTGACCACGGTTCCATTGACTGACTGGACCTTGATACCTCTGCTGATTATTATAGCGCGGGCGTGTGTTGCTTCCTGAGACCTGTCCCTTCATCTTTCTCTTCCTGTCCCTCTCCAATCGCATATTGTCAAGCACAATAGCGCGATTCACCAACTGCTGGAAATTAGCATATGTGTTACCAGCCAACTGCAACCTGAGATCATAGTAAATTCCCTTGAGGAAGAGACGTTGCTTGTCTGCATCCTCCCTCACGTCATTAGGAGCATAGCGAGCCAACTGAGCGAACTTGTTGTGATACTCACTGACAGACATAGAACCCATCCTGAGAGATCTGAATTCCTCCTGCTTGAGCTCTATCAAACCATCTGGGATATGGTGTGCCTTGAAATCCCTCACAAATTCTAGCCATGTGATAGCAGGAGCATTGTTGGGACGAGCAGACTGATACGACTCCCACCAAGTCTGAGCTGCTCCCTGAAGCTGTCCCGATGCATACAACACCTTTTGTTGATCATCACACTGAGCGATGTTGAGTTGTTTCTCCACTGCGCGTAGCCAATCATCTGCCTCCAAGGGGTCAGCGGCATGAGAGAAAACCGGAGGATGTCCTTGCATGAATTCCCTTCGCTTGTCTCTTGGTGGTGGAGGTGCTGGTGCTCCCATAGGTTGGTTCTGAAAGAACTGCATCATGGACTGCATAAACTGTCCTTGCATCGCCAACACCTCTGCTGCGGTCATGGGTGGTGGTGGGGGTGGTGGAGCATCTCTCCCACGTCCTCTATTTCCTCCACGGCCAGACATCTGAAATCCAACACGAAACATCACCAATATGTAAGAGATAGGCAATTCTGAAAATTTCTGGGCGTGATGCAGAATCAGCAGGTCAGAAAAACTGCCATAACTCGAGTTCCATACATCCAAATAAGATGATCTTTATACGGTTGGAAAGATTAAGAAATTTTCTACAACTTTCATTTAGACCACATTTTCTGATTTTGACGTTACGTTAATCAAAAACAGACCACAACAGAAACTGTTCTCAGATTCCAGACAACACAGAGACTTCAGCTTGCAACCATTATAACTTTTAATCCAGAATCGATAATGAGGTGGTTCTTGCGGCATAGGAAAGATACAAAGGTCTATTTATTCCCACAAAAATTTCATGTCCATAGCTCGAACAGGTGATAAGTTATATCCAGAACATCACAGACTGTCCCAGAAAACAGCAAGCACAGAGACATGATAGACTAACCCAAACCATATATTATAGCACTTTTAACCTTAATATTTTTAACTAAGGAACTCGTGGACATGCCCACAAGGTTCCAGCACTCAACACAAAGATCCAAATCACACATATATCACAATAATAATTCAGCAAGCACACCAATAGTTCACAAACACTTAAAAGACTCGAATCGACTCCCGATACTAAAACGTGTCCATTACAGTGGTTTCATAAACTTAAGGGGCGGCGTTCTTCTTGGTGGAGGGCTCATCTAGCTTCTCAAACAGCTTGGGACGGCCTAATTCAGCGTTTAGGCCATCAATATCTTTCTGGTATTCTTTGATCATGTCTTGGGCCTTCATCAGCTCTCCTTCTAACGCTCCCACCTTATTTGTAAGTTCACGGTTTAACTCAACGGTGGCCTCAAGAGTCTTCGATCCTTTTACCACGACCTCTATGGTCCAACTATTTTCCTTCGGAAGATAGCATGGGTAATACAAAAGTCCATCGTCCTTCTTATCATCAGAGAGACGGCCACGGTAGTAGGCAAGTGCGATGGAAGCAGCATCCTCCATGCTTCTTTCCGCGGTAGCTCGACTGACATGGTGGGTGACAACTGCATCTATCTTGCGAATATTCGGGGTCTTGATCAGCAACCGAGTATCCCAAGATGAACCAATCAAAGGATGGCTGTGCTCCGTAGTATGATACTCCAGAGTGGCCTGCAGGTCTGGATAATAGTACTCTAACATCATTGTCAGCAAGTCATGGTAGAAGGCATTGTCATCAGGCTTCTTGATGCTTAGCTTGTCAGTCCAACCTATACGTGGCAGTGGCTGGAGTACTTCATCTTCATCATCATTGGTCAAGTCTATGGCCTCCACACGTGCTGGGGATTGAGCTATCGGAGTTGGCGAAGAATGGACCTCTTCACCAACCTCATTCTTCCAGTTCTTCCTCTGGACGTCCTCTCTAGGCTCCATTGGCTCATACACAGCACGCTGTGGTTGAAAGCATCCAACGTACAAGCGGGCAGACTTACGGTCACGTGTCATCTACAGAAGTTTCAAATTAATTAGAATAGAATCAATTGATTTTATAATAGAATAAGACAAAAGAAGCACAAAACTTAGCAAATAACAAGATGGAGGTGGAAAGCATGAAACAAGTGAAGCAAAGGAACTAAAAACGACCATTCTAACTATGCTTGCGTCCTACAGTCAACAGGGCTCTGGTACCAATCTGTCACACCCCATTTTAAGAACAAAAGAGGATGTATAAAAGTCTTATGTGCACCCCAGGAACGGTCGCACACATAAGTAGACAAATTGTAAATTGTACCATCACAATGTTTATTACATAGCGAATAAATATTCAACACATAGTCTCAAACATAAATATAATAACTACTAAGATAACTCTCTTGCGGAAGCTCCAATAGGGACGTCAACTGGTGAACACCAAGCCTAATACTCATCACGGTAATCTTCAATCCATTCCTGATCTGTTACCCATCCGGGATTTTTCCAACATAAAAGGTAAAGCAAGGCATAAGTACATGTCGTACTTAACAAGATAACTAAGGGTTCATGAGGCTCAAGTAGCTGACACTGGTTTACTGCGGTTAGCATTTAAGTCATCATCAAGTTTAGCATTTATTAACACCAAGGTAGCAATAATCCCATGATACAATGATCCAATGTAATCGAATAATGAATAGCAATAGAGTACCATAAATAACAATTATCAAATTTCGGTTAAGAACTTGTATATTCCCTCAGTTTTCCGGGCCGCCCGTATCCGTGGGCACGGCTGTTATAACAGTTTTACACTCTGCAGAGGTTGTACACTTTCACTGTGAGTCATGTTGTTCAAATGTATGGGTTAATTACGTCCAAACACCGAACACCATATAAAGCCACCTAAGAGCTCGCCTAACCGGCTAGGGACGCAGGGTCATCGGATATAGGAACCCCCCTTCCAAAAATATAAAAGGCCGCTTCCATAGCTAGGCTCAACAGGACAGAGGCTGTCCTATACCCAACTCGCAGACCTCTAACCAGCTAGAAAAGGGTTTCTTAAGCGACTAGAGCCAGAGCCATGTAGCCCTCACAGCTGTACGGGTTGTCCCAGCTTTTGCCAAAAGATAAGTCCTTTTAGTCATCTTTTAATGTATTGCTTATTCCATTACTCAATCCACATGATCATTGTCATTGCTTAGCACTAGCATCAATACTACCCATGCATATATCCCAAGGTTTTCAAGGTAACTAGTATTCAATCTCTAGGGAATCCTACCATAGGTAGCAAGGAAGACACATGCATATGTATTTTAGTGAGCATCATGAATAGGACAACAAGGAAGGTCCTTAGCTATACTTGCCTTGATCAGAGTTCTCCTGGAAGTCTTGCTGGTCTTGCTGGTCGCAGAAGTTCTCTTGATCGCCAACGTAAACCTCACCGTCTGAACTCGATCAACAACACCAAGCAGCAACATACAATCATCCGAGCAATCATACACGAGGCAAACAAATAAATTCAATTAGAACAGTACACCAACAGAGGCAAACAGTTTTGAAAAGTTCATAAAACTATTCTACACGTTGCTACGATCACACAGACACGAAGATCACGAAAAACGGATTTACAACGAGAAAGTTAGGATTAAAACAAATTTCCCTATTAAAGAAATAGATCAAATCTAAACTTGAAATTTAGAGTTCAAAAACATGGTGACAAATTATATGAACAGATAGATCTCGGAAAGACGAATCTAACGCAAGTTGAACGGATCAATTTGGAGTTAAAACGAAGAAGTTATGAGCAAATAAAGGCAATGGCAAAACTATAATTAATTAGAACTTCCATTTGAATCTGCAAATTAGAAAATACGTTTTCAAAAGCGAGAAAACGTATTCACAGGAATACGCCATGGGACTGCGGGTTCTATATTTAAAAACTGCAGGGGCTCTTTATGAAGTTTGCCGCCGAAGGGGTATCCTCCATTACGGATCGTCCGATCCAGATCGGACGGCTGAGATCAGATCCAAGGGGAAAAAGAGCTGGCCGGCCGGCACAGTACGCCGGCGCGGTGGCTGCCATTACCGGCTGGGGGGGCTCGCCGGCGTCATCGGCTTGGGCGATTTCGTGCACCAAATTGCTCAGGGCCGGTACGATTCAACAGAGGAGATCGAAGGCAACTCACCTAGGGCAACGGCGTGAGTTGAGGCGATCCAAGGACGACGTGCCGCTGACGGTTGGTCGACGGCGCTCTGCAAGGTTCGGCGACGGTCAGAGACCAAAACCGAGCGAAAAACAGAGAAAGGAATGTCCGGCGGCTTCGCGAGATTGGTACGAAACTCGGCCTCAGACTTACGGTGACGAAAGAACTGCGGAATGCTAGGAACAAGCTCAGCAGCTTGGATGCCTTGCGGCAAGGGTTCCGGTG
Organism: Miscanthus floridulus; assembly: GCF_019320115.1. NCBI lineage: Eukaryota > Viridiplantae > Streptophyta > Magnoliopsida > Poales > Poaceae > Miscanthus > Miscanthus floridulus. The sequence goes on from NC_089597.1 coordinate 10,886,578, forward strand.
CTGCTGCGATCCTGAGCGCAGGAGTGAAGGCGGCGGTTTGCTAGGGTTGCAGAGGCGTCGCGGACGCGGACGCTGGGGCTTTATAGACGACACGGCACACGGGTTGCACCGTGACGCGAGGAAGTCGTGTGGATCAACACCGGGTCGGTGTCCACCTCGTTGCCGACTCAGAGAGGAAGACGGGTGCGGGCCCCAGCTGTCGGTGGCACAAGGAGGCGGGCTGCAGCGACGCGTGAGCAGCAAGCTGCATGTTGGGCCTCGGCTCGGCCCAGAAAGAGGAGAAGGGGAAGGAATCCAGGCGGCCTGCGCTGCGGGCTTCGGCTGCTGGGCTGAGGAGGACGGAGCAGGCCGACTGGGCCAGAAACCAGGCAGAGAGAAAATTTCCCTTTTCTTTTTATTTTCTAAGTTTTTGAATCCTTTTTCAGATGAATTTGAATTCCCTTTTAAACTAGAACAAAATCCAAACCAACTCAACACAAAATATGCACCAGCATGAATGCTCAAGCATGTATTTAACTTTGATATTGATTTCATTGTTATAAACTTAATGTGGTTTAAATGCTCACATAAATAAAAATAAACCAATTTAGCCAATTTAAATTTATTCAAATTCTAGGGTGTTACAGCACCCCAATCAGGGCACGGATCCAAGGGCCCAATTGGCCGTGGTAGAGATCAAACTAATATTCTTCCCCTTGATCTCACCTTATGACTTAAACTTAACTTCCTTTTTCTTTTTCCTATTCCATCACAGATCAGTGCATAGAGCATGCCTCATCGTCATGGTCAGTTGCCATTAGATTTAACAGCTACAATGCACCTCTCTGTTTTGAAATAGATACTCAACTTGGCCCTTAGTATCCAGAAATCATAGGCTTTCCCATAAACCCATGTCGACTGTGTGTTCTCTGAACGCACTGGGTGGTTAGCCTTTGGTAAGCGGATCCATTCAATACTTATGTGCTCAATGCTTTCAAAATGATTCTAAATTTTCTCCTTTACAACATATACCTTAGTGTCAATGTGTTTGGTAGCACACTTGACTTGTTGTCTTAAGAGTTAACTTACTTTAAATGGTGGTACAAATTCACTTAACCTCCTTTTGCCTGTTCCTTAAGCCTCATGTCAAGCTATACTATGGTATGCATCACTGATGACACCACAACTGTTTCTTTGGAGCTTTTCCACAATAATACTCCAACTGCGAGTGTTAGCAACTACTGTGGATTTTACTATACATCTCACCAAGACTTAACTTTTTATACCCTCAACTATTTGAGAGTACTTGTTCTTTCTTACTCAGCATGAGGCCTATGATACTTTGCATAATTGCAAGACATTCTTAACCCCATTCTAGTGATCTATCTCTAGACTAGACTTCTGCCAAAATATCCCGGATACATAAACTACGTCAGGGTAAGTTATTACTTGTACTTGTACACTATCAAGCTTCCAACAGCTAAAGCATATGGAACCATGTTCATTCGATCGATCTCATATCAGTTCCTAGAACACTCAAAGTTCCCTTATCTATTACCCTTAACTGTAGGAGCAGGCGTAGGTTTACTCGCATGCATAATTTACTTCTTTAGAATCTTTTCTAAGTATGCCTTTGCGATAGTCCTAATACTCTATTTTCTTCTATCTCGGTGAATTTCAATTCCTAGAACCAATGATGGTTCACCAAGATCATTCACATTGAAACTTGAGGACAAAACTTCTTCTTCGCCAATGACAGATTAACATCACTACTGGTGAGTAGAATGTCATCTATTCACAGGATGTGGAAAATAAATTTTCCATTCTTGAACTTCGCATAAACGCTATTGTCCTTCTCTTTTTCTTTAAAACCCAAACTTTCTCATTGTTTTCATCAACTTCAAATACTACTGTCTAGAGACTTACATTTAACCCATAAATGGATTTCTACAGGTGGCATCCCATATGTTCTTTTCTTCCATGACAAACCCTTTTGGGTTGTGCCATGTAATAGTTTTCATATAAATCCCCGTTGAGGAATGCCATCTTTACATCCATCTGACGTAACTCTAAATCATAATGAGCCATTATCACCATTATGATTCTAAAAGAATCCTTATATAAGACTGGAGAGAAAACTCTCATTGTAATCTATTCATTCTCTTTGCTTAAAGCATATTGCCACAAGTCATGCTTTTATCTTTCTACGTTCCCTTTGGAGTCATATTTTGTCTTGTAGACCCATTAACAGCCTACTATTTTGGCTCTATTAGGAATTACTTCTAAGTCCCAAACATCGTTGGTATTCACCTAATTCATTTCAACTTCCATAGCTTCTTGCCATTTAAATAAGTAAACGCTTCTCATGGCTTCTTTAAATGAGGTGGAATCACCCTCCATTTGAATTTCTTTACTAACATAGGCTTCATAGACATTGGAAAAACTAGTTTACTAATTCTTTGAGACCTTTTGGGACCTCATCTACTGGCACTTTCATACGAGGCTGTTGTTGCTCTTCATTGCTAGGAGGCAATTGATTCTATAGGCTCATGTATTACAAGATCCTTATTTACATTATACATCTTCTTCGAAAAGCCAATAATAGGTGTTGTATAAGTCATACAACATCAACCGGTATTGAGAGATTCGTTGTTTTTGAATCACTGAAGTGGGCATGCAGTCCCACTTCTCTTCAAGTCTTAGGTCTCTACACACCATGCTCCCCCAGATCTTCTCATCTTTTCTAAAGATAGTGTATCTTCAAATATCTTATTTTGGGTTTAATTCGTTAAAATCTCATATGGCGCTTTAAGCACCACCTTAACATCTTTGAGACTGACTACGCTATTTTCCTATCGGAACTTTAAAAGGTCTAGGAATTTAGCTATTTCTCTGCTTAGGGGTATCATTGTTGTAACCGTTGTACTCCTCCGACGGTCACATTCATCTTTATTAATCTTTATCTCACTCTTAATGAAGAGTATCTTTCTTAATTGATCTTTATATTCTCCCCCTCGAAATATGGCATGAACTTTACTGCCATAATTTTGATAACTATTCATAAAGTCTGTAAACGAGGAGACACTCATAACTTACTCCATTCACATGATTGTGTCATATAAACAAAGTTATTTCTTGATCCATTGAGGAGTACACATTCCTTAATTCACTTTAAGAACTCAACGAGGTCTTTCATTAGCAGTACTTTTACAAGTCACACTTGCATCTTTTTCTTATCCTTTGGTTAGTATTGACCATGACGATGCATTTCTATTGTGCCACGGTCAATACTAGGATACCATAAGAGCTACCCAAACTTCTCCCGCTATGCGAGATACAAAAACATATGAGTCATCACAAAACTTTTTCCACCATGCAGGATTGACTAGCATAAATACAATGCCAAAATTTTTCCCCATGCGGGATACATCTATACGAAAACTTAGTCATGATGTCTAAAACATTCACTTATACTTCATTTTCCAATTAAATCTTCCCGTTGGTTCCAATTTAATCAGAAAATTAGTAAACTAACAAAAATATGTCCTGAACTGGCTTGCCTCAAGCCTTTTCATTTACATACCCTAGCATTGCAGCCCGTTGGCATGCAGCTGAGTGATCTCGTCGGTTAAAATAAAACATACAGTATGCTTCTGCATCAATTCTAAATCACCGTTGGGCAGAAAATAGAATTAATGCTTAAATCTCAAAAATTAACTTGGAATCCATATAACTACTCTCCAAAATTAAATTCTCCCGTTGGTTCGAATTTAATTTGAAGATAATCAACTTCATTGCAGCGGAAACATGTTAATAAATAAATTCTATTAGTACAGGAACATTTTTTTGTCCTTATCTACTCTCTGAAAAATTAACCACGTTGGTGTAAAATTTATCAGAGATTTAAACCTCAAACTTAAATTTATTATAATATTGTCATCATCAACGTTGGTTAGAAAATGACAATATCATAATCTTACTTAAACAAAACGGACTACTCCTCTAATTTTAAATTTTGCCATTGGTTCTAATTTAATTAGAGGATAAACATAATCATAATTCACTAAATATAACTGCTCTTCAAATTAAATTCTCCCGTTGGTTCGAATTTAATTAGAAGATAATCAACACTAATCTTTGTTTACTAAATACAGTTGTTCTTCGAATTAAATTCTCCCGTTGGTTCGAATTTAATTAGAAGATAATAAATATTAAACTTTGCAGCGGAAACATAAACATAATTGGTGGATTTTACCCACAGGAAAAACTCAAAACTAATTTTATTTGAGCCAATAATCAATTTCCAGGAAAAAACGAAATTAACTGGAAAAAGAAAAAAGGAAAAAGGAAAAAGCTCAATTCTTCATTGTTTACTCGGCCCGACTGCGGAGACGGCCTGGCCTAGCTCACGCGCTCGCCTGCGGCGCCCTCCCAGGCCACAACCTGGGCCTGGGCCGAGAAAGCGGCCACCTGCCTAGGCTGAATCCGGCTCGGTGGATCTGTGCCGTTGATCTAGATCCGACGGCTGTGCGTGGATCTCGGGCGAACAAAACCGCTTGGCGCCGGCTCCTCCCGTAACCCTAGTTCATTTGCTCTCTTCCCTTTCTCTCTCAGTACCGCTCCGAGCGACCGAGAGGCAGCAACAGCCACCCGTGGCGACCAGAGTATGGCGGCGCCGCTGCAGGCCCCCTCGCCGGCGCACGCGTTCACCCAAGGGTGAGCGTGCCGCCGTCGAGCGGCCTTGCGGCACGCCCACGCCGCGCGGCAGAACGCCAGCGAGCCAGTGGCTCGGATCTTCTTCCCGCGCGCTGGTGGATACGACGGCGCAGTCTGCTTCCCAAGCTACGGCGGTGGTGTCTGCGGCGAAGGAGCCCTGGTAGGTACCCTCACCGCTCCGTCCTTCTTCTTCTAGGGTTAGGTCTTAGGGTTCGGGTTTGGCCGGACCCACTGTTCATCTTCCCCGCCTACTATACGTGGGTTAGGGTTTAGGGTTTGAGTTCATCTCGAAACTGAGACCCTTTTCCTCATCTCGGGTTAGGGTTTGACCGAACCCACTGTTCATCTTCCCCGCCTGCTTTTCGTGAGTTAGGGTTAGGGTTCATGTCTGGGTCGATTCGAATCAGGCCGAATCGAGCCCTCTTTCTTCTGTTGTTCTTCCCCTTATAGGGTTAGGGTTAGGGGCCCTCTGCTTTGATCCAAATTGGATCTTTCTCATCTCCTTCTAAATTGCTACTTTCCCTATCTAGATCTACACACTAGAAAACCTGGCTTTGATACCATTGTTAAAATCATAGTACCTCTAATATCGTAGATCAGGGGATAAACTTGATGATGTACCTCGCCCTAGGGTAGTTGCGGCCATGACGCCACAGCGACGTGGACGCCGGTGTCGTGGCAGCGTAGGCGCGGTGGAGTCCAGAGGGCGGGGGGCGATGTAGAGGCGACGGTGAAGTTAGTGGCGGCTTCCCGTCGTTGGCAGCACCCTCTTTCTGGATCGGTTAGCGTTAGGGAATGGTCGGTGGGGCACCTGGTAGCTCAAGGGAACCTCGTGCCTTGTGCCCCGGCCCCCACCTCCCTTTTATAGTGTTGTGCGACGGGGGGCCACCAACCATGGAGCGGTTGGGCGTCCCCAGTCAGGGCGCGGATCCAAAGGCCCAATTGGCCGATGGAGATCAAACTAACGGGAACTACTAATGAACTTGTAAATGTAATTTGGAACTACTAAGTAAGGACCGAAACAAATATCATATAGGAGTAGCATTTCTAAAACACGTCAAATCACTTAAAAGACCACAAAGGACCCGAGGCTAACCCACAAATAATGATCTTTCTTTTTGTCAAGAATATACAGGAGAGATGCATATCTTCATATTTACTAAAAAATAAGATCAGTGCAATAAAGTGAGACTCCCCCGCCCGAGGTGTTTGCTAGGTCCAAACATAAGCACGTGGAGATTATACTACATATAGTAAAATAAAACAAGAGAAAAAAATAAACAACCAAAACTGAGGGCGATAGCTAGACCTTAATCTGAACTGCATCACCAGATTTGTTTGCTTCGGCCGGACTAGTGTTATAGATGGATTTCGTTGTTTACTTTGAATACAACATATATATGCCTTTCCCATTGTTTGTATCTTTACTGATTAGCAAGTGACTAATAAAAATACACTAGCAAAATATGACCGTGCGTGCGTTGAATTAGCCAATTTTAATACGATATATTTCTACTCTTCAACATATCATGCATGCTACACCATCCTTTTGCTAAAGAAGAGCCTCTGTTGTACCTGTCATGCCGCCGCGGCCGGCGAGCTGCCGGGACGTGATGCACCTCCTCTCCCTCCGCCGGTCCGCCCTCGCGTTTAGTGGCTGCCAGCGGCGGATCCATAAAAAATTTTAGGTTGGGGGGGGGGGGGCTGAACAAAAGTGCGACAGCAACATACCTCCGACTGCTGTTCGATCTTAAGTCTCAGCCCCATCTACACGATAGAACTTTGTCTAAAAATTCATGGGGGCTCCAGGGGCGCTCCCGGGCTCCGGTATCGGTAGGGGGGGGGCTCGAGCCCCCCTGTTGAATCCGCCACTGACAACAGCGATACTGCATTGCCTAAATCTGTTCAGAAATGGAACCAAGAAACATCTAATGACCAAGGTGGCTGATGATACAATTCAATAATGAGACTGGGTTTTGGACTGCCAACAGTAACTGTACACAAACTTCAGTCCAGTAAAAACTGGTGCTAGTATCACTGACCAAATATTTCGTGACAACTGACCAAAACTTCCCTCTCCCAAAGTTTCGAATCTAGTACTGAACTGCCTATTTTTCAACTGTATAGGCCAGTGGGTTAACAACTGACATAATATGGTAAGCCGGCATAAGATCACTGATCAACATTCAGATAACCAGAGCATTCCATTACCACCATGACTATTCATAATACAGGAAAAAAGGCACTGCAGCACTTAACTACACCACACCAGCCAACCACTACTGGACTACTGAATTCCAAAGCACAGCAACGAGAGCACCTTTTCATAAAACTCAGATTGAACTGCTCACCTTGATTTAGGAGTCTGCTGAAGATTGGGAGCACCTGCATGAAGGGTCCCATCAAAGGAGACGAGAAACCGACCACACCAAGGAGACGAGAAATCCAGGCACAGATCAGACAGCCGCCCAAAAACATCAAAGAACCAATCTGTTCGTTCTTCCAATAGAACCCGCCTCGCAGCTGTGATCCACCTCGCTATAAACATCAATGACAAATGATCCACTGTGGACGTCTCGTCTTCTGATCATCCTCTCTGGTATATAAGTAGCCACACAGCAGAGAGGAGGCGGAGGGAGAGGAGGCACATCACGTCTCGAGCAGCTCGCCGGCCGCGGCGCTGCTCCTCTGCTTCCTCGGTGACGGTGAGTTTGCATGCATGCTGCTGCACTGCTTGTGCATTGCATTTGCCGATGCAGATCGATCTCTCTCCCTCCAGTAGTCTCCATCATCCATGCATCGATCGACTACTACCGATTCTTGGCGTCGTTCCGTCCGTCTCTTTACTTACGTTTTACATTTTCGTTTTTCTGCTCTGCCCTGCACCGATCGCAGGCGGGCTCGCCATCGTCCAGAGCTCGCAGCCACCAGTGGCGGATTCAACGGTGGGGTGTGTGTGTGTGTGTGTGGGGGGGGGGGGGGGGGGGGGGGGGGGGGCTCGAGCCCCCCCTACCGATAGCGGAGCCCTGGAGCGCCCCTGGAGCCCCCATGAATTTTTAGGCAAAGTTCTATCGTGTAGGTGGGGCTGAGACTTAAGATCGAGTAGTAGTCGGAGGTATGTTGTTGTCGCGCTTTTGTTCAGTCCGCCACTGGCTGTTGTTGTGGTGTGATAGTGCTTGTAGATTTGAATTTGGAAGTGTCTCAAACGCACCACTGATAGGACACCGACAGCACAAATGTTCTTGGTTCTTTCTATTCGCCATTGCTTAAATGATCCGGCTTGGCAAACAAGTGCAGTGCTAAAAGATGTAGCTGCTGCCATGAAGATCAAATTTGAGAAGTACCGGGGTGCTGATGCTGATGAGTCTAATCCATTTAGTCTTCGCAAAAAAGACTATGGTTTTAACCTTGCAATTGCTATTGCCACATTATTAGATCCAAGAAGGAAAGGTGAATATGTGGAGTTCTTTTATCGCAAGATTTGTAGGAATGTGGATTCGGTGAACACATGTCTCAACGCTGCTCTTGAGTGGATGAGGAAATATTTTTCAGAGTATGAGAGGCGTGTGATGTAAGATGGTTCATACTACATGACATATTCACCTGTTGTAACACGGCCTCCGAGAGTGGCGGAGACCTACGCGGCCAGCATTTCACAAAGACGTCTCTGACCAACTACCTAAGCAAAGGCCCAGCTACCACGCCTCCAGACCTAGAAAGATGAAGGCTTCTCAGACTACTTGCAGGACGCTGTCGGTGACCCTGGCACAGCCTCCGCCCGGTTAGCTCGTAGGCGTCTCCGGGAAGAGGGGGCGGAGGCCGCCCCGCTGCAAGGCTAATCAAGTGCCAACGTTACCTACGTGTGTGTGCAGGTAACCAGAGGAAGGCGCTCGTGGACGGCACGGGCGCGCTGGTTCGGCCTCCGCTCGTAGGGGCAGAGACCCAAGCAGGAGGACGGCAATACTGGGCGTTGGGGGTCTGCGGCCTCGGCGTCCCAAGGGCGGAGACCGACGGCGGAGGTCCAAAGGCCCGCCGCCGAATCCTGAGGCCTGATGAGGCGGAGACCAACGGTGGAGGTCCAAAGGCCCATCGCCGAATCCTGAGGTCTGATGGGCCGGCTGATCGCGCAGGCCCAGTACCTGAGGGCGGCATGACAAGATTACCCCCGAGAGGAAAGGCGAGTAGTGGAATATTCCGAGAATGTACTGTAGCAGTTGAAGGGTATTATTGTAAACTCTGTAAAAGTGGTAGTTGAGCCCTATAAATAGGGAACACTTGTAACAGTACGCCAGGTTGGAAAATGAATTAATGAAACCCTAGTTTTACGTGCCATTTCCCTACACGCCCACTTGTCGTGCCTGTTTCCCGAGCCTCCGCCTGAGGGCAGCGCTCGGCGGGCGGAGGCCTCTACCTCCTCCACACTGTCTGAGACCGCAAGTCTCAACATTGGCGCCCACCGTGGTTTGGCCAAGGCAAACCAACGATGGCAGGGAAAAGAAAAACCAGCACCAGAGTAGCAACGACCACGGGTCAGAGAGGAAGGCCTAGGCGCACCACTCGTAGCACCAACGCAACCTCACCAGCGGAGGATGACACTAGAGCGGATGCCCAGGGTCAACCATCGGAACCCCAAGATCCAGAGATTCAAGATCCGGAGGCCCAACCAAACTCAGCCACAACACTCGAGCAAGAACTGCAACAGCTGCAAGCACAGTTGCAAAGAGCGCAACAAGAGAGGGACAGAATGGTAGCAGCATTCGCAGCTAATCAGCAAGCTATTCAAGCATCAGCACAAGCAGCAAAAATAAGGCAGCAGTTGGCAATCCTACATGCTGAGATGCTAAGTATGCAGCATGCAGTACTAGTGTCAACCTCTGCAATCCTAGCCTCCGCAGCAACACCAACTGCAACCATACCACAAGGGCCTCCGCCAGTGATTAGCCCATCCATGATGCCATCTCAGGTGATGCGGAGACCTATCGATCCCAAGTCCCCACTCTCTGAAGGCATACAATAGTCGCCATGGCCAACGGCGTACAAGCCAATCACACTACCAAAGTTCAACGGAAAGACAGACCCCCATCAGTTCATTATGAGTTACGAGGTAGCAGTAGCCTCCGCCGGCGGAGACGACGCCGTCTTGGCAAAGTCATTTGTCATTGCAGCCGAAGGCGACGCGTTGGCTTGGTATTCTATGCTCAAACCAAGCATAGTCTATTCTTAGGAGAACCTCCGGGACAAGATATTGGAAAATTTCAAGGGGCTAACAGCACAGTCGCTGACTTCCACAGATCTGTTCCAGTGCAAGCAAATGCAGGGAAAGACACTACATGACTACTTCCGGAAATTCATGCAACTAAAGGCGAAGGCACCAGACGTCCCAGACGAGATCGCCATTGAAGCAGTGATCAAAGGCCTTCGAATCGGGCCGTTCGCAGCACACCTAGCAAGAAAGAAACCAACTTCCATACAATAGTTGTATGACGAGTTCAAGAAATACTGCAGATCAGACAATGACCTCTAAAAAAGGCTGGAGGAGCAGGGTCAAAATAGACAGCAAAATAGCAGCAAAAACTCCTAGAAAAGCTATACGAATCAGAATGCATCAAATCAGAAACCAAGCCAGGGGAAAGTGCTCAACATCGAGGGTCAACCTTACCCCGAACAAGGGCAACTGACAGCGCCAGTAGGGCCAGAGACCCAGACCAAGAACCAAGGTCGGCAAGGTTACCAAGGCAAAAACTGGAACAAAAACCACAACTAGAAACAACGCAGGCCATATTACGTTTTTCATGGCGAAAGCGCAGGGCACAGCACCAAAGATTGTTCGGAGACAAAAGAGACACAGGAAAGGATGAAGAACAAACACACTGCCCAACCTCCGACACAGCAGAGCGCAAGAGAGGTCAACACCACCTACACAAATGGCCACCAGCAGTACTGCCCAATGTACCCAACGCTAAACGCAAACCAAATATATCCCTCCACACTGGCCTCTGCCTATTACCCAAACTTCCTACCAGCATGACGGTCAGCACCTTCGCAGTAGCCTCCGGTGGGTAACTACAGGTCAGAGGCAAGCCTGACTTACATAAACCCAAAACCTCCCCACATAACCTACCTCGAAACAAACCCACCGCCATAAAACCAAAGCAGGTTCGAGCCTCTGCCGCAACAGCAGCACATGCAGCAACTGCCTTCGCCGCCACCCCACAGCCAACCACCAACACCAAAAAATGAGCCAAACCCAGAAAACCAAGTCAACCCCCATGGACCGCTACCCACAATAGGCATGATACTACCAATCGCCGGAGGATCATCAATGGAGTTTTAAACGAAAAGGCAGAAAAAGGATCACCTCCGCCTGGTAAACAACGTAGCAGTCCAAGGCCCAGCAAAATACACAGATTGGTCCAGAGTCCCAATAACCTTCACAGAAGAAGATCTCCACCTAGAAAGCTACCCTCACACAGACGCAATGGTAATCAAGACCAACATAGTAGCATGGGAGATAAGCAGAGTACTGATTGACACGGGCAGTTCAACAGATATCATCTTCGCAAATACCTTTGACCAAATGAAGCTCAGCAGAAATCAACTAAAGCCCTCCGAATCCCCTTTGATAGGATTCGGAGGCAAGCAGATACAAGCATTAGGAAAAATCTCACTCCTAGTGTCATTTGGAACCCAAGCAAATGCTAGAACCGAGTATATAACCTTCGACGTCATCGATTTGTATTACCCATACAATGCCATCTTGGGTAGAGGATTCACAACCAAATTCAATGCAGCCCTGCATATGGCCTACCTATGCATGAAAATACCAGCACTCCATGGTATTATCACTGTCCGAGACAGCCAGAAAGAAGCAAGAAACATAGAAAAAGCAATCTACACAGCCCAAAGAAACATCAATGCAGTCTAGTCGACAGTCAAAGAACTAGAGCCTCCGGATATGCCCAGAGGAAAAACAGATATGGCAGATCAAGAAGAGACAAAGGTGACCCCTCTAGAAAAGGAGTTACCAGGCAGAAAAGTAACAATTAGCTCAGAATTGAGCAAAGCAGAGGAGGAAGAGCTCATGGAAAGTCTAGTAAAAACAAAGACATCTTCGCCTGGTCAGCCTCCGACATACAGGGAGTCAGCAGGGACATCATACAACATGAACTGGACATCAATGAAAACATGAGGCCAAGAAAGCAAAAACAGAGAAAAATGTCGGAGGACAGAATCCTGGCAGCAAAGGCGGAGGTGCAAAGATTGCTAGATGCAAAAGTCATCAGGGAAGTCAAGTATTCAGAATGGCTTGCAAACGTAGTACTGGTACCAAAGAAGAATGGCAAAATGAGAGTGTGCATAGATTTCATAGATCTGAACAAAGCTTGCAAAAAAGACCCTTTCCCATTTTCAAGAATAGATGCCTCCGTCGACAAGGTAGCCAGATGCCAGAGGTTTTCTCTCCTCGACTGTTTCTCTGGGTATCACCAAATTTGGATGAAAAAAGAAGACGAAGACAAGACAAGTTTCACCACTCCATTCGGGACATATTGCTACACCAGAATGCCGGAGGGCCACAAAAATGCCGGAGCAACCTTTGCTAGAATGACAAAGGAAGTTTTGGGCTCACAACTAGATAGAAACATCATAGCCTACATTGACGACATAGTGGTCATGAGCAAGAACAAGGATGATCATGTCTCCGACTTACAAGAGACCTTCGCCAACCTCAGGACAGCTGGCCTCCGCCTCAACCTAGAAAAATGTATATTTGGAGTTACAAAAGGGAAGATGCTCGGATACATCATAAGCAACGAAGGCATCAAAGCGAACCCAGACAAAACCAAAGCAATAATGACAATGGCAGAACCCAAAAACAAGAAAGAAGTGCAAAAGCTGACGGGAAGAATAGCAGCGCTCAATAGATTCATCTCAAAATCAGCAGAACGCAGCCTCCCCTTCTTCCAAGCCCTGAGGGGCGGAGACAACTTTGAGTGGGGATCCAAGCAGTCGGAGGCATTTCATAACTTGAAAGAGTATCTGGCAAACTCACTGGTGGTCTCCGTCCCAGAATCGGACAACCACCTATTGCTATATGTGGCGGCCTCTAACCATGCAGTCAGCGCATTCTTAGTTCACGAGCTAGAAAAAGAATCAGGTAAAACTCAAAAGCCAGTTTATTTTATCTTAGAAGCACTATCCAGAGCCAAGCTAAACTACACTGAGGTGGAAAAAGTTGCCTACGCAGTGCTAATGGCATCAAGAAAACTAAAGCATTATTTCCAAGCCCACGAAATCTCAGTTCCAACATCGCTACCACTGCAAGACTTGCTCAGAAACAAAGAAGCCTCTGGCAGAATAGGCAAATGGGCTACAGAGCTATCACAGTTTGGTATCTCATATGTCCCTAGAACAACAATCAAATCACAAGCACTAGCCGATTTTGTAGCAGATTGGACACCTCCGATAGAGCCCAAGGTACAACCAACCACTCAAGGCTGGATAGCATTCATGGATGGAGCCTGGGGCCAAGCCAGAGCAGGAGCCTCCGCCGTCCTAACAGCACCCTCCGGCGTCAGACTAAAATACGCAGCAAGGCTAGAGTTCAAATCAACAAACAACATAGCAGAATATGAAGGCCTGATCCTAGCGCTCAGTAAAGCAAAGGCCCTAGGGGCAAAAACATTGACAGTCAAAACAGATTCTCAAGTGGTTACTAGCCAAGTAGAGAAAGAATATACAGCAAGAGAGCCAGAACTCATCAAATACCTATCCGTTGTTAGAAATTTGGAGCGGAGATTCGAGGGCTTCACCCTGAAGCACATCCCAAGATAAAAAAATGCAGAGGCAGATGAACTAGCAAAAGCTGCGGCAAACAACCTGCCACTGCCACCAAATACTTTTTACCAGATCCTGAAGTCTCCGGCAACTGCGGAGACATCTAAGGCACCTAAGCCCATACTACACCTACAAAATGAAGATTGGACAAAGGCGATAACAGAATTCTTAGAAGGCAAAACCACCAAAGAAGATGAAGCAAAAGCAGCAAGAATACAGGCCAGGGCAAGAAATTACACAATCATAGATGGTGTGCTGTACAAGAAAGGAGTAGTCCAGCCTCTCCTCAAATGCATATCGCAGAGCGAAGGTATAGAGTTGCTTCAAGAAATACACTCAGGAATTTGCGGGTCGCACATTGGCTCTAGAGCATTATCAGCAAAGGCAATAAGGAAAGGCTTTTACTGGCCAACACACATACAAGACACAGAGCAGACAGTCAGAACATGCAAAGCATGCCAAACATTCTCTCCCGGGCAGTCAAAACCGTCGTCAGAGACCCAGCTTATACCTCCGACATGGCTGCCACAAAGATGGGGTATGGACCTGGTCAGCCCATTACCACCATCCCAAGGAGGAAATAGATTCACAGTAGTGGCAGTAGAATATTTTACAAGATGGATCGAAGCAAAGCCGCTGGCGAAGATAACCTCAGAAACTGTCAGAAATTTTTTTTGGCAAAACATCATTTGCAGTTTCGGTGTACCGAGGATTCTGACAGTAGACAATGGAAAGCAATTCAATTTAGAGAACTTCAAAGAATTCTGCAAAAGCATTAGGACAAAACTAGCCTTCGCCTTAGTATACCACCTAGAGTCCAATGGTGCTGTGGAAAGAGCAAACAGAATAGTGTTTTCAGCAATATCAAAAACATTGCTGGGCCTACGCAAAGGAAAATGGGTAGATGAATTACCTAGAGTGATTTGGTCACACAATACATCTATCTCAAGAACAACAGGATTCACACCATTCAAATTGCTTTATGGAGAAGAGGCCACGATGCCAGAAGAAATCAAGCACGAAAGCCTCCGCACAACGAGACAGCTAATGTTGCAAGATGAAGAATATGCAAAAGAAACAATAGAAGCCATAAGACTGGAAGCAGTCAAAAACATTGCAAAATATCAGTCCCAAACCAAGAAGTGGAGAGACTCTCAGGTGGTAAGGAAAGACATAAAACATGAAGACCTCGTACTCAGAAGAAAACCCAACGCACAACTCGTTGGCAAACTGCAACCGAAATGGGAAGGCCCATACACAGCAACGGCAGCAGGCCACCCTGGCTCTTTCCACTTGATCGACAGCGAAGGTGTCACGACAACCCACACCTAGAATATTGACAGCCTCCGTAGATACTACATCTAGACAATGTACCAAAGGGCAACCTCCGCAAATAATAAGTGGAGGCCCCCTCCGTTCATTTACCTTTCAGCTCTTTTTTCTTCAACCCAAAAAATGTAAAAGAGCCTGTACTCTTTTCCTCACAGGGGAACTCGAAGCGGAGGTGAGGTTTTTAATGAGGCAGGCTCAATATAAAAATCTTCTAGAAGTATAAAGAGGTAATTCCCCAAAAGAACGCTCCAAAAGTCCAAAACCGAAAGCGGCCAGCTCTGGCGCCGCAATATTTGGTGAACAAAAATAAGCACAGGTCCTTTCAAAGCGCCGGCCACAGGCATTGGCAATTTGAAACGACCTCTATGGCCAAATAGGCCTTCAACCTTAACAAAGACCTGTCCAGAGTCAAGCATCAAGGTAGAAACCACCTTGGCCAAACAGGCCTTCGACCTTGACAAAGACCTGTCCAAATTCTGGCATCAAGGCAGAAACCACCTTGGCCAAATAGGCCTTCGACCTTGACAGAGACCTGTCCAAATTCAGGCATCAAGGCAGAAACCACCTTGACCAAATAGGCCTCCGACCCTTGATGAAGACCTAACCAGATTCAGGCATCAAGGCAAAAACAACCTTGGCCAAATAGGCCTCCGACCTTGACAAAGACCTGAACAAATTCAGGCATCAAGGCAAAAACAACCTCGGCCAAACAGGCTTCTGACCTTAACAAAAAACCACCCCAAGCATCAGGGGTAACACCATTATGGCACTAGAACCAGGAAGAAAGTCTCCGCCATCAAAAACAACAAAATGAGGAAAAGGTCTGACAAAACCCTGTCACTTAGGCACAAGGCCTATTTACTTCAAAAGATCTCAAAAGGCACGAATAATTCAAGAAAGATATAGGCCATTAAAGCCAAGATATGTTCCAACAAACAACGTACCAAAAATTTAACAACCAAAAGCCATCACCCCGCTATGAAACGGGTTCCCCCCACGCCCTTAAAACCTCAGTCAGCATAAGGCGCAAGGGGGGAAGAAGGCAGAGCACAAGCACAAGCCACAACAACGGCCATGGAGGCAAGGATCTCCTTAGATATCTAAGTCGGCTGTAGATATTGTACAAAAACTCGTAAAATCGGAGGCACCAGTAGACGGTCGGAGACAGTGGGAAAAGAGACAGGAACTACGGCACAGTGATGAACAGCGTAGGCCTATGGAAGAAGGGGGATATCGCATGAAATCTCGTAACATCCCCCCAACGCTGGAGACCTAACCTGCCATCTCCACAAATGAAACATGTCCCACAGGTGTGCAGCGTCGGAGGCCCATACCACCAGACAGCTAAAACACCCAGCTAAAGAAATACCAAAAGTCTCCGCCGTCTACACAAGCCGCGCCAAACCTCCTATCGGATCACACACCGATTCAGCAAGCCTCGCCAGGCGGACTTCAAGTATGCCTCCACCGGCCAAAAAACTGCCAACACTTCTACCCCGGCCATCAAGCAAGCACAGAGAAGGAAAGAACATGGGGTGGAGGTCCTAGCCACCACCTCTGTATCGCGCATGTTCGCCCAAGCAAAGGCCCATGGTGTGCAAGCTTGGGACCAGACGAGATATGTAAACTAGCACAACAGACATAAGCCCCCGCACAAACAATCAAGAAAGTGAACCTATTTTGTATTCCATAAAACATCAAGTAGCATTCTTACAGGACACAAACTTACAATAAAATCCAAATTATTGTGGCAAAGGTCCACGCCAAGCAAGCGCGCGAGTAAACCCAGTGTGCTCGTCGTCTATGTCAAACTTAACTGACTCAAACACGTCACGCGCAATGCTGCGGGAAAAGGCTAAACGCCAATACTCCCAAAGCTCTCCGCTCACATAAATACCGTCGTTGTAGAGAGTCAAAGGCGCGACATCTTGCGCAGGCTCCCGATTTGGAACCTACGCAAGGCTAAAATTTTCCACAAAATCATTTAGAACAAAAGAAACTTTATTTACAAGAGCGCAACTAGACTACAATATACAAGTCAAAACAGCTAAGTCCTACAAAGAGCCTAGACCTCCGGCGCCTCGGCCGCAGCAGAAGTCCCTGAAACGGAGCCCACATCAACTGTGGGCGGGGACAGCGCCTGTGGCCTCCGACCATCACCACCGCCGATCGTAGCACCCACCGGAGCGCCATCGGTGGCAGAGGCACCGCCCGCGGTCACCGAGTGCGGAACTGGCGAAGGCCTGCCCGCAAGACTCTTCTGTGCATCCTATAGCACAGGCTAAAATATCAGTGGCATAGGCAATGAAAGCCTTCGCAGCTTCGCAAAAAAGCAAGGAGAGAAAAATAGCGGCTACAAAGACTAGAAATACCTTCGCCCTCTTTTCCTCCGCCAATTTCCGGGCAGCAGGTCTCCCAAATGGAGCCCAAAAGTACCCAATGAAATTTCTCAAGGTTTTTCGCAAACCAAGAGAAGTCTCACCAAGCTCCTCCAGACCCGGCAGCGCTCCCTCCGGAATACTTTCGGTATGCGTACACCCGCCGTGCACCAAAAGCTTGGCGTAATTCGCTACTCCCGCCAGTGCCCCGTAGTATGTGTAACCATTGATCAGACTAGGGAGCTTCGCAAGGTGATGCTTTAGCCAGGAGGCGAGGGCGTAGACACTGTCTTCCTTTGGAGGAGCAAAGGTTTCGCCTCTGAACTCGGCGATGATGGCCCGGTAATGGCCAATGGATGAAGCAAGGACCCCCTTGACCGAGTCCAAATGCCTCATCGTCAAAGATAGCTCCTCCCCCACCGTAGCTGCGGACCTTCTTAGAGGCCAGCTCTCGCCAGAGACCCTCGGCCAACTCGTTCGCCCTGCAGGCCTGCTCGGTGGACAAAACTTCTGCATCCTGGGCCTTGGCGAGATCGGCCCTCAAAGCCTCCTTTTCTGGTTCCTTCTCCGCCATAGAAAGGCGAAGAGCTATAAGGGAGTTGGCAAAACCCCCTTTTTCACCTTCCAGGCGCTCGTTCTCCGCCTTGAGCGCTTCAATCGTAGTATCTCAGTCGGAGACCTCGCGAGTGCAACGCTCTTCCATAACAACGGCCGTGTGATACCCCTGCGATCAGAAAGAAGAAGACCAAGGCGATCAGCAATAAAAACAAAAACAAGTCTAAAGGCAAACATACACCAAAAAAGGCAAACCGCCAAAGACGCACCAAGCTCTGGTGTTCTAGATGAACACGGAGAAGTTGGAAGAAATCCATGTCCCTCAGATGCTGTTTGAAGCGATCTGTTCAAAGAAGAACAAACAAACACAAAACCATAAGGTGAGAAAAGCAAATCACACAATAAATACACCAACTGCCAGAGACCACCTCCGACGTCTCCAAGAACCCTAAGATAGCAATCTTCCTAACCTGAGATAGAAGTGTCAGAGGAGCCTACGTAGGAAAAAAACAAAAACAACAATAACTCAGGTCAGAGGGCCGATCAGAAATAGGCAATAACAACAGGCCAAAAGACGAGTAAGATAAAAACACTCTATACTCACTCAGACCCGGCGCCATTGGCCCCGGCTGCCCCAGACCAAACCCGACGCTAGTAGCGGCCGCTCGCTCCTCCGGGGTGAGGAGTCCAGCCATGACATCACCTACAAAGCAACAAGTACACAGTATTAGCACTTGATAGAATACATAAACAAATAAACCGGACGAAGACAGTAAACACAAAAATGTGCGCCAAACAAACTCACTCATAAAAAGCCAAGGCTGGGCCGCCTACCGAGCCCCCTAGGCAGAAGTCTCTGCCCCATCATGCGACGAAGGCCCAAAGGGTCGCCTCTCCTTAGCCAGTGGCCTGGCGGGTGGAGGGCTCGAAGAAGACTGAGCCGCTGGGGCCTGCTCAACTAGCACGGCCTCCGGCGCGAGAGAAGGCGCAACAATGGTGGGAGACAGCGCAACAGCGGCGGGAGACAAAGGAGCGTGCTCCAAGACGACCTCCGCACCCTCTTCAAAACTTGAATATAGCCCGCCAAAAATGTCGGGCATAGGATCGGCGGCGCTAGCCTCCGGCTGTTCGGCAACACTTGCAACACCGTGCAAGGAGCGCACCAGAGCAGCACAGGCCTCCGGAAGCTCCGCACCGCTCAATGCGCCGCGCACAGGGCGCAATGGAGCTACAGGAGAGCCGCGAACCCTGCCGCGCACTGACGGGACGGAGGAGCTCTGAACGTCTTCACTGCCAGCAGAGGCAACACCCGCACTACCGGCCGAGGACGCGGGCGGCGCGATCACCAGAGCACCGGTCTTCTTCTTCTTTTTCGCAGGCGCCTGAGCAACAGCGGTGCCCTTCCTCTTCTTGGACTCGGCCTCCGCTGTAACATTCTTCACGGACGCCTTCTTCTTCTTCTTGTCAATCGAAGCTAGGACCTCGGCGGGAACCTCGCGCTCCCGATAGATGATCCCGAGCTCCTCAAAAACTCGATTGAGCCGCGGCATGGTGCCTGCCATGGCTCTCCGAGACGTGTACTCACGCTCGGAAATTTTGCCAACCAACCCGACGGTGGCCTCCTCAACGTCGGCAATGAAGTTGTCCTCTGTCACCCCCTCCCCCAAAGACCAGCCAAAGCGGGGGAAAGGAATCCCGGCCTCCGGCCCAAAAATGGGAACCTTCACCTTTTCCAGCCGAAAGGCTAGGTTGTCTCTGCCCAGGGGCCAGTAGTTGGAGGCCATAATCTCCTCCACTAGGTCGCGGCCCCCGGAGTAGCGGCATGCTGCCACAAAAGCCCGGTCACAAGCCTTCCTTGCCAGAGACATCTCCTCCAGTGGATCCACGCGCGTATGCGGCGCCATCACCTCCATTCTTGAAGTCAATGGATACTCCACAACCTTCGCACCATCCTCGGTAGTGCCACGAACCCCATAGGTCTTCACGTAGAACCACTGCTCAAGCCAGCCGCGGTCCCATTTGCCTTTCTGGCAAAAAGAAATCTCCAGGCGGTCTACGCCTTGGTTCCTCTTTGACATGAAGGTGCAACTACCATACTGGTAGATCACCTCCACCTCCTTGCCCTCCCGCATCTCCTTCTTCTTCTTCTTCGACTGCTTCTGCAGCTCGTAGTAAGCGCAGAAGGTGTCCACGTCTGGCTCGGCGCCATAAGAAACACACGCCCAACAGAATTTGCTAAGCGTGAGGAAGACAGTAGGAGTCAGATGATGGAGCTGGACATTAAAGGTCTCCAACACCCGGCGGAGGAAGGGGATGTTAGGAAGTCGGAGGCTGCAGGTGAAGAAGTCCCGAAACACCACTGCATATCCCTCCTTCGGCTCCGGAACGGTCTGGCCGGGCGGAGGGATATTTACCCTCGAAGAAGGAAAATATGATTCCTTCAACATCTCCACGACCGCCTCTTCAGTAATGGAGGAGGGACCGAAATCCCTTGACTTTATCGCCATGTCTCTAGAATCTACAGCGATCAGGTCTCCGACGGACGCGGAGACACTCCCCAAATCCTCCTCCACTAGCTTTTCAAATTCCAACGCGGAGGCGGAGGCAAGCATGCACTCCAGCCGGCGGCCCTAATGCCGAGAAGGTGGCAATAGGGTCCAAAGAAGGCGGGCCAGCGAGTATGGGCGGAGGCGGAAAAGAAAGCCACCACGGCGGTAGCCTAGGTGGAAGACGCGAGCGGAAAGACGGAACGCGCGAAGGCAGCTCAGGCGAAAGCGAAGAGAGCAGAGAGCGATTTCTTAGAGGCAAGAAAAGCGAATGAGCAGTGCGGGGGGGGGGGGGGCGGGGGACCCCGCCACCAACCCCGCCCTTATATAGGCCGCGGGCGGGCGGTTCGACTCCCGCCATACAATGGTCATCTCCGGAGAATTCGCCTGCCGCCCAACGGTCATCTCCGAAGAAGTTGCAAGGTATATAACGGAAAGCAATATGGCGTAAACGGCCACAGCGTAGGACAACGGCTAGTTTTACAGCCTAACGGCTACTATGACAAGACCAACGACCATGCCAGAGCGGGCTAGGGGGCAATCTGTGGGGATCGGTCGGAGACGTGACTATGCGCAGTCTCCGCCCCCACGGACGTCCTTGCTTAGGGCGTTTTGAGCTCACGACACGCTCGGGCGGACCGTGGTCTCAAAAGGGGGGGAACTGTTGTAACACGGCCTCCGAGAGTGGCGGAGACCTACGCGGCCAGCAGTTCGCAAAGACGTCTCCGACCAACTACCACGCCTTCAGACCCAGGAAGATGACGGCTTCTCAGACTACTTGCAGGACGCTGTTGATGACCCTAGCGCAGCCTCCGCCCGGTTAGCTCGTAGGCGTCTCCGGGCGGAGGGGGCGGAGGCCGCCCCGCTGCAAGGCTAATCAAGTGCCAACGTTACCTACGTGTGTGTGTGCAGGTAACCAGAGGAAGGCGCTCGTGGACGACGCAGGCGCGCCGGTTCGGCCTCCGCTCGTAGGGGCAGAGACCCAAGCAGGAGGACGGCAATACTGGGCGTCGGGGGTCTGCGGCCTCGGCGTCCCAGGGGCGGAGACCGACGGCGGAGGTCCAAAGACCCACTGCTGAATCCTGAGGCCTGATGGGGCGGAGACCGACGGCGGAGGTCCAAAGGCCCATCGCCAAATCCTGAGGCCTGATGGGTCGGCTGATCGCGCAGGCCCAGTACCTAAGGGTGGCATGACAAGATTACCCCCGAGAGGAAAGGCGAGTAGTGGAATATTCCGAGAATATACTGCAGCAGTTGAAGGGTACTATTGTAAACTCTGTAAAAGTGGTAGTTGAGCCCTATAAATAGGGAACACTTGTAACAGTACGCCAGGTTGGAAAATGAATTAATGAAACCCTAGTTTTACGTGCCATTTCCCTACACGCCCACTTGTCGTGCCTGTTTCCCGCGTCTCTGCCTGAGGGCAGCGCTCGGCGGGCGGAGGCCTCTACCTCCTCCACACTGTCTGAGACCGCAAGTCCCAACATCACCCATGGCTAGCAGTAGCCTTGTGGGATCACCGGTTCTTGGGAAAAGACAAATCGAATAAGAGTTTGAAAACTTCAGGTCAAGTCGAAGAAGGGCTTGTGCACCAAAATCTGAAATTGACACCTACTTCGAAGAAGAATATGTGGCGGACAGCATGAGTTTTGATATTTTGGTCTGGTGGAAGACACATGCTGAAAAGTATCCTGTGCTTTCAACTATGGCACGGGATTTCCTTGCGATTCTTCTCAGCACTATATCTTCTGAATCTGCCTTTAGTCTTGGAGGTAGGATACTGTCGGTGTTTTGGAACCGGGGGGCCCTCAACCAACGAGTGAATTTGTACTGCGTGTCCCTAATCCCGGATGGTGATGCAAAGAGACACAAGGTTTATACTGGTTCGGGCAATCGAGGCCCTACGTCCAGTCTGAGAGATTGATCTTGTATTCCTTGCACCGGAGTGCTCGTAGTAGGGGGTTACAAGCTGAGTGAGAGAGGGAGCTAGCCCCAGGTCTCGGCGAGGGTGGTGCGAACTGCTTGGGACGTTGCTCCCAAGCAGCGTGGAAGTGCGTGGTTCTATCGGTGTGTTTGTCTTTCCGCGCCCCAGAAATGGCCCTGGCTACCTCCTTTTATAGTTACAAGGAGGAAGCGAGAGGTACATGAGAAGGCTACTATTTGCTGACGTATTCCGCTCCCAGAAGCAGTATGGCGTCGTGGGAGTTCCCGTCGATGTCTAGTCGGTATGGTCTTCAAGGCTGATGACATGCTGCGCTCTTGTACTTTTGTTGACTTGGTGAAGTGCCGAGGCCTGGTGGCTGCTGTAGTAGGCTGTGTCGAGACCTATCGCGCTGAGGCCGAGACCCGCTGTGCTGAGGCCTGCTGTGCCGAGGCCTTTAGCGGGTGGCAATGTGAGGTCTAGGCGGCCATCGTCGATAGTTGATTTAGGCGGAACAATGCCGAACATGCGTCTACAGGATACGGCGCCCTGTATCGTCAGTAAGGGATGGTAAAAAGGCGATTTTGACCGTTGTCCTGTCGCGGCATACTGCCGATCGTGGCTTACGTAGTGAGGGCAGCTGGGTGCATTAATTGGATGCGATAGCCTGCCAGAGTGACTTTTGAGGCGGAGGTGACGAGATTGTGGGACGAGCCCAGCCTCGGGCGAGGCGGAGCATGGCCAGTTCGCCCGAGGCCCTACCGGGAGTCTCGGGCGAGGCGGAACTCGGTTAGTTCGTCCGAGGCTCATCGGGGGTCTCGAGCGGGGCGGAGCGGTCGGTTCACTGGTCCCGAGGTCACAGGAACCCGGTTCTGACTCCCCACGTCGTGTCCGTCCTTGGTGCAGGAGTTTAGGCAGCACAGTAGTCGGTAACCCTTGCACAGTCCCGTCGTGGATGGCAGGGTGCCGACGTGACGGACGTCTGGTCTGCCACGTCGCTGCACTGCGCCGTCGTGTGATTTGTCGGAGTGGTTGAGTGCCTCGATGGGACGTGCGGAAGTGACATGCTGGTCGTACTCGGTCTTGTGCGTCGTGGGGCTCCAGTACGGCTTGACGCAGGACATGGCGGGCGACGTGCGGGTTGCCGTGTAATGACGTCGTAGGGGGCAGCGGCTCTGCAGATGCCGAGGCCGAGCCATCGTGGGGGGCTCGGTGGTCATGGACCCTCAGGCTGCCGAGCCCGTGAAGCAAACTGTCGAGGCCTTGGGGGGAGTTATTGGCCTTGGGTACTGATTCCGAGGCTACAGTAGCCCAGATGTGGCTCCCCACGCTGCATTGTCCTCGGTGCAGGAGTTGGCAGCATAGTGAGGCATGGGCGTCACGGTGGTTAGTACAGTGGCGGGTAACCCCTGCCCAGTCCTGCCTCCTGTCCCATCGGCCATTCTGCTGTACTGTGCCGGGCGTGCGGCTGTTGTCAGGGGCAGCAGTTGGCTGAGTTGACGTGACACGACGTTTTGCCGGAGGGACAGGAGAAGGAGGAGGTAGCGGAGTGCTGCCGAGCCCGCCTTGCGCGAGACAGAGGGTCGGTGGCCCGGCCGAGGCCTTTGGCGGAGAATCGGCCGAGGCCCGTGGCGATGGGGCCTCGGGCGAGTCGGAGAATCGGCCGAGGCCCGCGGCGATGGGGCCTCGGGCGAGTCAGAGGATCGGCCGAGGCCAGCAGCGTTTGGCTGGTTTCGATCTTTACGAAGTCTAAGCAGTCGTTTTTTGGATCTTGCTTAGGGTACCCCTTCTCACGGTATCCGACAGTAGCCCCCGAGCCTTAGGGGGAGTGGAGGCACTCCCCCTGAGGTTCTGACGAGAATTGGCTCTTGATAGTTCCTGTCGGGATGGTGTTTTGTTTTCGAGGTTTCGGTGGGTGCGCGCGAGCGCACCCGCCGGGTGTAGCCCCCGAGGCCCTGGAGGAGTGATTTCACTTCTCCAGGGGCTTTTTTCTCTTTCGAGTGGGGAGTTACATTGTGTTTGCCGGGCCCGTGGGTGCGAGTTCGGATCGCAGGGCCTCGACGATGCTGCGGGAAGAGCCCCTTAGCCTCCGCCTGGAGCGAGAGGGCCGTCAGGGGTTCACCCGGCTTTTTGTACGACCCTCGCGCTTCCTTTTCGTTCGGAAGGAGGGTTTGTATTGCCGAGCCCCCTCGTGTGCGAGCCCAAGTCGCTGGGTCTCGGCAAAGTTCGCAGGAGGAGCCCCCGAGTCTCTCGTGCGGAGGGAGAGAGCGGTCAGAGGTCCCCCTGGCTTTTGGTTCGCCCCTCGCGCGTGAGGGCCTGCCGGCCGAGGCCCCCTCGGGTGCGAACATAGGTCGCGGGGTCTTGGCGTCTTTTGCAGAAGGAGCTCCCTAGCCTCCGTACGGAGCGAGAGGACCGTCAGGAGTTCTTCCGGCTTTTTGAACGACCCTCGTGCTTCCTTTTCGCTCGGAAGGAGGGTTTGTTTTGCCGAGACCCCTCGTGTGCGAGTCTGAGCCGCTGGGTCTCGGCAAAGTGTCGCAGGAAGAGTCCATTAGCCTCTGTGCGGAGCAAGAGGGCCGTCAGGGATTCTCCTGACTTTTTATTCGATCCTCGCGCTTTCTTTTCGCTCGGAAGGAGGGGTGGAATGTGCCACGCTACCCTCGGTGGGCGCGAGCGATGGCACTTCCGGTGAGCTGTTATCGGGTAAGTCCGAGTGGAGGCCCGTACCCCGTTCGCTGGGGGTCGGCTAGCGATCCGGAGACGCACTCCAAGAGTACCGGAGGGTTTCTCTAGTGGGTGCCGAGGCCGTTCGCTGGGCCTCGGTGGCTCGGTGCCTCCCTACGGTGGGATCCCATTCGGAGACCTCCCTGCCGGTCTCGGACACGATACAGGGCGCGCTCATACAGGCTCGCCCGTAGTCGTCCCTGACTCTTTTGCCCTGGGGCGGCTGTCGAAACCCCTGGGGGCCCAGCCTTCGAACCCCTGGACCGTAACGGGCTTGGGTCGCTTGTCTTTATCTCGGGTGCAGGAAGAGCCCCCGAGCCTCCGCACGGAGCGAGAGGGCG